>NW_027332228.1:11247083-12491666 GCF_041222505.1 Epargyreus clarus
TAGTCCACAATTTACCAAATTTATTTTTTTACCACATTTTAATAAAAACATCCACTGTTTAGTGTTATCAGTACAAATTCAATGCATTCAACGCGTTAAAAACTCTATTGTTACGAGTATGTCAGAAACCAGTGCAACTGCGATCAACAAAGAGAACGATATAATCGTGACTCGTAAGAGTTCGCACGTTCAATTTTGTGGTAGTATGCTCGAGTAGGGTAGCCAAGAGTTTGATAATGAAGTCGGTTAAAAATGGGACAAGTCGAAAGGAGTTTTGTCTTTATGTTTATATTTATGTCAATTTAACGATTTGATTGTTTATTATTTTTGTTGTATTATAATAGTAAGTAGATAATACGCTAACTGTTAAAACCACATGATTAATACATTTAAATTAAAACAACCAAAATGTGTATGTATGTTACAAATAAAATATTTAAAACTGTATATTGACTTTTTTAAAGTAATAACCGAACACACAACCAATGTTAAATGGCTACTGCTATACGTGACCTTTCGTAACTTTGTAACACATCAATAAAAGGTCAGGCAACCTAAGTGAGGTTCATTATTGCGTTACTGCCACAAAATATAAGTTAGAACACCTCGGCATATCTTTTGAATAAAATCAGAACACTTACTAGATTTGGACTGCCATTATTTGCAGACTCTGAATAATTGTTCCACGTTTGTATTTACACATAACTTAATTTAAGTTGCATTGCGGGCTATGTATATTCCTCATATAAGTTTTATAAAAAAATCTCTAGATTGGATTTTATATTCATCCTGGCCACCCTATTTATGACCGAGTATAAATATTTCGGCATTTATTCAGTTGTACTATTTTCGGCAGGCGTATTCTTTTGTGTTATTTTTGGTGTACATTTATAATAAACAGTAATAAATATGTTCCAAGCAGCGTTCCAAGTTTGACCTCCAATGACCATAATTTATATGTACCGACAATTCATACAAGTTAAGATTATCAAAACTTGATTGATTAAGATAATTAATTTATTAAATAATATTTTTATTATTCATTTATTTATAATTAATTTTATTTTAATCAGTGTTTAATTTGATGTTTCATAGAAGTTTATGTAATTAGTATTTTGACAAATAAAATGATAATTTTGCTTTCTAGAAAATGTCTCAATGGGCAAAAACCTCAAATTTTGCCAGCGGCTCACATTACCTTAGCTACTACCCTGATGCATAGAACTGTTCATTTGGTGAGTGACCTATACATTTAGGTGAATCAGGCATTTTGCACTTGATAAAAAATACAGTCATATCTGTAAAAATCATAATTGTAAAAAAAATAAATATTCTATATGTCATCCTGAAAACAATATTTTAATTAAAAATTAAGTGAACGTCTGTAGGTATTTCGCAATCTGATCTTAGATTATAAGTATTAGACAATAACTATTAAAGATGAAATGATTTCCTAATAAAGTAACTTTTTAAAGCTTTATCAATTTTTGAAGAATATTTACCTATAATAGAATACGTATTCCAATGACTCAACATTCTCACTTTACTTAACTTTATTTTTGAAAAATGATTTATCCATATATTATGTATAAATAGGTATACATGATATTCTTTCCACATAAACTGAAGAAACGAATTACTACTCAATTACGTGGTTTTTTGATTAATAATAGGTCAAATTTAATTTTTTAAATTATAATCTAAATATAAATATTTTGAAGCACAATTATGAAATGTGTATTTAAGTATATGTATAATATTTTAGTTCTAAAACGGTAGGAACGGGTTAGTGCTAACAATAACAACATTAGCACCATAATGTGTTAGCATTTACGTGTTAGTGGAAATTGCTGTGTGGATTTAGCGCGGCGCATAAGCTCGTAATGAATGAATGTATGCAAAGTCCGTTACAAATTGGATATAATTTTGAAAATTATCGAGTAATTTGGCACAATATTTTGTGTATAATACGTTATAGAGCTAGTACTAGAATATATTTTGAAGGGTATCAAAATTCTCAACTAATAGTTTATGATACTGTTACTTAAGCTATTTATTAAATCATTTTTAGCTCAATATTGACCCATTGATGGACACGGTCTCCTTTCATAGTGAAAGAGTTTAGGCCCTTGTCTACGAGTGTGGTCAAGTGCAGATTGGTACGCTCCACACACATTTGAGATAATTTACATTAGAATACAGGTAAGAAGGTTTATTAGTATGTCTTTTTAGCAAATAACAGAAAAGAGGCAAGCCTGGGATTGAATCCCGGACTCCCAACTAGACACGCTGAATGTTGTACCTACCACTGCCATGTCAAAGTATTTAATTCAGCGTTTCTTTGTAATAACTAAATGTTATTAGAATGAGGGTGGTACATACTGCATGGTTTAAAATATATACTATCATACATATTTGTAGCGGATTGTTGCGAAGTAGTTTTAGTCTTAACTTAATAACTAAATGTTGTTTGACGACCCGCGTGGCGGAGCGGTCACCATGCCGGTCTGACGCGCAGAGGGTCCCGGGTTCGATCCCCGGCCAAGACAGATTTCTAAATGATGAATTTAGATTTCTGTTTCTGGGTCTGGGTGTTTGTGTATTTGTCTCTGTGTGTGTCCATAGCACCCACGATACAGGGAATCCTAGTGTGGGGCTGTGAGTGTAGAAAGCGTTTAGAAAGCGTTTATTTACGTGAACAAATTAACATTGTTGGCGTAAAAAAAGTCTCTATGCATTTAAATATATATTTGAATAAATTATTTACATTTGTAGATTTGTGACATTGTAATATTTGGTTCTCGCTTAATAATGAGGTCCGTAGGGGTGGATGGAGGGTGCAGAGTTGTGCACTACTGCGTTAAATCTGAAACGAAACGATTGTATCGTTATAATTAAGCCAAAAATACAAGCAATCAATTTAGAATTCTAATTATAATATATTCAGGTACACGTATAAAGGGGGTTCGATTGCGATGTAACGAAATACAAACTTTAACATTTTCTTTTGCTTCCAGTTCTGATAAATATTTTGGCTGTAGTGAGTTACCAGTGAGCATCATTTCTGGAGTAAATTATGAATGTAGATAACCGCTACACCTTCAAATCTTATCCTATCAGAATCTTGGAATACTTATGCTGGTACATAATGTATTATGTATGTGAACATTTTTTTTTAAGGTAGAAGGTGGTAGAACCCTTTGTGGTTCGACTCCGGCGGAACCACCGCCACACCTATTTCTGCCTAATAACAGCAGTGTTAAGCGCTGCAGTGTTCCGTTTTGAAGGGTGTGGTAAGGGAGACATACTTTTGAGAGGCGTTCCAGCTTAGTCCTCAGGGGTAGCGGCGCATCTGTGGCCGACCTCAGGTAGAAATATCTAACCATATCTGGGGTTGATCACAGATGTCCATGGGCAGTAGCCACTTACCATCAAGTGCACTGCATGCTCGTCTGTTACTCCTATATTATATATAAAAAAAATGAACTATTTGTTTATTTAATGTATATTACAATACAAGAAAATAAAAAATGCCTTACCCGTTGTGAGCGTCAGCGCTGTAGTCGACCTTGCGCACGGAGCCGTCGGGCTGCACCAGGGAGTAGGAGCCGTGCACGGCGTCGCCGTCGCGGCTCTCGTGCTGGGACTTGTGGTCGCCGGTGTGGGGGTCCGCCACGGAGTACGCGAAGTCGTATTTGGGGTGAGCCTGGAATTTTATTCAATATTGGGTGAATCTAGTGTGTTTCTCAAATATACTCTACTTGTAGCGAAGGGGAAGTATTGTTTACTACGCTTGAATAAATTCAACCAAACTATTAATAATGATTGCATTTTGTTTAAGTCGTTCTGCTGGGTATTGGTTTCTCCCCATAACGTTAGGCCTGACGCACTCTGATATGGTTTCAATGCAAATTGATGAAGATATTAGGATTATTTGCTATACAAAGGTTAGCACTCATTACCCTCGTGATACTTGTTATTATTTATTAGGCCTAAGTTATGGCATACTTACGTATTGGTCGTGACCATCGTAATGGCCACCATATGAGGCGATGGGGGCAGCGTAGGGCGAGATCGGAGCAGCATAGGCAGCAATGGGAGCAGCATAGTGCGCGGGCGCAGCGTGAACTAAGGGAACGCCATGTTCGAAAGGCACGGCGTAGTGGACGGGGCTGTGGGCCTCGTCGTGGCGGATGATGCTTTGGGAAGAGACCGCGGCGCCGTAAAGACCAGCGTTGGCCGCTGCCAGGAGGCCTCCGAAAGCTACGATCTGGAATAAATTAAAGCAAAAAATGTAATATGAAGCATTTTTTTTTACATATTGCTTTGATTAGAAATCGTATTTATTTTGGTACGAAAGTAGATAAGTCAATGACACTTAGTTATTCTAATGTAATGTTTGTATCTTTTACGAACTAAAAAAAATACGAAAATGAAAATTCGCCTTAAATGAATTTGAAAGAAAATATTATTGCTCGTCGTCTTTGTTGTTATCATTAAAAACCGATTAAGCATTTTTTCAGTTAATAATAAAAAATATGTATTTAGTAATGTTAAAAATTAACATTTTTATTTGTCTACAAAACGATATTTACTATTAAAATTTTGGCATAACTATCCTTAAGTTGTATGCTTCCTACATGCACTCACTTTGCTGAACATTTTGTTCTTTCTTGGCTTATTGCTGCTCTGTGATTAATATCAATAGGCACTGACCGTGGGTTTTTATACCATCTACCAACCAGTGGGGCTTGCATGGACCTCGACAAAGACAATAAAATAAAGGTCATATCATAATATAGCACGTTACAATTTACAATTATATAAATGCGTAATAGCCCAATAACTATTTTACGGGTTGGTATCACAATTGTTGCTTAATTGATTGGTTATTTCTTATAATCTATTCGGAGGCGTGTCGATTGCAGATAGGTGTTGAGCACTTTAAAACCAGGGCTATTAATTAAGCCATATCTTACCCATTTATCGCCTAATGAGAAAAGGGGCTTAATCGAGTATTGTCTAATTTGTGGTTAACCGACGTTTATTTTCTATTGCGGATTATTTGTAATCTTGTTAAAATAATTTTGACATACAATAGATTAGATTACGATTATTTTTTATGAAATAGAAGTAGCAAACGAGTATGGAGTGTTCGTTATGGTAAGTAACTATAATACCGCGAGGATGTCTATAATCAATCCTAGATAGGGTTGGGGTTCTACCAGAGGTTGGCGATGCATTACTAGTTTTCAAAAGTAAGTTGAAATGTCTTGTATTAGTGTTTTATAATTAATTTTGGCGACCCGAGCAAATAGAACTAGCAAACGAGTATGGAGTGTTCGTTATGGTAAGCAACTGTAATACCGCCCGAGGATGTCTATAATCAATCCTAGATAGGGTTGGGGTTCTACCAGAGGTGCGCGATGCGTTACTAGTTTTCAAAAGTAAGTTGAAATGTCTTGTATTAGTGTTTTATAATTAATTTTGGCGACCCGAGCAAATAGAACTAGCAAACGAGTATGGAGTGTTCGTTATGGTAAGCAACTGTAATACCGCCCGAGGATGTCTATAATCAATCCTAGATAGGGTTGGGGTTCTACCAGAGGTTGGCGATGCGTTACTAGTTTTCAAAAGTAAGTTGAAATGTCTTGTATTAGTGTTTTATAATTAATTTTGGTGATCCGCGTGGCGGAGTGGTCACCATACCGGTCTGACGCGCAGAGGGTCCCGGGTTCGATCCCCGGCTAGACAGAAATCTAAATGATGAATTTAAGTTTCTGTTTCTGGGTCTGGGTGTTTGTGTATTTGTCTTTGTGTGTGTACATGGCACCCACGATACTGGGAATCCTAGTGTGGGGCTGTGAGTGTAGAAAGCATTATTAAGCGTTAAAGCATTAATTGTTATGGGGTAATCATCTTATTCCTCAAGAGTAACACCGTGTCTGTATTGTCTTTTGGTATAAATACTTGTTCTCTGTAGAGTTGGTTACAAATATCTATGAGCGGCAATGATCAGTCTTGTAAAAGAAGTAATCAAAATCTAGGTACTAGATAGAAAGCATATGAAATACTAATGGTCTAAGATCCCGATATAAGACGACTTTCACCGAGCTGGTTAATGGATGAAAATTTTAAGTCGAATTAATATGTCGATAATTATATTGCAAATGGATTGTCTAAAAACTTTTAGTCCAGAATATGATTTTTTTACAATTAAAAAAAATCTTAAACATTTCACTGGTCTGGTTTATGGACAAATTACATACCAATCGACTGACTGACTGACCTGTCCTATATTGGGATCCTCTACTATAACGTTAGAATAACTTCAAGATGACTTAAAATACCTGTATTTCACAGATGAAGTTCATGAGTGAATCATATAAATAAATAAGGCAATATAGAGTAATTAAAATAGTTTTTAATTTGGAATTTATGAAGTACGAGAAGTACTGCTCTACTTTAAAAAAATGTGTGATTTAATTACGTATGTATGAAGTAACCGGCTTGCTATGGCCTCTATTTCCGTGATATTTTCACGTAATCACCAAAATACCTCATGGTTATTAAAGAAGTGCTAAAATTTCCAATATTCCAATATTTGTTTTACACATCTTTGTGGAAATGAAGTAATAACGAGCGAGCATGATACGTATTTATAACCATTCCATAAAAATAGTACGCATTCGAATTCCTCGTACCTGTGTGGTGGTACTAATAATAATTTAATATAGATTTAAATTATTATAATTATTATACAGAATTAATTTAAAGGTGTAGAAGTATTTGTGGTTCGACTCCGGCTGCACCACCGCCACACCTATTTCTGCTTTATAACAGCAGTGTTAAACGCTGCTGTGTTCTAGTTTGAAGGGTTTGATAAGGGAGAGATACTTTTCCGAGGTATACCAGCTCGTTTTGGGGTAGCGGCGCGTTGCTGGTCGACGTCAGGCATGAATATAATCTTATGAAATCAAACATTTTTATTCAATATAGGTTCTTTACAAAGCACTTTTTGAATGTCAATACAACTATAACCACTTCACAAGGTGTTTCGTTATGGAGAAGAAGCGGCGAAAAAAACTCCATAACACACATCTTTTTTAATTAAATCTAGGGTATCTAGGGTTGATTACAGAAGTCCATGGGCTCGTCTGCTACTTTTATATTATCAAGTAAATTTATAAAAGATAAGAGTGTATTCCTGTTTGGGTCTTTGTATAATTGTCTTTGTATGGGTCCACAACACCCATAACATTGTCATTCATTTGGGTTATGAATTTGTTTGGTTTGGTGACGATGCATAAATTAGGATATATACTTATAATACCAGGAATGCGATTTTTTCAGGTGTCGTTTTTATTCAGAGGTTTTATATTTCACAGAAAAAACTGCATGCCTTTTTCCTATTTAAAAACTTCGGTGACGTCGGTTTTTGTGTCAAAGTCATACTGGCAATTTTCTTTTTATTGTGAAGATACTCTACTCCGGTCATTAAGTATTATTATACAAATTGATGTTAATACTTTGGTAGAAATATGTGAGAGTCGGTTTAGGAAGCCTTTAGGTAATCCAAGATTTTTAGCGTCTATTCACACGTAACCACAAACACATTATAACGATACGGCGCTCTCGTTCTCTAGGTTGTTAAACATTCCTAATGTTTTCTGAAAGGCTAGTTTTATTGTAAACATTCCTTAAAGTATCTGTAATTATTATGCTCGAATTTTATTAGGCAAAAACTAATCACTATAATTGTACAACTACGAGCTCAGTTAGTCAATTAGCTAGTTATTTATTAATTTACTTATAGCCCTTATATATTTTGATAGCAACATTTATTACGGCTGCTTAACCAATATTCCTTGCGACAATTTTATTATTTTACTTGTAATACCTAGGTAAAAATAAGTTACTTAGGTAATAACCTACATATAAATATGTACCATAATTAAAATTTTTGTTTAATTAGGTCATTGCTTTTAATAAAAGTCTAGTGCTTATCATTTTACGAAAATACATGTACATTATGTTACTATATGTATATTATGTTAATACTCTAATGTAATAGTATAATAGTAATGGGAATACTCAACTTTAAATAAAAGTAACATGTTGGTTGGAGCACATTTTTTAATAATAAATTATTTACAAGAATTAAATAGTTTCATTGATATCATTCAGTAGTGGTGGTAAGCGGGCTGGGGGTGAACAGAAGGGCCGGAATTGTGAACTACAGCGTTGAATCTGAAACAAAAGATATATGCAATAAATAACACATACAAAGTTAGAATAAATTAACACCAGGAAATAGGGGAAACGAAAAAAGGCAAGATATATTTTAGAATCCCACGTTATGTCTACGAATTTAATTTAAATTAAAAATTTTGAACAACAGCAGTGCTTTTATTAGCGCCTTTATTTAAAATTTTGAACAATTATCAAGAACCCATGACAGTACACGATTTTAATAATTTTATCCCATTCTCCTCATCAGGATCGTCAGGAAGGATTAACAATTTTCCTTGTGCAATTTTAGCGTGTTTTTTGTTTTTAAACTATAATTATTTTGACGTAAAGATATTTACAGTCCAGATAAGTCCGTATATTTTCTACGTCACAGTTTATAGAACTTCTTATTTTTGTGGATGTTAACTTAAGACTAAGTGACGTTTTATCCACATCAATGCAATTTTACAATATTTAATTTAAAGTAATTATAATATTTTACCCATGATGGTCATCAGCGGTGTAGTCGACCTTGCGCACGGAGCCATCGGGCTGCACCAGGGAGTAGGAGCCGTGCACGGCGTCGCCGTCGCGGCTCTCGTGCTGGGACTTGTGGTCGCCGGTGTGAGGGTCAGCCACGGAGTACGCGAAGTCGTATTTGGGGTGTGCCTGGAGAATAGAATATGAATAGAATAAGAATATGTTAGACTGGATTAAAAAATGTCTTAAATATTTCTAAATATCTAAACACTCTAGGACTCTAGTGCTAATTAGAAGATAAGTAATTGGGTGCATATTTCTGTATTTATGTGAGGAAATGCATTTTGTTTCAAAAGTAAATGGGTTCTTCTATTATTATTCTTATAAAAATGATGTATTCTTGTTTATATATAGATATAATCGTGTAAGTATTCTATATGTCGGCTTTCGATCATATGCCTTTACGATTTGTATACGAGGAAGCTAAAAGTTTTCTCTTTAAACTGTTTTTTGTAGTTCTTAAAGATTTTCAGGTTTATAAGTTCTATAACAGAATGTAATACATCATTATGTTCGCGTGTGTAATAGCCAATAAACAATGTTCAAATTATAGTCAACTTCAGTATCTAGATTTGCGCAATCATGCGGTTAGGTCGCACGGTCAGATTTAGTTAACAAGGGAAGGTCAAAAAGTTTTTGTTGTTTATTAAAATTGGAATGCAGTAACCGTTCATTCGTTTTTAGATGTAAACAATATTACAATACAATAACAATCAATGAATCAATACAGGAACTGCAAATGATAAAAATTATGCAGTCGATTTAAAATTATGTACCTAGTCATAACAACCAGAATAAGAAGAATTTACTATATAGCTAAGGGCGGTTGATAGACATCCAATATATTTGAGAACTCTATTTATCGTGAATTTTCATTTATAAAAGGTTATTTTCGAAATTTCAAGGCATATTTAATTTGTAATAACAAATTATTAATTAATAATTTACGGGTGTACCCTTTTCAACTTTGAAAATCCAGAGATTTTTGCCGGGGATTTGAATCCTAGAACCCAATTAACAATTTACACGGATATATTTCATTACTTTGAAGGTGGTAGAACCTTTTGTGATTCGACTCCGGCGGCACCACCGCCACACCTGTTTCTGCCTAATAACAGCAGTGTTAGGCGCTGCTGTGTTCCCGTTTGAAGGGTGTGGTAAGGGAGACAGACTTTTCCGAGGCGTTCCAGCTTAGTTCTCAGAGGTAGCGGCGCATCTGTGGCCGACGTCAGGTAGGAATATCTAATCCTATCTGGGGTTGATTACAGATGTCCATGGGTGGCAGTAGCCACTTACCATCAGGTGGACTGCATGCTCGTCTGCTACTCTTATATATACTCTTATAAAAAAAAAACTTACGTATTCCTCATGACCATCATAGTGCGCAGCATAGGGCGCCGGGGCAACATAATGCGCTAAGGGCGAGGCGTGAACTAGCGGCACGGCGTAGTGCGCTGGCGCAACAAAGTGGCCCAAAGGCGCATATCCGTCGCGGACGATGCTCTGGGAAGACACCGCGTGGCCATGACCGAGACCGTACAGACCGGCGTTGGCCGCTACCAAAAGCGAAGCGAAGGTAATGATCTGAAAGTAAAGTTCGTATTTCATCTTTAAATTGAAATAAAGTTTAAGCGTCAGTTGTATACTTTAAAATTGATTAAATATTTATCGAAGTTCAGACATTTACAAGTAAAACTATAAGGGAGAGTATTGGGGTGCACGGGGAGAGTATCTTATATTACACTAGTATATTTAGATTGATAATAGGATTTTTACAACATAAACACATTCTTTAATAATGTCTTTATATATACATATAGCACGTTACATGACACCTAATTGTGCCAATATACACCGTATTAATCACATATAGACTTCACATATAGACGAAAAAAGAGAAAATTTTCCTGTTTCCTCTGTCTGGTAATACTAAATTAAGATAAAACTTTATTGTTTAAGTAACATATATATTCCCTAGCGATTCAATCACGTGAAAACGTTTAATCACGATGTATAACATTTATTAGAAGCGTTCACGCTCGATTTCTCTGTTATGATCTGTTCCGATAATATTGTACCTAATTTGATTGACATAACAGTTTGGGCACCGCATTATACTCTTGTGTAGGTCACAATTTGTTTAGTCATCTATCACTTTTCATTAGGCAATGTCACCAAATTTGTAGAGTATACAACACGAATTATTATTTTTGTATACAAGATTATACGACGAGTTTATGATTATTTGAGTATAATGAAAAAAGTCATGATTTCTTCCTCTTTCGCCCTTAAAGTAACTTCTGAAAAAAAAAAGAAATATTTAAGATTATATATAAATTAAATATTTAAGACACTCACTTTGCTGAACATTTTTGATGGAAGCTGGTCACAGATTGATATCAATAGCGGCTGACCGTGGGTTTTTATATCACTTAACAGAATAAGAGCAAGTGGGGCTGTCGACCTACGGTCTTCGTCGCGCGCCGGTAGCTGAAGGTCGGTAAAAACACCATTGTAGAATCGATATATATGTCACGGCGTCGATATGCTTTGTGTATCATACGAGTGCATGACTTAGGTCAAAATGATTTGGACCTTCGGAAATGATGCAGTTGGATTTTAGTGTCTATTGACACGTAAGCACTATAATATACCAATGCAACTGTATGATCAAATTCTTATGATTACACATAGTTTTATTCACTTGAACCACATTTTGTTGGCAAAATTAACGATGTGGATGATACTGACCATCACAACTATAACGCAGCTACAAGCGAAACCGCATGACTTCGTACATGAAAGATTAATCAGCCAGCCTCTCCTGCGCGGTGTCAGTACAAAAAGTATTTGCGATAGATTTCTCGCAAACATTTTTGTATTAAAAACAACGCAACTTCAAGACACTTCAAGCAAGCTTCAGTACACTTCTAACCTATAGCTTGCTGACATTTCGTATATTATACGAATAGACATTTAGTATTTGATGATGTCTTTTTATCGATTGTAGATGTTTTTACGCGCCAAATTTTAGGCTTCAATTATACGATATATTTGATCCGTACGTTGAATATAGGTACATATTTAAGAAAGAAAGAGACAGAGAGAGCCGCATATTGCTTATTAATGCATATATTATCACTCATGCGTTTGTCAAACTGTAATATTTTTCTTGATAACCCATTCGTATTTCAAAAGTATTTTTAAGACATAAACGAAATAATGTTTAATTAGTCTCTATATACGTACAGGAGTATGAAATGTAATTTATGTCCATATAATGTAAATGCTTTACAAGTTTACTTTGTTAATGAGCGAATGTAAGACTATAAAATTGTTTTATATTACAAAATCGTTCTAAGTAACATTAGTAACAGTTCCTCAATTTCATACAGTTACAAAATTTTGGTATTTTTTCCTTATAACAGCAGTGTGAGGATCTTTTATGGTGTGGTTGGAAAGATATAATAAGGAAAGAGTACATAAGGTACTCGAAACCCAGGCTTAGTTATCCATCAATGGACGATCACAGATGCCATTGATGCCATTGATGGCATGAAATACAGTCAATTGCGATCTGATAGACTGCGTACTCTTTTTTATTTTTAAACACATGTCTTAGTTTATCACACCAATTAAATTAATGTATTGAAGAGTCTACATGAGAATTTTTTATACTTTCTGAAAATTGAAAGAAAAATAATAATACTTATGCTGGTAAGTTGCGTCGCCTACTCTCTTTCGATTCAAGATTTCGGATACTGGATCAATAAACATAATTATTAAAAAAAACCCGACAGGTTCGACGAGTCCAACGATAGGTCGCTCATATGCTTGTCCCTGTAGTTCCGGGAGTAGAATAGGACTACGGTATCTCCTGCCTGTCGTAAGAGGCGACTAAAAGGGGGCTTCCGGGGTTGCGGGTGGCACGAATGGGAGCTCGAACCGCCCGGTCAGCGACCCCGGGAAGGACGGCTGTATGTGTGGTCGCATACCGTCGTACACACCAGACGGTATGGCGAGCGTCAAGCTCACCTGGGCGGAGCCCGACGGGACAACGCGCTAAGAGGACTCCGGTTGCGTTCCTTTCGAGATCCCGGAGGCCTCTACGCAGCGCCGAGGAACCCATCGGGGGGGTTTTAGTGCGGTAAGAATTCCACATAACCTCGTGTCGCTCCCATGGCATGGGGTACCTTTTGAAGGTTTCCCCCTCGTAAAAAAAGGTACCTCATATGTTAAAGCATGAGACATACATAACCATAAACGTACATTAGAGAAACATTACCTTGCGAAGTAGAGTAAAAATGACTATAAAATACAATGATGTATTTATTCTACATATAAAATTAATAGTATGTAACAACTTACAGCAATATTTATGTTTAAGGAATTTTAAAAGAATCATATTTCAAACTTCACATTTATTGCGCATTTGATCCTTTCAAGTTCAGTGTGTATACGCTCAGTTAACCATCAACAACTTGTAGCTAATTAAAGGTCAATCTCAAATTTTAATATTGCAAAAGTTTGACTTAGAAAATTAGCTGTTACTTCAATTAACTCATTATATCGTTTACTCAATGAATTTTTAGAACGAGGTTACTACAGCGACTGCCTTTAGCTTTAAAATATGTAGCGCTTAAAATATTACGATGAAGTTAATGAATAAATACAAATCAATAATAACTAGCAATTATAATGAAAACAAAAACCCGACTGCTTAAAAATATAGTCTATAATGTAGTTAATTTAGGCGAATTCAACCATCTATCATCCATCTATAGGTACTATCATCCTTTAAGCCACTTGGGTTGTAGGGCGTCCTGAAGTAAAATCCCTTGTGAATCCAGTACCCTTACCATGAGTTTTTACGTTTTGACAAATATGACTGTTTTGGTATTTGTTTACGTGTTGGCCCATACGATTTCCTAGTTCTGACACAATCCGCTAGGGGCGATGATTGGAATTTGTATGGGCAATACGTAAACAAATACCAAAACAGTCATATTTTTCGAAACGTAAGAACTCCTGGTAAGGGTACAGAATAGCTCCAACCACAAATCGACCCCTCCTTACGTATAATATATCGTTACTGCAAAAATACATTACAAATATTTACAGGAAAACGTTTCAAAGTTTCGAATATGCTAAAATGCGAATAAAATCTGCATTTCTTCAGGTATCTTATATGAAGTTATCTTATATGAAGTTATCAGGTATCTTTATAGGAAGTTTGGTATATATATTTTACAAGTTTTACACATACAAACACATGAAAACGAAAAGGTACTTTTGTGGGTTACGATATTATGCGCAGGAGGGGTCGAACTATTAATTTTCGTAGCGGATTGAAATACTTACAATGCTACATGTTTACAATGCTACATAGAATTTTCTTCAAATAAGCATTATATATTTTTACCCAGATCTATATGTAAACCGCCTCGTGCGTCCTCTATCGGATCGATTGTCTACAAATAAATAGGAAAAAATCATAATACTGATCAGTACATAATAGTTTTATTTATCTCTGTAGTATTTTATCGTAAAACAATCGTTCCATTGAAACCGTAAATTAATTTTATAGATCAAACCGCAAGTCTTAGTGCGTAATTTCGTTCGTACTTGACTATTATCACGTACACTTTTTTGTGAAGCCGCTGTAGCCTAGCATATAATGATAAATACTACTATCGGTTTGAGGTTATTTTTTTTTATTTATTGATATCATCTATTATATAGGAAAGAGAGGAGATTAAATTATTACATGCACGGACAATGTCACCCGGAATCAATAGAATGAAAATAATTTAGTAAATAACAATAATTACATGTTTTAAAATCATTAATGATATATAATTTTTTTCTTATGTCAAACAAATCACTTTAATGAGCGTATATGAAAGTGCTCCCTTTTTACTTGGCTACAGAGAGTACCTAATGTTTTCGAGGGTATGTATGACTCCAAACACTTTGATGAATTTTTATTTATGAGGTGTCGTTGGATTCGTCGAAGTTGTGGGAGTTACATAGATATAGTAACGTATTTACTTGATGTACATTAGTCACTGCAATCTCTAAATAAAGGCAGTCATAACTAGAATTATAGTGCCAAATTAACTTGAAACGCCTTATGTATCTTAATAGGTCATAAAGACTCATATTATTATGAATAAAGATAGAAGTAGACACGAGGTATGTTTCAGAACTTATAAGCGAAGAAATTTACAATTCATATATAAGACACATTATTGCTAATGTATACATAAAAATGTAATAAACATATAAAGTATGTACACAAACATTTTAAATGCATTTATAAATAAATGATGTGTTACAAAGGCGTTGAGTTAAAAACAGAAAATTTATTTTATCATTATTTATTCGCAACATTCATATAAATATTTACATAGTTACAATTTATCACATTTTTGTTGAATATAATTTAGTAATGGTAGCCATGGCCGTGAGGGTGGACTGATGGACCGGAGTTGTGGACTACTGCGTTGAAACTGGAAAATAAAAAAGTATCATTAGTAAGGATCTTTTACGTTTTATGACGGCTTTAAAGGCTTTTAATTATAATAAATTTTACTAACATAGGTTTTTAAGTACAATGTAAATACTAACAAAATATGGACTATGTCTGAATTAAATGGAAAGGGTCAAAAATGGGCCGAATTGCTTCGGGAAAAGTATGGTACGGCCGTGCCGCGTGGCTCGACTTGGCGGAGGCACTGCCGTGCCTCCAGATAAATAAAGGTACACCTTGGATATTTTAATTTATTCAAGGCGCTTATAATATGCTGTACAAATATAAATGCTTTATATCTGTTTGATAAATGTAGATGGTTTAGTAAATATCTCATAATATTTATGCTAATATCATAGATCTATAGATCATATGGATTTACGATGTTTTTGGGTTTTGTATATGTTATGATCTATGTAAATAATTTATATTTACCCATTGTGGGCGTCAGCGCTGTAGTCGACCTTGCGCACGGAGCCATCGGGCTGCACCAGGGAGTAGGAGCCGTGCACGGCGTCGCCGTCGCGGCTCTCGTGCTGGGACTTGTGGTCGCCGGTGTGGGGGTCCGCCACGGAGTACGCGAAGTCGTATTTGGGGTGAGCCTGTTATCAGAGATGTTATTTTTAGATCAATTAGTTATAAATGGTTTGAATTTTATAACGGGATATTTATAGCATGTAAAATATTATTTAAATATGTTGAGAAAGGCGGAAGAATTTGTAATTCCTGCCATTTAAAGTTTTGTTCTGTCATTATAATTGAGGGCTGTTTTTTTGTTGTGTACATTATCACGTATTTATACTGAAGAAGTTTACTTACGTAAGTGTCATGACCGTCGTAGTGTGCGGCGGGAGCAGCGTAGTGAGCGACGGGGGCGGCGTAGTGGGCGACGGGAGCGGCGTAGTGGGCAGCGGGGGCGGCGTAGTGAGCGGCGTAGTGGGTGACGGGGGCAGCGTGAACCACAGGGGCGCCGTGCTGGAAGGGTACGGCGTAGTGCACTGGGGTGTGCGCTTCGTCGTGGCGGACGATGCTCTGGGAGGAGACGGCGTGGCCGTGGCCGAGGAGACCAGCGTTGGCGGCCGCCAGGAGAGCGCCGAGGATTACGATCTGAAAACAAAGTTGATTAGTGTTTTTAAAATAAATTCTCATTAATTGTTTGGTGTAAAAAATATTTTCTGTTGTTATTTAGTTGGTGATCTACATATTTATGTAGATCTCTACAACTACATAATTTTAGCGTATTTTTTTTTCACAGATTGCTGGCAGGACTCCAATTCTTGTTTATGATGACAAAGATATATTTATATATGATACGTAATTGCAAATTAGCTACAATGATAAAAAACTTTGCTTTTTGACACAGATTTTTAATACTGGATTATTCCATGGTAAGTTACTTGTACAATCGGTACAAATCTATACAAAATGTAGCAATAACTTACTTTGCTGAACATTTTGTGTGTATTGTTAAACAACGTAGAGTTGATTCATGTCAATGTTCTTGCTGCGTATGCTTTTATACAACACTTTGTCTAACAGAAAAGCGCGGTGGGGCAGAGAAACGTAGACCTTGACTTTGAAATTCTAGAGAATTGGAAATATTTTTTGTTCGTGCCTACCTCAATAAAATGTAAATAGTCATGGTATTTATTTTATGGCGCTCTTGATACCTTATATGGCTGTTAAGCTATTTTATATAATAGGTAGGTATATTTCCTACTTTTAAATTTGCCGTAAAATAAACGGAAATACAAGTGATAGTATTTCAAGGTTACATACTGCTTTGTTATTTTACCGATATTAATGTTATTATAAATTTAATTTAAGAATTGAAAATATGAAAAGATAAAAGAAGCAATAAATTACTAACATTGCTTTTACTAATGCGTGTTGCAATCAGTTAATAGGATTAAATATCATTTATTTTTACCTATGATTGGATAGTTACTAGATAAATCTATTCGATTGTATTTTTATTATTAAGTTTCTAAAGATTTTACTGGCAATAATGATTAAAAAGTGTTTACTTCAAAACAATGAATTTATTCATTATTATATCTGCAATACTGTTGCAACCATTGTTGGTAGCGATGATTTTATGTCATCAGATGAGCATAATGTTTATTTGCGACATACATGAAACGAATCATTCAATAAGGGATTATTATAATTATTCGAGGATGAAAATTAATTGTTAATCAAATCAAATCAAATTCTGATTTTCCAAAGTTATTTGAATATTAGAAATACATTAATAGTGACAGTGAAAGAAAACGTGATGACAAAATCTTCATACCTAGAAGTTAAAAAAAAAGATAGCAAAAGCGTGTGAAAACTACCAATACGCATCTGGCCAGCGCGGTGGAGTACCTATGGCCTAAATGTCTCTGACTCTAAAGAAACCATAACCTGACCCATACCCAGCAGTGAGACAATAATTAGGTAAGTATAGATGTACAAAATATCTAAAATTTAAAATTCACCCCTAACTTTTAGGATGAAAACATTTATAAAAGTACTCAGATCAAAGTTGTTATTTCTTAATTACAAAAGTCAAAATATTACTTATTGGCAAATCAGACTTATAATATTTATTTTGAATTGTTTATTTATACAAAGAATAGATATCAGAAACAATTACATTAGGTTAAATGAGTACAAGGGCACCTCATGTTGTAAAAGTTTTAATTACAATCGCTACGAAATTAGTTACTACATTGAAACGTATTAGAACTCTCCCCATGTTATGTAGAACACTTCGTAGTGGTGATTGAAGTACTGCCGTCGTTATATTTCGTTGAAATTGCTTCAACAGCGGCTTCTATTGTTACATTTATGGGACATTAAATAGTTTATAGAAATGAAGGTGGTAGAACCCTTTGCGGTTCGATTGCGGCGGCAACACCGCCACACGTATTTTTAATATCATCATAACAGCAGTGTTAGGCGCTACTGTGTTCCGTTTTGAAGGGTGTGGTAAGGGAGACATACTTTTCCGAGGCGTTCCAGCTTAGGCTTCAGAGGTAGCGGCGTATCTGTGACCGACCTCAGGTAGGAATATCTAATCCTATCTGGGGTTGATTACAGATGTCCATGGGCGGGAGTAGCCACTTACCATCAAGTACTCCTATATTATAAAAAATATGGATTTTCGGAGTCAAAGTTTTCTTGTAAATTTAATTGTCTCCCTTCATGCGAAAGTTGTTAAGACAGTAAACGTAGGTGATGTTATTGTTGAACTAGTCATTAGGAAAAGTAGGCACTATTCAAATAAAAATACACTATTCAAAAAAGTTTGTGCTTAGAAGTTTATCTGCGTGTGTGTAATGCGTTACCTAGTTATAAATTAAATATGTAAATAAATGACCAGAATAAGCTTATAACGAATGAAAAGAAGAAAATTGTAACGCTTCTTCAGATAAAGTATAAATTAAATATAGCATTTTATGAATTAGGACCATTTCATTGGATATTGGATTTTAACTACCCCTAATTAAAAATGTGCCAGCTCTTTTTTTGCAATATGTGTTTGCAGATTATGTCACGGGACAAAGGAGTTAATCATTTACATCCTCATTCAATTACATCATCAATCATTTTCAAGAATTTTCTGTAGTAAGTAAACCTTTCACAGACGTGTAAACTTGCAAAATCAAGGCTTTTTTTAAAAGTACAAAGTACTATCACACTGAATCTTGGTTTCGGAGATCAGTAAAGGGGCTGGCATTAATTAAACCTCCAAAGCAAATGACCAAATGTAATTATAGTGCCAATGGCAGTACTTGTGTATATTCAGCCCCCAACATTTGTGTAAATATGTTTTGTATTACATGTAATTAAATTATTAAACACAATCTATTGATTTGACAATTTGGTCATTAGATTTAAAATCTGAAAATAATCAATAGAAATTAATAAAGCGATAATGCCGTAGTAAACTAATAATAACATTAGTAATGCTATACCCATTTTTCGTGGGGTCTTCTAAGCCTTAAAGGTGGAACCTTTTTATTTGTAACCAAAGTGTGTTGTACATAGTTTATTTGTTTACTGTCGTGATAGAAAATTTTACACAACGCAGTGTAAGGAACTGGGTATGTAGGGATATTCTCAAAAAATACTCTTTGTCATTTTTATTCTCTACATAATAAATAGTAGTCGCCTGTATTTAAATATATCAACTGTACGCTTTGAAAACTTTTCGTTATTCGAGAAACCTGTTTAATTATAATTTGTGTACTTTTGTTTATTATTATTATTATTACGTTTTACTTTTTTTTGTATTATTACAAGGCGTCTTTGATACTCACCTATAAGTTATTTTGCATTTATTGTTAACTATATTCCTAGTTCTTAAATTAAGGTGGCACATAAGAATGTAATAATCCTTGGTGATTTTAATAAATAAATTATTTGCATATAAAATTGTGTCTATTATTGCTTATAAAATATTTGCAACTAAAAATGTTTAAAATTATACTAAATTCTACATGTCTTTTGCATCAAAATAATTATTCATTTTTTAGCCTATTTAAGATTTATTATTGTGTATGTATGTATTTATTTAATATATAAAGGATTTTCAGATTGACTTTTGGTATTTTGTTTATTTCAGATCAATACAGAAATGAAAGTATAAAATTATAGATAATGAATTTTTATTTATTTACAATAGGTACGTTCTCACTCACATATTTACAAAAAATAAATTATCACAACTATTATATAGTACGTGCATTCATACATGTATTGTATATATCGACTGCAATAATATATTATTTTCTATTATCAATGGCTTAGTAATGATGGTAGGCGGGGGCGGGGGCGGCGTGGACGGAGGGCGCGGAGTTGTGCACCACAGCGTTGAAACTGAAAACAGAAACGCAGTGTTAATTAAATAGTCATAAAACATATTAGATCATCATAACATGGTTCATTATATTATGGGACTATTTTTTAGATGTCATAGGTATAATATAAAAAAAGGTTTAGAAAAAGGAGAAAAGCGATTTTTTGGAAGCCCATAATATAACTAAAATCTTAATGGTATGGTTCTGAAACTGCCTATAGATGATAGAGACTACCCCTAGTGTCTTATCACTAAGGCTAGTTATAGTAGAAAACTTGAGAAGTAGAAATATGTCTTGTCTTACCCATTGTGCGCGTCAGCGGTGTAGTCGACCTTGCGCACGGAGCCATCGGGCTGCACCAGGGAGTAGGAGCCGTGCACGGCGTCGCCGTCGCGGCTCTCGTGCTGGGACTTGTGGTCGCCGGTGTGAGGGTCAGCCACGGAGTACGCGAAGTCGTATTTGGGGTGAGCCTGTTATAAAGGAATCAATTACATTATCATTTCATTGACTCAAAGACTTTAAAGCAGCAACCCACCTGATATTAAGTGGTCACTGTTATTGATACCTTCGAAAACAGGGGTTCTACCTCACAAACTTATCATAGATACTCAATTCAGCTGGTGTCCACACCTTTTTATCTCAGGCTAGAAATAGGTTTGGCGGTGTAACCTAACTCCCCGGTCGGACCCTCGTGGTTCTAAAACTTTTGATTTCATTACACTTTGATTTGACACTGGCTCATTGACTCTGAAATACTTACGTATACATCATGTCCATCGTAATGGGCGGCAGGGGCGGCGTAGTGAGCGATGGGGGCGGCGTAGTGGGCGATGGGGGCGGCGTACGCTACTGGGGCGGCGTGGGCAAGAGGCAGCGCGTAGTGAGCTGGCTCATCGTGGCGGACGATGCTCTGGGAGGAGACGGCGTGGCCGTGTCCCGCGAGCAAACCAGCGTTGGCTGCAGCCAAGAAGGCGCCGAAAGCTACGATCTGAAATTATCCCAATTTTTAAGCTGTTGTTTTTTGTTGAATATTTGAATGGTTCTAGCAAGTGCAACTTACTTTGCTGAACATTTTGTGTGTATGATAATACAACCGCGAAGTGATTGATGTCAACGGTCCGGCGGTGTATGGTTTTATAGATCTAAAGTCGCAGCCGGGCCACGCGGTGGGGCGGAGAAATGCGCGAGTTGACCTTAACCATAAAGTATGAATAACTATATCAGTAGGAGCGACACTCCTGTTCAAGGTCGCTAAAGCTTAGCCGTCTTTTATTTAGAAAGTGCATGAGTGCAACGCATATTTAATTTATTTTGAGTATGCGTCACTATTTAAATCGTAATCATAGATTAGTAAAGATTACTCACTCCTAACAAGAAAATGTACCCAGTTTTGAGAATTGAAATAGTTGCGTAAAAATGTTTTGCCACGTCTCCGTGATAAAAAATATCCCTAAAATATTTGAAATAATTATTTATTTATGCGTAATTATTACGTAAATTACGCAGTATTAGTTATTTATTCGTAAATTTTCTCTAAAAATGTTTTTATTTGTCAAGAATTCAAAAAAAGAACTTACTAAAATAAGCCGTTTGTGGCTTCATTCAATTTCAAGGCGGCGAACTATCTTTACTAATCTATGATCGTAATATATAAGACATTTGTTTGGGTTGGTTGTTAGTACGAAAGATGTATGTTAGAAAGAAAAAAATGTTCTCACAGGTGCGTGCTATCTGCCAATCCGTACAAAGCCAGCGCGGTGGACAATGGGTTATCCCGTACCCTGCCCAGCAGAAGGACATTAATGATTAAACGACTACGACGTATTAAGACATGTTTCTTTCATTGTTTTCATATATTCGTTTCCATTTCCAATTAATTAAATCTAAATAAATCTCTCATATATCTGAGGTTGCTAGATAATATAAAAAATCATGACAATGATTTATAATATTTTATGCTGTTTTAAGAAAGTCAATCGGCTAAACTACAACGCTAAGCATACTAAAATTAAACGAGAAGTAAATAAAATTAAAACATAAATAATAATAAAACTATACTTATAAAATAAAAACATCATCCAAAACTCCTACTTGTGGCATAGTGCCGAACGCTTGCAGCGTTACCTCGCTGTACAGTGAGGCTAATTTCTGGGGCGAAAAACTGCCACCCTTCTAGTCACCCGAAGCGAGGACAAGCCTGTGGGACATCTCTTTAATTTTCTTTTTTTCTTTTCTTTTCTTTGCACTCTATACTATATTTATAATTATCAAATATGTGTGCAAAATTGTATTAATTCTTATAACATTGACTAGTATAAACATATATAGACTGAATTAATTTTAAATTATATATACTCGTTACAAAACACATGACGGAACTGCTGTACCACAGTTGAGTTAGTTATGTGTTTATTATCGATCGGTCTTTATAAATGGTTGTGGTAAGTAAGATATAAGTTAAATTATTAACAAATAAACTAACGCTGTGAAAAGAAGGTACTTTAAAACAAGTTATTATTTTGTTATGTTTTGTTTATGTTCCAGGTCTACATGATCCAATAGCATAATTTTGTTATTGTACGTGAAAGTTTAAAGATGTGTGTTATTTTATTTCTTTCCCCGCTTCTTCTCCTAAACGAAATTCCTTCTGAAATCGTGGCAGATTCTTCATCATCATCATCATCATCAACCCATTACTGTCCCACTGCTGGGCACGGGTCTCCTCTCAGAATGAGAAGGATTAGGCCATAGTCCACCGCGCTGGCCAAGTGCGTATTGGTAGACTTCACATACCTTTAAGATTTTTTTTTTATAAATCTCTCAGGTATGCAGGTTTCCTCACGATGTTTTCCTTCACCGTTTAAGCAAGTGATAATTAATTTTTAATACGCACATAAATTTGAAAATCAGAGGTGCGTGCCTGGGATTTGAACCTCGGACCCCTCGATCGAGAGGCCGCGTTTCTTAACCACTAGGCTATCACTGCTTTTTTTCAGATTTCAGGCAGATTCTTATTGACATTCAAAAATAATCCTTTTAAATAATTTGATATTGATTTTGATTTTGAATAAGAGGCGTTCTATTTTAGCCCTTAGGAGCAGTAACGCAGCAACTTCTCTTTATATGAACTATGAAGTAACTATTAAAAATAAAGTGAGTTCAAAAAGCCTAAATATACTCGTATAATTTGGTTATATGTATATTCTTATAAATATAATCTTGCATCCGAATCAAAGAAGAAGTCAGCACTAAACGTATTCAGATTTAGTCTTCAGGTATTCGACTTCAGTTATTCTAGATAGGTATCTAAGTCGGAGTAACCAGAAGCATGTTAATAATTTTATTGATTGACAACCTTCTAATACTTAGTGGTTCATTAAATAAAAGTAAACACTTGCTTTTATCATTGTATTACTCATGCAATGATAAAAGACAGAAAAAATATATGCAAATATAACAAGAACACTCGAATGCTTAAAAAGAATTAATCAAAAAGGCAAGTAATGTAAGCTACATTGTCACTCCTAGAATTTAGCTGAATTCAACGATATGTTTAATTGTGCGTTGGACGTGCCAAAGAATGAGTCGTAGAAACGTCCATACGCTCGAAAAACATTACTCTCTGCAGTCGGGTAAAAATAGTCCTGAATTATTATAAGTAAGTATGTTTCGGCAGTGATAGCCTAGTGGTTAAGAAACTCGGCCTCTCGATCGAAGGGTCCGAGGTTCAAATCCCAGGCACGCACCTCTGATTTTTCAAAGTTATGTGCGTATTAGAAATTAATTATCACTTGCTAAACGGTGAAGGAAAACATCGCGAGGAAACCAGCATACCAGAGAGATTTATAAAAAAATCTTAAAGCTATGTGAAGTCTACCAATATGCACTTGGCCAGCGCGGTGGACTATGGCCTAATCCTTCTCATTATGAGAGGAGAGCTGTGCCCAGCAGTGGGACGTTAATGGGTTGATGATGATGTTTTGGTATAAGTCAGATACATGTATTTTGCGTCTATAATTTTTAATTATTTTCAACAGATCTCTTATTCGCCATGTTTATAAATACTTGACCTAATATTTTGATACTTTAGAAAGTAAGCCCTTTGCTTAGACCTTACTCTATAATACCCGTTATTGATATTCAAGCTATCCAATGTTTTGCTTACCAAATACTATTTTAGTAATCACATTTTGTGATATTTTGAACTTTGGAAAAATCTGATAGATACTATTTACAGTCGCTATATCGCATGAAGTAATAAAATTTTAAACTTAAGTAGATTTGTTTACAACTAAGTAATTTTAATTTTATGTTTGTTTCAATTCAATATATGATACCTAATGGTGTATTTAAATGTTATTGTAGTTTATTTTATCATAAAGTCTCAATAAATAAAAATAATTGTATACAATTGGAAAATTGAAAGTACGAAATAAAGATATCAATTTTATTTATTTACAATTGGCTCATTACGTACATCACTAACCATATTTACAAAAATATAAATTATCACAACAGTTCCACAGCACGGGCACTCATTCACAATACTTGAAATATATATGTCGACTGTAAAATTTTATTATATTAAATCAAGTTGGCTTAGTAATGATGGTAGGCGGCGGCGGGGGCGGCGTGGACGGAGGGCGCGGAGTTGTGCACCACGGCGTTGAAACTGAAATAAGAAAAAAAAGATATTTTTATAATACAATAAACAACACAATTATATTGCCTTTAATAAAGATCTCTAGGTTTATTTATAGCAAACGATTTGATGGTCTTGTCTTACCCATTGTGCGCGTCAGCGGTGTAGTCGACCTTGCGCACGGAGCCGTCGGGCTGCACCAGGGAGTAGGAGCCGTGCACGGCGTCGCCGTCGCGGCTCTCGTGCTGGGACTTGTGGTCGCCGGTGTGGGGGTCCGCCACGGAGTACGCGAAATCGTATTTGGGGTGAGCCTGAATCATAATAATGAAATCAGTACGGAACCTATACTTTCAATTAAATTGACAAAAGAAAGTAATCTTTGTTGTTGTAGTAGATAATGACTTTTTTTTTTTTGTTTATTTTGATTTTGAAGTTTACTTACGTATTCATCATGGCCGTCGTAATGGGCAGCAGGGGCGGCGTAGTGTGCGACGGGGGCGGCGTAGTGGGCGACGGGGGCGGCGTAGTGGGCAACGGGAGCGGCGTAGTGGGCAATGGGGGCGGCGTACGCTACTGGGGCGGCGTGGGCAAGGGGCAGCGCGTAGTGAGCTGGCTCATCGTGGCGGATGATGCTCTGGGAGGAGACGGCGTGACCGTGTCCTGCGAGCAGACCAGCGTTGGCCGCAGCCAAAAGGGCGCCGAAAGTTACAATCTGTAAAAAAATATGTTAATGAAAAGGAACTCTTCAGAATCTTCGAAGTTCATCTATTTCTGTCTTATAGCAGTAGTATAACACTGTTTTTTCTGGTTTTAGAGAGTTTTAGCAAGGCACACAAACTCACTTGAGGCGTATACCTTAGCCCTCAAAAATATATAGAGCGTATGTGGTCAACTTTAGATAGAAACCTCATCTTATGTGAATTTGATGATCAGTAGGCAATTTATAGTTGCCTAGGGTTATTAACCGAATTAATCAAACAATATCTTATTTCCATGAAAACAAGTAATGATTATGTGGACTATAGCTTACTTTGCTGAACATTGTGGTTGGTTTAACAACTGTGAGCTGATTGCTGTCAACAGTCCAGTAGTATGGTTTTATAGTTCGGTAGCAGCGGTGTGGTGGGGCGGAGAAATGCACCTTGACTCCAACTTTGACAAGCCATGGCCGTACAACTAGCGAACTAATACGTACTCGTTAATCAATGTGTCAGCGCTGATAAACTTCAATGCCTGCGTCGATAATTCTATCAATTAAGTAACCAATTTTTAGGATTATATTTGTAAATTATTTTTTCTAATTAATTCAAATTTTATAGATTGAGTAAAGAATTTCATAACATTTTCTTTTTATTTTTATTGTTGCTTTTGTTGTTAAATTATTGTTATTAAAAAACAAAAATTATAAATACATGGCAATATCATGTACAGTTCCTTCTGTATTTTGTTTTCAACGTAACATTGCTTTAATTTTATTAAATATTCAGCTATATAGAGTAGGTATTTGAGGGCATAGCTTTATTCATTTTTAAAGTAAAAATAATCTTACTTTCTCTTTGACTGAGTCTTATGAAAATCAAATTTCAGGTAAGTCAAGGTTAGTTAAGACAAAGAGACAGTCAGATAAGGTCATTAGATGAGTGGGCTGGCGGAAATAAAGTCTGACGTTATAAAAGGTACAGTAACTTTTTAAAACTTAATCTTTATTTTGACGACCCGCGTGGCGGAGCGGTCACCATGCCGGTCTGACGCGCAGAGATTCCCAGGTTCGATCCCCGGCCTGACAGATACCTAAATGATGAATTTAGGTGACTGCTTCTGGGTCTGGGTGTTTGTGTATTTGTCTATGTGTGTGTCCTTGGCACCCACGACACAGGGAATCCTAGTGTGGGGATGTGAGTGTAGAATGTGTGTTCATTTATCTTTGACTCGAGTTTATTCAAGATCATCAGTCTCAAGGAGAAAAAAGCCTTGAAATACATAATACTTTAATTTCAGTTGACTTTGATTAAATAATGAATGACATAATGTTAGGCGTGTTAACTACACTATCAAAATATTATATTCCGTGTTTAGTAATTCGTGAGCATGTAAACTGACAGCTTTGATACAATAAGATTAAATGTCTAGATATAATTAACAGAACACGGACCTAATAGCCAATCATCACGGATATTAGTTTATTATTGTTGGTATATGACAGTTTTTTGCACTGAAAATGCATTTTTTCTTTGATCCGAAATAATTATTTTGCACTTAACAATATCTGACTCATTCGCAGTTTAAAAAAAGAATAAGTACTATTATATGCTTATAATAGATTTGAATGTAATTCGATTTGTTGTTTAAGATAGATTATTGAGTTTAAACCTGGGGCTATAGTAATTTAACTAAACAAACTCTTTGGCAAAGGTCTGTGTATATAAATTAAATGTAAATAAAGGTACGAAAAAAAATTACGAAATTGTCTAGATATGCTTCAACCCATGACTGTCCTGCGGGTACAGGTCTCCTCGTAGAGTGTGAGGGGTTCTGGGTTATAGCATACCGCGCTGGTTGAATACGTATTTATATAATTCACATAATTCTCATGTTTTCCTTTCTCCCTTTTTTCATTTTATTTTATTTCCTATTTATTATTATTTGTTTAGTATAGTTGTACCGCCTTCAATTTTTCTGCACATCCCTAAGGTTGACTGGGAGAAAATGCTATTTAGCATTAAGTCCGCCTTTTGCACCGCACTGTTTTCAACATGGTCAATAAAGAGTAAATAAATAAAAAAAAAATCTTGCGAACTATTTTTTATTAAAACTCTTTGAGGTTTAGGTTTCCCCACGACTTTTTAATTTGTAGCACGCACATTACCGTGAAAACTTAGGAATGACTTGTAAAATTAACCTCAGGTCCCCAGAAACACCGAGTTTTTAGCAACTAGGCTATCACAGCTTTACTTATCAAGATAGCATGGAACAATTTCTCATTAGGTTGTTTGCTTAAACGGTGTTTATGTTTCACGCCTTGAGATTTACTGTTGCTTGCGTAATATTAGAACACATTCTATTGCCTCGTTTTTTTGTAATGTAAATTAAAGTTTCGCAAATGTTATTATACTTGCAGGTACTATACACTTATACTGTACTTGCTTATACATTTCTGCCTAAAAGGCAATACTACTTATAACAAATGGGCCTTGTTTGTTTTTAAAGGTGAAATAACTTTTATTATATCCCTACTTAATATTTAATGCATAACTAATAGCCGGATTAAGGTATTCGAGGTTCAATTGGTCGTAAACATTAATCCACGACGTATAAGTACTCTTACGACCACGCTTTGTCTATCTTAAGCGTTCCAATCTGGTTAAAGTAAACCGGCAATTAATATAAATAACAATTTGTATTTCGAATTGGTATTATTTAAAAACAGGGTTAGTTTACAAATTAAATCCAACATCCGTAGCAGATCCGTATCCAACATTGGGATACTAGGATACTATATACTACTGCTGCATTGATGACGAAATGACCCTAAGTGCAGTATGCAGCATATAATACGTGTTTTCAGCTTGTTTGAGTTCAAGTGTCGTGTTTTTATTCGAAGTACAATTGTTAATTACAATTAGTTTTAGACTTTTTTATTCAGTGATCCATCATTATCTTCAATCATTGTTACCAGTCTTTGAATTAATGAATTAGTGTAGACGACACGATTTATTGCCTAGACAATCTAGACATTGATTGACTCACTTGGTTCACCGACTGGAATACGATCCGGTTTAAGCCAAATCTATTAATAGTATCAGATATTTGATACTAAGCTATTGAGCTGTTTAAGACAATCGTAGAGTTTGAAGGCCTCAGGAGTAATTTCTGAAAGTAGAAACGTTTAGTAATTACAAGAAGAATGTAACATTGAAAGTGATCAGATTATAAAGGGAACTTAAAAGGTTTGTATTGATAACGAGATCTGTTGATAAAGAGCATTGACCGCTTCGTAAATGACTATTATTAGTATCATTGTGATGTTGTACAACTTTAATTGATTGGGTTTAATGCTTAAGGCGATGTTACTCAATACTAATAAAACAATATAATAAATTCAGCGTAGTTGCTGTTTCTACGTGTTTGCTAGCAGTAGAATGTTAGTGTAGAAATAGCCCAGTATGTAGGATTTGCATATATCTTGTATTTTTTTTATTAAAATGAGTAGCAGACGAGCATGAGTTCATCTGATGGTAAGTGGCTACTGCCGCCCATGTACATCTGTAATCAACTCCAGATAATATTAGATTCCTACCTGCGGGCGCCTATAGGTGTGTTACCCGTGAGGACTAGGCTGGAATGCGTCAGACAAGTCCCCTTACCACACCATTCAAACCAGAACAAAGTAGCGTTGAATATTGCTGTTATTAGGCAGAAATAGCTCAGACTCAAACCATACAACCTTTTTATTTGTATTTTATGTACATTCGGCATTTTACTACGCTCCAAACTATATTTAGAATAGAAGTGTAGAGAATTAAGTAGATCCGTCCTTGTAGTATTTGCATATGACTTGTAGGTAAATTGTATTGTATGTACGTATGTATGTATGTATGTAGCACCAATTTATATTTTAAAAGACTATGTTTGAGGTATTTACAGTTTATATTTTAAAAGACTATCTTGGAGTTTCTTGCGCCGCTTCTTCTCCATAGCGAAACACCTTCCGAAGCGGTAGTAGTTTGTTGACTTTCAAAAATTATTCTATATGAATCAATTTTGAATAAATGAGATTTTAATTTGAATTTGAATATGAAATTTTGAACAATTGCACCTCAATTTGATAAAAGATATAAACCGTAACAGGAACAACAATTCAATTAATAATAAATAAAACGTTTCATTTATAACAATTGCTCTTTATTACTATTTTAATACATAGTCATGCAAATAATAAATTGTAAGGTTAACGCTTTTAGTCACAAATAAACTGCTAGACTAGACGACATTCAAATAAACAGTGTGTAGGAATTAACAAGGTCTTCCAAAGCCGCCGAGGGAAGGTAGAAGAATGTACGTTAATGGGGAGATGCTAGTAGGGCCGTTCTTCTGGGCTTTGGCTTGAAGACACTTGAGTATCTCATCATATGGAACAACTGAATTGGCGCTAGGATTGGATCCACCATCTTTTGCTTCTACATGTGGCTGACTCACTTCTTCCTTAGGCTTCTCTGTTACTTCGAGTTGTTCTACTTCTGGTGCTGGTGCCTTCGGGGGTTCTGCCTTAGGTTCTACGTTCAGTTGTTCGCTCTTAACGTCCTTGCAGGGAGGTAAGTCTTTTTTGTCCTCCTTGGGCTCTTCTTTCTTCACGGATTTGCCATCCGATTCAGGTAGAAAGTTTCTGACGACGGCGTTGAATCTGAATAAAGAAGAATGTTTTGAAAATTACATCGCAAATTATTCACATTGACGACCCGCGTGGCGGAGCGGCAACCATAACGGTCTGACGCGCAAGTGGTCCCGGGTTCGATCCCCGGCCAGACAGATATCTAAATGATGATTTTAGATATCTGTTTTTGGGTGTGGGTGTTTGTTTATTTGTCTATGTGTGTGTCCATGGCACCCACGACACAGGGAATCCTAGTCTGGGATGTGAGTGTAGAAAGCGTTATAAGCGTTATTCACATTGTTTCTTAACAGGTTCACGAGTATAGTAATGCTTGATATATTAAATATGCAAATGTCATTCATAAATGAATTATTATATGTGCTGTTTATTACTTACTATAATAAAGGCTAGTAAGTAAAGTAAAGTAATAAGCTAGTAGTAAATATTGAATAATTTCTTGGCTCTTATTTAAAAACAAGTTCAAAATCAATGTCAAGAAATCTGCAATCAATTAAAATTCAAAAATCAAAGATAAAAAATTGAGGTCGTCAAGATCAAATAGTATGACGTAAGTACTAAATGTACCTTATTTTACGGTAACGAACGGTAAAATAATATTTCAAATACATACGAATTTTGAAAAATCAGACCTCGGACCTTCAGATTGGGAGACTGAGTTTCAGCCACTATCGTGTTTCAGTAATGAAAAAGTGAGCTCAAACTTTCTTAATGTTTTTTTGTTAACAAGGGGGAACCTTCAAAACCTTCACCCGGTGTCGTGGTTCCCTACTGTTTAACAAAATTTCAAGCATAAAGGTTTGCATACAACTAACCCTTTCAAGTCATCCGCAGTGTAAACCACTTCCCGTCGGTAGCCGTCCGGTTGAATGAACGAGTACTGGCCTTGAACCACTGACCCGTCGCTCTGCTCGCTCTGTGCCTTCTTATCTCCGGTGCTCTCGTCGTTCACGAAGTACGCGTATTGGTAGCTTGTAGCCTCCTAAAACAGGATATAAGGAATAAACAGTTAATGTAATGTAAAAGTGGACGATATACAAATTAACTTCGAGAACCTCATAAGTCTCAAAGATAATTTGTAAATCGCTTTTAGAAACAAACATTTTCTATAGCTACCATAAGATCGGTGAAAACAAAAATATTTTTCAGTGGCTGAAACACAAATGAACACTAAAAAAACTTAACACTCTAAATTTCTGTACGATTATTTATATAAATGTTTTTTATTTAATCTCATCTTTTTGTACCCATTACACATGATGATGACACATGGATGGACACTCACACTACACAGAGATGGATAGATGGGTAACAAAGGCTACGTGCAAAAGTACTAATACGTAGAGCTGGTTTCAGGAAATTAATATATTTACCAGTATTAAACGATTTGAATCTTACTATGTTATTTTAAATTCATTGTTTTTGTAACTATCAAAAAGTTGATTGACAGCCCAAGATAATAGTATGGCAAGTGTAGATGGAAAACGGATAAAATTACTTCTCGAACTTTGAATTTGGGTTATATTAAAATTGACATCCGTATCCGAAAAGTAAGATACAGATTTACAGAGACAAAATTACGCATGTAATAAATCATAGGCGCCGTCTCACGTCGACAGATAAGCGTCCTTGTCGAATGCCCATTATTGCACTTACATCCTTATTTGCCAATACAACGGGCACATTCGCGATCGGTGACTTGTAGGCTACAATTTTAGCATTAGCCGTGGAACTTATCGGCGCCACCGCGGAGAGCGGCGCGCCAGGAATGACGCAAGGTGCCACGCAAGGAGACACCACGGCCGGCATCGAAGGCAGAGACACGATCGAGTCCACGGGCGCAGATATTTGAGCTATCTGCGATCCGGTTATCGGCACTGCCGGGGCACCATATTTGACGTACTCCACAGGCACTATGTCCGCGCCGCTTTGAACGAACACGTTGGAGTATGCTGCCCCAGAAATGCCTTGCAGTAAGCTGACGCATGCAAGCACCGCGGAGAATGTGGGCTGAAATAACACAGTTACATGAGACAAATGGACAAAATATGAAAATATTTAAAATTTAAAAATCTTCAAACTTACTGTACGAATCATCTTTCCTGCGATTCTTTGGATTTGTGAAAGACAACTGATATTTTTGGGAATGTACCTCTTCTTATAAGGTGCTTTGTTTGTCTCAAAATATGCTGTTCGGTAATACCGAAACAAAACATCAATGTCGTTGTACAGATGAATAGTGTGGACAATTAAAATGGTAATGACGATTTAACGCAGACTCCACTTCACACTCCTGTATTCAGTTCACGAGGTACAGTAAAATGTGCGTAACAACCGTGACTTCTCGCTTTGTTACGAATAGTCCGGGTTCTATTTAGCTTATGCAATATTTCAGGGAAATATTTATAATTACAATATGCAGATCCGGTTAAGTGTAGTCTATATTTAGATCTAACTAAACTGATGGTAATAATGTGGTTTTTCTGTGACAGTCTACCGTTATTCTTAAGTCAGCCTTACAAGGCTAACTTAATTACAGTTAAAGCATAGTTTTGTCACATTGTGATTTGCATTTTTTAATATTTATTTTTATTCTAAGCGAATTCTTCTGATTCGATTCGAACACCCGAGCTTAATTAGGTAGGTATCACTTTTTTACGAAGAAGAAAAAAAATATTTTAAAAACTTGCTTCTTGCTTTCTTTGGAAGTCTTCAACCCGTAACTGTCCCACACCAGGGACTGGGTCATATGGGTCATGGGGACATGGGTCTCCTCAGAAGAAGAAAGTTAAGGCTGTAGGTCACCTGGGTGACCAAATGCGTATTGATAGACTTCACACGCCTTTCAGAACTTTTTTAAAGATTTCTCCGGTATGCAGGCATCCTCATGATACTTCACTTCGCCGTGAAAACAAGTAATGATTATTTTTTAAGATGATGTTCATCTTTGGATAAGTTTGTCATGCCTGTCTGGGATTCGAACCTCAGTCACTCGATCGCGAAGCCAAGTTTCAACCACTAGGTTACTTACAATACGACGCTAAGGCATATTTCAAAACAAAAAAATCTGTAATTACAAGTCGTAAAACGTTTCCTACATTAAAACACCTAAACTCGGCAAAAATATGTGTAAACGATTTCCTAACAAATATTATAGATAATAACTAAACTTAGTAGAAATATGTGTAAAGTATTTCCTAATAAAATATCTGAATAAATAAGTGATACGGTACACGCAACTGAACACGTTTTCTGGCTATACAACCAACTTTACAGGCTTTCGATAGCTATCACCCTTCTCTAACCTATTTTTACTACTGTCAGTAGTAGTGTAGGTGTAATCTAGATTATTGGTGAGCAAATGTTGACTCAATATTATTTATTTAGACTTCACAGTATCTCTGAATAAGGACACAAATTTTAAAAAGAAAAATCCTTATCATAATTTCCTTTGTTGGGAATATTACAGTAAGTATAATTTTATTGAATTATACTATAAAAGAATTAGACGAAATTTTACAGCAATAATTACATTCCTAATACTTTGGTATAAAATTAGGCAATAATAATTAATTAGATGATGATTTTTTTTTTCATTTATTTACCATTTTAAGAAGGCGTAGCATATTCAATTGTATAAAGTTCAATTTGTTGGTAACCGACAGGATTAAGTTTGATTATCTTGTGTGTCTCTACCTTATTACACCAAAAAACAAAGCATGAAGAATTAGAATGAGAAATTTTTGTCTTACAAAAATAAATGCGCTTATTATTGTCCCACTGCTGGACATGGGTCTCCTCCCAGAGTTAGACTTCACACGTTATTGAGAATATTTTTAAAGGACTTTTAGGCTTGTTGGTTACATGGCCATGGTCATGTTTTCTATCACGGTTTTAAGCCAGTGATATATAGAAAATCAGAGGTGTGCACATCAATCCTATACTTGTAAGATTACGCCATCTAGTGAATGATTATAGCAACGCTGTACGAGACGTATTTTACGTGACAAGGAACGTCGATAATAATTATTTAATTTAGTTTACATTTATATGAGGTATTTTTCGTAATGCACGAATAATCATGTAATGTAATGAGAAACAACGTAAAGGTTATTAAGTACACATTCGACATTCGGATAATAAACTCGTATCAGTAAAATTATTCTCCTAATTTATGGGGCTATAAATTATGTAAAAACCTGGTCGTACGTTTAACACGGGTTATTGTAATTCGTTAAGTTTACGGCGATTGTGAAGTCATTATCATTATCTGTCGTATGTGTATTATACTTCTGAATATTTATACAGGTGTAAATAATTCTTAAACGCATAATGACTACTGGTTTTACATTTATTACAATTTTACGAACTTTAATTAGTGAAATGAAGTTAATTCTAGTACCATAGGCATGCATATAACAATATTATTATATAGAGTGTTCCGTAAGTACCACGACAAACTTGGGGAGAACATAGTTTAGGGGCTGAACTCTCAGAGAAAAAAAAACTTAGCATAAGTGTCACCGTTTTTGCATTATCAATTATTTATATATTTTTTTAACTTAGCTCTCTTCATCTTGTTTCGTTAACTGCGTGTACAAATTTGGTGATGCAGTGTTTATTTTTTCTGTTAAATACTATCAGACAGTTGGTCTAACATATTGAAATGTAAATTGGTTTAAAGATGTTAAGGTTAAGGAAAAATAGGGCTATTTTTAGATTTTCATTTTTTACTACCTTTTCCTCAACCTTGACTATTCGCGGTGAAGATTAAACGTACTGAACTACGAGTATAAGTGCACATTGATCCATAAAATACGTTTTTGAAATTAACTAGATATAGTTAATAGAGATTTCAAAAAGGTACCACAGGTATTTAAAGTTCAAGAAAAAAAGTTAAGGCTGTTTTTTGCATGAAAGGGACTGAAACCAACTAAAACGTAATGATTGAGTTTTTATTTAAATTATGCTTGCTCTACTCTCAGCGTGTGAAACAGTACAAAATTACAGCATTGCCTAGTTAGACACTTAAAAATATCCTTCTTCAGTTGTAAAAAAACAACGAAGTAACTAGCAAAAAAAGTAATACAATTTTTGATCTAGTAATACAAATTTTATTTACTGTAACCGTCGTGTCGAAGTAAAACTTCGTATGTGTATGTAATTTGAATGACAATGCCATAATTTGGTATCTTAAAACTGATCTGATGATGGAGCCAGATGGAAAAGTATTTTCAGTCTATTTAATGTTAGGCGATCATTTGAACTCACGTAATTCTGTATTATTCTGTAACTATTACAAAGAGAAAATAATTTAATGAATGTGTAAGTAGTATCCCAAACAACAAGAAATCTAAATTATGTATTTAGATTTCTCTTCTGGTATTTGTGTATTCGTATGTATGTATCCTTAGCACCCACGGCATAGAAAATGAATAAGCTGAGTTCAGAATACGTTACTTGTCTTGAGAACGAAGTTACTATCAAGAAACTTTGCTATTTATGCTGATAAGTAGATATGTTTTTTTTATTTTCTGTAACATTTCTAATATACTGTACATCTTTGTAATTGAAAAGAATAACAATGACAAAAAATTAAAGTAAAATGTTATTTAGAATGTCATTATTTGATTTCTTAAGAAAGTACGTAATTTAGTAATAGACGTAGCGCCTGCTAAAACCGTTCTCGCTTAACTAACTAAACAAGTAACAAGAATAAAACATTGCTTGTAATATTAACTTTACGATGGATTTGCTTCAAACAAACAACAGGCGTTTTCATATTTAACATTTTATATTGACCACTGCTTTCATTATTTATAGGTTCAAGGATATTCATTTCATAAAAATAATAGCTTATAAGACAAATAACAGATTTTTATATTGTTACATAGATTTCAATATCAACTGTGTTTGTTTATTTGTCACTTTTATGGATTCTTATGGAAAAGACTTCAACGCGTTGCTTTGAGAGATTTATTTCTCATCATAATAAAATATTAATATATTTCTTTATTCTATAAATTATTTTATTACTCTTAATATTCAATTTGTTATTTAATTTTTAATAATGTTACAATCAATGCATATAAGTTACCAAACAGTTTAATTTTCTTATCAAAACATAACTCTAACTCGGAAGAAACGTTCACATTATAATTATTTGTATTGAGTAATTAGCTCAAGTTTTTTAAGAAGTTTATATAACTGAGGTAATTAATTAAGTCTGTCTTAGTAACGGTTATCATTTTAATAAATAAAAAAGGTAATTCTATAGCATTTAAGTTCATTCAGCATTGAAGATTTTTTGAGAAAGTAGGCTAAGAGAAATATAATTATTACAATAAAATATTTGAAAGACTACTTATTGTGGTTTTAGTAACGTAACCAATTGTTAAATATTCCTAAGTGGTGACTTAGGAAAAATATTGTGTGATAGATATTACTAGGTATATGATTAAGTTTGTCCCTGTAGTCACGGGACCAGAATAGGGCTACGGTATTCCCTAATTCCTGTCGTAAGAGGTTACTAAAAGTGGCTTCCGGAGATGTGGGCGGCAAGAGTGGGAGCTCTAACCGTCCGCAAGCGACCTTGAGAAGGACAGCGATTTGTGTGGTCGCATATCGCTGTAATCACCAGGGGATACGAGAGGAGCATAAATTGCACCCCAGATATATTGCCACTCGTATGTAAATCAGCCGGAATCCATATCCTTGCACCGGAAGAACTCCTTCACACTAGAAATAGGTGTGGAAGTGGTATCTTCCAAAACGGTTTTATCACCTTTTATAATAGTACTTATTAAGGGTTGAACGGTACTATATATAAAATAAAGGTACTTGTTACTTAGAGTATGTATTAAATTACATACAAATAACATTATCTTCAGGTCATCATCATCATCATCAACTCATCACTGTCCTACTGCTGGGCACGGGTCTCCTCTCATAATAAGAAGGATTAGACCATAGTCCACCGCGCTGGCCAAGTGCGTATTGATAGACTTCACATACCTTTGATTTTTTTTTACAAATCTTTTAGGTATGCAGGTTTCCTCACGATGTTTTCCTTCGCCGTTTAGCAAGTGATAATTAATTTCTAATACGCACATTACTTTGAAAAATCAGAGGTTCATGCCTGGTATTTGAACCTCGGATCCCTCGATCGAGGGGCCGAGTTTCTTAACCACTAGGCTATGTTCAGGTAAAATTGGACAATTTTGCATAATGCTAACTTTTCAGTGTCTCTCAACTAAAAAATTGTGCATATTCGGACTTTATACTTTCTTTGCCATGAATTCCATAGCGAAATATTGTCTCTATAATGTTGAGGTTTTTTGAAATTAATGTCAATGCATAACGTTAAGTTACTTTATTTTTTTATGAATCAAATATAGAATGAATTTAATTTTTCTATGGGATATAAGAAAGTAAATCATGTTTTCAGGCAGTAAGTCAGAAAAGCAATGGTGGAACATTTGTAGAATTTGATGTAGGTAGGTAATTAAACACATTTCTGGAACTATTTTTAATATTGTATTTTGAATTCAAAAAGTAATAAATTTGTCATTTTCTTATTTTTGGTATTAATTTCATGAATAGTTTTTGATAAATTTGATTTATTGAAACTTTGTTTTGCACAATACTCAATCGTCACTTCCTAAATTCAATTCACTAAAATACTACAAGTATATCATACTAATTATAAAATTGCTTAAGTATCAATTATCCTTGTATTTCTTATATTTGAAACAACTTTATTTAGCTAGTATATAAATTTGAGAGCTTATAATTACTGGCAACTTCCATAATTCAAAATCTTTTGACATTTTTTATCATAAAGAAACAAGTGGAAAAGAAAACAAGGTAATATTTTTTAAACAGTTTATTTTCGCCGCAGTCTTAAACCATAAAAGTCATTGTCGACTAAAGACTATCTACATAAGTAATAAAGGTACATAATAATATCACATGGAAGCTACTCGTATGGCCGGAGCCAATGTCGATGATTAGTGGTAGTCATGGTGGGCGGGCGCGGTATTGTGTACCACCGCGTTGAACCTGAAAATTAAAAAGAAAATAGTTTATTAACCAATGAAATTGTACATACAGACTTATGTATTTAAAAGCAGATAGCAGTATACAGAATGATGACATTACTAAAATACCATAATTATATTGTTAGTTACATCGTAATATAGTTGTCATCAACCTATTACTGTCACTGCTAAGCACGGGTCTCCTCGCAGAGGGGTAGCGGCTAAGGCCACAGTAAAGTGACAGAGTGAGAATTGTTAGACCTCACACTCCTTTTAATAACATGCTCACTGGTAATGTTAATGGTTAATGTTAACTCCATAATATCGAGTATGGTTATGTAAGATTGATAGATAAAAGACAATTGTTTGTAGGCTTATAATTATAAGATTTAAGTACTATTTGACTTATATTTGAAAGAACAGTAAACATAACATTATTTTATTTTGCTATAATGTATTATTATGTTAAAAACTTCTTAAACTAGAGTAAGTTAAATTAAAGTGATGTGAGATCTTTGATTATTAACCTATGTGATAATTTTGAGTATTTTTAGTAAACTCATATTTCAATTTGATATTAAGTCGTAAAAAATAATAAAGTCTATTATTTTCAATAAATTATAAAACGTGTTGATTTTCAGCAAAATAAATTGCACAATCATTATAATTATTAAAGATGCTAGATTTTCTTACCCATTGTGGTCATCAGCCGTGTAAGTGACCTTGCGGAAGGAGCCGTCGGGTTGCAGCAGGGAGTACTCTCCCTTCACGACGTCTCCATCACGCGCCTCGAACTGGGTCTTGTGGTCACCAGTGTGGGGGTCGGAGACGGAGTACGAGTAGTCGTATTTGGGGTGAGCCTGGGTGAAAAAAGTATCTAGTCAGAGCTGATAGACATAAAATGTAATACTAAAATGTACCATCCTGACGAAGAGAACGCTTTAAAACGATAAAAACTTACAGTGGATGTGTGAATATTTCATTATTTATTTATTAAAATGTTTGTAGTGATGTATAAATAATAATCACGTACATGAAATTCAATAAAACTTTATAATGTTAAAGTTAATATGTACCCTTAGTATCAAAACCGCAAAATATATAAAAATAAATAGTAACTAAAAAACCTGACTCGCTTTTTCGATTTTATTTTATACAATGACGAAGGAAACCTCAAGTTGTCCATAATATTCTTAAAAAATAAATAAATAATAGTTAAAATGTAATCTTTACTTAAATGTAGTGGTGGTCTGTGAGCAAAATCTGTCTCATTCGTCTTGAATGTGGTTAAACCTATTGTAGTTTAACAAGACCACTATTATACCTGTTTCTATATTATAACAGAAGTGTTAAGTGTATTTTTCGGTCTACTAAGTACCTAATGTATTCCCCAATTAACTTTCGAACATAAATATGTGAGGTTTATTTCGAGCAGTGTAAATAGAATCTTATTAAACTTTCAAAAAAGTTAATTTCTATACAGACAACGTGTGTCTAAGTAGTGCGTTGATAAAAAAGTAATGATTTTGCATTTAAATATAAGCATATAAAAAATAAAGTGGAGTGTAATGATTAGTTCTACTGTTGATTAGATGACTGAATACATTATGTATAGGATCATTACTATATTGCGTAAGAGTCTAGAATCTCGATCAATTCTCAGTATATTAGATTTCAACGGGTGTCAGTACTGTAATTGATCTCCTGAGAAGCATTGCTACTACTATATTGGTTTGTTTATAATTAGCTACCAATTGTACTATGTAACATTTTAATTAAATTGGCGAAAGTGCTAAAAGCGAGCATGAACGTAAACTTTAAGCGCGTTTCTTAATCTTAATCGTAATCAAAATGTTTACTATTTAGAACTGTCATGTGCTTACGCAAGTGTATTTGGGTCAGCACTGGCCGGCAACAATCCGCATCAGCCATTAAAACGAGCGTGAGAGCACGCGCCAGACAGACAACGGTCCATTTCCCCCATGTATCATGTCATTACGTCCCCTAGTACGCTTGTAGGCGCTAATTTCGCAACCGCCCTGGGAACCGCGCCGATATCGGCCTGCAGTCACGACCGGGATATACTCGCGAATGCAAAGCAGTTACGTAATACCGCGGATTATATCAAATTATTGCCCGCTACGGCCTATTTATGACAAAGTCGTAAAGATCCGCGTCAACGAAAGCGATCGTGTTGCGCACTACAATTTCACTACTACGTTACTTAATCAGTTATCACATGAATTTCATCTGTTTAGAAGAATACAGCTCTTTCGAATAAGCTATGCGGTGTGTTATCTAGATCTGTAACTACGAGTATTATGCAGTTATCTAGTTCGGGTATCTCGACACGGTAACAGCTATAAATTCGTTTTGTTTATTTGTTTTCTGTTACAACGTACTGGTCAGTATAGTATGCATGATTTTTTATCACTACTCATTGTAGCGCAACTCTAGTTGTTTCGCGTGATTACGTTATTAGTTACTCCAAGCAGGAATGATATAATTGCGTTTATTCGCTGGGACCTATTTAGCGCGAAAATTGATGGGATTATGCAATACGGACAAGTAAGGCGACTGCATTGTGCTGCTTAGATTAGATATCGTCCCGGAATCGAAACTGGTAGAATTGGGTGAACAGCACGTGCATTATGCAAGCTATCAATTAGCTGGCTACTATTGTATTACGCCAACCAAGCGGTTTGTGAAAACCGACTTATTTTTATAATATACGAATTTTCTTAAACTCCGCAATATATATTTTGAATCTTCGTTTGTGAGAGTTATATAATTGTAATGTTACGATTATTTACTTTCAGTTTCCGAGTTAAAAATACCAAGTTACACAAATAAAATGTTATACGTTCGTGCCCTTGACCAAATTTGCGTTTTAGTTTATTAAAGGCAGTCTGAGACAGTGCGTGCCTTTCGTAATTATAATGAGCTTCGCGAACATTACATTGTCTATATGATCTCATTGTAACGCAAGCTGTTATTTGAAGCTATTCATTTATGTCTCTAACACGAAGATTGCTGTAAGGTGCGTTGATTACTAACATTGCTATGTAGAGCAATATTGACGACAGTAATAACGTGCAGTGGAATTATCAATTAACAAAAAATGTAAATAAAATGGGGATTGTTATATTAATTTTCATGACCATAAAATGACTTGCAAAAACTATAAATGTCTAGTAAAATAAGTTACTGAACTGATTCTGAACTAAATCATATAAGAGTATACATTTGATTATTATTTGAGGCTTTTGGTTGATAAGGAAGAATTCTGACGTAAATTTTCTTTCAGAAAAAAATGCAACTGAATATATTAAAGGTCATACGTTTCCTACTTTTTAACGTTTAGGAATGCTTTCCTACTTTTTAACATTTTTCGTAATGAAATAATAACGACCTGTATGAAAATGTTAGAAATATATGGTTGAGACGTTGAGACGAATTACTGAGAATAGTAGAAGTATTCTTTGAAATATGGATGTAGTATATTTTATCATATATGTATATGTTTTGCATTCTATATAGTTAATAAACAAGTTCATTGAACCCATTTAATAGTCAAGGCATTTTAAGGTCAACTATAACTAACCAAAAAAATACTAAACAGGCTAAATAGGTTCTTCAAAGGTCATTTAAGTCGGTCTCTGCAAGGCTTAAATATTAGTTCAAATGCCTTATACGAGTATACGTAGGTGATTTTTTTAAACCACATGTTAAAAAAAAAAACGTAGTTATATGACATTCATAGGAATGTGTGCATTGTTTTATTCATACTCACATGGTAGTCAACATGCTGTTCATGGCCTTCATAGTGTGCTAGCTGAGCTACTGGTGCGTACGCAACTGCTTCGTGGCCGTAGCCCTCGCCGGCGTATCCGTGGCCAGAGAGCTGGACCACGCCAGCGGCTGCCACCGCCACTACGGATAATACTACTGCGGCCTGGAACAAAAGAAAAAGATTAATAAGACGAAATCAAAAATAAGAATGAATAACCTTAGGAAGCAATGAAGATGCTTAAAAGTATGATTCCTATTTTATCTCCCATCAAATTCATAAACTTACAAAAAAACCCTTGGTTTTGTACTGTATACGTATTATTAATGAGTCTATGAATATTAAAATGTGAAAAAAAGAATAATGTAGCAGCTTTCAGTTGCAGCCGAGTGCACCCCGGTAATTGATTTATGCGTTAAACCTGAATTAATGAAGTTACGTAGCAACTTATTTGCATATGCAGCGTTACTTTAACAATGCAATGTTTCGGCTGACTGAATAACACATAAAAAGGCAAAATTAATTATATAATCAAATACTTATTTACTCAGAGCTTGGAATTATCAAAGATATCTAGATAAACAGAAATATCACAGAAACGTTAACTAAACTCTCTGACAGCACTAGTTGCGACAAGCTGGCCAGAAAGGCTGTCCAAAGTGATCGATAGCTTTGTTTCGACGAAACATTATCCTTCTCCAGATCACTTCGGCCAAGCGCTTTGTGGTCCGATCCTTTCACTTAACGCAACGGGATAGTCACGGTTGCACTTACTTTGGCGAACATTTTCTGTTTGAATAAGGTTTGCTTCGTCTCACCGACCACACACAACTGATACCAAACCGCGGGATCGCCGACTTTTATATTAGTTTAACCACCGAGATGCGACGCACAGCGCGCTGTCTACGCAAGAATACGGTAGTTTGATAATAATATAGCAATTACGTAAAATTATGTAGCAGTGCTCTTGGTTCAAGGTGAATAAATCATGTGTGTCATAAACAATGGAATGGTGCTGGAATGTAGAGCAGTTGCGAATACGAAGAATGCGCGATGGTAATTTTTTCGCCTAATGACCGGACGGCGTAGGCTTCGTAGTGTTTTTAGGTGCTTTGAAGTTTCCGGGTTGGATTTTCGGTATGAAAAGTTTGGATAACATATAAATATGTATTTCTGGGAGGCTGTCCTTCTAGAACTTTAAATTTAAACCTTTATTTTTCCAAATAACATTACTGTTACCATTTTTTGCTGTAAATTAGCCCTGAAATTATGTTGGTCTAAGAGGTGTGGAAGACACTTATACGAGGACTTCCACCCTTATTCTTAAGAGTATATTAGCATTCCCTTACAATGTGTTGATATCCTGTATATTATGATGATTTATGATATTGGCTAAAATATGCAGTCTTGTATTTAAAGCTATAAGTTACGATGAAGCCTATTTATTCCATTTCATTTCTGTAAGTAAGGCAACCGTTCAGTAGATTTGAATCTCAGCAGCCGGAATATGTAAGAACATGATGAATTGATATATAAGTGTTACATCATCTTTGATTTATCTATTGCAAACTTAGTGATACCTTGTGATTTTTCGGTTATTTGTACGAAAACGTTTAATTGTATTGCATAAAACAGATGTGAGATGAATAAGAAATAAAGTATTCATCGTAATGTTTTACGATTCTGAATATAATTATACATAACATGGCAATATGTGTTTTGTTTGTTGTTAGTAGAGTTCTTTCTTATTTTCATCATGAAAAGTGATAAGTGTTCCGTAATATAACTTTAAGTGTTACTTTAATATTGTTTGTTTCTTTGATTATTTATCATAGACATTGTATATAAACACAATTAGGAGTAGAAGTTAGGTGTCATTACTCTAACAGTAAAGAAAACATGTAGGAAATTACACCTTGGATTCCATAATGTTGACAAAAGTGTGAAATCTATTAGCACACACTTGATCAGCATTTATTTTCTAATCTAGCCGTTAACCGATGACAAGTGGTTACTGCCGCCCACGGACATTTACACTTAAACCTAGATAGGATTATTTATATTTGAGTTCGGCTACAGATTGCTACCACTTAACGAACCTCCCCTTTTACTAACCCCTTGTCTAAGTTCGAAATCCTCTTTTAAGTATTGCTCCAACTCAACTCCTTATAAAACGAGTTTTACCTAAAGCCGATCACAGATTTGTTATCACTTCTGGTGGCTAAGATGGTCGCCTTATATGCAAGTCAGCTACCACGACCTACTACAAAAACGTAGAACTTCTTCATGCTAAATATGGGTGTGACGGTGGTACAGGCTCTACCACCTGTCAAAGTAATTTAATAAAAATATAAGTGCACAAAAGTATACATAATTAAACACTCATTGGTAAGAGAGATATACTTTTCCAAGGCGTTCCAGCTTAGTCCTCAGGGGTAGCAGCGCATCTGTGGCCGACATCAGGTAGGAGTCTAAGCCTATCTGGGGTTAATTACAGATGTCCATGGGCGGCAGTAGCCACTTACCTAGGTAGACTGCATGCTCGTCTGCTACTTCTATATTATAAAAAAAAGTTTCATTATTTCATCCCCATTTGCGTAACTATAAAGTTTTAACTGTAAACGTTTTCAAAACGTGGAATAGCTACAATGAAGCCAGTCTTATAACAATGCCACATACAATTTAATAGCCTCTTTCATCACATCCCACATTGAGACATCTGGATTGCTTTATCACATATCTCGATCACGTTTTGTGGCTGTATCTGTTTGTTTAGATATGAATACGTATGTTCTTGTTGTTTCGTACGTAACTCTTTTATCTTAGTTTTTTACATGTGTTTCTCATTTACCTTTCGATTCAAATTTAGAATTATGACTCTCCTATACTCCAATATATGTATGTCTACTTTAGTACTTCTAATGCTAAAAAAGTCTTAATGCTATATTGTTATATATAAAATTCTTGTGTCACATTGTTAGTTACCGTAATCTTCTGGCTGTGCCGGCTTTACCGATTTTCACCAAATTTTATATGGATATTCAGTAGGTCTCCGAATCTGCTACTATCTATTTTTCATACCCCTAAGTGATAAGGGTTGTTCACCCTTAATATTTTTTTTATTTATATGGCTACACAACGCTTGCCGGGTCAGCTAGTTTTTATAATAAAGAAGTAGCAGACGAGCATGCAGTTCTCCTGATGGTAAGTGGCTACTGCAGCCCATGGACAACTGTAATCAACTCCAGATAGGATTAGACATTGCTACCTGAGGTTTGCTTCAGATACGCCGCTGTCCATGAAGACTAAATTAGGACGCTTCGGAAAAGTATGTCTTCCTTACCATACCCTTTAAATCAGATCATAGCAACGCTTTACACTGCTATAGGCAAAAACAGGTGTAGGTGTGTATTAGACAAACATTATACTCATATGTTCACAAACAAATAATCAAAAGTATTATTATCCTAGTTCCGACGTTAGATATTTACGTATTACTTTCAATATTCGTTATGTAAAGAAATAAAGTAATTTTGTTTAAAATGTAATTAAAATACTGGTCACTGTGCAATGTGGATGGGTATATTGGTCATATCATTGTTATATAAACGCAGTTTGTTGGTAAATAAAGCAACTACTGGTCAGAAAACTCAATGATTATCACCAAACCTAAACAGGATATAATTCGTATTGAAGGTAATAATACCTGATGGCAATCATGAATGAATATACCGATTATTAGGTACAAAAAGGTGGAATGATGTTACCTTTGAAGGTGGTAGATTCTGCCTCATACCCAGCAGCGTTAAGCGCTGCTGTGTTCTGATTTTAACTACTTTTCGGAGGCGTTCCAACTTATCCCTCAGGGGTAATGGTGCATCTATAGCCGACCTCAGGTAGGAATATCTAATCCTATCTGGGGTGGATTACAGATGTCCATGGGCGGCAATATTTAATTACCGTCAGGTGGACTGTATGCTTGTCTGCTGCACATTTTATAAAAAAGTCCTTAGTATTGTTTTTTAATACGAATGTATTTTTTGTTCTGGACCCATAATTGTATGCATGGTTGTAATCATTCTTGTTAATAATTTTGAAAATAAAACACATTTACACGAATATCCTTTAATTGAAATATTTACGACGTAATTAATGTACAGTTTTGATGTAATTAAACGGTTATGTTGTAATTAAAAAACAGTAATATGTTATAAGCAAATTAACAGTCTGCAACGAATTAATATATCCTTTCTGTGGTAATCACTTTAGGAAACATGAGGAATTCTTGAGGTGTATTTAGTGGAATGAGATAATAAAATACTGTATTATGTATGTCCATTTCGTAATAGTGCGAATCGTTACACATTTAAAATTGAGTGTGTTCAAATTGCAACTTTTGTTAAAGAAGTTTAAGCTTCCTTTTTTATAGATTATTTTCCGCTCAAACTGAACAGACACTAGGATTCCCTATAAGAACGTATAGTGGTGTAAGCTTTAGAAAATGACGGCAGGGACGGTAGACTGCTTGCTCATTTACTATTTGTATATTATCAAAGGATATTTTTTTCTTTTACATATTCTTACATCATTATCGTATTACTGAAAGTATTTTAGGATTTACGTCTTTTCCCTTTATATTTCCATTATAATATAAGTAGGATTATATTACTGTCACTGATATATATCAAGTACTGAATGAGACTATTATCACATCGTGTTGTAGTAATGATCTAATTAAGCCTTTCCTACATGATTGGTCTCTTGCGAAACATACTGATTCATGTTGCGCTGAAACTTGAGCCTGTAAGGGATATGCTACACTCTATCCGTTTGCAATTTGACAGATATCGACTTACAAGACTGTTGAAATCGTAAGTGAAATAACAATGTAGAGTCCTAATTCGATATATAACATATACGTACTATTCGTAAGACATTACTTACAGGAATATTATATAAGCCAAAATTATTAAAATCTCTTTCGGTGTATATTTGGCGGCATTTAAAATGAAATGACACTAAATAACTTTTTGTCATGGTGCCTTACATAGGTGGGTAAACAATAAACTTTCTCATTAAACAATTTAGATATTATTGTTTAAATTAATCATTAAATATTAATAGAAATAGAGGTACAATTTCTAATTAATTTGAAGTTTCGATAATACGCATACGCACACTTCTAAATTAAATTATTTTTATTCGAACCAATTCACTGGTGCGTTTTTATCGTGTTATAAATCATTCATTCATATCACAACACAACATGGGTAAAATAAAAGTAAATTAATAATTATATAAGAACAATTATTTCTAATTTAGACTCTATTAAATTAGTACTCTATGGTTGAAATGGACACATTGTTAGGAAATGTTTTTGTTGTAAAAGTTTAAGTGATTGTTATGACAAAGGTCCTTTCGCTTAGTGAGTAATTTACGGATCTAGAAATTGTTACAGCTGTTCTGTTATATAATATCTCAGTATTATTCATTTGGTTACAATTTTGCGCAATAAAATGTGTAGTACAGGAAGTTAGACTACGTTTGCTTTCATCATTATTATATTTTACCCGACTGCAGAGGGCAATGTGCGGTAATGCTTTTCGAGAGTATGTATGTAAGTCTCATCCTTTGGCATGCCTTACAGCCCAAACCGCTAGACAGATTTTAGCATATGAGGTATCGTTGCATTCGTCTGAATTGCGAGATTAAGTATAACTATTTATTTAAGATAGGTATTTGTTTTTTATAATATTTTTATTTAATATTTAGGTTATGCCGTGCTTATGTTTATATGCGTTTCGGTGATAGGGTGTAGATGCCGACTGACTTATGTATATATATATTTTGTGTCAATAAAGCTATTATTATTAAAAAAAAAATTAATAGGTTTTAGATTTATAGGAATATGATAAATTTGAAATCTAAAACCTTTAAAAAAATTAAAAGGTTTTAGATATCCGATTTAGATTTTATACCAATTAAAATTTATCTGCAACCTTTCAAAAATAATTTATTGAAAGTCGTTTACGCGTTCTTTACAAAAAGGTGTATTTGGTGCGTATTGAAAATATAAAATTTTACGTAAGATCTTAGCGATAAAGTTGTCAGGCTGTGACGAATCCAAGGTGAAGGTCAGTTCTGATTTGTATCAAATATTTTTACAGCGGAATAAGTAATTTAACTTTTCTTTCAGTGTCGTTCAGTTTTTAGGGTTCCGTATCCAAAGAGAAAAATCGGCACCTAATTATTAGCCTCCGCTGTCTGTCCGTCCGTCTGTCTGTCACAGTTTGAATGATAGAGGCTTATCTCTCGAACCATAGTAGATATACGCTTGAATTTTTTACAGAGTAGGTACGTATATCGGAGGTCGCTATAACAGTTAATCCAAAAAAAAGTTAATTTATTTTTGTTTATGTTTCTACAAAAAACCGAATAATACAAGAAAAAATAAAGCTACTAAACCATAATAGGTATACAATTAAATTTTTCACAATGTTACTTCTATGGCTATTAGGATAACAAATACTAAAAATAAAATATAAATGATAATTTATTGGCACGGAACTTTCTGTATGTGAGTTCGACTCATACTTGGCCTATTTTTTCAATATTATATTTATTCAAATTCCAATATATCTACGTTATTATATAATTCAAGGCTTTTTGTACCAATTTCCGGCGTAAGTAAATTGTATGAACCGTGTCGCGTTATGAAATAATGCAAATAATAATTATATTCATCGTTATGAATATTTAGTAGCTGAAAAAAATTGTTGCCGTTTACAAAGTTACCGGAAAGTGCATAACTTTATTTACATTGTATACACATTAAAATCACACCTTTATATTGCATCATAAGACTGAATTTAAGGAAATAATATTTTTATGAATACGTCTTAATATTCGAATGTTTTGAAAAGCCATGAATACAAACGAAAAGGTTACTCTTTTGAGAACATAGAAAATTTAATCGACGACGTTTTGTCTGAGATTATTCTATATATTCTTAAAGATGTGTCAGTATACAAGATCGCTCTTAACTTTGAATCTAGAGCGGTTGCGTTAATTTTATATAAATAATAATAAATAAACGCTTTCTACACTCACAGCCCCACACTAGGATTCCCTGTGTCGTGGGTGCCATGGACACACACATAGACAAATAGATAAACAGCCAGACCTAGAAACAGAAATCTAAATTCATCATTTAGATATCTGTCTGACCGGGGATCGAACCCGGGTCGTCATATTAGTAACTTATTTGTTATGGACCTACGCCAGTGAATATTTTGTGAATGAATCCATAGGAAATAATTACAAAATGCGTCACTTAGTTATTAAAAAACCCTTAATTAATTCGCTTAGCAACTCATTAGAGCATTCGTCAAGTCTTACCGATGTAGGTACAGTCTAAATGTACCAATATAATATGCGTACAGTCGATTAAGGTATACAGATGGTGAAAGAGAATATTAAGAAACGAGTACATTGTCTTGCATTTGAAGCGTGATGCTGGGAGGCTGGGAAGCCGTCGTCTGTAACAATTGTAAGATTTTATATTGTCTCTGATCCCAAAAGTATCTCGTGGGATAATCACAGTCTGCATTCCTGAATAGAGATTTTTTATTATTTATCACCTTATTTTATTGTTATTGTATGATTTAATGAGAGTTTTGTTATGTCATCTGTTTTCTATACTAAAATGAGCATTGTTTATTTAGATATATCTATGTGTTTGTAGCATAGCAGTGATAGTCAAGTGATTAAAGAAACCCGGCGATCTTGATCGACTGGCGAGGTTCAAATCTCAGACACCTTTGATTTTTTCAAAGTTATGAATTAGAAAATAATTATCACTTGCTTAAAAGGTGAAGGTGAACATCGTGACGAAACTGGACGTGAGAAATCTTAAAAAAGAAACAAAGTTTTCAGAGGTGACGAGTGTGTGAAGTCTACCATTCGCACTTGGCCAGCGCGGTGGACTTTGGCCTAATCCTACTCATTCTGTGAGGAGACCCGTGCCCAGTAGTGCGACAGTAACGGGATGATGACGATGTCTGTTTCTATTCATATGCACTTACACTGAATACTGATATTATTGAGCAGAAATAGGTAGGGTGGCGGTGGTGTGTGCTTCCGGAGTCGAACTATAAAAAGTTCTACCATTTTCAAAATTGGTCACATAAATAACGTTTGAATAATTAGTCCCGAAATATTCGCCCATAACTATAAAATACATGAACGTGAAGATTGGTAACCTTTGGAAACTCCGTTAAAGCCCAAAATAGTAAGCGTTCAACATACATTTTATTAGTCGGAATGCGCGATAATTTGTAGGTCTCAACTTAGGCAACCATTGTTATGCTACTCGGCCTTGTCTAATGTGTATCAGTAGGTCTGTTTATCTATTTCAGCAAGATCATCATGATAACTTTGCGGTTAAATCACTTTAACATTGTACGAATAATTTGATGTCTTAGATGCACTTGTTATGATTAATAGATACCATTTGATCTCTATCTTCATCGTGAATATACTAAGCTTGTTGAAGAGGTTTATAATTTTTACTAATATTTTATTTATGTTTTTTTTATAAAGTAAGGATTATTTTATGAAGTAATAGTTTTTATAAAGGTAAACATTAAAAATTAATTATCCACACCGGGAAAACGCTCTCAGCTCTATGGGATGATGTCTATTAGGTGTTTAGGGTGGCATATTTAATTCGTAAGTGTTGTTATTATTTTGTCAGCATTTAATTTTAGATACCGTTGAGGTGTTTAGTTTAATAACTGTCCGTTTTATATGTGTTGTATGAATTCTTATTTATATAAACTAATATTTAACAGATTAGGGTATGCCTATGTCCAGCAGTGGACTTTCAAAGGGTGACGCAAGGATGGACGATACAAACTATTTGTTGCTTGTGTCATTATCTTGAACATGCCAAAATGTATAACAACTTACTCGCATTTGACAAGCATTAAGCATTTTTGCCTGAATATGAACGATACAAACATTCTAAAATACATCTTATCTTATGTGCGTGTGTATGTCACTGAAATCCTCCTAAACGGCTGGACTGATTTTGATGAAATTTGTTGTGTGTGTTCAAGGGGACTTGAGAATAGTTTAGATTCACAATTTAGTCCGTGGGAAAAGGTTCTTATATATAAAATTCTCGTCCAACAATGTTAGTTGTACTCTTCCGAAACGTCTTACCAATTTTCAGCAAATTTTATATGTATATCCAGTAGGTTTGAGAATCGGCTACTATTTATTTTTCATATCCCTAAGTGATAAGGGTTGTCACCCTTAACATTTTTTTATTTATATCGCAACACAACGTTTGCCGGGTCAGCTAGTTTTTGCATAAATAAAAAAAAAACTAGAGCGTTATAGAGTATCCTGACTGGCGGGTGTGAAGGTCTGAAACAATAGATTTTGTAGTCGTTACTCCTACATTAACAATTATAAAATATTCGCTTAAATTACCACGATTTTTTATTGCAAAATGATCTCAAGTGTAAAGTGCTAATTAGCAATTACCGTTACCTAACTTCACATGTTTATAATTGAGCTGTTTGGTCGATTGTGGGTTTTAATACAAGTTTTCTGACAAAAATCTTGATTAAATTTCAAAGATATCTGTCTAATGTAATATTTTTTGAGTAGGTTACTAAGGAAGACATTTCTTTATAATAATATAACATGGAAATAACAAAGAAGCATGCGCTGACCCTGATGGTAAGTGGTCATTGTCGCCGATGCAAACTTGGTACCACCACTCCATTGGTACCACCGCTCCATATAGAATTGGAGTTCGTATTGAAGCCTACTGATCCATTGTCACTTCTAAGAACTAAATAATATAGTTGCCTCATTCCTTTCCACCGAAACGAAGAACTGCTTCACGCTAGGTAGTAGGTGTAGGTACATTCCCAGTCCTGCTTTTTAAATATAATTTTATTTACTAAAGGTAATCGTACTAATATACAATGCAACAAGCTGTTCCTTATAATATAATATTTTCAATAGTAAATACATAATTCCTTACATAACCTAATAATATTTTCGAAATTAGATAATTCCATAAAATTAACGAATATTTTGAATTTTAGTTTACTTTTCCTCAAATTACGTGACTGAGTGTAATTTAAGTACTTGGTATACGTATGAATATATATTACACTTGAGATATTCTAAGATACTGTATACGAGTAACATTCCAAATTAACTATGATGTAATGGAGTTTCTTTAACTACCAATTGCATCAACCACTATTCTTATAAAAAATAAACTATGTATTTATACTTTACACTACATTTTGCGGACGTGATTAATTAATTTCTTTAATTATTACATATATACGGTATTTAAATAATAGCCGATAACACTAATGTAATTTTCGAGTATTACACCCAAGATTATTATAGTCCAGAACATAATAGCACATCTATATATATAAAAGGAAGTCGTGTTAGTTACACTAATTATAACCCAAGAACGCCTGAAACGATTTGGCTGAAAATTGGTGGAGAGGTAGCTTACAACCAAGAATCGGACATAGGACACTTTGTATCCCGTTTGACCGCGTTTCCGTGAAGTCATTTTATAACTCAAAAACAGCTAAACCAATTTGGCTGAAAATTGTTCGTGGACAGGTAGCTTAGAACCAGGAGACGGACATAGGAGACTTTTTCCTTGAAGTCATTATAAAACGTGCTGTAACAAAAACGCAACTGACATGGAATAACAAAACATTTCGGGGGCAAAAATAGCGTTTTTGTTTTATTTTACGTGTATATCCTAAAGAAAGACCTTGAAATTAAATTCAGCCCCAGGAGGCAAATTTCAAAGACCATTTAGTCTTGACGATTTTTTTGTTTATCATATTGTTAGATTTCTTTTTAACGCGGGTGAAACTGCGGGGTACAGCTAGTTATGAATATAAATGAGTTATCATAAGATAAGGAACCTAAGTTCTACGATTTGTGGTACTTAAAATGCTAGGACGGGTAAGAAACAAGTTGAGGTTATCACAGCCCACAGAACAGTTACCTATTTTTTCAACATTTGTTCGTAGTTTTTACAGTCAAAATGATCTTTAAAAAACAGCTTAGAAAATTGCAGTACCTTCATAAGGGATTGCTAGCTACATTTTGGAAAACTGAAAAAAGATGTTGAGCTTTTTCCAAAAGAAATATTGCCCGATTTGTGGCACTTTAAGCTTATTTTGCCAATTAGTAAATTATATAGGTAGTTATAAATTACCTGTTATAAAATATTATCAAGTTCTAATCGTTAAATTAAAAATAAGAATAATCGTAGTAAAATGACTATTACAGTATAGTATTTGAACAGTGTAAGTGAACGTGAAGATATGAAAGATATGAAATTGTAGACTCAATTAAACTTGGAAAATTAATGATCTCTTAAACCGTGTTTATGCCGCCGTTTTAATAGACTAGCTAAGAATACATGAAAATATTTAATATCTTTGTTTAACAGTAATTAATTAACTACGAGTTTTATTAATCAAGTTATATTAAACCATCAATCACAATAAATATTTATATGATTATGAACTCATCCTTATTAATATTATCTCATTAATATAAAACGTAAAGATGGTAGAGTATGGTAGTGTATGGAGTATGGTCCAACCGGGGAGGTACCACCACACTAACTTTTACCGTGAAGCAGATCTGCGTTTCGGCTCAAGGATGCCGTTACAATCTCTCCCTATTTACATAAAATTCTAATCTATTAATGGCACATCTTTTGCTTGTAAAAGTTTCGAAGGTATTAAACCATGCGTGGTAGGAGAGCTTTCTCAGCTCAAGCAGTGGCTCCGAATAAAAGTATTTTGTTTCTGAATTTTGACAATGGTGATAGATGGTAATGCTGTGTCATAGTATTGGTAGTCGCATAGTTTAATATATTTTATGATACTCGAATCTTGAAACACGTCAACAATAAAATTGCTTTTTCTGGAATAAATAAAACAAAAAAAGTACACTATAAATAAAAACGTTATATTTCTAATAGGAATTACAGAATAGTGAGTCGGTGAGTTTAATGGTGGGTGGCGATCAACGGAGCATGAACTAAGGGCGCGGAGTGGACGGCATGGACGGCGTGAAGCACGGGGGCAGCGTGGACCACCGGCGCAGCGTGGAGCACGGGGGCGGCGTGGACCACAGGGGCGCTGTGGACCACAGGAGCGTGGGCCGCTGGCGCAGGCGCCGCGTGGGTTGCGGGCGAGTTATGGACAACTGCGTTGAACCTGTAATCCCAATTTTTTTTATTAAATGAAGTTATTTCACTGTTTATTAAATGAGATTTTTAATATAACACATTGCGATGTTCACGGAGAAGAGAGTGCCATAGACCAAATAGTTTATAGAAGGCGAAATTTACAAATAAATTAACTAATATTTTAACAGTTTCGTTGAGGAAACTAACGCTTTAGTTCAATCGGCAGTAAGTGAACATGGAAAAGTGTAATGAACTAGCACTAGATAGTATTGGCTTCCTACGTAAGATCCGCTAAAAGGTCCTGATATGTTTGAAAGAACAGTGTTGATAAAGGTGACCTACTCGTATGTTTTACCTTACCCTTTAAATCAGAAAAGTTAAACTTTACAGACATTAGTCTTCTAACATTAGTCTTTTAGTCTTTTAAGTACAAATTGTTACTAACCAAAATATGAATTTACGTCCGAAATAAATTAATATTATTATTTACTGACGTAAGACTGAAATAAGATGTTACAAGTGTAGCAATGCTGTAACAATGTAATTTGATCAAAATATATGTTAAATATTTGTTTGATTTCGTATAAACTTAAGTAGATTTAGGCTATTCTTGCTTTCATCAAAAATTTGCCATCCGCGACTAATTAATAACGTAAGTATTGCATTGCTTTAAGTAATACAATTAACATGCTGTTAACATATGAATTTAATCAACATTAGGCGATTGGAACAAACGGATGTCCATCAAAATTGCAGCACTAGATTTGAATTCTAAGATGTTATCGAAGTTATTGACCGGAACAACAGTTGTATTAAGATAAAACAACGTTGCCCTAAGTACTGCTAGTTATTAGTTTCGCTAGCTTTGCTCTTTGGTAACTTACGCATGTTTGCGCAATGCATGCGCAAATGCACGGCAAGTTCATATGAGTGATAATGGAACACTTTCGCGTTCCAATTCGTGTTGCGTGCGAATCTTTATCGAATGATTATAAAAATGTTTCCGCGTCGTCGATCGACGTAATGAGTCCAATGATAAGTCATTTTTGAAGTTATACTTCTTTTGGGGAAATGAGAGTGAAATTTAAACATTTTTACGCATCGTTACACGGAGTAGTATGATGTTAGGCATTATTTTAGTACATTTTATTTATCTATATCATATTTGTATTTTCTTATGTCCTTCTTATCTTATTTCTATCCATAACAGTAGTATTAAGCGTTGCTTTATTCTTGTTTGAAGGGTGTGATGAGAGATAGATCATTATCCCAGGCATTCCAACTCCGTCAGTCCAACTCAGGTGAGAATCTGATATTACCCGGGGTTATTACAGACACTCGTTTACTACTTCTATTATTTTAATAAAATAAACAAAATACAACGTGTATGATAGTGGTATCACTGTATTCTAAATCTTTTACCCATATTTTTCCCGTATCGCGAAATTACATAAGTTGCAAAGCATCTGATTCGTCGTGATTCATGTTCTCATTGTACAAGTAACCGCTGAGCCAATAAAAACTATATTTTCTGAGTATTTTAAATTATTCGATATATCCTTGCCTTTTCAATACATTTTTTGTCCGGTATCCATTCTAATCCATTCTAAAGTTATACCCTGGTTCCGCCTAATTTGTTCCGGCTCATTATACTCTCATTTTCCCGAGACGGTGTTGTATATAACGCAAAAAGGATTGAATTATCCTTATTATGTTTAAATATGCGCGGTTTTTGTTATAAAAGAATAGTAAACATGCGGCTTGATGTTGTCTTCGCCTTTTTGTTATAGTGATTTAGAAATCGACATCTCATGCTATAAAAAATAGCATCTTATCTTAAGGCCATTCCAGCCCATAGACGTTTTAAGGTGATCGACCTCAAAGAGCTTCCTACCTAAAATCCGCCACAGAGTACTTCGAATACTATATGTATTTTTTTTTATAATATAGGAGTAGCAGACGAGCATTCAGTCCACCTGATGGTAAGTGGCTACTGCCGCCTATGGACATCTGTAATCAACCCCAGATAGGATATTCCTACCTGAGGTCGGCCACAGATGCGCCGCTACCCCTGAGGACTAAGTTGGAACGCCTCGGAAAAGTATGTCTCCGTTAACACACCCTTCAAAACGGAACACAACAGTGCCTAAAACTGCTGTTATTAGGCAGAAATAGGTGTGGCGGTGGTGCCACCGGAGTCGAACCACAAAGAGTTTTACCACCTTCAAAATAACTACCCCCTTAAACCTCTTACTAAAATGAATAACTGTTAGCTTATTGAAAGAATGCGAGCCACCTCGCCTTAGGAAGCGTGCCCCAGCATGTTTTAGTGTACAAATAATTTCATAATGTTTGGAAGACTAGATGATTTTTTCGTTGACCTTTTTATACCGGTATAATATTACTAATGCCTGGGAGGGCACGTTTTACAGGTCGGACAAAGACCTTATGTTTAATTGACCTATTTGTACTGGTTATCAACGTTGTTCTAAACTTTAAAATGTTACTCGTACGTGATATAAACCCAATATAGTTACTCTGCTGATAAGATCGAAATCGGGATGTCAGTTGTACCGTCGCAGTCAAACTAGAGTAACTTTTGCTATGACCTACGTCATTCTTTTTACCAAATTACTGGTAATTTCGTCAATAGACGTCATGCTTACCCAGTGTGGTCATCGGCGGTGTATTCGACCTTCCTGACGGAGCCATCGGGTTGGACCAGAGAGTATTCGCCCCTCACCACGTCACCATCGCGAGACTCGTGTTGTGACTTGTGATCCCCGGTGTGGGGATCCTCAACAGAGTAGGAGAACTCGTAGTGAGCTGGCGCCTGGGGACAAATAAGAATATAGTGTATTAATGTTGGTGTCCATATGAGGAATGAAGAACAGATACTTGTCTAAAGTCTTCAATAAAACAAAAATATACCGAGTACCTACACGGATTTGTGCCAAATATTTAATCTTTACTCGTTGTTTTTAAGTTATACTAAAAAATTAAAAGAGAGAGCTTTCGACTACACTATAATGAAATCCTAAAAATTACAGTTACTTCTCATGTCTTTATTTTTCTTAATTAATTCTATACAAATATAAAAATAAAGGTTATCGACTCTAAAATCAATTTTTTGGATCATCATCCTTATTTAACAGCTGAGTATAATTATTTTACTAACACTAAATATATAATGCTACTAGCTGACCCGGCAAACGTTGTGTTGAAATAAATAAAAAAATGTTAAGGGTGAACAACCCTTACCACTTAGGGGTATGAAAAATAGATAGTAGCCGATTCTCAGATCTACTGAGTATGCATATAAAATTTGGTAAAAATCGGTAAAGCCGTTTCGGAGGAGTACGGCAACTAACATTGTGACTCGAGAATTTTATATATACTTAAGATTATAAGTGACAAAATTAAAGAAAAATTCAGGAAGTTTGATTTTAAACTACACACAATGAATCTAATAACCTTTCATGACTTGCAAATTTATTAAAATACTGAAAATAGGAAGTCTTTATACCTCAAAATATCCCAATAGCTGCTTTTCAACCTTAACGTTTTTAAACCAAGTCTACGTAGACACTACATAATTAAACAGCTCAATTCAAAGTGTTTTAATTAATAGTTGAAACCCAATTAAGTAGGGCGTTGAAACTAGTCTAATTTTATCCTAGCTAAGAAAGTAGTCACCGTTATTTGTGAACGTGCCGTTAAACGAGACATTCGCAATTACTTCAACATAAATCGCGAATCGTAATCGTAGGGCTATTGAACGTACGTAACGTAACGGTCCCTTTCGTTTAGTGTTGTTGAGTGTTAGTCGAATATATTGATAGATAGTTATCGATAAATTATCGATTGCCCGCAAGAAGAGACAGATTTTCGCTGTCTATGATTTTAGACGAATATCAGCGCGGAATTCAGTCATTTTAATATGCAACGGTTACTCATCCATACTAGTTACATATTAAAATGACTATCGCTATCGAAAAACTACTTACATCTGATGGATGATACAACTATTAATTTTTTATCGACAGTAACTCGTGTCGTTTTTATTGATATTATCGATAGCTTTCAGTGTAGGAAAACTTTTATAACATAAAAGAGTACATAATAATCGATAGTTCTTGCTAATAAAATTAAATTCGATTAAAATTTGAATTTCCAATGGAAAGTATAAGCTTTTTAGATTCAAACTATCGATATAATTCTATCGATAGTGTGACAACACTGCATTCGGTACATATCTGTAGTCGTATAATATCTTGTAAAACAATTGGTTGATCTATTTCTGCTGTCTATATCTTTGCACCATTGTGTTCAGGTTTAAAAGGTTTTGTAAATAGCAAGAAATGTATAAGGATCTATAATTTAGGGCAATATCTTACATCAAATGTACGTATGTATGCTACATTAAATATATTTTATTTGGGTTTAACTGTTGGGAATACATGAATACTTAATCATTATATATCATGATGTTATAATATTACGGATGAAACATTAACAATTTTGCTTAGAAAAAAGTTTACTTATTAATCTTAAAATTTCCTCTTTATAGACATGTTATAGACTTTAAACATTTAAATAGCGCTTTTTTATGCCGTAAACTGATAAGTGAGACGAATGCTTTTACTAACTAAGAACATGCTGAGTACATATTGTTATCTAATACACCATATTATTGTAGTATTCAAACATAACATCGTAATTGTAATGATATACATATGATAGATAGTGATTAATGCCAATCATGGCGTGATAGATAGCCTGAGTATGGTTACAAAACGGTGTATGGTCTTATAATGACAAGAAGCTTGCACAATAAATATTTAATTGGGTTGTATTAACTGAACATATTTTTAATCATAGTACCTATGTAGTTCGCCTTTCACTTTCTTTGTGTTAGTAAAATTGAGCAAGTAATTGTAAGCTAAGATGCCGCCTGATTAGAATCACGTATCAGGCTCTCAAATATTTGTATTTTTATATAACAAATCCGCTGTTTCTGTACAATTTCCTTTACAAATTTGTTATAATAAAATTGATTTGTAATAAATGATTTGTGCGTTTATTAAAAGAAGTTATTGTCCATTAACTTTTCGTAAATAATTGAAATTGTAAATTAATTTTAAAGCTTTCTAAACGCGCTTAAATTTATCAAACGCGGTCTGTTAGTAAAGTATCCTTACGTAGCTTAATAGGCAACAGTTTAATTCTAGAGGCAGGTGTAAATAAGTCCTAACTGTTACATAACTCATTGTCGGTAAGTTAATAGAGCTCTAGATAACATCGTTAAACAGGAAGCTATAGAAATGACACCGCGCAGTTACTCGTCAATGTGAATAATGTTTCGAAAATTCTATTACAGTTTCGTAATTATTTATTAAAGTGCTGCGTGCACTGTTTAGTAATTTTAACTATAAATTAAAGTAGAGTATGTAATGTTAAGCAAAGCATTAACCTACTTATGCGTAGTAATAAAACTTAAAATTTGGTGCGTGCGGTATTGTCTTTAAATTGAAAGTGTTGTATATTATAATAAGTAATGCTAGATAAGCAAAGCGAAATATTGTTTTTTTAACATTTTGTTAATTGTTCATATTACTAAAACGTTTTTTAAAATTTAAATTTATTTTTTATTACAGTCGATAATCATGATCAGATATTTTACGAATTGTGTTAGCGGGAAAAATTGAGTTACTATAATATAACTTTTTTCTTGCCGTATTTTTCAATAAACCTTTAAATATGCACGTGTTCGAGGCCACGGCGGAAAAGCTTAGGAATGAATTGAAACTTTACGTTGGAAAAAAATTTAAATGTCTGATGACGTTAAGCTGGGAAATGTATTCTGGGTGAAATGATCATCGAAGTCAACTTATTTTTAATAGTTAGCACAGACATATTTTAACTTACATGTTCTTCAACGTTCTCAGCACGTCCGATGGTGATGGGATGAGCGGCATGGGCTACAACTGGTGCGTGGATCGCGGGCACGAGGGACGCAGAGTGGAGTATCGGAGTTGAGTGAACTAAGGGACCGGAGTGGATGATGGGAGTTGCGTGTTGGACGATAGGCGAGTGTTGCAGTAAGGGAGAGTACTGAGTGGCGCCGAGGGTAGGCTGGTCGTGGCGAACGATGCTCTGGGATGACACGGCGTGGCCATGGCTCTCGTCAGGGACAACGGCTCCGTGGCAAGCCACCAGAAAGCTCACTACTGCAATCTGTAAAAATAATTGTTGTAAAGCTTTGAAATAGTTTGATATTTAGTATGATTAGTATTAACCGACTTCATAAAAGGAGAAGTTTCTAAATTAGATAGTGTTTTTTATGTTTGTAACGCGATTTTAATGTCATTGATATTGGATACAGTTTACGTTGTAATTAGCGAAATTCCTGCTAATTGAGCGCCGACTTCAAAACTATGTACTTAAGCAAAATTGATTTATTTTTAACTTTTAGTGTTATACAAGCTGTTTTTTTTTTGTAAAAATTGTTTATTACTCGATAATTCATTCAAAATCTTACTTTGAAGTACATGTTGATGCTGTACTGAATCGTTGGCTCGATTGATAAAGGGTCCAGTTGGGTGGTACTTTTTATAGTTGGGAAGAGGTGGATGCATGTCACCAGACACCAAACCGGCCCAACATATGACACCGACACACGATCACCTTACGTTACGTCACTTTTTAGCTACCATCAAGGCTGGCTTGACGGGGCTTTAACTTTTTTCCTACCATAAAATTATAGTGTGTTGTGTGGTAGAGTGCTTGCTAAAATAATCATAGCAAAATAGTGCGTTAAATTAATTCTTCTATTGTGTTGAGTGTTTTAAGATTTGGAGATACGGTATCTTTGGACACATAATACACAATTAAGATAAACCCAAATTTAATAAAAAGCTATTAAAAATCTTAATAATCATATATTTGTCTAAATTGTGGCCTAGTCGGACATCGTACTCGAGACTCACGGAAACGTAAACATATTACAATTTTAATATAAACAGTTACTTTAGACACGTAGATTACATTTCTCTCGGCTTTATATTAATATTTATCGTGCCTTCCTAGCAATAGTAGTTAAAATTGTACTTAATATAAAGGCGTATTCAAAATAATATTAAAATTATACATGTGTTTATAACTTTGATTATTTGATGACAATTATTAATCTAATTCCAATATACTTAGTTATTTCTTTTCATCTTCTGTTGTAGTAGATTTAGTAGTTAGATAATAGTAAAATCCTATCTTATTATGACCAGAAATTTATGTTCAAAAGTGGGCAAGTTATGGATCAATACGCCTTTATACAAAACCATACTACAAAAGATCGAAGTGTATCATATCATATAATAGTATCGAGTCGTAATAAACAAACAGCTTGTTTGTTGTCTTAGTAAACATGATACATGTGGCCGCAGCCGTAGAAACGATCCGGCAAGAAAGTAGCTCTCTGGGTTGCACCGAGTGCTCTAGTAAACTGTTACGCAATACATAAGCCGGCGATACACTGGGCGCTAAATAAATAAATAAGATAAAAACTAGAAAGAACTAGAACAAAAACCTAAGGCAAAAGCTCTAAGGCCTGTCAAAGAATGAGACATACATAGATACACTCAAAAACATTACTCTCCACAGCTCGGTAAAAAATAAATATATTGGATTCTTTCTATATTTGTAGTTATATGTAGATAGAATTCTAGGTTACCTATGTGGTTTTTAGTGTTTTGATTCTGAATAAATTTACCATTTCATTATGTGTTTGATCGCAAATCAAATCACAAATTCCTTCGTAAATGGCACTTTACTGAGCTAACCAAGCAATGTTATGAATATAAAAGAATTTGTATCAGACGCTACGGCTAGATATTATTAAAAAAGCTAGGGGAATATCACCGTATAGTAAACAGGCTAGATTGTTAATTAAACGGCTAATTAAGTAACTTTTGCTGTGACGTATACAATAAAATTTATTGCATAATTTATTAATTCTAAAGCTCTAAATTTATTATTTGAAGGTGGTAGAACCCTTTGTGGTTCGACTCCGGCGGCACCACCGCCGCACCTATTTCTACCTAATAACGCAGTGTTAGGCGCTGCTGTGTTCTGGTTTGAAAGGTGTGGTAAGGGAGACAGACTTTTCCGAGGCGTTCCAGCTTTGTCCTCAGGGGTAGCGGCGCATCTGTGGCCGACCTCAGGTAGGAATATCTAATACTATCTGGGGTTGATTACAGATGTCTATGGGGGGCAGTAGCCACTTACCATCAGGTGGACTGCATGCTCGTCTGCTACTCCTATAATATAAAAAAAGCTATTTGAATCCCACTCTTGCATGTGCATATTAATTTCGCGCTCGGTGTGTTCCCAGATCATTTCCAATGCAGGCCTTAACGACCGTTCTGCATATTTCCTTCAACTGGCCGGCGCGATGTGAATGTGCGTTAATTCTGCCTTTCTGTGAAGGTCGATTGGTACATCGGTTTAATGAAACCCCTTGGTGACGTTCATTTTTAGGGTTCCGCCTCTGCTGTCTGTCCGTCTGTCACAGGGCTCTATTTCTGGAACCGTAAAAGACACTTGAAATTTTCACAGAGAATGCATAACGATGGTCGCTATAACAACAAATACTAAAAATAAAATAAAGGGGGTCTTCATACAACAGGTATTTTTCAGCATCTTTCGATCTAACTATTAAACCGTACTAGAAAGAAGGTTGAAATTTTTACAATCCGTTTACTACTAATCATTAATTATCACCCAAAGCCGTCTATTGTTGTTTCATATAACTATGTATTGCTGAAAATAATAAATTGATTAAAAATTAGTCTAAAATAATGAACATTTGGTGGTACAGAACCCTCCGGGTGCGAGTTCGACTTGCACTTGGCGAATAATTTACTGATTGTTATCTGTGCGTCGTCCATCATGTCATGTGAAACCTTAAATTCTCGCGGCCCCATATACGTCGGATGAGTTGATTCATGTTGGTTGCCAATATTTCTTTATGCACCATCTGTGCAGCGTGAGGGATGCGCTGTTGAGTTTATTCAGCCTTGCCGTCGAAATCTAGCCTCTTTCTGATTATTAATTACGTGGAAAAGATTTATTGCTTTAGGATTTGGAAGTGAAAACGTGATTTTTACGGCTCGTTTAACGCCGTGAAGTATTGGAGGTCTACTTTACAATGTGTAATACGAGTACTTTTGCGTAGAATCTCCAAGTAATATAATATAATATATAGAAGGTAATGGAACAAAACGTTGGATATAATATTTGTCACATTCAAGTTTGGTAAAAGATATAAATAATTATACTAAAATAACTTTGAGTAAACCACACTCACGAACTTTTAATTTTACGAAAATATGAAGTAGATTATATATTTTTTAATATATATGCAATTAATCTGATCACTATAGGTTATTTAACTCAATGATTATACTATCCTTGAACTGACAAAATAACATGATCCAAACCCATGATCTTCAACGTAATCAATAACTATCGTGCATACACTTATACTTAAGTCACGCAATTTTACATATCGGAACAAATTCCAATGTCATTGCTAACGAATAATTCTGTTTAATAGCGATTTGTCAAGGCAACTGTATAATTGGTAAAGTTATGCATTGTGTGTTACATTTGACTGTGAGATAACAATGACTGACGTTTCTCGGTCACGAGCTTTTACTAAAATCTAGCCGGTTTTATTTTATTTGTGTACAAATTGTGTTACATATTAGCTTAATGATCCGAATTTCTAATAACATGTTACCTATTGTACTCGTAAGTGTATGGTCATCTAATAAAGCTTTTTAAATCAGGTCGAGCATTCCTAGGTTAGACCATTCATTAGGTCGAACCGTCCAGTAAGCGACCCCGGGAAGGACGGCGGTATGTGTGGTCGCATACCGTCGTGTACACCAGGTTATGTGGGAGAAGCGAAAACTGCTCTCCCAGGGCAGAGCCCGATCAGGGCATCGCGCTTGGAGTACTCCGGTTGTGTTCCGTCGGAGATCCCGGAGTTCTCCAACAAGCGTTGAGGACGGCCACCGGGGGGGTTTTAGTGCCGTAAAAATCCCACATAACCCGGCGTCGCTCCCACGTCGTCGGGTACCTTTTGAAGGTTTCCCCCTCGTTAAGAAAAAAAAAGATAAGACCATTCATATAGACAGAGAAAAATAAAATATGGTTTAGTATCGTTAAAATGTCATGCACTTTTAAAAAGGAACAAAATACATAAATAATTAAATTATAATCCCAAACTTAGTAGGACAGATTCATGCCCAGCAGTGGGCTATGTTTGGGAGGCCTAGAGCATACGTCATGCGAATTACCGCCAATGATGTCGATTTAATAGATGCACATAGATATGTTATGATTTTTTTTTATTATATAGGACATCTGTAATCAACCCCAGACAGGATTAAGGTCTAGGCTGGAACTGGAGCTGGAAATGAGATTTACTCGTAAGTTCTTTCATTCAATATTACACGAATACTACATGTTCTTGAAATGTAAACTTTGTAACTTTGTAAATCATTGCAAAAATTAAAATTTCTCAGATATAACTTCTGCCATGTATTCCTTACATTGGTCCCTTAAAAATTGCAAATTTGCAAATACGACCTTATATTAAACAAAAATTGTTAGGTAATAAAAAGGCTGTATCTGTCATAATAACATAATTTCATCATTAAAAGCTAAAAGCCGGATGTTTGAATATTAGGCTGGATATGACTAAAAACTTGTCCGGCTAAAACTCATTACCTGGCTATCCTATGTGTACGAAATCGGAAATAATTTGATTCACTTTGGCGTACCTATACATGTTATTACATATATTTCCCTTTTTATACTACCTCATGATGGTAATGGCTACTGCCGCCCATGGACATTTGTAATCAACCCCAGATAGGATTAGATATTCCTACCTGAGGTCGGCCACAGATGCGCCGCTACCCCTGAGGACTAAGCTGGAACGCCTCCGAAAAGTCTGTCTCCCTTATCACACCCTTCAAACCGGAACACAGCAGCGCCTAACACTGCCGTTATTAGGTAGAAATAGGTGTGGCGTTGGTGCCGCCGGAGTCGAACCGCAAAGGGTTCTACCACCTTTAAAATATGGATGAACGAACCATGAAGAAGTAAAACACAAGTTTAAAGGGTAACTTTCGTAACGCCCAATCAATATGTCTCCTTCAATTTATGACACGATAATTATTTCACAGTGCGATGTTAACATGGGACTTATTATTCGGTTTTGCGAAAACTGCCATTACTTTCCAAGATGGTACGTAAAATTTTGGGTGTCATTAATTATCTTGAGTTGAAAATGGTTTCAAGGAAAACACGCACGTATTAAAGACGTTACATACAAGATTTACGTAATAGTATTTTTTACTCCATAACAATTTGGATATAACTTGTTACATATTATAATGTGCCTTTGGTTTATGAGCACTAGTAACGAAAAAACAATCCACCTAATGTTAAGTGGTCACCTTCGCCCATGGACATCTGGGACATCATGGACAACTTCATACAAAATAGAGTCCTATTTCAAGTCGATCATAGATGTGTCGCTATTCCTGAGGGTTAAGATGGTTGCCATATATGAAAATCTACCAGCACCGAATCGCAAAAACTACTTGAAGCTAGAAAAGGACGTGGCACTGATACCTTCCAATTTGGAATATACTGTTTTTACCATATTTTAAAGTTTTCCCTCTATTTTGAAGCAGAACACACGTTTACAAATTAATTCGTACATCCATTCAAATGATGAATGAAGAGAGGGAGTAGTGCATTTTTTCGCCTCTCTGTAGGTAACCATCTCCAGTATGTCTCGCTTGTACTTGTGTCAGTTACGTATGACCGTGTCATATTTTTTCGTAGTGATTAAAGGGCTTCAATTATCAACATACAGTAGTACAGTACAGTATGTAACAGGAAAAGACAGTATAAAATAATTTACTTCTCACTACTACTAAGTCCTATAATGTATAATGGCAGTTTATATAAAAATGTAGTTGTCGTATCATTCTACGTTAATTATAACTAGTTAAATAGTTGCGACATAGTTTTACAAAAAATAATAACTATGTAGTGTAAAAACTAAAAACCACGCTAAAATCGCACAAGGAAAATCGTTAATCCTGATCCTGATGAGGAGATGGGGACAAAATTATTGAAATCGTTTATTGTCACCGGTTCTTGACAAGTGTTGACCATTGAAAGTGGGTAAAAATCGAGTTCAAAAATTCAGTTATATACATATATACAGGTCAAGCTAATTAAATTAATAAGTTAATAATAAAAGCGTGGTAAAAAAGAAATTAATACGACAAAATATGCCTATATTTCAAAACCATTGATGTGAGTCTATTCAAAATAGGTGCAAAAAGAGGTCTTCTGCAAAGCCGGCGATGCACTGACTCCTCTGGTGTTGCAAATGTCTATGGGTGACGGTGATTACTTTCCATTATGTAGACTGTCCGCCTTATCGATAAGTTCTAGTGTAAAAAATATTTTTTACTTGATATTCACCTGAAGGTGAAGAACCCTTTGTGGTTCGAGTCCAGCGGCACCACCGCCACACCTATTTCTAGCTAATAACAGCAGTATTAGGCGCTGCTGTTTTCCGTTTTGAAGGGTGTGTTAAGGAAGACAGACTTTTCCAAGGCGTCCCAGCTTAGTCCTCAGGGGTAGCGGCGCATACAGATGCGACCTCAGGTAGGAATATCTAATCCTATCTGGGGTTGATTACAGATGTCCATGGGCGGCAGTAGCCACTTACAATTAGGTGGACTGCATGCTCGTCTGCTACTCCTATATTAAAAAAAAAACGTCATGTTCGAAAATAATTCCAACATTTCGTCATTAAGAGCTTTATTGTCATCGTATCTGAAACCGGTCTGACATCAAGGTATTTCCCGCGAATTCACTCCCGAGGTTTGGATGTACGCCGGTTTTATAATTTCACTTCAAGTATTTTTAAACCCGTTGTTACATTACGTTTTTACCAGTTCTGAAGGAGCTCAATGTCAAACTACTTTACTTTTGAGTTATATAATAACGTGTTGGTATGAGGAATGTTGATAAGCTTATTATAGATTCGTTGTCTATAAATAAAATAAAGCTAAAATTGATGTAAGCGTGTGCTATTAAATATGTTCTTCACAAAATTACATTTTGGGTCTTTTGTCCACATCTTCTTGGAAAAAATTAATCGATTTTTACGGGGCTAATTCGTGATTTTTTAGGGATTGTCGATTTTTTTGATACTGATAATATAATAGGGGAAGTTGGTAATGTGTAAAGGAAGATATTTCGAGTTAATTTATAATCTAGAGCAAACGAGCATGCAGTCCACCTGATGCTAAGTGATCACTAATCATCCCCAAAATGGATTATAGTCCTGTTTGAGATCAGCCACACATAGTCATACGAGGACCTAGTGGACCCCTGGGGACTAAATTGGAACGTGTTAGTATATCTCACACGTACCCTTTAAAACTGAACACAGGAGAATCAAATCTGAATCAAAATTCCAGACTATTACCGATGTCAATACATAGCCTACATCGTCTCAAAATATTTAGGTCAATTTGTAATAATGACCATTTGGAACAATGTAACTTGCTAATGATGTAAATGTTCTCGGAATCAGGTTAGTATTTCTGATGTATCAAGAATGTCCCAAAGTTCTCTTTGGACTAAAACTTGGACTGGAATAAATGACAGTTCATGTCGTCAGCTATTGTCTTCGATATTCGTCGCTTGTCTTCAGCGATTGTCAGTGGGTATGAGGAATGTTTAAACGATTGGCAATAAGCTAACCGGATTTCGTTGACGATCACCAGCAATAGTTTGACAATCGGTTGTTGGCCTGTCGTTAGGGATTGGATTAGGAGTTGATTCCCGCGTGAAGGTCCCGCTTCCTCGTGAACTCGAGGGGCAGGTGTCCTCCGACCATCTGGAGGACTGAAAATCTGCACACGCAGCCTGGCACAGGTCACATAGAGGACCGAATGCTGCACCGCTGACTCACAGCAGCTCACAACACCGGTGGGCAGTGTACCCACTGAGGAGATTGCCCGGGTAAGGAGGGATCCCTCGAGGCCCGTAAACCCTGCGCCATGCGGCGAAGTCACGCCGCGGCATAGGACGACCGCTTTGATTGAGGGATTGTCGCCAACCGTTGACGACGGTTGCCGCTGCGGGCTGTCGCTCGTACATATATTAGAGCTCTAAGCTTATTGTCGCTCGTAAAAATTCTCCCCTTATATTAATTACCATTCGATATCAATTTACGATTTCATTATTTGTTTTGATTTTTAAACTCATATATTTATGAAGCTGTTTACTTTGTTTTTAGTTTCAATCAATTATTACCTATTAACTATAATTACATAATGTACAATGTATACATATTCATTGTACATCATGTAATTATAGTGTTTTTAATACAATAAAAGTTGTATTAATATATCTAAAACAGTCGTAAATACGCCACTTATTTTAATCTTAATGAAATTCTCGCAAATGCAAACATTAATTTTACGATAACCAAAAATTAAGTTAAGTTAAGTTTCAAAATAGAATTCCTGTTATATACCTACTATTAGTTCCTTACGCACCACTTTATTCAAATAAGCAATTAGGCGCGTGAGGTAAGAACTGGTCATTTCACAAAATATGAAATAGGAAATGTTGTAATAATGCTATGGAAACCATTGCTAAGTCGTTAATATGCAGTTTCGTGTAAATCTGGGTCTCACATCCTGGACAACTTAAAACATTTATAGGAACTAGATACAGTGAGAAAAAGATTTAGTTAAAAGAGAATGCAGCATCTGATAGTATGTGGGCCTTGCCAGCCATGGACAACTATAAAAGACTTCGTATAGAGATGGGCTGACCTGAAGTCGATTACAGATACTTTGTCACTCTTGAGGACTATGATCGTCGCCTATTTTATTTAAATATAAGACTAGCAGACGCACACGCAGCCCATCAGATGATAAGTGGCTACAGCCACCCAGGGACATCTGTAATCAACGCCAGATAAGCTGAGATTCCTACCTGAGGTCGGCCACGGACGCGCCGCTATCCCTAAATCATATTGTAATACAGCCGTCTCCCACTGAAAGGTAAGAACTGAACATATGAAAGAGGTAGAAAATACTATCCGTATTTTCTCGGGCATGCTGGTTCTACCTTTCACTCCTTTTCGGCCAGTTCTGGAGATAATAGAACCAAGGATTGATTCCCACGCTCCATTGTAAATAGTTATTAACATGCACGAAACCTACGTGTAGGATTGCAACTCTTTGTTTTGCGAAATCGCTCCAAATTCAAAATGCAACAATACTCTCCGTTTTAACAACTGTTTACTTTAATTAGCGCTTATTTTGTAATGACTATTTACAGATATTTTCGTCTGTAAAGCAGTGGATTAATTAAACGTTCCAATAATCTTCATTTCTGTAATGTGGGTCTTACATAATTATAATTTTTGTAATGTAGGAATTGTATCATTAAAAGATAAATATAAAAAGACGAGGGTTGTAAGAAGGGTTGTAAATGAAAGAATAAATACTTTTCATGTTTTATTTTATGAATTATATACAAATGAGATAATGTACATCATACGTAACATTCTTACCATACAAACAGTCTACGCTTAGAAAATGAAGTGAAGAAAATGAAGTAATTAAGAGATGACATCACAGTTTTTGCGTGTTGCGACAAATAGCCATCAAGCTTACTGATATTTACACTAATGGATTACGCTTATAAAATTACTAATAGGGAAGTAGAAAATATGTCACATGCATCACAAATACGCTAGGGTTCCATTCGTATCGTTTTTCGATGTGCGCTCAAACGTTTCGGTGAGTTGAGAAGTGGAGCACATTACCTAACATTAATATCACAGTCGGAGGCCTAATGATGATGGATTACTGGGGGCGAGTTGTGCACGACGGCGTTGAATCTGTTGAGCAAACAATGTTTACCTTATAAGGGATAGATCAAAGATACGAGTATATGTCTCATTACGCATTTGATTGGATTTGCAATTTATGTACAATAACTTTTTTTTTAGAATTTTAAGTCTGCTTGATGGTAATCACTAATGCTGGATGGATCAATCAACCCGAAATACAATTCGATACAATGTGTCATTTTGGTTAGAGATACTATGCAACCTAGACCACTAAATTGAAACACTTTGTTTAAAACGTTTAACATTACATACGTTTGCAATTAATTGCATTACTCAAAATACATTTGAATATAAACGTGAAAAAACAGTTTTATTTAGTCTAGCAAATGTGATCTACCATTGCCACTAAGTTGGGTAATTGCAGATCGATGAATTATAAACATAGTTGAGATTTTTTTCGGAGAATCTGCATTTAGATTTCTAAAAATGTACCCTAAAATGATTTCCCGTTTAGCATTTTGGTACTAGTAAATTAATTCTTACCCATTATGATGGTCAGCGGTGTAGGTGACCTTGCGGAAGGAACCATCAGGCTGCAGCAGGGAGTATTCGCCCTTCACTACGTCACCATCACGCTCCTCATGCTGGGACTTGTGGTCACCAGTGTGGGGGTCCTCCACGGAGTATGAGTAGCCGTATTTAGGATGAGCCTAAAGTATAAGAACACAGTTATTATTTCCATCCAATCCATTTTAGACGGGTTAAGCAGTATATTTGAAAACGAAAAAATACATCTGTCTTTAACGAGTCTCGTACTCAATATTAATTAATAAAAAGCTATATGCAATGACGTCATAAGTGCTGCAATTTTGGGAAGTAATTCTGTATCATAATCTTATCGTTATAATATTTAAAAACACTTAAAAGTTATGTAAAGTCTGATTACTGTAATTACGAATTATAAAGACTTCAAAGTAGTAAAGGGAATATAAAATTTTACTACACAAAGTAATAACAATTACAGTTTCATATTATGTACTTCATTGATTTTACATAATGATTACCTGTAATACATTCATCTTTGGAGGGAACTGGTCTTTCTTAGTACTTAGGAAGACGAGACAATTCCAAATGTGTTTTTAAGGTATTTTGTCATTTTTATTATTATACTTACGTATTCATCAACGTAGTGGTCTTCGTGATGAGCGGGAGCAGCGTGGATAGCGATGGGAGCGGAGTGAATAGCAGAGGTATGGATCGGCGCAGCATGGATCGGCGCAGCATGGACCGGCGCAGCATGGTACACGGGCGCTGAGTAGTGGATCGGCACTTCGTGGTGGATGCTCTGGTCGTGGCGGACGATGTTCTGGGAGGACACAGCTGGGGCATGGTGCAACAGACCAGCCTGGCAAGCCGCCACCACCGCGCACACAACTACGATCTGAAACAGTTTATATACTCACATAGGATTGCGTATGTAATGAGCAAAAAATTTTCGGTAAAGTCATTGTAACAAAGTTTTTGTACGATCTTTTTGTAATCATTTTTAAATAGTAAATTAACATAGATATGTTATTACAATATGTTTATTTAAAAACAAAATTCACAATTAATCTATCTATTTTCTTTAACTAAAAATCAATTTATTTTTCTTTAAACTTTTAAAATGCTTTTCATTATAATTATTAAATAAAAACGTTGAAATTAACACAAAAAATATTTATGTAAATATATTTTCTTAATTAAAATATGAAAGGCTTAGTAGACATTAGCTTACTTTGGAGAACATTTTGCTCTACTCTCAAATGCCTTGTCGACTGGTAATGCTGTGATAGTGCCTCTTTTTATATAACAAACAAAACATAAGCGGGTGCTGGTGGGGGCCTATTCCTGACGATATCCGATCAGATCACAGTAATTGCTGCGTTGCCAATCTGCTCACTTTATCGAGTTGCGACACTTCGATATAGCTACAATATGTAGAGAAAATGGACATTAAGTGAGAGGTGTATATTTTTTTCAATTTTTTGCAATTGTTTCCAATCCAAATTAATACAAAGATCGGGTACAAATAGTGATGCAACTCGAAGCGCTATCACTTCGATGTTTCGCTTCGAGTTAAAACGATCGGATTTTTAAATCCGGTTCGAGACAATGTCGATCGTTTAAAATCGCGACGTATTTTTATCTTTTAGTCTACTTATATTGTTATCTTTTATTATGATAATTGGATTCCAATGTTAATTGAAAGAAAGTTGTCTATTGTTTAAAGTAAACTGGAGTGTAACTGGGTTTCTTTAGGTAATTTACATTATTACGAGATCGTTTGCAAATAGGGCCCAGGCTTACTCTGTAGGAAGGTATATATTGGTCAGCTATAGCGAAAGTCGTGTCGACTTGGTTTCTTGTGATTAACGTATTTTGTTAATGAATATGGAACACGTCTTGTTTGAGTTAAGCCTGCGCGATTGGTATATCCGTATTGAGAATCTAATTTTATTTCTTTACCATATTTAGTATGTACTGTATTTTGTACAGGAATGACTAGGTTTTTCTGGACAAAAACAGAAATGTGTATAATTGTTTTAATCGTGACAATCCTGTTAGCATAAACTCTGAAAAATTGTCTTCATGTAAGAATCTGATGCAAGATATACAGGTTTTGGACAGAAGTATTTTTAAATTTCTAAATTAAGATAATAAAATTCTTTAAATGCATGGGGTTCGAGCCTTGAACCATACCATTGCGAGGCTGTTGCACCTCCTAAGTCTGCTTTTTAGACTGAATCATATTTTTTTTAATTTGTGCACACGTAAAGAAAAAGTAATAATAAGTAATTAAGTTTTATTAACACCTGGGTCCAATAAAATTATAATGTTGTTATTTTGAAAATATACACATCATTTCCGACACCACAGCAATGTTTATTACTTTTTAATTTGTCCGCATAATTGGTATGCAGTGATCACTCAGAAACTACATATACACATTATTTCACTTTATTCTCGTCATAAGTCCAGTAGGAAATTAGAGGCACCTGAGTTTCATTAAAATTACATAGTTGCTATTTTGAAAATATACACATCATTTCCGACACCACAGAAATGTTTATCACTTTTTAATTTGTCCGCATAATTGGGATGCAGTTATCACTGCACATACATACAACATACATATACGATTTACCGTTTTATTCTCGTCATAAGTTCAGTAGGAAATTAGAGCTCATGTTCATAGCTGAGAAGCGACCAAGCAAATCGATCAGCATCCACGTTGAGCAACTGGTATAATTATTACAACCAATAATTTCATGTTACGTCTACGATAGTTTTAAGAGGGCGGAAGTGATCTACTCATCGACCCTTCTGATAAGAGGCGTTCAAGTGAACGTTTGTTTTAGTTTTTCGATGAAGATTAAGAATGATGTGGTTTTGTGGTTCAACTGCGGTGACACTAAGTACTAGTAACATTTTTGCTTCATAACAGCAGATTTATTGTTTGGTGGTATTTCTCTACGTATTCTTATTCTTTAATTGTATTAACTAACTTTCATGTCTATATAATGAGGCAACAATTACAAAGACGTTACAAGGTGGAAGTCTATTTCCAGAAGTGGAGTTCTAAGGGCTGATGCAGGAATGTAATATTTCAAATTTTTATATTTAACTGAGCCCGTTTATTGGATGTGGTCCTATAGATCCTATGTTACTACTTACTTTGACGATCCGTGTAGCGGAGCGCTCAACAAACCGGTCTGATACGCAGTGGGTTGCGCGTTCGATTCCCGGCCAGACAGATGTCTAAAAGATCAATTTAGATTTCTGCTCTGGGTCTAGGTTTATGTATTAGTCATTTTATGTCCATGGTCTTTTTAGGTCCACAGGTAGCTATGTAGAAATCGATATTCATTATCTTATATATAAAATTCTCGTGTCACAATGTTTGTTACCGTAGTCCTCCGAAACGGCTTTACCAATTTTCATCAAATTTTATATGCATATTCGGTAGGTCTGAGAATCGGCTACCATCTACTTTCCACACCCCTAAGTGATAAGGGTTGTTTACTCTTAACATTTTTCTATTTATATCGGAACACAACGTTTCCCGGGTCAGCTAGTTTCTTTATATAATGAGCTCCTGTAAAATTTATCGGTTCTAGTAATCTAGACTCACCGTCCATCTCATTACTTATTGTTTATCGAATTCTAAAATAAACTATAAAAATGTTGTCCCAAAAAGTTACATATGTCCACGAATGACATGCGTATGCCAGTATGTTTTGTATAACTAGAATTTAGGTCAGAAATTGAGTTCAATTGGGCTCACGTAAACAATTTCACTACTTCATAGCTATTATTTTGCACTTAACGTCTACATGTGATGACATACGGTTAACACGTTCAATCCATAAGTTTTTGTTGTTACATTTTGTACGACATTCTTACTAAATTTGATTGTGTGTTATCTCTATAACACAATGATAATGATACAAAAAATACTCTTATTTTTTGTATCATTACGGTATTATTTAATTATAGAGTCGGCATTGTTTTGTTTTTTTTTATTGTTTAAATAGATGGAAATTTTAAACCCATAATATCGATGTCAAAATGCTAATTTAAGCTTTCTAATTTTTTTTTGTAAAAAGAAAAAAGTCACATTCACCTTAGAGTTAATAAGTCTGTCACGGAAACAGAGCGGTCGATGGTATTAATATATGATGGTGCTAAATCACTGATCTGCCCACTGATCTGTGACTTAAAGTTATGTTCTTGTTTGAATTTTTTTCAAGGCATATGGGGTGCATGTATGGGGTGGGGTGTTCGTTATTAATTTACAGGGAGAGAAATGCATCGTGATTAACTTAAGCTAGGTCGCTATATTATTTGGATCTGTTGGGCAGTGCAATCTATGAGTGGCAGTGCCAACATAATATCTTGCAGATATAGCACTCGTATAAAAATGGAAGGTTCTAGTTTTAAGGTGATAAAACACTTCGTGGTCAGTCTCTGTAGGACTCGTTTATAATTACATTAGTGTAATTGCTGAATACTTACGAGATTAATTAGATTTTTATGAGTTTTGGAGTTTGTAATTAAAAACTTTTTGCGAGCTGCACTGACATCTTTTATTTGTTTTTCAACAAGACATAGACAACGAAGACACTATTATGGGCTCGAACACAAAACTGCGATGCGACGCGATGCGAATTCGCAACGCAGAAAATTGCGATGCGAATTGCTGCGATGCGATATCGTGCGGCGTAGCGTCTCTCAGGGTGACCAACAACAACAACCACTGTGCGATGCGAATCAATTCGCAAGTTCTTGCGATGCGTCGAGGGAGCTCGCAGATTTTTGCGATGCGACGTCGCATCGCAGTTTTGTGTACGAACCCTTCATGTATTTAACAGATAATACTGTAATAACCAAAAACAAAAATAATAGATAATTAATTAGTCCTATGACCATAGACAATTACAAATGGCCATGGCTGATGGTAATTACTTATTTTCAGATAAACTGCATGCTCATTAGTTTTAAAAATATTGTATATTGCCTCCTAATCCCTACCATTAATTTTAATAAATTACTTGGAACCCAAATAACCATAAAATCAACATATTTTCAACTGCAATCATTTACTTTGATATGCAATAATCTTATTTATAAGCTGCATGGTATGTAAGAACTTGTTGACGTATAAACTAGTTAACTTACTTGTGAACTATTTTGCATAAACTATCTTTATATATATATATTTCTTATGTGCGTGTGTATGTCACTGAACTCCTCCTAAACGACTGGACTGATTTTGATGAAATTTGTTGTGTGTGTTCAAGGGGACTTGAGAATGGTTTAGATTCAGAATTTAGTCCGTGGGAAAAGGTTTTTATATATAAAATTCTCGTGTCACAATGTTAGTAACCGTATTCCTTCGAAACGTCTTTACCGATTTTCACCAAATTTTATATGCATATTCAGTAGGTCTGAGAAACGGCTACTATCTATTTTCATACCCCTAAGTGAGAAGGGTTGTTCACTCTTAACATTTTTTTTTTATTTATATGGCAATACAACGTTTGCCGGGTCAGCTAGTGAGTATATAAATTTGTAGTAAGTTTATGATGGACAGTAGTAAAGTGTCAGAAAAGCGTTAGATTATTATGGTTCCTTCACGGCTTATTAATGTGGCGGTAACATGAACACCTGCAGATTTTCGGAAAACGCAATAATTAAATTCAAATATGTATCACACATATAATTATAAATACGATAAAGTCAATCTGTTTGTTTTCCTTATATGGCTCAACTTATTTTGTAACGAACAATGTTCTTGTTTGGTAAACATAAGTACATAAATAAATAATTATATCGTGGTCTATTTCTGTGAGTAATCTTTTTCTGTTAAATAAATATTACGTAAAATTCATTAGTATTTGTATTGAAAAAAATGAATATCGAGTTATTATTTCCGTGATGAGTCCATAGACATAAGAATATTTTTAGACCACGAATAACTGTAATAATTACGATTGGTAGTTTTTGTGTAAATATTGATATGAAAAATCCATGTATGTTGTTATTTAATTTGCAAGTCTAACATAACTTTGTTTAATGTTTTCTCCATCATCATCATCAACCCATTATTGTCCCACTGCTGGGCACGGGTCTCCTCTCAGAATGAGAAGGATTAGGCCATAGTCCACCGCGCTGGCTAAGTGCGTATACCTTATAGGCAGACTTCACATACCTTTAAGATTTTTTTTATAAATCTCTCAGGTATGCAGGTTTCCTCACGATGTTTTCCTTCAACGTTTAAGCAAGCGATAATTAATTTCTAATACGCACATAATAATTTTCTCCAAACCTAAGACTATTTTTTTTTATTTTTTAATATGCGTACCTGCAAGTTTTAGGTAATATAGCGTTCGTAGCGTAGTGTAGTAGTACCTATCTTAGTGTTATATCGGTATATTTTGCAATGCTATGGCGTTCATAATCTATGCACCGCCAACACAAGAAATGGGCAGATTAAATGAAACAGTTATGTCATCTGACTAAATTATGTATTCTAGCACTATTAGGTTTTGCCCTTACGTAAAGTTCGATCCCTACCCGTGTATTAAAATTGAAATATAGGCGGCTAGTTAATTTGTATTACCCAACGTAAAGCTATAGTAACTAGAACCACGTTATGTCTAGCCTAGAAGTGGCTATTTTCGTATTTGTTAGTGTTATATGACAGTAGAAGACTCCTAAGCTTTCGGCAGGTATGTGTAGCACTCTGTGCGTAGACTATTTTGTAAAGGGACTAGGTTCGATTCTCCAATATGTAGAAATGTAAATGATATATTTTAAAACCGGTAATGTTACAGTCCGCCTGGGGGGTTACATCTCTTAACACAATATTATTTTAATCATACTTTTTTTGCAGGAAATTAATTTTTTTAAGCAAAATATGACAATTTCAGTTGGTTTTATACAATAGATAAGCGAAAAATTAATAAGGGTTTAAGTTTGTTCAATTGTGTATGACGGAATATTTTACTGTTTTAAGGAGATGGTAAGTGGTCTCTATTGCCCATCTGTAATCAACACTACATTATCATACACTTTACTTCTGAGAAATCATTTGGTAACTCTGGTAGGCAAATAGTTAAGATTAATCATTACTAAGGGGCATAATTTGATCTGTTTTGTATGAGAGTATCTTACTTATGATATACTTATTAAAATAGAACACAAAAACGTTTAATACCGATATTATTAGACGAAAAAAGATATTAGGGTGGTACAGCCCCTATTGAACAACAAAGGATCTTGCTGTTTACTTTTTTTTTATAATATAGGAGTAGCAGACGAGCATGCAGTCCACCTTATGGTAAGTGGCTACTGCCGCCCATGGACATCAGTAATCAACCCCAGATAGGATTAGATATTCCTACCTGAGGTCGGTCACAGAGGACTAAGCTGGAACGCCTCGGAAGTCTGTCTCCCTTACCACACCCTTCAAAACGGAACACAGAAGCGACTAACACTGCTGTTATTAGGTAGAAATAGGTGTGGCGGTGGTGCAGTCGAAGTCGAACCACAAAGGGTTCTACCACCTTCAAATCACCTTATTTTTCATAACTTTAAAAAATATTACGCTATGCCATTATTTAACTATAATGAGTAATTGTGTAGTTTGTATAACGAAGTTCAGTACTCAAGGTCGTCTTACATATTTTCTTATTACCAAAGAAAATAACCTGCTCTTAATTAAGTGGCAATTTAAACAAGTAATTATGATGAAACAAACTTAAGGTACGACAGTTAGTTTACAAACTCCGTGGTTTAGACATTTTAACGCCATCTATGAAGCTACTGGGTAGTTAAAGAAAATGGTTACAGAGACATCTAGTGTCATTTGCAAGAACTTCAACGTATGTGATCGGAGCGTGTGGTTTGTTGAACGAATGAAAGGTGGAACTGTGCACAAAAACTATTTATTACTACAACAACAATAACAAAATAACATGACTTGACGCTTACATTTTTAAGTTATTTATACATTATATTTAACATTATGTTTCTACCTAAAAGCCTACATAGTAAACTTTGGAGTGGTAGTAAGATGAGGCTACCTCGGAGTCGTGAGGATCCTCCTTATGAGCTTGTTCTTCTTGCGTTGTGTACGAGTCCTTTACGGACTTTTCGGTTATTGGCACGACGGATACATTTTCTTCCAAATTGACTTTTTCGTGGTCAGCTGGCAATACTTTGTAGGAAGGCCCTTCTACCGTGTCCATTTTAATGATGGACGCATCAGTGGTCTTAATGGGCTGATATTCAGTATTAACTTGTGGAACAGATTCCGGGAGAACGGCTTCCCTGGTTTCGGCTACAATGCTACTCTCGTCAGGTTTCAAAGAAGACTCCACGGTAGCTTCTTGCACGGGTTTGCTCGCGGCTTCTTTGTTCAACTTAGTTTCCTGGTACTGATAGTCTTTGCTAGGGAAGAAGTGGTTGATCTTTACACCTTGGCCGATGGGTAGGAACTGTCTGGTGTGTCCAGAAACTGAGTACGCAGCATCGCTGTGTTTGTTCACCGTCTTGCTCACTACTGCGTTAAATCTGTAAATAGTTAGATTAATTTAGAAAAAGCCTTCCTATATACCTATTGTGTTTTAAATGAATGAATAATAATAAATAGTAAAAAATAACAAGTTAAATCGCTTGTTATATGACTCAGTGATAAATAATAAAAAAAATTAAAACATTTCACAAATAAAAGATGTTTTATCAGTACGATAATCTCTCAGTATCTCAAGTTTTAAACACTTTCACGCAATCAAATTTATTGCTTAGGCACAAACTTTGTAATAGTAGGTTTATTTTAAGATTACAATCACAAGACTAAAATAACGCGTTGGTCCAATAATCGATTTATAGAAGTGCATTGCAACCGAAAGTGGTGTGGTGACCATTTCGTAGGTAATACTTAAAAAACATCTTACATCTGTATAATAATATATCCCTTGTATTTATAACTAGCTGACCCGGCAAACTTTGTACCGCCTCAAGATCTATTTATCAAATGTATTTCATTTAAATATAGCCTATGTTACTCGTGGATAATGTAGCTTGCGAATGGTGAAAGAATTTTTAAAATCGGTCCAGTAGTTTTCGAGCCTATTCATTACAATCAAACAAACAAACAAAGTTTTCCTCTTTATAATGTTAAAAAAAATAACCTTTTAATTTAATATGTAAGAGTTATTTATTAATGTTTAATACGCAAATCATTTTGTAAAATTATAGTAATGTGCCTGGGATTCAAACCTAGAACCCCAATTTAGCGGTTTAATTACCAACTACTAGACACTCACTGCTTTTGCTATTACCTATACATGAGCGATAGTTTCACCCGAAGGTCGATTTCTGGCCAAATCCAAAGCCGAAGTCAATTGATCGACTATCACCAGAACCTTCGGCCGAAGCCGTATCATCGGTAGGATACTAGTAATAAATACATTAAACGTACCCATTGAAATCATCAGCGTTGTACTGCACCTTCCTCAAAGAGCCATCAGCTTCAACGAGCCCATACTCCCCACGCACTCGGTGCCCATCACGACTCTCGTAGTGGTGCTTGTGGTCACCAGTCTTCCTGTCCGATACGGCGTATTCGAACTCGTATTTGGGATAGGCCTGAAATAGTTTATAGTAATAAGCAGGGGCGGATTTAAGGGAGGGCAACCGGGGCGGAAGTCCCGGGGCCTCCACAAAAGAGGCGCCCCCACAATAGAGACGTCGGATTTTTTTTTTAATTCCGACTAGTAAACACTAGTAAAAAACAATATCTTTTCCTTTGATATCTAGAGTAGTGTGTACAAACATGAATACTGGAAGAATCTACCGGCGTACCGGCCCTGGTAATAAGTAGCAACAAAAGCGCTTTCTTCACTCATAATTCTACAATTGGATTCCCTTGCTACGTTGTGGTTGGTATAACGTGCGATTGTAAAATCTAAGTTTATGAATGTATCTTGTGTACACATATAGGGAGATAAGTACGTATATAAACAGCTTAACTTTGAACAGATTTCAGCCTGATCTGGAATAAAATGTGTGTGTGTGTGTGTGCTAAGCCGGCGACTATGCTGAATGAAATAAAATTAGACTAAGAATGGAATCATAGGTGCGACAGTAACCTAAGACACGACTGTCGCTCGAATTCTCTAAGTTAAAACCTTTAAAAGCTTTTCTGGTCTGTAGGGTTATTATAATTTTAACAATAGAGTAGCATAAACAAATGTTCAGGGTATGTGGGAGAAAATATCTTTAAGATTAACCAGCATCTTTGCACAAGAATAAATACATATCGTCGCTTGAAAGGTCTAGGACGCAAAGAAGTCCCTTTGCGTGTTAGAACTTTAGACTTTCCTGTAACAATATCTAAAATATAATTTATATACAAAATACTCACAAAGGTTTCATATTTAACAACTGACTGGGCACCAGGGGGGTGGTACATCTTGAACACTTGCCACCCATTGTTGTTGTCTGAGTCGTAGCCTTTCTGAGCGCCGTCGGCTTTGTCGACAATCACTGCCGAGTTGATGCCCACAAAGCAGAAGAACAATAACATCTGGAAATTGTACAAATAGTCCCATTACTGGATTTTTGAACCTACTTCAATTCAGTTAAATAAATAATCGAGTATGTTGAAATACTACTAAGAAACTTAAATAAACACTATTAATAGACACTGATAGTCCCACACTAGGATTTCTTGTATCGTTGATCCTATAATAAAAATATAAATATATTGTTTATATGACTTCCCAACACAGGATCGAACCTGAAACCTTCTACGTGTCAGACTGGTATGGTGACCGATCGCCCACGGGTCGTCGTATGTGTACGAGGAAGCTCAAAAATGTTATTACATTTCCTTCCACAATTGGTTTAAATGGAAGTACCTCTACTATAGAACCAAGTAAAGCTAGAATATTTTTAAATAAATATTTTAATTTAAAATAAGAGATTATTAAGAAATGTTATTACCATTGGAGACATCTTCAAATGTTTAGGATGAACCGTCGCTATCGGAACGTACTAGCGAACTGTTGATTAAACGAGGTATTATTATCCATTTTATACTTTCCTATCACCTATTATATAAATTTCACTAAAACTCTAATACCGTAGTTCGATTGTAGTTAGGCAAGAATAAGGTGGAATCACTTTTTCTGATATTATCAGTGCCACAATAATTTTGGTATCCATTGTTATGAGACGAGATCTTTAATCGCTAAACAAGCAAATTTTTCGAAATGGTCGAATTCGAAACTGTACCAGCCATCATGATCAACATAATGATAATTTATACTTATATGTAAGTACTTTTCTATAGTTTAAACAATAACTAAAATTATTTTGTGAATCCCGCATATGTACCTTTTGTGCCAACTATAATATTTTTAGACACCATAAGTAAGTGCCTCGAAAATAAAATATGAGTAAATCTTTCTAAAACCCTAAAACCTAAAATACTATATTAGGCATGAATACATAAAAAGATTTCATAAGAAAATCATAGTAATTTATTTTCAAATTTTGGGAAAATTTCTATTAAGTTCGTCTTCTTTTTCGTTCGTCTTCTTTGACCCTGGCAGGGTAAGGTACATTTTTATAATCCCCCATTATACTCATTAATATTTTTAAGTAGGCAAACTTAATATAATGGTAGGAACAAATAAAGATAAACGGACATACATAGAGGTGTTTCAAATTTTAATGTGTATAGATAGGTTACATTGAATTTACTTACATACTCAACGCGCAATGTATGTATATATAAACTTAGTAAAACGATATCAAGAAAATGTAAGATCTTTTTTCTATAGAAAAAGGAATGAAATTGTTACGTTATTGTTTCCAAAACTATTACTTTAACAAACAATAATTCGACTTTCGTGTTATTCATAGAGATATTTCTATATATCAAAGAGATATATAGGCTATTGGCAGACTTATGAGAGATTCAACTACGTACATTTTAAAAAAATCTGACGGGGTTTTCTTCCGTGCAAAGCCGTGCGCAACCGTTAGTCTTTATTAAAAGTATTATATGTTAAAGCCGTAAAGCGTTCATACATTTTTTCGAAGAGAGTGGGTATCTGTTACCGAGCTATCTTGGCCGTCATCGCCACTGCCCGATAAACACGATGTTCCATTGTAATACTCCTCTCTACAACCGAATTCGGTACAAATGATCTGCTGATAAGCAACTTGCCAATTTGTTATTTGCGAAGGCACCTTGTTAAGACTATTTCTATTGTATGATATGTTTGGTATTTTTAACTGGTTTTGTCTGAGTCAGGTCTGTCTGTACGTATAGCACTGACTTCGTGTTTGATACGTGTCAATGTGTCAAATCCAATTTTTCTACATTATTAATCCCATCCAATATGTCGTCAACCCATTACTGTCCCATTGCTAGGCAAGGGTTTTTTAGATTGAGAGGGACTTAGGCCATACTTTCTTGCTGGGCAATTGTGAATTGGCAGACTTATACACCCTTGAGCTTTTTTTGAACTCTCAGTCATGCAGGTTTACTCACGATGTTTTGTGTTATGTATTGTATGTATTTGTGTTTAAGCAAGTGATACGAGTACCTTATTAACTTTTAATATGCACATAACTTTGAAAAATCAGAGGTTGGAATTTCAATCTCAGACCCCCGTATGATAAACTGAGTTTCTTAAGCACTGGGTTGTTACTACTTGCATCCATCTAAACGTGGAATGAGAAATTTCCGAAATTTCGGATGAAAATACGGATTTCGTGCTTTCAGATAAGATTCTCAATATTATAAAGATTGAAGTAATTAATAAAAAAGTCTAAAAATATTATAAAAAGCATCGATATACTACTAATGTCATTGATAAAAAGAAACTGACTGTTGTGACGAATGACAAATGACAATTTAGATGAGTCCAACGACACCTCATATGATAAAATCTGTCAAGCTTTTTGTGCTGTAGGGCATGTCAAAAAACTGAAACTTGCCAAAGAACTGAAAAGAAGAAATGAAACTTACAAACGCTCGAATAACATTACCCTCCCCAGTCGGGTAAAAACTAGGCTTACAGTCATTTTTCAACAAAGAAACATTTGTAAACGTATTGTAAATAATATGTATTGTAAATAATATTGAAGGTGGTAGAACCCTTTGTGGTTCGACTCCAGCGGCACCACCGCCACATCTATTTCTGCCTAATAACAGCAGTGTTAGGCGCTGCTGTGTTCCGTTTTGAAGGGTATGGTAAGGGAGACATACTTTTCCGAGGCGTTCCAGCTTAATCCTCAAGGGTAGCGGCGCATCTGTGGCCGACCTCAGGTAGGAATATCTAATCCTATCTGGGGTTGATTACAGATGTCCATGGGCGGCAGTAGCCACTTACTATCAGGTGGACTGCATGCTCATCTGCTACTCCTATATTATTAAAAAAATGTACAGTCCAATCTCCAAAACTAATGAACTGGACATGAATATACGAGTATCTCATTTATTTATAATAATAAATAAATAAGATACTTTAATATACGAGTATCTTATTTATTTATTATTATAAATAAATGAGATACTCGTATATTAAAGTTTTTTTTAAACCTTCAGGTATAAGTACACCCAAGCCTCCATAAGTAGTTAAACACAACGAGCACCATAATTAGATGAAAGTCGTAAAGTTTCAAAAGTAGATGAACTCTACAGTGTCAAGAGTAGTATTAGCGTTCATCTTTTTTTTTATCTGCTTATCTACTTCTGGAGCTGACAGTACATTTTAGCAAATGCCTTTTTAATGTCTTGCATAAATGCCTTGCATAGCTAAAATTAATAATTAAATATAATAACCGTATAATTTATCGTTGGTAAATTTACATTGATGTGTTGCCAATGACATTTTATACTAGACACGTTATACGCCCGCTAACTTAAGAGAAAACTTGAGCGAAACTGCTTTGATAGCACACATGCACGTTTTTTATTTTACTTACCTTTACTACATAGACAAATGTTCTATAAGGGACAGAGCTATTAGAACAATGTGATAAAAAAAGACAACTAGTGTTTGACCTTGCGTTTCAAGTCTACGCAAACGTAAATATTGACCATGGAATATAGTGACCAATGATTACTTCAGTCAAAACGGGACATCGATTTTTTTATGTCAAATACTTTTTACTTGAAAAAATATAGTTAAATACTAAAAAACACGCTTTTATGATAAAATTAACTAAAAAGTAGGAAATAATTTTCAATCTATGAATCATTTAAGGAACAGTAAATAGTATAATTGTGGAAAAAATGTGGGGCGCTTTTTACAAAACTGGTAAATGGAGCACCCCATGTTTTTTTTCATAATTATACTATATACTGTTACTTAATTGATAATGGCAACGGTTCATTTCGGAGACAACGGCACGAAGCATCGGAAAAAGGGACTGTCCCGTTAAAAACTGGACGTATGGTGGCTATCCCATTGATCCGCATGCTTGTCAAAGACAATGAAATAATGGAACAGAAGGTAAAAAATGTCCAAAACTGTCGATAATAGTTTTAGTACGTCGTTTACGTAGAAATGTTATAGTACAGTTTAACTAAATAAATAATTATTAAATAAAAATATAATTTGAAAGAATGTATCTATACAGATGTATCGACTGGTTTAAAATATATGATTTAAAAATAGTTTATATTTATTATCATAGATTAGTAAATATTACTCACTCCTAACAAGAAAATGTACCCAGTTTTGAGAATTGAAATAGTCGCGTAAAAAAGTTTTGCCACGTCTCCGTGCTAAAATGTCTCTAAAATATTTGAAATAATTATTTATTTATTATGTAAATTACGCAGTATTAGTTATTTATTCGTAAATTTTCTCTAAAAATGTTTTTATTTGTCAAGAATTCAAAAAAAGGACTTACTATTAAGCCGTTTGTGGCTTATTTCAATTTCAAGGCGGCGAAGTATCTTTACTAATCTATGTTTATTATTAGAGATGCGCCGAATATTCGGTTGGTATTCGGTATTCGGCGTATTCGGCATCTTTTTTGCTATTTGTATTCGGCCGAATTATTCGGTTTTGGTGCCGAATATATTCGGTTCGAGTAGGTATGTCTATTTTCGTGTATACACGACACGGTACATAACTAAAACACAAAACTTCTTATGTAAGATTTATGTTATATTATAAGTCAAAGAAATCCTATGACAAATTTAATTACATAAAGCAATTAAACTTCAAATCAACATTTATTTTAATACCTCAAATGAACATATTTATTACTTACTAGCTGTGCCACGCGGTTTCACCCGCGGTAAAAGTGTAAATACTCTGAAGTTTTCATGGGATTTAACTTTTTTGCGCTTATCCCTAATTCTTTTTCCAAAATGTATGTAGCCTATGTTACTGTCTATAACCTCAGCTAACTGCCAATGAAACTCCCGTCAAAATCAGTACAGCCATTTTGAAGATTAGCCGGAACAAACCAAAATTTAAATAATATTTCTTTCGTTATAAGTACCGTATACCCTTTTATTTTATATGTTTCTATATTTTATATTTTCCTTTTATGTTATATACTATTAGTAAAATGTTGTTATTTTGACATTACAAACAGACACTTAAATTTTAATTATTTGTATAGATTCTATAGTTAGTATAATCAACATATTTTTTAAACCTCAAATCAGTATTTCTTTTTCAAATTTAAATCAACATTTTAAAGTTTTAATGAACACAGGTCACTGGCAAATTGATAATAATGGACACTATAAAAGAAATAGTAGAATCTGTTTACGCGGCAAAACAATGAATTGGTAAACCGAATAATTCGGCCGAATATCCGGTTCGGTAAAAGTTTAACCGAATAATATTCGGTATTCGGTTATTCGGTGAAACCACTATTCGGCGCATCTCTATTTATTATTATCAGTTTTATTTTACACACGACCATTAATTGCAAAGTTGTGTAAATTTTATAAATGTACTAGCTGACCCAGCAAACATTGTGTTGCCATATAAATAAAAAAAATGTTAAGGGTGAACAACCCTTATCACTTAAGAGATATGAAAAATAGATAGTAACCAATTCTCAGACTTACTGAATATGCATATAAATTTTGGTGAAAATCAGTAAAGCCGTTTCGCAGGAGTAGGTACAGTAACTAACATTGTGACATGAGAATTTTATATATAAGATTCTAATTTTACCGTGGTCTTTTTGAGGATTAATTTCTGGCTATACAAAGATTATTTATTAAATTATGTTTAGGTTAAGGAAGAAATACGACCTTAATGATTGAAATATTTATTCAATTAAAGAAATTTTAAAATACCGTATACTATCCTATATAAATTTTATGGTAATATTTTTTATTATTTACCACAGGTATCGAAGGAAATTTAAAGATTAGGATACAGAATTTCCCATATATCGATTTTATTTTATTAAAATAAACCATAAAATGTTATATTTTGACTAAAAACACACTAATATAAAAATTAAGCAGTGGGATCTTAAACTATAACATACGACATATGAACATCGTCAGATTCAATAAAATGTCACTTCTGTTCTGTTGATCTATGACCATGCATTTTGCGTCTTTATCACTTTCATTGACAAAAACATACTTTGTCTCTTTCTGGTTACTCACGTAATCATGGCGGATCGAACACGAAAAATAAACAAAATTTAATAATTTCTCTTCATTTACGTGTGATAGGTGATTCCATGAAGTTTGTTTCTTTTTCGAGCATAATTTTTGCATTTACGCATTGCACAAGAAGGCATTTTGAGGCTTTAAATTCAAAATAATGACGTTCAACGTGTTCAGTGACATTCGTGTGTATTACTACGCCGCGCGAGAGCGACTGGACTTGGCTGGAGTCGTTTTACACCACTTGCCGTATTTTGTATGTTTCAAGTTTTGCCCGCTTGTGGCGGATCTTTATATTTATAGATCAATGTGTGTTGCCAGATAATTGTCCAAATTCCAAATTAGTCGAAAATATTTGTGATCATCAAAAAAAAAATGTTTTTAGTGATCACTCATCCTCATCTCAATATTTAACTATTATAATCACGTTTCATATGCAAAATATAGAAGTATAATATTATCATGATGTAATTATGATCATTTCTTACTATTGGTATTCGTAGACTATAAAATTACAACCCATACACATTCCTACTAAATAAATTTGTCACTCATCATAAATGTACAGTCACGAGCATAAATATATGACTATGGGCAGATTAGCAAAAATATCTGACCCAAGAACGAGTTCAATAATATCTGCCTGCTAGAACGCTGCAAAAATATCTGACATTAATAGGCAGCAAAAATATGTGATGATAAAGTTGATCAAATAATTGTGACCATCTTACGAAGCAAAAATATGTGACAATATTAATCTATTCAGTTTTGTTATTCCGGCTCAAAATACAACTCGAACGTCAAGCTGCGTTCTTTTTCTTTTTTATGCTAGTCATAGAATCGTATCAGCCAGTAAGTTTATAAATAAGAACTTATTATTATAAAAATAACACATCATGAAAATAATACAAAATAATAAATTAAAATAATACTAAAATAAAAAAAATTAATAGGTTTCTAATAATACACTTTCAAACAATTCCCAAACGTTACACGGCAGCGTTGGATAAAAAGATCTACTACCCACTTTTTAACGATAAAAATATATCAAAGCGATATCAAAAACATACAACCTATTTCTCCGATAATATTGTTAATTGTAGAACTTGGTATTGCTAATATAAATAATTAATGTTACATGTATCAATTAACTGTTGCGGTATTTTTTTTTATATTTTTGTCTTAGCAGAATATTCTAACCATTTTAGTTTAATAATATATAATCTATAGAATATTGTAAAACTCGTTAGGACATATTATTTTTGTTGTATACAGGGTGAAATTGAAGTTTTTCCTATAATTTGTCATTTAATCCCAGAATTTAATCCGTATAAGGGACACTATCCGATAGTTGAATAATATAAGGTGTGTATTTTTTTTCAAAATGAACATGTTCGATTCCCGTATAGGGATATTTTAAATAATTCGCCAAGTCGAGTCAAATTCGCACATGGAGGCTTCCGTACCACCAGATGTTTGCTCTTTTATAAATATAAGTAAAATACTTATTTTCCGGTTCCCTTTTTACCCTTTGGGTACGGACCCCTAAAAACTAATGATGCAGTATTAGTTTTTTTTATCAAAATCGGCCTCGTAACTCGTTTTAGCATTTTTCGCTAATCCTTATAGATTCGGATTTAGAAAATTCACCCTGTTAAAATACATTAATTATCCTGCCTTTGTCTTTAACCCTGTTTTTTTCTTACTTAAATAAAAAAAATATAAGAAAATATTTTTACGTGTTTTTTTGCTCATATTCTTTCTCCGGCAAAATACATTGGCCTCTTTGACCGGTAGGTTGATATATTTACATCAAATATATTTATAAATTATGTCAGATATTATTGCACCTTAGTTGACGTCACTTGTCATAACATGTCACAATTATTTGATCAACGTTAGCATCACATATTTTTGCTGCCTAGAAATGTCAGATATTTTTGCTGCGTTCGTGCAGGCATATATTATTGAACTCGTTATTGGGTCATATATTTTTGCTGATCTGCCCATAGTCATATATTTATGCTCGTGACTGTACATGCACAAGTTATCTATAGTGAATGGAAATTAGCAAATTTTGACTCGGTCATGGTCAAAATAGAAGCTGGTTTTACAACTTCCCCTACTTATTAATATAATTCGCGAGTATAAATATTGATCTATTTACTTGCACTTATCATTAACTACTTAATAGTTACAAAGAAACAATTATGTTCTCTAAAGTAAGTTGATAGATTACATTTTTAAGATGTCAGTTACGAAAGTCGAGTGATAAATCATTTTGTGTGTTATACTTTTGTAATAAATGAAAATTCATATTTTGTATTATTGTTTAGATCATTGCTCTGTGCGCCGTGGTGGCGGTGTCCCAGGCAGGCCTCCTGCCCGCGCCCGCTCACTACTCCTCCGCCGCGGCCGTCTCCTCCCAGAGCATCGTGCGCCACGAGCAGCCGCGCCTCGCCGTTGCCGCCCCCGCCTACCACGCGCCCGCCCTCGCATACTCCGCTGCGCCCGTCGCCATCGCTAGCCACGCTGAGGAATACGTAAGTATCAACGCAACCCTGTCATATTAGCACGTGTTCCACTCACCTGCATACACCTACTGATGATAACGTTACCTCGCAGGCCCACCCCAAATACCAGTACACCTACTCCGTCGCTGACGGCCACACCGGCGACAACAAGCAGCAGCAGGAGTCCCGCGACGGCGACGTGGTGAAGGGGTCGTACTCCTTCCACGAGGCCGACGGCTCCATCAGGACCGTGGAGTACACCGCCGACGCTCACAATGGTTTCAACGCGGTGGTGCACAACACCGCTCCCAAGGCCGCCCCCGCCTACTCCGCCGCCATCCCTCAGTATTACCACTAATTTTAAGATACCCTGACTACCCAAAATATTGTTGACTGTTTATTTATTTTAATATATGAAAAGGAAAATAAGTATATTTTTGGTTTTAACTTGTCGTATCCTTATTTTTAAAAAGTGCTTCAAATTTTTAAAGTTCACTTTAGTCTATTAATTTATATACCTAACAACCTACCTACCTATCGTGTAGTTAATTTTTTTACCTCATTTCAATAAGTTTAAAAAAATAATTATGATAATACTATATCGTTAGATATGGAATAGATTTATATCATTTCAATGTATCGTACTGGTCATTAGACCGTAATAGCTTTGTATTGTAAAATATTTATGATACATAGATAGATATGAGACCAAAGTAACATAATTATAGGTACCTAAACTAATGTTCTTATCGAATTCGCCATCGTATTACAACATATTTTCTGCGAACTTTCTGAATGTCAAGTGGGTAATATCGGTCATTACGGTCGAGAGGATAGTGGTGTAAGTAAAACGGCTTTGACAAGGTCTTTACACATAAATAAATTTGATCTGTGGTCATTTTTAAATTCTAGCTTCAAATGTAGGAAAAGCATTGAATGTTGAAAGTGATAAAACATATTTTGCGAGAACTTTCGTCTTCTCTTTCTAAAAATCATCTTTTCGTTTACCCAAAATGTTAGACCGCTAATTAAGTACAGTTACTGCTTTTTAAGTAGTTGTCGCGTTAACTTCGATGTTCTCCGCTAGAGGTCTAAGGCTGGATCTCAGGTATGCACCTCTAGTGTTTAAAACTATGTCCATATTACAACTAAACCTAACTTCTTAACGTCGAAGGATAACATCACCAAAAATCCTTCGTAAGACTTTTTCATAATTATTTTGTAATATGACTGTAAACTACCGATCCGAATTTAAACTTTAGTAGACTCTACAACTACTAAAACGACTAAAATCTTATTTTTATGAAAGTAGATTCTTTTCTTTTTTCAGCAAAAATTTTTCTGTTTTACGATTTACAACCAATAAATTATGTACGTAGTATTGTGATCTGAACAACAAGTAATTTTATTGCAAAACCAGAGTCGATTGTTTCCTATGTTTAATTACCACTATTTAAAAGCAAAAAATGTTATGACTGATTTTGCGACTAAAAGTTGTTTACTAGGTAAGAGTATGTAACATAAAATTTCTATATGTTGTGTAGCTATAAATACTCCTAATTCCTGTAGTATTTGCATAAATTGTTTAACCTTATTGATCACTTGCGGCGTTAACGATTTCTGTTTTAAAATAGGTAGCTTTAGTAATATTTTATCCACCAATGAAATGAAATGAATATTTATTAAACCAATGAAATTAGGCTAATATAAGTTTCCATAATATTAATTTACTTCTATTTATGATAGTAATTGTAAACGTCAAGTTTATCGTAAAGTTTCAAGTAACTCCTATTTGAAACTATAGTTATTGCACTGAGTAAGTCAAAGTGCCGTGAAAGTTACCAAGGCGTTTTAAGCGTATAAACTTTAAAGCATTTTAAAGCTCTTTATTTATGTGTAATCGTACTTTATATTGTATACTAAGAATCTATTTTTTATGTGAATATCTAATTGTGAACATGGCTCTCATCTTAGAATAAGGTAGGTATAAGACATGGACCACTGCTATAGCAAAATAGGTAGGCATTATTTTACAAATCTTTGAAAATGTGAAAAAACTTTAAACAATAAGAACAAATAAATATTTCATATTTTTGTCTTCCAAAAACCAATGTTTGATATAAAAATATCAAACATTGGTTTTTTGGTAGGAATTTCGTAAGAAAAAACTAGATAGATTCAGTAGTACTAATAACAGGTGTAAGAGTACAATCTCGGATTAAAAATAGGAGGGAGTACAATCCCGTTTAATCTCGTTTGATTGTTCTGTTTAAGAATTTCCCCTTTTTACGGACTTTGATTTCATTGTCAGACTTAAGTATATTTAAGAACCATATACATTTATTGTTCGATCACGGTCTGCACTTTAGCTATAAGTGTCGCGACTAGCAGTGCGATTTTAGGCTGCCCTACATATTTTTGGACCGTTCATCACTGTTGTCTGTCTCTATTATGCATGGCATGCTTCATGCTACAAAAACCACACTCCTTGTTACATCGCTTGTCTCCAGATCCAAGTCCGTAGCCGAGTTACATTAGCGCACGTGACTTCAATAAATTAGAGACACCTTGCAAAATGACATATTTGACAACTCTACATTTATAATACTTTAATGATAAATGTTAAACTGGTTTAATTTAATGATCATTCTCCAAAACACAATTTGGTACGTGTCAAATAATAAAATAAAATGCATAAATTTCTTACATTACTCTTGTATTAAAATAAATAAACAGTCAACAACATTTTGGGTAATCGGAGTATCTTAAAGTTAGTGATAATACTGAGGGATAGCGGCGGAGTAGGCGGGGGCGGCCTTGGGTGCGGTGTTGTGCACCACCGCGTTGAAGCCATTGTGAGCGTCGGCGGTGTACTCCACGGTCCTGATGGAGCCGTCGGCCTCGTGGAAGGAGTACGAGCCCTTCACCACGTCGCCGTCGCGGGACTCCTGCTGCTGCTTGTTGTCGCCGGTGTGGCCGTCAGCGACGGAGTAGGTGTACTCGTACTTGGGGTGAGCCTGCGCGATAAAGTTATGGTCAGTATGGTGCGTGCAGTTGAGGTCGCACACGTGTTAGTATGATAGGATTGTGTTGATACTTACGTATTCCTCAGCGCGGCTAGCGATGGCGACGGGCGCAGCGGAGTATGCGAGGGTGGGCGCGTGGTAGGCGGGGGCGGCGATGGCGAGGCGCGGCTGCTCGTGACGCACGATGCTCTGGGAGGAGACGGCCGCGGCGGAGGAGTAGTGCGCGGGCGCGGGCAGGAGACCTGCCTGGGACACCGCCACCACGGCGCAAAGGGCTACGATCTATGGGAATAAATATTATTAGTGTCCATTTTTTTAAATAAGTAAATTTAATTATTTCATTTTGTTTTCGATTCTTACTTTGGCGAACATGTTTATGCAAACAGGTATTGACTTGTTGGATGAAAAAGAACGAATAATAAATTTGCAAATGTGTGTCTACGTTTTATAGTCGCAAATACTACAAGGAATCCTTAGGAGCAATAGTAGTGGAAGTTGTCAAACGGGGCCGTACTCTAGGTCGTAGATTATTACCTAATCAATCCATTCACTAAAACGGATGATGAAAAAATTGCTTTAGTTACTTACAGATAGATACGCATAACAATCAAAATAGGCAAGCAAAGATAGAGTATTTAAGTTTTTTTAAATTTGAAACGTAAACATTTAGTGCATTTGGCGGTAATTATTTTATTAACTGTCCGAATCAGATCTGTCTTAAGATCTTATCTGTTACTCCTGTCTAACAGCGGCATTAGTGACTTGGGCTGTATACGCCTTAACAATTGCCCTGGTAAGGATAGATTAAGAATCCCACATAACCCCGTGCCGCTCCCACGGCATAAAAGGGTACCTTTTGAAGGTTTTCAACTCGTCAACAAAAAAAAATAATGGTAAGGATAGATTACTAAGGTTCACAACCCTTTAACTGGAGGGCGAAGGAACTCCTTCGTCCTCCTCTATAACTGTGGCAAATAGGAAACTATATTTATTTGTATATTTTCAGCAGCACTCAGAACTATTGTAGTGCAGTTGAATTAAGAGTTCTAGTGACCGTAGTAAGATCATGTAAACAAATCAGATATATTTTCAGATACAGGTAGGTCGGATAACAATAAATATAAACTTAAACATTTTAAGATACATATAAACTATAAGATTTTTTTAAACTTTTATCATTTCTGATTAAAATTTTAAACTTCAAATTTAAGTCCTTACCTTCAGTCAGAAGGTTAGATAAGGTTCAAACCCACACATTCAGATGTCTGGTTAAACAGTTTTCATTAGCATGATTCTTAGTAGTTGATAACCCTGTACTTACAATATTGATTAAAAATGTTTTACTTTTTGGTAGTAATAATATTTTACCACATACCTACCTCTATTATAAGAAAAGAAGGACAAGCAGAAAATTTTCGACCAACCACCTGAATATGAATGTAGGTATCATACCACGTGATGTTTGCATCAAACCGTAAACAAGACTAATATACCTTTATTTTGTCTTATCAAAATTACTCAAATGACCCCAAACATGAGGTTTAGTAGCCGTACTATCCAATCAATTGAATCTATCATCATATTATCAGCTTTGAGATTCCAAACTATAATATTGCCATCCTATATTTACATATAAAGTTTTATTTTTATATGCGCTTGTCATGTAAAAGAAGTGCGTGAATTTTATTATATTCACGTTAGAAGTTAAATATTTGTATCTCTTTGGCAAAATAAAAGTATAACTTCAATGTGACACGAAAATAATTAATTGATAAATTAATAGATATCACATACAAGAAACATTCACTATTTTATGGGTTATAGGCATAAACATTTTTTTTGACACTCTATATCAAACTACTTTATGGTCAAACTAGTCTAAGCTTTAACTTTAGACCTAGATTTTTGATACTTGATTTTTGATTCATGTATATTCTGTGGCTAAAGCGTACACTTTATAATAATCAATATGCACAATAATAGTAAATTATATGATCAACAGATTTAGCAAGGAACATTATCCGCTCAATTTTTGTTATATTCTGTGCACATCGTAAAATATTCTAATTTTTAGATGACACCCACACGTATTTATATTAAAATTTCAATAAAGAAAAAATACGCAATTTCCTCTAGGTGCGTATATCTATAGATATTTTACTGAAAAATTAAATCCTGTTTCTTCCGAATACGAACGACCACGTTCCACCACTTTTAATTATTATATGTACTCGTACAAACATGGTACGAACATGGGAAACGGTCAAACCGATAGTATAAGAAAACTGCAATGAATAAAAATTAAGTTTCTATTTTGTTTCTTATATTTTAAAAATATAGTCTATGAATAGTCATAAGTAAGTAGTAGTAGTAAGTTATAGAACTAAAAAACACCTAATTAAATGTAATATATTGATAGTAGGCAAAGTAATGTTGTAATCATATTAATTTAAAATATTTAAAACGTTACAGTTAATTATGTATATTAAATACTGGCAGTCAATTTAATACTGGCTGTCGAAAAAAAATTGTAAAAAGAATATAAGAAAAAACAAATGACGACTGCAGTCTGATATTCATTCTTTTGGCGTATCAAATTTATAATACGTTGTTATTTTAAATACGTGTAATAAGTAGATTTTTTTCATGTATTTTTAAATTGTAACCTGAGTGTTTTTTTTTTATTTTATATATTAGGTAAAAACATACTTTGTGTTAAGTACCTATTTGGCTTTTGTGGCCATTTGTGGTGTTTAAAAATAGATAACATTTGTAAAGACGAAGGTGGTAATTGATAGATCATATATTTTATCGAACTTATTCATATATTGCAATAAATAATAATTAGTCAACAAACATTAGCTACGACGAAATAACATTTTGACTTAGTGGTGGTAGTACTGGAGGGCGGGGGCGGCGTAGACGGGGGCCTTGAGGACGACGGGGGCGGCCTTGATGATGGCAGGGGCGGCGGTGGGCGCGGTGTTGTGCACCACGGCGTTGAAGCCGCTGTGGTCGTCGGCGGAGTACTCCACGGTCCTGATGGAGCCGTCAGCCTCGTGGAAGGAGTACGAGCCCTTCACCACGTCGCCGTCGCGGGCCTCGTGCTGCTGCTTGTCGTCGCCGGTGTGCGCGTCAGCCACCGAGTAGCTGAACTCGTATTTGGGGTGAGCCTGTGCGAAACAATTATTATTTTATTATTCAAGTGTTAAAAATTATTTTGTTCTATAATATGTATGCAACCAATCCAATATAACTAAAATAGTATTGATTTTATAAAAAGGATCTTACGTATTCCTCGTCGCGAGCGATAACTTTAGCGACGGGGGCAGCGTGGTAGGCGATAGGAGCAGGGGCGTGATAGACGGGGGCAGCTGCGTGGTAGACGGGAGCAGCAGCGTGGTAGACGGGGGCAGCTGCGTGGTAGACGGGGGCAGCTACGTCCAGCTTGGCGACGGGGGCGGCCAGCAGCTTGGTAGCGATGCGTTGGGGCTCGTCGTGGCGCACGATGCTCTGGGAGGAGACGGCCGCGGCGGAGGAGTAGTGCGCGGGCGCGGGCAGGAGACCTGCCTGGGACACCGCTACTACGGCGCACAGAGCGATGATCTGAAAATATAATATGAGTAACTAATAAGGCTTCAAATTTAAATTCCTAATCCTTTTTTTTTTTCAATTTGCAATTTTTTTTTAATTAGTATAGGATTAGTTGCAATTTACTTTGGAGTACATGTTGAAATTGTTTCTATGGTGTTAGACCACTGAATGATAATTCGACTGATCTGTTCTACGTTTATATACTCCGTCAGCTGCACCTATAACCCAAGTGAACGACCTTGCCTCGGGTCAGTTTTGACAAATCTGCTCTGCATTTGCGCTCGCATGCCTGCCAATGCCGAATTGTATGATACGATCCTAATTTAAAAAAAAAAAAAAAAAATTTGAAAAGCCCTCCCAGTGTTCATCATCATCAACATCAAACCGTTACTCCTCTCCGGGGTTACGGGTCTCCTCTCATAATGAGAAGGATTAGGCCGTAGTCCACCGCGCTGGCCGCGTATTTGTAGACTTCATATACCTTTGAGATTATTTTTTATATTCTCAGGTAAGCAGGTTTCCTTACGATGTTTACCTTCACCGTTTAGCAAGTGATAATTAGTGATGAAAAATCAGAGGTGCGTGCCTGGGATTTGAATCTCGGACCCCTCGATCGAGAGGCCGAGTTTATTAACCACTAGGCTATCTCTTCCTATGTTACCTGCCAGTGTTACCTGGGAAAAACCATCACCTAATTAATGTACTTTGGTTTATTGATTTCAGATTCTATATTTACAGAAATATGGAAATTTTGAAGTAAGTACTTTTGCATATTATTTTTTTCTTTTGGTGAACTCGGATCGTAAACGTAAAGTTATTTTTATGGCCGTATATTTTATGTTTCTTATATTTTAAAGATAAAATAAATATATAATAATAAGTTACTTTTATTTCTATTCATATTACAAATCATTATATTTACAAAATTCTAACTGTAAATCTATATACAATATATACAAAAAATAAACAAAAAAAAAAAGAAATAATAAAGCTTAAGGTAATAAAAAAAAAAACGAAACATAAAATGATCAACCAATGAGTCGAAATCACTGCCTTCCGTTAGAGTCCCAATAATGCTGGCTGCGTTGCCGCGTTGTATGCCCAACTTATTCTTTGGCCAAATCAGCTCTTGGGTCTCCAGAAACGTCAAACAGACACAAAGACATTTCCTTGAAGAAGCGTCGTGCTTCTGGCTCCCACGGACTCAGAGTCTCTACCGCAAACGGCACAAATATGTAGCCCTCCCTTTACAAGGTAAACTAAAATAATAATAATAATAATAATAATTTATGAATAATAAATATATGATTTTATAAAAAAAATAATGATTTATCAGAATTGATAATATGATCGATAATATTACTTTAGTAGTTAAATATATACAATACGATAATAATTTTTAATATATTGATATTGATGTTTTGTACTGTTGATTATCATTATATCATTATAAGTCTTTATCTTTATTTTTTTATTTTTAAATATATATAACTCAAAGGTGACTGACTGACATAGTGATCTATCAACGCATAGCCCAAACCACTGGACGGATCGGGCTGAAATTTGGCATGCAGGTAGATGTTAAGACGTAGGCATCCGCTAAGAAAAGATTTTGATCAATTCTATATATTCTATATTGCTCAAGGGGATAAAATTAGGGATGAAAGTTTGTATAAATCTTCTTAGTTCATAAAATTACTTCGTAACGTGAGCGAAGCCGCGGGCAAATGCTCGTCATTAAATATTCCCGAATATACATGTTTATCTCAAAATCTTTTAATATACATTCCCTCAGCGATTAGTCTATACTACATTTGACTAGTAAAGACGTGCTTCTGAAATAAGTTTAGGGATTCTGAACTTATTATTTGTATACATAGTGTTTTATTTAAATGGGCCTGAAAGGTGAAATCCGAACCTACATATATGGATAAGTGAAAAATCCTAAACGTACTTACGAGACGGTTTTGATAAAAAATAAAACTGCATCATTAGTTAATGAACGATTTCACTTTGAATAAAACATAGGTACCCTGTACTATTGTATATAATGGGTTTGTTAAGTGGTTTCATTTGATATTTATTGATAGGTATTTGTTTTTTAATAAATATGTATATTGGAATGGGGGATAATTAATGCATAGTAAATTTTATCGAACTTATTCGTATATTGCAATAAATAATAACTAGTCAACAAACATTAGCTACAGCTTTGTAACATTTTGACTTAGTGGTGGTAGTATTGAAGGGCGGGGGCGGCGTAGACGGGGGCCTTGAGGACGACGGGAGCGGCCTTGATGATGGCGGGGGCGGCGGTGGGCGCGGTATTGTGCACCACGGCGTTGAAGCCGCTGTGGTCGTCGGCGGAGTACTCCACGGTCCGGATGGAGCCGTCGGCCTCGTGGAAGGAGTATGAGCCCTTCACCACGTCGCCGTCACGGGCCTCGTGCTGCTGCTTGTCGTCGCCGGTGTGCGCGTCCGCCACCGAGTAGCTGAACTCGTATTTAGGGTGAGCCTGTCCGGAATAATAGTTTAGAATTAGTCAATTAAAATTTATTTTGTTTTGTTAATTAGTAAGCTCTTTTAATTATTTTTTGAGATCTAATATTACTATAGCATTACTGATTTTATAAAAATTATCTTACGTATTCCTCTTCGCGAGCGATAACTTTAGCAACGGGGGCGGTGTGGTAGGCGATAGGAGCAGGGGCGTGGTAGACGGGGGCAGCGGCGTGGTAGACAGGGGCAGCGGCGTGGTAGACGGGAGCAGCTACGGCCAGCTTGGCAACGGGAGCAGCCACCAGCTTGGTAGCGATGCCTTGGGGCTCGTCGTGGCGCACGATGCTCTGGGAGGAGACGGCCGCAGCGGAGGAGTAGTGCGCGGGCGCGGGCAGGAGACCTGCCTGGGACACCGCCACTACGGCGCACAGAGCGATGATCTGAAAGTATAATAATATGTGTAAGATTAGGATAAAAAAATTAAATTTGTAATCCTCTTTTCAATTTGCTAATAAATTATTTATATTAATATGGTATCAGTAGCAACTTACTTTGGAGAACATGTTGTAATTGTTTCTATTTTGTTAGACCACTGAATGATACTTCAACGGATGTGTTCTACGTTTTTATACTCTGTCAGACCCACCAATAACTTAAGTGAACGACCTTGCCTCAGGTCACTTTTTGGACAAATCTGCTCTGCATTTGCATTCGCATGCCTTCCAATGCTAAGCTGTATGAGACGTTACTATTAAATCGTGTTTTTCATGTGTGAAATTTGCAAATTTTGCAAAATTTACAAGGATTTCAGGGTATAATATAACTTCTGTTGAAACAAAAATTTAAGCATATATGAAAAAAGCGAAGCTCATACATTTCAAATAGGTATGTACTTATGTATTAATGAAAACTGCACACTTAATAAACTAGTATCCTTGCCAGGAATCAAAAGTTTTCATAACGAATTTCATAATAAATAATGCGTACATGCCAGTTTCTCGCTTGCGATTATTTAATCGTTTTTGGAAATGGATGAATAATAATGTTTGCTTAATAAATATTTGGTAACTTTTTTTTAAAAGCAATAATGTTTAATAAATATTAATTGTAATTAAAAATTGTCAAACGTGTAACGTTTAACTAATTTTGAATTACAATGTTGTTGTTTAGTTATTTACCATTAAATTTACAGGTTTTTAAGTGACGCAAAATGATTATCAAATATGGTACCTTTGAGTTATCGTGGTCATTTCGGCAGATTTTTTCATGTGTTACTTGATAATGAGTGCGCCAACGTAACATCGACGCGTCTCAATCTAATAGCGATATCCTTACAACTTTGCATAATGTATAATGTATCTATGTTTTGTATCACTAAATGAAATGTATGTAATTTAAATAGTTTACTCACTGTAAGGTTTCATTATTTCTGTAATGAGAAACTAGATAGATTATTCAATTTTCTTCTTCATTTTTTTACAAAATAAGATAAAGTTAAAAAATAAGCATTTTTTTAATTATCATCAATTTATAATATGGCACGGATACGTCCTGGAGTCCTTCGACGTGCATAGACTATTTTATCACCAGAGGTTAATAAATGTTTAAGCAATATTTACATATTTTGTATTATTGTTTTAAACGTTGGTTCAACTCCCGCTTCACCACCGCCACACATATTTCTTCCTATTAACAGCAGTCAACATTCGATGACTATTTTACACCAAAACATTCCCAGATAATCAGATTAGTAAAATAAATCTAGAGGATTTCTCGAAAATCCATCTTCGATCGTTCCTGAAACGTTTAATGCTCAACTTTTCCTTTTTTTAATTTATCGAATTCAAAATCGATATTTATAGAAGAATCGACACGACATTTATAAATCGAGATAGAGCTTTTTAATCGGTTTTCTCTCGGACGAACAATTAACACCTCTAAATCCTTCTTTACAAGTGTCAGTCGATCGGAAAAATGGCACGCTTGGTTTTCATACAAATGACACATGTCTTACATGCGGTACCTTTGGGTACGGAACCTTAATAATTAAAATCATTTTACAAAATAGATACAGGTCTGTGATATTATTACAACTTCTTTTGTTTAAAAAATGTGTTTATTTACTTGTACGAAATTAGTGCTTACATTTTTTTTAAAGAATTCTCGTCAATAATTGTTGTCTTACATTAAGAATTATTTTCTACTTTTACTTTGATTAACTATAAAATAATTTTGTTTCTTAATAACAATGTATTATTTATATTGATTTCCACATAAATGGAAATCGGTCTCTGAGGTAGATCGGTGACGCCACGACTATTTTATGTGGACTTCACTTTTAGGTTCAAATTACTAAGTTGTGGAAATTTTGAAAAAGTTCCTTATTGTGATAATTGATATTTTTCGATAGTGAACTCGGAAAGTGATAAACGTAAACTAATTTTAGTAGTGTGTCCAGGAAAAGCGAGGTTCTAAAATAATTTTAGGGGTTCAGAATTTATTATCTGTATATTTATGTCTTATTTTCATTGTAATAAATTATTGTAAACAAAGTAGAAAGCCACAGATGAAATTTTACCCACTTTCTATTATTTACTGCTTACTGTTTTTTTCCAAATCCTTATCCTTACTAATATTACGAGTATAAATCTGAAAGTAACTCTGTCTGTCTGTCGGGTAGTCTCTTCTTCACGCCTAAACCACTGAACCGATTGTAATGAAATTTTATACAAAGATAGTCTGAGACCCGAGAAAGAACATAGGATAGTTTTTATCCCGGAAATTCTGGAACTAGGACGGGAACTAGGGATGGCGATCTAAGATGGATTAATCGGAGAATCGATCTTTTGGACCCAAAACATCGTGTAATTTTAATCGATATTAGCATGGACTGAATCGTAAACTATGCATTTCATCAAGTGATGATCTTTAGCAAAGTTGAAGGTACGAATTTTCAGTTTTATGTATGTTAGTATGTTATATGATTTTCTTTTAAACGCGGGCGAAGCCGCGGGCAAAACTAGTAGGTGTATAAATTACGGGAATTATGTACAAACAGTTATGGGTTTTAAAATATATGTATAGAATGAGTTTGTAATGTTTGTTCAATTTGATATCTATTAATTTGGTACCTATTAAACTATGGTTGTATAAGGGATATATTGGAGTAGGTGATAATTAATACAATATTAATTATATCGAACTTATTTGTATATTGCAATAAATAATATTAGTTAACAACATTATCTAGGGCGTAACAAGATTTTGACTTAGTGGTGGTAGTACTGGAGGGCGGGGGCGGCGTAGACGGGGGCCTTGAGGACGACGGGAGCGGCCTTGATGATGGCGGGGGCGGCGGTGGGCGCGGTGTTGTGCACCACGGCGTTGAAGCCGCTGTGGTCGTCGGCGGAGTACTCCACGGTCCTGATGGAGCCGTCGGCCTCGTGGAAGGAGTACGACCCCTTCACCACGTCGCCGTCGCGGACCTCGTGCTGCTGCTTGTCGTCGCCGGTGTGCGCGTCCGCCACCGAGTAGCTGAACTCGTATTTGGGGTGAGCCTGGGAAATATGTTATATTTTATTAGTGTTAAATTTAATTTATTTCGTAATACGTATGTAGCCAATCTAAAATTATTACAGGAGTATTGATTTTATAAAATTGACTTACGTATTCCTCTTCATGAGCAATAACTTTAGCGACGGGGGCAGTGTGGTAGGCGATAGGAGCGGGGGCGTGGTAGACGGGGGCAGCAGCGTGGTAGACGGGGGCGGCGGCGTGGTAGACGGGAGCAGCTACGGCCAGCTTGGCGACGGGGGCGGCCACCAACTTGGTAGCGATGCCTTCAGGCTCGTCGTGGCGCACGATGCTCTGGGAGGAGACGGCCGCGGCGGAGGAGTAGTGCGCGGGCGCGGGCAGGAGACCTGCCTGGGACACCGCCACCACTGCGCACAGAGCGATGATCTGAAGGTATAATTTGAATACTTAATAGATCTGTTCTATTTTAAATTCCTTATCCTATTTCTATAATTAATATGATACTAACTTTTGAGAACATGTTGAAATGTTTTCTATGGTGTCGGAACACTGAATGATATTGTAACTGATTTGCTCAACGTTTTTATACTGTCTTATTTGTAGGCGACCTTGACTGAGGTCAATTTTTGATAATCCTTTTCTACATTCACACTCGCATACCTTCCGCTGACAACTTGTATAATACGATGTGATGTTAATTATTTTCTTCAATAGCTCTTACTGTATTATTATGAACTTAAGATTTTCTTTTTCTTATATTAAGTGTCTCTGACCTTTATCGAATTCGAAGGTCACGATTTATTGGGCCTGATGAAATAAACTACTTTCTTTCATGCACTATTCGGACTTCGTTGAACTGACTTAGAGTAGGTACGAGTACGAGTTTACGAGTATGCAACAGCTGTTTCGGAAATTTTATAAATCACATTTCTTCTCGAAACTGGCTAGGAAAATATAAAACTAGCTTCGATAGCAGTTAGATATAAAACTAAGTACGTGCAATCCAATTATATTAATAAATAATTCAGGTATGTAATTAAATACTAAACTTACAAAAAAGAAGTGTTACTTTACTGCTATAAAAGAGTTGGTACGAATGTTGTATTATAGGATATAGACATAGAGCCATATTATGTTAAAAAAAATTGTAAGTCTAAAGTGTATTTTATGTTGCTTCGAATATTAATTCATTCAACCTCTAATTTAATAGAAACCATAAAAAGGTATAAATGAATGAAAATCATAATAGTATTAATACGAGATTAGTAATGTTCAATTTCTTAAATCTATCAATCATTTTGTTTTTATGGTTTCCTTTATAATATTTTAATGCAAACAAAAATATATTAGTTTGGAAAAATTGTTTCACTAAAGATTTTGGAATAATTTAATTTATATTTTTACTTTTTAGTCTGTAATAAGAACGGGGCTCAGGTATTAAAATATATTTTCTTAAATATTTATTTTCTGCCTCTTAGCCGTGGGAGTGTGAAAATTTTAACATTTTTCTTTTTTACACATAATTCTTATTTCTCGAGTTGTGTTTAATTTAAACAGATATAGAAATATTCAAATTGATTATGAAAACTAATCAATTTGATTACGTACGTCGTACGATCTATTATTTTCATAACAATATTAGTCTTTTTAATTAATGTAAGGTTAGAGAATGACATATCTACAATATAATAGCTTTTCAATATAGTTAAAGTTTTTTTTAATGATTAAGCTAACAATTAAGCAGACGTGCTACCTGGTGGAAAGTAGTCAATGCCGCCTATGGACATTTGCAACACCAGAGGAGTTGCCAATGCATTGCCGGCTTTAAATGTGATCTATTTTTGTACCTTTTTTGAAGAGCCCCATGTCATAGCGCTCCGGGAATGCCTCAGGAGGAAGCTCATTCCACATCTTACACGTTCGTGGCAAGGACGTCCATGCAAATCGAATTGTAGAGGACCGCTACGAGTCCAGTTGGTGTGGTTGGAACTTCAGTCTTTGGCGAGTCGTATGATGAGGAATGGTGACATCACCATACATCGGTACATAGATACCAGGTATCTAGATAGGTACCAGGTCAAATAGTTCCTCGGAACACTCACCAGTGTATCGTTAATGTTCACTATGATATGTCATATTTGTTAAAGGCAGGTAGTTTTTTAAAGATCTTTACCTCGATTTAGTTGAATTTTTGCAAATCCATAAAGACGATAGTAAATGAATATTGGAAATTAATTCTTCAAAATTTATTTCATATTGTAACCGTTATCTCTGCATTCATTACTGATTTTATTGAAATTATATTGGGTAGGTAATATAGTTATAACGTACGTTTAGGTAACGCACAAGGGTTGTGAATTTGTCATATATAATGATCATAGGGTAAAATAAGACAAAGCAAATTTTATCGAACTTATTCATATATTGCAATAAATAATAATTAGTCAACAAACGTTAGCTACGACGAAATAACATTTTGACTTAGTGGTGGTAGTATTGGAGGGCGGGGGCGGCGTAGACGGGGGCCTTGAGGACGACAGGAGCGGCCTTGATGATGGCGGGGGCGGCGGTGGGCGCGGTGTTGTGCACCACGGCGTTGAAGCCGCTGTGGTCGTCGGCGGAATACTCCACGGTCCTGATGGAGCCGTCGGCCTCGTGGAAGGAGTAGGAGCCCTTCACCACGTTGCCATCGCGGGCCTCGTGCTGCTGCTTGTCGTCGCCGGTGTGCGCGTCCGCCACCGAGTAGCTGAACTCGTATTTGGGGTAAGCCTGGGAACAATATTTTATTTAATTCGTTTTAAATTTAATTTATTTGGTAATACCTTCGGGTAATACGTATGTAGTCAATCTTAAATTATTAGAGCAGTATTGATTTTATAAAATTAACTTACGTATTCCTCTTCGTGAGCAATAACTTTAGCGACGGGGGCAGCGTGGTAGGCGACAGGGGCGGGGGCGTGGTAGACGGGGGCAGCGGCGTGGTAGACGGGGGCAGCGGCGTGGTAGACGGGGGCAGCGGCGTGGTAGACGGGGGCAGCTACGGCCAGCTTGGCGACGGGGGCGGCCACCAGCTTGGTAGCGATGCCTTGGGGCTCGTCGTGGCGCACGATGCTCTGGGAGGAGACGGCCGCGGCGGAGGAGTAGTGCGCGGGCGCGGGCAGGAGACCTGCCTGGGACACCGCTACTACGGCACACAGAGCGATGATCTGAAAATATAATTTCAATAAGTTATTCGATCTGTTCTATTTTAAATTCCTTATCCAATTATCATAAATCATAATATGATACTAACTTTTGAGAACATGTTGAATTGTATTCTATGGTGTCGGACCACTGAATGATATAGTAACTGATTTGCTCAACGTTTTTATACTGTCTTATCTGTAGGCGAACGACCTAGACTGAGGTCAATTTTTGATAATCCTGTTCCACATTCACACTCGCATACCTTCCGCTGACAAGTTGCATTTGAAGTGATGCTAAATCTTTTCTTGAATATCTCTTACTGTATTATTATGAACTCAATATTTTATTTTTTATATTAAGTGTCTCTGACCTTTATTGAATTCGAAGGTCACAATTTAGTGGGCCTGATGAAATAAACTACTTTCTTTCGTGCATTATACGGACTTCGTTGAACTGACTTTTTATATTTTAGAATAGGTATAATGCATTTGATGTTTGGAAATTATATACGCAAAATATGTATCGGAAATTTTGTAAATAATATTTTTTCTCGGATTTGCCGAGGAAAATACAAAAGTAGCTTACATAACAGCTACATATAAAAGTAAGTACGTGTATACTAATCATATTTACTCGTAAGTGTGGTATTTGATTTAATACTAAACTGATTCTGAACAAAAATCGTCGTATGTCACATTATAATTAATGAATCTCTCTCACTATTGTATAACAAAAGTTAAACCTGCAGCGAACCATAATTGCAAAATTTGTGTTATCTCCAAAGTTGCCATGCTTATAAATATAATAAGTTCTTATAAGTGTTTTTTTTAAACAGAATAGAAGTGTTACATTGCTGTTATATGGTAGTTTTTACAAACGTGGCAGTATAGTAATCCAGCTAAGGAAAAAAATCTATTTCTATTTGAAATATCAGAAACCAGAGCCATTTTGTCTCACAAAAATTTATCTTGCTTCGTAGATTATTAATGAAGCTGTAATTTAGTAGAAACCATAAAAAGGATTATATAAAACAAAACAATTTATATTATAATTTAGAGGATTAAAATGCAATTTCTTAAATCTATTAATTAATTATCAGATATTTTTGTGTTAACAGTTTCATTTACGAGTAAATGTCAAGAAAAAGATTTTGGTTTGGAAAATTATTTTCACTAAAGGTACCTACTAAGTAATGATAACGAACTTTAAAGTAGAAAATAATAAATTATTATTTGCATTAAGGTGTAACTTAAAATTATATATTATCATGCAAATTATGTGCACTGATATGGGGTCATTTTTTGATATTCTTTCTCTCAATTTTTAAGTGTTTGCATTTAATGCGTGCGAAAATAGTGGAGATTTTTATTTAATTTTAGTCATAATAAAACGGGGTAAGGGTTGAAAAATATTTTTCTTTAAATTAACTTCTACCTTTAATTGTTCTTTTTACAAATAATAATTATTCGAATCGTGTTTATTTTAGACATATGGTACATAGAAAGTTGATTTATCTTCATTTTTAATATTGAAAATACTTTAAAATTAACCTAGGTAAATATAAAACAATTTATTTACAAAATTTACGTATATACAATTGTCACCATCACTGTCTTTGGGCAAGGTTCCCAAGACGCTGGCAGCATTTCCTCTCTGAATTGCTATACCAATTCTTTGAGCAAAATGCATGCCAGCTCTCGGATCCCCAGAGACGTTGAGCTATCTAGTTGACAGCTGCCAAGCATCTGGACCCAAAGTTTCAACACCAAATGCCACAAATATATAGTTATTGCATAAACTAATATATTTACGACGCTTGGCGTTTTCAGCAGTAGTAGCCGCCGCCCCCGCGCCAGAGGAAGACGCCTGGAGGTGAGAAGGAGCCAGTGTGTCGACACACGTAGCTAGCATCCTCCCCCGCTTCCAGGGTATTAATGTCATACCGTCGGGCCGCTTGCCATCGTCACGTGCGAGACCATTCGGCTCTAAACAAGCCGGCACGTTGACGGTGACAAAAGCCCGACGAATGACGTCGTTGATGGTAGCGTGACGCGATAAGCGGCCAGCACTGCGCTGACAAGAAAGTCCATGGTGTCCAAACACATCGACGTCAGCGCCACAATGACAGCGATGGTGCTCAACCGTCTTTACTCCCAGGCGCAAACATGTACAGATTGATAACGTCAAGTTATCTAAAAGTGTGCCTATCTTCATTTTAAATCAGATATAATAGTGATAATAGTTCTTGATTACGAAAATTAATAAGGAAAAGATTATTTTCTTACCAACATTACAGTATTAACTTGAGTTAGAGGATTATATACAATTTTTATAACTTTTCAATATTGTTAATGTTTACTATGTAATGTTATAGGTCAGTCATATTTTTAATGATAAGATCGGTTGCAGGCTAGCGTTTCCTTTTGCCGATTATCATTTCGATTTTGAAAATGTTTGCAGCTCCTTTGCGATATTAAATGAATATGTATTATAAATTCATTAATAGAAATTCATTTCATATTGTATCTCTACATTCATTACTAATTTTATTAAAATTACACCATAGATATAACGTACAAGTTATTACAATAATTATCTTAGGGCAAAATAAGACAAAGTAAGTTTTATCGAACTTATTCATATATTGAAATAAATATTAGTCAACGAATATTAACTAGGAGCGTATAACATTTTGAGTTAGTGGTGGTAGTATTGGAGGGCGGGGGCGGCGTAGACGGGGGCCTTGAGGACGACGGGGGCGGCCTTGATGATGGCGGGGGCGGCGGTGGGCGCGGTGTTGTGCACCACGGCGTTGAAGCCGCTGTGGTCGTCGGCGGAGTACTCCACGGTCCTGATGGAGCCGTCGGCCTCGTGGAAGGAGTACGAGCCCTTCACCACGTCGCCGTCGCGGGCCTCGTGCTGCTGCTTGTCGTCGCCGGTGTGCGCGTCAGCCACCGAGTAGCTGAACTCGTATTTGGGGTGAGCCTGGAAACAATATTTTATTTTATTTATAAATTTAACTTGTTTGGTAATATGTATGTAGCCAATCTAAAGTATTGATTACTGTACTGTATTAGCTGTATTGAATTTATAAAAATTAACTTACGTATTCCTCTTCGTGAGCGATAACTTTAGCGACGGGGGCAGTGTGGTAGGCGATAGGAGCGGGGGCGTGGTAGACGGGGGCGGCGGCGTGGTAGACGGGGGCAGCGGCGTGGTAGACGGGAGCAGCAGCGTGGTAGACGGGGGCAGCTACGGCCAGCTTGGCGACGGGGGCAGCCACCAGCTTGGTAGCGATGCCTTGGGACTCGTCGTGGCGCACGATGCTCTGGGAGGAGACGGCCGCGGCGGAGGAGTAGTGCGCGGGCGCGGGCAGGAGACCTGCCTGGGACACCGCTACTACGGCGCACAGAGCGATGATCTGAAAATATTATTCGATTAATAAATTTTATAGATGTAGAATAATTATATTTATTATTTTTCTTAAATGTTTTTTACGCTTTGTAATGCGGTATACTATCTACTATAGAAAACTTACTTTAGAGAACATATTGATATTGTTTGTATCGTGTTTGACCACCGAATGATGATCGACTAACATGTTTAACGCTTTTATAGTAGCTCTGTCAGCCTAGGGGCTACTGCGAATCGAACAACCTTGCTTCGGTTCAATTTTGATCTGTTCTACATTCACACTTGGCCATTAACATTTATCTTGTAGTTGATATGATGTGACAATCATTATCATATTGGAATCAAAAGCTTCTATATAAATATTTGTTTCAAGACGTGCATATAAAATTATTTGAACTACATAATATGGAGTTCAAATAATGATAGAGATATTATTACTGCATTGATAAAAACAGTCGGGTAAATAAGTCTGACTTACACTTGAAATTGTTGATTAATTATACTGTAAGTAATTGTATGTCTAAATAACTATTTACATGAAAATATGTTTATCTAAGTATATCAGGTTATTTTTAAATGTAATTTTCCTTAAGATTTTTACGGAAATTGTGATATTTTCAATTCTTGTCTGGTTACTGGATGTAGATGATAGTAATCAACCAATATAAAAGAAATCCAGTACAAAATCTGTGTTGAACCTTATAAGCTCTATGGTTAATGTTGTGAGCCTGCTTGTGTAACATCTTTATCCGGTGGAAGAATTCGCATTCCTTGAAGTTAAAATGTATGATTGCGAATTTGTCAATTATTATCAGTAATTGGCATATAAAGATTTTCTATCTTACAAGTTAATTATGATTTAGCATCCCTCTTAATTTGACAGCTCATAATTATGTACATTGTACATGTTATGTATCCTGTATAATTATGTATTACATTAGATAAGAAAGCTTCAGTAACACAGTGTGTTGTAATGTTATGACCTACATAATAGATACAAGTACAAGGATGGTAAGGTAGTAGTGACTTTGCACTTGAACTAGCCATGGAGGTCTACCACTTTCGGTCAATAGAATTAATGGACAAGGCTCCAACACTGATGACTGTGTAGTCATCAGTGTTGGAGCCTTTAATGGTGTAAAAAGTAACCGTATATTTTTATCGATAAATTATCGATTTTCATTCATTTTTCTTCAACCGCAGAATTTCATTTGGATGGTACATTTACATTTCTTCTACCGCTGATGTCTGGGAACATTTTGAAGGTCATTTTAAAGGTTTTTACCTGTGTGGCGGAGCGGTCATCATGCCGGTCTGACGCGCAGAGGGTCCCGGGTTCTATCCCCAGCCAGACAGATTTCTAAATAATGAATTTAGATTTCTGTTTCTGGGTCTGAGTATTTGTGTATTTGTCTCTGTGTGTGTCCATAGCATGCACGATACAGGGAATCCTAGTGTGGGGCTGTGAGTGTAGAAAGCGTTTTTTTTTTTTTGTAGAAAGTTCATATTCAAATTATCATAATGCATAATTTACGAGTATTTTACTTGCAGTTATAATTGTAATGCCTACTGTTAGCTAATATTATGCTTTATTTACGACAATTTAAATAAATATAGGTCACATAATATAGAATTTGATGTTTTTGGAAAAGTTAAATTAGAAAATGTGCTTTTTTTTTTAAAAAATGTGAATTATTTTTATTCACCTTCTGAAGTACTTTTGGGTATTTTCTTTAACGTCCTGTTATTGCAATATATGGAATCCAATTTGGAACTCTACATTAGATTTTCGAGCGCTTATGATCCCAATTGGATATTAGTTACTTAGCCGTAGAGGTTAATAAAACATTTTAATAAGATGGCTGCCTGATGTTTAGGGCATTTATACAATAGGGCAGGGATGGCGAACCAATGGCACGCTTGCCATTGATGGTACGGCTAATATTTTGGGCACGTCGTCGCTCATAAAATATTAAAAACTCGGTTAGAAACCGTTTAACAGATAAATCCAGTTCAGCATGGATTTTGCTAAAAGTATCTAACATCTGACAATCCTAACATAAATTATTTGTCATCTAACCTGCAGCAACAGAAGTCACACTAATTTTATAGTAATTTAAATTATGCGTGTAATAAAAACATTCCAAAATGTAATTTTTTTGTAGTAAATATACAGTTTTGATAGTATTTATTATTATTATTTTCCAAATAATCAGAACGTCAGAATTATTTGATAGCATGTTAATGGCCCCATTAAACATTCTTTAGAAAAAATGGCACGTTGATGCATAAACGTTCGCCTACCCAGCAATAGGGTAACCATGTGAAAATGTAATACAAGACACTCTAGGATAATATGGATCCACCCAATTTTGTAGTGCTTCATACATCCTAGAACTAAGCTAACAAGGCGTCGTATTATCATGTATGGGGGTGGCTTCAATTCAGATTAGGTTACATTATTTACATTTTATTTTGTAATAAAAATATTGTCGCTGGTGCGATTTACTATCTTTAAAATTTTGTAAATATTTGTTGGTATTGTTGATCGAAGAAATAATGGCATAAAGTCGCTTTTAAATTAAATAGATATCAGATATTCCTTTTATCGGTACTATAAATCAAATATTCGATGTACACTCCTCCAGAAATGTACTTTTTTGGCCTTAAATGAGATGGGAATTGTCATAGATATAGGTAGTGTAGCGAAGAAATTCTGTCTTTGGGAATTGTAGTATCTATATGCCTTTTTCGGATAAATATCCCTTTGGTTTTTTATGTGTATATAGGTGTACACTAAAATTATTATATAACTGTTGTGGTGACTGGTAAATAATCATACACTAAGGCTGGCATTTATAACGATTGAGATGCCATAACAGTAAAATGCTATGTGCTACCTACCTTACTCTATGCGAAAGCTATCGACGAAAGTATTGTCGAGGGAAAAGTAATACAAAATATTTTATCGAACTTATTCGTATATTGCAATAAATAATATTAGTCAACAAACATTAGCTACAGCGTTATAACATATTGACTTAGTGGTGGTAGTACTGGAGGGCGGGGGCGGCGTAGACGGGGGCCTTGAGGACAACGGGGGCGGCCTTGATGATGGCGGGGGCGGCGGTGGGCGCGGTGTTGTGCACCACGGCGTTGAAGCCGCTGTGGTCGTCGGCGGAGTACTCCACGGTCCTGATGGAGCCGTCGGCCTCGTGGAAGGAGTACGAGCCCTTCACCACGTCGCCGTCGCGGGCCTCGTGCTGCTGCTTGTCGTCGCCGGTGTGCGCGTCCGCCACCGAGTAGCTGAACTCGTATTTGGGGTGAGCCTGTGTGAAACAATATTTTAATTTATTACTCAACTATTCAGATTACTTTATTCCGTAATATTTAAATGTAATGTTACTACGGTACTCCTTTTATTAAAAACATCTTACGTATTCCTCTTCGCGAGCGATGACTTTAGCGACGGGGGCGGCATGGTAGGCGATAGGAGCGGGAGCATGGTAAACGGGAGCAGCGGCGTGGTAGACGGGGGCAGCAGAGTGGTAGACGGGAGCAGCAGCGTGGTAGACGGGGGCAGCAGCGTGGTAGACGGGGGCAGTTACGGCCAGCTTGGCGACGGGGGCGGCCACCAGCTTGGTAGCAATGCCTTGGGGCTCGTCGTGGCGCACGATGCTCTGGGAGGAGACGGCCGCGGCGGAGGAGTAGTGCGCGGGCGCGGGCACGAGACCTGCCTGGGACACCGCCACTACGGCGCACAGAGCGATGATCTGAAAAAATGATTAAATGAATAATAAAATTTTAATTCTTCACATTTTATTTTACTAATGATTTTATTTTTCGTTCAATCAAACTTACTTTGGAGAACATGTTGATTGTTTCTATGGTGTTGGACCACTGAATGATGTTTGATGGATTTGCACAATGTTTATATCGCCCCTGTCAGCATTACGCACCTGTACCTAGAATCGCGAACTGAACAACCTTGCCTCGGGTCACTTTTGACAAAACTGTTCTACATTCACCGGATAGCTTCTGTATTACAAGTTGAGCCTAGTATTTGGATCATCATTGATCATTTTGTAATGCCTATTAAAACTTCCGTGAATGTGAGAATATTAGTTACTTCATAATGATAAAGGAAATTGTAGATACATCTTACTTGGTTGTATCCTGTGGAGTCATTGAATATTTCAATAATTTTAAATAATTTTAATTTTTATTTTACATTAATTTTCTGTAGGTAACATTTGTCTTTTAATAAATAAGTATTTTTTTCTTAAAAACTCTTATAGTACACCGACTTAAAACCGCCTTAAACTAAACTGAACGATGATTAAATAATATATTTCGCTTTTGTGCTGGAATCAACTTAATGTTTGGTGCTTGCAATAATTGTTTGTTGAAGAAGATCTCTTGTGACGAAGCTGGTTTCCTAACATTGGAGTTAAAGTTAACCGACGCCTTTTGAGGCGCATGCGCAATGTTGTGGGAACGTGCGACGTTCAACTGCACTTTGGGTACTTTTACATAAGTTGGTTGCGGGTCATTTTCTTTGCCAGGAGAAATTTCTTCGTTGTATCTGAAAGGTAGAAGATATTTAACATTATTTGTAAATTTTGTATTGTTTTAAGCAAGTTGATTAACGTAAGTTAATGTAACTGGTAATGTGTTTTAAACTCAGTCACTAAATGAAGAGTTTTGACGTTAGAATCTGATCATCAGTTATTTTAAAGTCACATGTGCATTAACAATTATTATTTAGAGAATAAATGTTTTAATAGGTGTGTGAAGTCTATCACTCTCCCTCTCAGAGGATGCCCATGCTCAGCAGCTTGACAATGACAGGTTCACCACGACGGCGAATCACGTAAACCAGCGTTTCCTAGCCTTTTTCAGTCCACGGACCCTTAGGAAATCAAGCACAGTTTTCACGGACCCGCTATTCACCCCGTATTTTATTGAAATAAACAGCAAAAAACGGATTAGGTATTTATTTCAGTTACTACAGATACAAAAAAAAACAAATACAGAAGGTAATTAAGTTATAATTATATTACGAAAAATATGAAAAAAAATTAATGTGAAGGTTGGTGTTGCTTTTTTGCAACTAAATCAGGGATATACGGGTCGATGTTGCTACTAAGCTGTAATCTCAAATCAGATTCTACTTCTAATCTGTTTCTGTATTTGTTTTTTGTATAAACAAGAGTAGATAATGCCTTTTCACATAGGTATGTGGTTGAAAAAAAGCAGTAAAGCGGCCCTTTGGTATTTAATGAGCGATTTATGTATGGTCCAGAGATGACACCGCGGACCCCCATAAAAATACTCGCGGACCCCCAGGGGTCCGCGGACCACAGGTTGGGAAACGCGGACGTAAACAATTGTTTATTCATAGCCAAAATATCTCAATTGCAACAACACAATGGCACGGGAAGAAACATTACGGGAAGGTTGACATGATCAATAATTAGGACGTTCTTAACAATCATAAAATCACCTTTAAATTTAAATCAATTTTATGTTTTTAACAATTTAGACAAAATGTAAATAAGTTTAAATACGCAAACTTTTTAAACACTATATAAAATAACATGAAGAATCATAAAAGAGGAACTTACTTTTTTGCACTTTGAACATATTGATGAGGTAATATCGAATATATTGGCTTAGGAGTAGGATACATTTCTGTTACAGGCACTTGAGTATTCTGAGGTATAGGTTGGATTCCTTCAGGTCTCTTGTAAGTGATTTGAGGTTGCAAAGTTTTGATCTGAAATTTGAACAACAAACAAGATGAAATTAGGGTAATTTTTAAGGTGGTGGTACCGTTTTGGTTCGACTCGAAGGTACCAACGCCACATCTTCTTGCCTATTTACAACAGTTCTTAGCGCTACCTCTGAGAAGAACGTAGCCAAAGTAGGGCTCACCTTATCTGTGGTTGATTATAGATGTATATTGGCAGCAGTAACCACTTAACATCAAGAAGACTAAGTTGTTGTCTGTTACTTACTTATTTACTATATGTATAAAGCCTATAATGTATATGGCACTTATTTTTTGAACTATCAAATACTTTAGTATTATTTTTTTTTAGACTTTAGTATAATTGATTTGTACTGAAGACTAAGTTAATTTTTTTAATAATTTAATGACGAAAGAATATAAAATTTAATACTTGCATTTGCTTGATTATTGTTAATGAGCAGATTATGATTATTTGCGGACAGTCCACTTTGTAACATTCTATTTTTCAATGCCTGGAAGATCAGATTATGTCCAGAGATCCCAGGTACATTCGGCACTATGCGTGGATTAACGTAGGTAGGTTCTTGGGTTTTGATGACACGGGGTTCTATATGGGTTCTTTGTTCGTGAACTTGTGATTTTTCATCATCTTCGTGGTTATAACCAGATCCTTCTGTATAACGTCCTGCTTTGTCATGTTGTTCCGGATTCTTTAAGGGTAGTGGAGCGTATTGTATTTGATGATAGTTTTGTTGCAGCTTTGTATTTTGTTGATTATATTCATGAGGGTTTAATAAATGGGGCTTAGGAGTCGTGTAAATATGTATGAAGTTGTTTTTGTATGATAAAGGTACATCATCACGGTGGTAACTTTGTGAAGAGACAGCTTGGTTCGATGCTGCTTCTGCGCGGGCTATCGAAATTAATGTTCCGATAAAAATCTGGGGAAAAGAATTAAAGTTAAAATCAGATAACATGACAGGAATTACTCAAAACAAATGTATAGTTTAATTTTGCACATAAATTAAGCTATTGATGTGTAAAATTGAGGTAAAGATAAAACTTAAATGATCGTTAATTCAAACTCAACAATAAATAATTAATGCAGAGTGATGCCATCTGTTGAAAAGTGATGTAACTCACTAGTTAACCATTCTTGGTTTGCTTGAGGAGGTACCACCGCCAAATCTATTTCTAGTATGCAGGAGTTCTTACATTTCGGTGGAAGGGTTTGGATACCGCTTATACAAGTGAGGCCATGTTAGTCCTCAGCAGAGACAATGCGCCTGTGATGGGCTTCGGATAGAATGGTAACAGATGTCCATGGGCGTCAGTCACTGCTTACCATCACTTAGACCGCTTGCTGGTGTGATACTTTAACCTTATACAAAAAGAAACTTACATAGCAACAAAGGAACATCTTGCCTGGGTATGGTGGAAGTAGGAAGTGTGTGACCAGATGCAAATACTCCACTTATATATGTACACTAATCACAAAGAGAAATCGGATGTTACATAACAATTATTAAAACTTATTCGTATGTAATTGTCTATTGGCTTCCGGCAGTAAATCCTGTAATACCGATGGGCCGGACCTTTCACCCGTTTTTTATTATAGAGGTTGCAATTCACGAAAGCACGTCAAATTCATTTGTGGTGAACCGTGTATATGCACAATGCACTAGTATGAGTACGGATACGCTTTACGTAGTAGTGCTTACGCACACATCAACGACTAATTGTAACTACGATATCTGTGCTTGCCACACACGTGAAGCTGACGCGCGCTCGTGAAGTAACATCTTTAACTGACACAAGTGTATCGATTGATCAATGACGTGATTAAGACTTGTCTGTTGGACGCATATTTTCTTTCGGCGGCCGACAACAATAAGCTAATTACTGACCAGCCCTATTGTTTGTGAAAGATAAACGCATACCATTACATCATACTCTCTATAAGACTTGTAAGTTGTTGATTAATTAGGTTTTTATTATGAAGAGATAATCTGTACAGTTGTATTGTTATTTACCCTGCGGCTTATAGAAATCACAAGCGATCTACACGATACCCAAGATTAGGCGCGATTTGACCTTAGAAAACGTTTTTGTACGTCCAAGGATACGTTAAATCGTCGGTCCTGATTTTTATTCTAGAGTATTTGTTAAGTATCTGATATCTTATTTATTTGCAGCAGTAGGGCCTAGTGATTAAAAACTCTCTGAATCAAGATGTGAGGTTCAAATATCAGGTACGTCAATAAATGTTCCAGGTATGTGCGTATCTAAACTCTATCGAGAAACGTTGTCCCTTCTGATTGATTTGGCACCACTGGATTACGATACAAGTATTATTAAAATTGGCTTACTTTAAACATCTACAAATAACCGGTTGACATCTACTTAATCTGGTTATTGAATACCTATCTGTGATGAAATTCAGCCACTTAAACAATTTCGTATTGTAGCCTCAGATCATCCATATTTCATTTAATAAAGTCGTAAGGTAATAAAAAAATGGGTCCGTTTTACAAAATTGCTTATATAACAAAACGCTACTACACATTATAACCAGCTGCACAAATTATTTGCACCGGCCACACTCGTAATGTTGTAACACTTCATTGAACTTTAATTTTACGATGAAATTGTGCAACATACGATCCACATCTGAATTACGTCTTGCATTTAAATCGCAATCTCTTATGAGAATCTCCTACGGCATGTTTTTATCTTGAATGATTAATTCGATTATGTTTATCTCGTTTATGGTTCTGCACCAAAAGGGTAAAAACGGACTGTATTATTAATTCCTCTCCATCTGCGTTTGTTCGTCTGATACAAGACTCAATCATTTGTATCGTAAAAGATTGACACCGTTATAAGGATAAATACTAAAAATAACAATAATAATAATAATGCTAAATGAAAAAAAAATGAAAAAAATAATAAAGGAGAATCCCCAAGTCCTTATACAAGGAACCGATACTTTTTGGCGTCTCTCGTTTATCTATTTGATTAAATTTTCATTATGTATGTACTTCTGTCCTATAGTTGTTACGGTAACAAATATAAAAGCTTATAATTTACCGGTACGGAACCATCTGAGTGAGTTCTACTGGCACTTGGCCGATTTATTGTTTATCAAATACAGGCTTTGACCGCGGTTTTAGTGGAAACGTCAATCAAATAGTTAACGGTATTAAATGTAATATTAATATACATTTCTCAGAAAGGACGTATACATAATATGTCAATTGAGGATAATATATTCCTAATATGAAAGGCCGAGGTCACAATTCAAGGCTATATACGTTAAGAAATTAATGAGCCTTAAAACAGAAAATATACTACCTACAGCATACAAACGTATTTCCTTCCTTAAAATGCACACAGACATGCGGGCCAGATTTTGAGACAAGAAAATAAAACCTAACGATAAAATATATTCTAAAATTACAGTTGTAGTAATATAATTTAACCTTCTGCGGCTGAGGTGGTAGTCTGTCAGACACCGCTAATCGAAAAAATGTTACCATTTTGGAATGCGGCATGATGTTGTGGTCTCTCGCTCAGTACCTTCCTAAGATGATTCGTGTTACATGATAGTCGCGGCTAAACGATCACGCCATGCTTACTTTTCGTGTTATGAGGTTTTTGTGTCTGACAGACGTAAGTACAGCAATAAATACTGGATTCTAATAGACGTCACATCAGCAAGACCATGTTAATTCCCTTGTGTCTATAATACGAATCCTCAGTAGATCATCAATCATTCCTAAGTATCTTAGACGTAACCTCATTTTCATCATGGTAAGACATATGGTTACCATTCCAAGGGACTCGGGATTGATTCCCGGCAGGAACAAACACGAAAATTACAAAAAAAGCGTAAGTATGTGTATCAATGCTGGACGTGCTAAGTTTAGGGCTAGTTGGCGCTGTGTGTAAGTGGTTGAACATTTATTTTATTTTGTTCAACCAAAAAGATCACTGTAGGCTTGCTAAAGAAACTGTAGGGGAAAGTTTAATATTAATGTTCTTAGAGACGAAGAAATTGAAGAATGGCTGTAGGTAGAAGGTGAGATATAGTTCAAGGTGAAAGGGAAACCCAAACCAAACTAGAAAACCAGGAAGTAAAAGAGAAATCTGAAAATGATTTACCCGGTAGTCTGCCTTAAATTGACAGGCCACCAAGAAGAAAATTATGCAACATTTGGACCAGCAGATTACTGCAAACTCAAAGACAAACATGATTCTCCTTCTGTGCATGTGAAAAGCCAATCTGCCTTGAATGTGCCTCGCAACTTTGTGAAGATTATACATTTTATTTTTGTAAAAAGGGCAAAACTTGAGGCTAAATTGTGCGTAAATGAACCGTGTGATTTCAATACATGTTCTTTTATAAGTCATAAATGATGTCATAATTAAAATAATAAACGAAAATATTAAGTTACTTTGACTATTTAAAAAATACGTGTTGTTACTTATACCTAGTGTAAAAAATTGTAAAATAAGTCATATTTCAGAAAAAAAGACAAAATGAATATTTAGCTTTATATATAAGCCTTTATATTTGATATCGTAAATTAACTATAGTCTGAATCATAATTAGGTGTCCAAAATGTAAACAAAGAAATGTCACTGTCAAAATTAACAAGAAACAAAAACTTTAACAAAATATACAAAAAGCGAAAATTTAACAAATATACACAATTTAACAAACGCGTTATGTAAACGAGAAAACATTCGAATTCGATCACAATCACGAAAATGAATAATATCAGCTATGAAACTTAAAAATGACAGCACAAGAAATGTCTTGGGTTCCGACTGTGTTACCATTATCACATTTTAATTTTCTACCATAAACTTTGTTTTTATTCTTATTACTATATGGGACGAAATTGAGGTGATATAAATATTAGAAAATGTGAATTAATCTTTATTTATTTAGATTATTATTTTATTATTGTTGTATTACTTTAATATCGACAAAAATAAGAAACTACCATTTCTAACGTATTTTCTTGATAGGTCAACACCTTTGTTTACATTTTGGACACCTAATTATGAATCAGACTATAAGTATGTTTATGCCTATTCTGATTTATTTTTCTGGTTTTATTTATATATATTACAAATAGGCGTATTTTATTTTGACGTCTGTCAGACTACGCCTCAGTCATGTATTACCAAAAAAGTCACCTCAGCCGCAGAAGGTTAATGTAGGAAATAGATATAAGATTTATTCTGTGGTTAGACTTTGGCGGCACCATTGTCACGCCTACTTAATACCAGAAGTGTTAAGCGTTGGTGTGTTCTGATTTGAAAGGTGTGGTGAGGATGACATATTAATCGAGGCGTTTCAACTTAGTCCTCAGGGGTAGCGGCGCATCTGTTGCCCGCCGCAGGAAGGAATTTAATCATATCGCGAGTTGATTACATTGCTTAACCGTTAAAGATAATCATTGCTTACTTTTGCGACCCTCGTTCACCATATGGGTCTGACGCACCAAGGGTTCTGGGTACGATTCCCGGCCAGACAGATATATGAGTGATGAATTTAGATATATGTTCTGGGTCTAAGTGTTTGTGTATTCGTCTTTGTGTGTGTCCATGGCACCCACGATACAGGGAATCCTAGTGTGGGGCTGTGAGTCTAGAAAGCGTTTATTTATTTATTTGTGTCTCTATTAACAAAAATATCGTCATAGAATTTGACCAATGTAATAATGTAATTATATCAAATTCACTTATTGAATTCGCCATAGAACATGTGTTGTGTATCTTATATATAAAATTCTCGTCTCACAATGTTAGTTACCATACTCTTCCGAAACGGCTTTACAGATTTTCACCAAATTTTATATGCATATTTAGTAGGTCTGAGAATCGGCTACTATCTATTTTTCATACCTAAGTGATAAGAGTTGTTCACCCTTAACATATTTTTATTTATATGGTAACACAACGTTTGCCCGCTCAGCTAGTAACCATATAACAATTCAATATGTACATGTAACCCATTATGATTTTCATAGTATGATACTTGTTACGAAAACTAATCTATTTTAAATAAGCCGCGAGCATAAGTGCCAGATAAGTTGTTGACACTCGCCCGGCAATTTGGAGGCCAATGCCTCGGGGTTTTTGCAAATGTTTAAGTTATAAGCGGAGGGATTTGCGCATAAAAAGATACAATGTCTATTCTAATTTTTATAAGAAAAACATTTAAAAAAAAAAGATTTTTCACAGAAAATATTTAGTAATTGAAAAAAAAGTTGCTCGTAATTGCTACTTGCGAATATAAATTTACCTTATTCTTTATTATATTAGACTCTCTTATTAATATAGATTTTAATCAGTAGAACTTTATGAATTGTGATTAAACTTCAGCTGCAACACACATTTTTACAATAGTTGTGTGAATTGCCGTTTTCTGGTTTGAAGAAAGAAATTTAAGAAAACTTGCAAAAAGAAGACCATATACTAGTACAAAACTCGGTCATGTGGGACAGCAATAAATTTGATATTAGCCATTTATTTCGTTATAAATATTTTGGGTCTGTTATACAAGTCTATAACAGGGATTATTTCATGTTAGATGAACTGTAAAGCAATCCCTATAAAAATAAAGTATTTCTCAATAAGTAACTTATTTTGTTTTGTACGGGTGATTAGTAAAAGTAAAAAATATAGAAAAATATTGTCATGTATTAATTTGACCATAGTCATCGTAATTGAAAACATTACTGTCATCACTGACTTGTATCTGATCTGTGACCGCCATATATCGATTCTTAAAGCATAAAAGTCAACTGCTTGTGACTTGGACCACACATAATCCACAGCACGAACATATGAAAGCGTATGCAACGCACTGTGACGCGAGCCGGTCAAATATGTGGCCGGTTATCCGTGACCTTAAAACTGGGTCATAACTCGCTTCACGCTCACAAAGCATTGCTTTTGCTTTCTTTTATTACCGTTTGATACAGATTTGAGATAACACCTGTCACTCATAATATTATACGAATGATGTTTATGTATAAGTCTCGAAGGTTTAATATTAGTGGAATATTATTTAGGTATATTCTAGGTTGAAAGTTGGCCAATCAATTGTGGGTTCGAGGTTCGAATTCTAGGCATTTTCTGTTCAGATTTTTCAAAGTTATGTGCGTATTACAAATTAAACCATCATCGTCATCAACCCATTACTGTCCCACTGATGGGCACGCATCTCCTCTCAGAGTGCGAAACATTATGCCATAGTCGACCGCGCTGGCCAAGTTCAAATTCTTGGACTTTACGTACCTAAGTAAAGTTGCATGTTTAGATTTCTCAGGTATACATGTTTCCTCACGATGTTTTCCTTCACCGTTAAAGCAGGTGACAGTTCTCAGATAAAGGGTCTTAATTAGTCGACAAAATATAGAAATTGAAGCTAACAATGTAAGTTAAAATCTGCTTTCTTAATCGAATAAATTAAACAAACAAGAAAGAGATTATTAGCATAAATTATTAGTTTCTATTAAAACTAGTAGTCGCTAATTTCAATACAACCTATATTGAAATTCAGCTTCGAAGTCAACTAATCAACGGACACCATAGGACCTCCATATTTAATTATTGTAATAAAAAGTAACTGATATTGATGCATAGATATCTCGTATTAATTTACGTAGTTTAATTTAATAAATAGTTTTTTATCAATCCATCAGTAATCGACCTTGCTTATTGTGTTGTGAAAGGATTGCGGTAAAAGCAATGTAGGTGCAAAAGTTACCGGAACAAGCATTCAAGTCCTGCAAATTTTTGTGTAGGCCACATTTTGGCGACCTTCATAATATATGATTAAATTAAATCGAGAAGTTTGTCTGTTTAAGGAAATTATAAAAAATAACTGTCATGCTCTAAGATCATCTATTGATATGTATGATTGCGTTTATATTTTTTTAATGTTTTAGAAACTACTCAAACGATTTAAAAAATACCTACTGTAACGATACGTCTGTTCTTCGTGTAATTAATTAGGACTTTATAGAGAGTAGGTAATATAAGCTTCTTTATATTTTACAAATCTTTAGGGTTGCTGTGTAAAACGAAAAACGGCACTTGATGAATGCAGACAAATCCGCATGAATAGACATGTCATGACCTACTTAAGGTCGTGACCGTATATATTCCACTCACTATATAAATCATTGAACGTCAAAAATGGCTTTGTTTCAGGGCTTAATCAAGAATTATGCCAAAATGCAAATTACAGCAAATTCTCCTTGGGTAACAAAATCAGAAAATACTATATTTGGTCCTGTAATTCGTTTACTGTTTTGGTACTTTAATTATTACTGTTACGAAAAGGTAGACGATTTGGCGTCTTGAATGATGATGTTACAGTCTATATACGAGTATGTATGTATACGAATAGCAATATATGTTTTATTTATATATTAAAGACGAGCGTGTGTGAATCATCTTCATTCAGATGTAAGGTTATTGACCGCTCACTAACATTAACTTATACTCTATCAATGAAGATAGATTGTTATGAATGGAATTTATAAAAACTAAACAGGTTTTTACAACAACGGTCACTTATTTGAATATAATTTGTATGTCATATTTTTTGTGGCATTGTATACATGTAGGTAATTAGAATTGCTACACTAGTTTTTATGTTAAGTTTATGACTTCTATGTCATGGTGTGGACATAGCCCTGATAGATTTAGAAAGGATCTCCTAAATATAATAGAAGTCTTTGATAGAGGATAACAAGTATCTAACTATAAGAATGTTTAACTATAGTGTCACTTACTAAAACTTAATTGAAATTTAGTTAAAATAGTTCATACAACATACTATCAATTTATAATATTGTCTTTACTTAAGGATCTTCAATAAAATGGAATTAAGAAACAGAACCTACGCAGAATTATTAACTAGTTTTATAACCGTGCAGTTTGTTTATTTAATTTGTCTATTTGCAATTGTACTGTGTGCAGTATTCTTTAATAAAGTATTTTCTTTCTTTCAAGTCTTTTTAACGACAAAGATAAACTAGATACGAAACTTAAACTGAAGCCATTCATAAATTTCCTGTCAAATAATATAGAGAAAGCCTTAGTAATACCCATTATAAAGTAGCTTCGTGGCTCGTCGACCTTGTCGCACCCAAAATGTGAACACTATATAAACAACTTTTCGCGATGCTCATACATCAGTTGAAATCTTGATAACAAACCATCATGTTCTCTAAAGTAAGGATAAAATAAGAAATAAAAAGATAATTCCGAATAACCTAACATTATTGCTTCACGTAGTCATTCTCTGATTCCTTTGGACTATGGATTTGGGTTAAAATCATAATCTGACTTACATCTATAAACGTATAATGACTTTTAAACCTGGATTTAGGATTGATTTGTATATAGGGAATTCTAGTCCCTCTACAGAAAATTAACATTATTTTTTGCATTCCAGATTGTTGCTCTTAGCGCCGCGTTGGCCGTAGCGTCCGCTGGACTCCTGCCCCAGCCGCACTACTCCTCCGCTGCTGCTGTCTCCTCCCAGAGCATCGTGCGCCACGACCAGCCCCACGCTATTGCCACTAAAGTTTTGGCTGCCCCTATCGCCAAGGTCGCCGTAGCCGCTCCCGTCTACCACGCTGCCCCCGTCTACCACTCCGCTCCCGTCGCCTACGCCGCCCCTGCCTACTCTGGTCACGCCGTGTCCTCCCAAAACATCCTCCGTCATGACCAACCCCGTGCTGGTCTTTCCATCGCCCCTGTTTCCTACGCCGCTCCCGCCCACTACGCCGCTCCCGCCCACTACGCCGCTCCTGCTATCCACTACGCTGCCCCTGCCGCTAAACTGATCGCAGCTCCTCACGCTGAGGAATACGTAAGTAATTTTATATCTTATCTTTACTCTTGTAGATTGCTATACAAGATTTTTATGTGACCTTAGTTTAGGTAAAGTATTTTTTTTATCTTATAATATGTTCTTTTTCTTCAGGCTCACCCCAAGTACGACTTCGCGTACTCCGTAGCTGACGGCCACACCGGCGACAACAAGTCCCAGCACGAGAGCCGCGACGGTGACGCCGTGCACGGCGAGTACTCCCTCGTGGAGGCTGACGGTTCCATCCGTACCGTGCAGTACACCGCTGACGACCACCAAGGTTTCAACGCTGTGGTCAGCCACTCCGCCCCCTCCCACCACGCCGCCCCCGCTCCCGCCCACCTTCTCGCCCACCACTGATTATATTCCACGATAGTGCGATAAGTTAATTATTGTCAGGAATTGATCATAATGATTAAGTCTGATTGTAAATAGTTGATAATTATTTATGCAAATAAAAAGCAAATTGTTAAATTATTTACTGTTTATCTATTGTTCGCCCCTACTCTACGGAGAATTTTTAGAGTTAGTTATTTTGGTATCGGAATAAGAAATATAAAATTCCAAAAAAAAATCCTTAAAACCCTTAATATGTATCTGCAGATATAAAATAAAATTGCTTGTAAATGTAAGTTATTCTTACGTACAAAGAAATGAGTAGTAACTTACTGTCTGTCTTGATCGTCTAATTCATGTTTGATATAATTTCTTCTTTGAGTTATTCTATGTATAAATATGTAGATTTCTAAAACTATTGATATGTGTATGCTGTTCGTTTTATAGATATGAATAACACTAATCAATATTTAAACAGGGTAGCGTTCTACCCAAAATTGATAGATGGAATTCCCGAGGACAATTTATGTTTTGGATGACTACAGTTTAGTTAAAATAGCGTAGATTCCTACTCAAAAACGATGGTGTCCCCGAGGATAATGCAAGTTTAAACGCCGTTAATTTTGATCATAGCATCACGGCGCTATAAGAAAGAAACTGTCAACTTTAAGTTAGAGTTTAGAGATATTTATATATCATCAACCCATTACTGTCCCACTGCTGGGTACGGGTCTCCTCTCAGAATGAGAAGGATTAGGCCATAGTCCACCGCGCTGGCCAAGTGCGTATTGGTAGACTTCACATACCTTTGATATTTTTTTTATAAATCTCTCAGGTATGCACACCTCACCTCACCTCACGATGCTTTCCTTCACCGTTTAAGCAAGTGATAATTAATTTCTAATACGCAGATAATTTTGAAAATCAGAGGTGCCTGGGATATGAACCTCGGACCCCTCAATCGAGAGGCCGCGTTTCTTAACCACTAGGCTATCATTGCTTAAGTCTATATTTGATGGCGACAAGTTCTACAAGTTTCATGTCTACAGCTTGTAGCTTAATAACTTCATATCAACGTGTTTGTTGTGATATTACGCGTTTCATATATGTATATCAGACAAGGAAAGTTTGTCTGAGGTCAACCACACATCCTGCCCTTGAAAATATAAATTAGACAGCTTGATAATATTAAATAACCACAACCTTGAAACTAGAATAGTGACTTTCCACCGCGTAATCTGAACTTTGTAAAAATAATTTAAATGTTTTTACCTGTTGTACACAGTTAAGTTTAGTAACATACACGTAATTCGTTGAATCACTATGTACTATTGGATCATAAACTTATTACCATGGTAATAAGTTGTAAATGATGGGAAAGGTCGCTGGAAGACGGAAAGTTGGCAGGAGAAAAAAGTCGTGGTTACGTAACATCCGAGGGTGGACCGGAATAGCCAGCGCCGCTGAGCTATTTCGCAGAGCTTAAAGCAAAGAGGGTAGCAAGAAGCTGATAGCCAACCTTCAATAGTATGGAGAGGCACTTTAAGAAGAAGAAGAATAAGTTGTACGGTAAGTTGTAAATAACACTTCTCTGCTAATCAGGTCTATTGGTGCAATATACGTGAATATCATTAATTGAATTAGAAAATAAAGGAGGCGTGTGATAAACGATATAGGTTTAATGATTTTACACATTTACTTTGATTGTGACTCAAAATTCAGGCACGTAAAGTAGAACAGCAAAAAACGGCGTTACACTCTTGCGTCAAGTTTGCTTTGTGCTTTATTGCATTAATGGGTAATCGTAGCATAGCGGTCACGAGACCAGTTTGATAAAAGATAAATAAGTATCTCTTTTAAATCTGGGTACATATATAAAATATATACTACATATTTATTATGAATACTTACATTCCTCTCTTAAGGCCCATTGGCTGCTTGAACTTTGAAGATGGTAGAACCCTTTGTGCTACGTCCCCCGCGGTACCACTACCACACCTATTTCTGTAAAATAACAGCAGTGTTTGTGGGAGAATGCTTCATTTCATATATATAAATATTCCGTTTTTAAAATCACATGATATTAATTTCGAACTACCGCTCCGTATTAACAATTGGCTACCCGTATCATGGTATAAAAAAGGGGCGCGCAACTGTCAACAGATCAGAAGTTGTCCAATAGTGGGCACGGCACGGTGGTGCTCTGAACTGTTTGGTGTTTTGCTTGAGTGTTATTGTTACTATGGTGGCATTAACTCTTATTCATTTAATTATTTTAACTATATTTTTATAAATATTGGTTAAATTAGTTGAATCGAAATACCATTGTAGATCTACCTACCGGCGCGCCCACATCAGAATCGGGATAGGATACGCCCTTTTATTACGTAATAGTTTTAAAGTAACGGTAACAGAAGATAATCAACCGCGTGTATAGGAAGTGTTCAACTGAAGAATTTATCGTGGCTGTACTCCTGACGACAGTTTGGGACGCGCAATGGAGGCGATATTGACAAGGCCTTCGACATTGGAGGAGCTGTGTGTGAAATACATGATGAAACCGGTTGCGTGAGTAACGTGTACGGTTTGTCTAAATATTGTAATAATTTTATGTGCATTATTTTAGCAAGCGTGTGAAAACAACCGCAAGCTTGGGTACCGCAAGCTTGGGCATGAAAATTGAGGAGGTGGAAGGTAGTTAGCATCGTCCATGTTAACCGTCTACGTAATTAAGACTCATTGGCGCCGAGACTCATTGGCGAACGATTGGCGCTCCGGTATGATCAAACCAATGGTTTTTATATTTTCAATTTTGCTATTTGAAAGTTGTTAAAGATTATAAGAATCACTAATATGAAAATATTTGGTTATGCGCGAAAAAATTAACAATCACACTCGTAGGTACCGACATTTTTTTTACAAATGTTTTGGGTTTTTAAAATCTTCGAGTAATTTCAACTATGCTTTTCACAGTTTCGTTGTATATCAACTCTTTTAAAGAGTCGATGCTTGCTTATGCTAAATAAGTAAATGAATAACGATCATATTGTTTTAAATTATTGCGCTGCAAAAAATATTTTACGATTATGAATACAAATTCTGATATCTACCCGTTTGTATGTACCTATTCGTTGTAATGCATTTAACATTCTTAATAAACTCCCAGTCTTAAAATAAAACTAGTCACAATGAAGATTATTATTGAAGTAAAAGGTTTGATAAATCAGGTAGCATACTTTTTGCCATCGCAATTCCATGGCCCGTGAATTTCGTAAGTTTTATTTCTAGTTTCACCTGGAACACCGTGATAGTGAGATATGTATTGTGCTCATTGAAAGGTGTACTCTCAACCAGCGCTTGTCATTTTTAGTAGGATGCTATCTAATAATATTTACAACTAAAATGAAAGCTTCCTATTTGGGATTTTGTAACAACACTTGACTTGTGATGGCCGTAGACGTGGACCAAAATTGAATGAAAATGTAACATTTAGATTCTGGTGGTGAGTCAGTAAGTTGTTTATCGGTAAGCGACTTTGTGCTCTTACAAATTTGTGTATTTAAAGTTATTGGTTATTGGTTTATAAAGGTTACAAGTTGCGAAGGATACATTAAGGTAAAGCTGAAGAAAAGGAGTTTGGTAACGTTCGCATCACCCCAAATGGTGTATTGGACTAGGCAAAAAAAAAACGGTCAATTAAGTTATAACTTATTAATAAACATTTAGTCTTCTGTGTTTTTAACATTGTTTTGTGACATAATGTGTAACTATTACTTGCTATTCGCTTTAAAAATTGCAGAAGTAAAGAGAATCGAAGCTTAGCTGACTGTAGAAAAAAAAAAACAGTTACTATAATGGTGCAAAGCTGTAAGCATTTTGATCGGTCAAATGTGTTTAAAGGTTTAATTTAATAAAGACAATTCATTAGCCTCGCTCGGAGTCGATCAAGTATTTTTAATAATAACTTAAAGTTTGAACTTGTTTTACAGTAGTTTAAATTGTTATTGGATCTTATTTCTTATTTTGTGTCATAGTAAATAATACCTTTCGAGATGACGTACATCACGATCCTAGACTTTACGTGTGAAATTATATTATGTTGGTACCTTCAGTGAATACTTTAACAGTGGTAAGTCAACTATACCATCATGTAATCTAGCTAACAATCTAAATGTTTTAATTATTCATTGACATAAGGAGTTTATTGTTATTTTATTTAGTTTTGTAACTGTGTAGATGACGACATTACATCTAGATATACGGCTGTGGATATAACAAATTCAGAATATTCACGCACGCAATGTTTATATTATACGAAACAATTCGGCGTGTTTTTCTCCTATTCATAATTTTGTCGTCGTTACACTCAAGCAGATAAAGGTTATAAAGGTGGTAGAAACTTTTATGGTCCGGCAATACCAATACCACACAGCAGTGTTAGGCTCTGCTGTGTTGAAGATATTGATGGGCCTCAGTAGCCACTTACCATCAGGTGGACTGCATGCTTGTCTGCTATTTCTAAAATTTGGTTTAAAGTTTTTGTGTGTGAGCGAATATTATGTATAAATCAATACGGGACGAAATAACGGTATTTGTAGGTATACTTATTATTCAAATGGTTAATTACAATAACTTTTGGAAGTTATTCACAATTTCTGGTGATAAGTTACTTAACGTACGTGTTATATTAAATTGAAACTCGCGGTTCATACCAGAAAATATTCGTTATTATTTTGTGTTCATACTGTTTCGACCGCTGTTTGTTATTCTACTAATTAAAATGTATATCTTTGCAGATTTATAAGTCAGTCAGGTTCGGACGAGCAATTATATACCTACTGCAAGTTCTGATAAAATTCGAAAAATCGAATACTGCAAAAAGAAACAGAGACAAGAGTACATACACTACTGTCAAATTGGACTCTGCAATGTGTGATCATTATTGTGTGGTAAAGACTTTGTTTGCAGCAATGCCTATCGCACAAACGAAGGTAATTGTAAAATTCAAGGTAAAAGTAAAATGATATAAGGTAAATAATATAATGAAGGTAGGATGACTCCAATAACTTTTTACGTTTTATGACCTGGTTTTCGTTGTAATGTAACTGTGGACTTCAGAGTGTTATTTCGTTGGCATTTAACGTCATCACATGAACGGTACGAACTATAGCTCATGTTATGGTAAGGCAATAGTATTTTAATTATTTTATTAAGAATAACGACCACGGAGTACTTGCTGCTCTGATATTTTCTTTACTGTATGTAAAGTTGACATAAAAACTGTTTTGAACGTGACAATTCACTTTATTATTATTTTGTTTTGATGTCTACAACACACATTTGTGTTGTAGACATCAGGTTTTTCGGTTTGAAATTAACTTTTATTTTTTTATTTTTATGCTTGTTACAGCTTATTTGTTTACAGTTCTAAATAAGAAAAGCACTCGTGCATGGTTTTGAGCAGGTCTCGAATAGTTTCTTATAAAATTCTGTCATAGTCAAATGAGCTGACTTAAAAGGCATTAATGATTTTCAAGAAATCCTGTCTGAGATAGTCAGACACATTATAACAAATTCGGTAAAGGAAGACATCGTGAAGAACTACACATCGGGAAATATATTCTCAAGGGTATCTGGAGTCTACCCAGTGTACGTTTGGCGATGCAGAAGACTATGCCATAGATTTAAGCGAGCCAAACGAAAAGATCTGTAGATTTTACTCTCAAACCATGAACGAAACGCGGAGCTCTCTCGTTATATAGTATATAATTATTGACTATACATATAATGTAATGTGTTTTCAGACTACGAGAACATGTGCTATGGAAAGTAAACTATTTGAACATGTCAGATGACTGTGAACCCTGTGAAGCAATGACAGTATCGACAGTCAAAAATCTGGTAAAAACTTTGTGTTTCTCTTGAGTACCTGCGAACTTTGGAACGGTATGTGGATTGTAAGTTCAGTGTTATCGGGATTGTCTTGCATATCGATGATTGTCTGGCCAACAGTCATGTTTATGTTTCATAATAACCCGAGTGCCATGTGACTTGGCAATTCTTTTCAGGGAATAATCAATTATGTACGTACGTTATGTGACTTAGCGAATTTATGATGTCATGTGACTTGACATCAGCCATGTGATTTGGCAATTATTTTCAGATAATAATCAATTACGTACGTAAGCTATGTGACTTAGCGAATTTATGATGTCATGTGACTTGACATTAGCCATGTGATTTGGCAATTCTTTTCAGGAAATAATCAATTATGTACGTACGCTATGTGACTTAGCGAATTTATGATGTCATGTGACTTGACATCAGCCATGTGATTTGGGAATTCTTTTCAGATAATAATCAATTATGTACGTAAGCTATGTGACTTAGCGAATTTATGATGTCATGTGACTTGACATCAGCCATGTGATTTGGCAATTCTTTTCAGATAATAATCAATTATGTACGTAAGCTATGTGACTTAGCGAATTTATGATGTCATGTGACTTGACATCAGCCATGTGATTTGGCAGTTCTTTTCATGTGACACGACCATTTATTTACACTATTAGACACCGGTTATGGGGTTAACCAATTAAAGTTACGTGTTTTGTGTACCATGAGATTTGGCTTCTGTGGTTAAAATTGAGACTATATTATCCGCGAATCTAAAGTAGTTTATCCACTTCTTTAATATTATTGAATTTGATTTTTTTAAACTTTTGTTCGCGAGCCGTAACGGCTGCTCGTCAGAATGGCCGTGTGGGAGAATGCTTCATTTCATATATATAAATATTCCGTTTTTAAAATCACATGACATTAATTTCGAACTACCGCTCCGTATTAACAATTGGCTACCCGTATCATGGTATAAAAAAGGGGCGCGCAACTGTCAACAGATCAGAAGTTGTCCAATAGTGGGCACGGCACGGTGGTGCTCTGAACTGTTTGGTATTTTGCTTGGGTGTTATTGTTACTGTGGTGGCATTAACGCTTATTCGTTTAATTATTTTAACTATAATTTTTATAAATATTGGTTAAATTAGTTGAATCGAAATACCATTGTAGATCTACCTACCGGCGCGCCCACATGTTAAGCGCTGCTATTTTCTGCTTCGAAGGCTGTGGTAAGGGAGACATACTTTTCCCACGTATTCCAGCTTAGTCGTGAGGGGTGGCGGTGCATCTGTCGCCGAACTCAGGTAAGAATGTAATCTTATCTAGGGTCGATTACACATGTTCATGGGCGGTAGAAGCCTCTTACCATCAGGTGGACTGCATGCTCATCTGCTACTCCAACATTAAAAAAAGAATGCAAGCTTAGCCTGATGTGGATAGCTTATCATGTTTCATGTGCTATTCATAGTCTTATGTTTAGCATTCTTAACAGAATCGTACGACCTGTAGGTATGTATGTATTGTTTATACAAATTGGTAATAAGTTGTACAAAAATATATATGTATCAATCCGCGATGATATCAGTGTGATGTTGATTGAAAGGTTATGTGTTATACTTTACATTCTATGGATTTATGAATTTTTTTTGGTATTAATTGAGTATCATAAAATTAGTCCAATGCACATCGGTGCGTGGAGACAAATGGATGTTATCTGTATGAAATGTTTGAAAGTGGTAGAACCCTTTGTGGTTCGACTCCGGCGGCACCACCGCCACGCCAATTTCTACCTAATAATAGCAGTGTTAGACGCTGCTGTGTTCTGGATTCAAGGGTGTGGTAAGGGAGACAGACTGTTCCGAGGCGTTCCAGCCTAGTCCTCAGGGGTAGCGGCGCATCTGTGGCCGACCTCAGGTAGGAATATCTAATCCTATCTGGGGTTGATTACAGATGTCCATGGGCGGCAGTAGTCACTTACCATCAGGTGGACTGCATGCTCGGCTGCTACTCTTATATTATAAAAAAATGAAATGCATTTTTTTTATCAATGTAAGGTAATTAGACTTATTACTATAGTTGTATGTTAAGTTCAAAAAGGTTGTATGTGTGAATTACGAGTATTTCATTTCACTTTAATTTTTTAGCTATTCCAGTAAAGCAATATCATCTAAATATCATCTGTAATTTAAAGGCAACTTTTTTATAAGAAAAGAAACAAACAGAGATATTTTCTGTGTACTTTTAATACGTTTATGTTATGTTAAAAAAATAGGCAATTTTTACAGGTAGAGACTATTTTAATACTTATCTACTCCTGCCATTGGACTGGCATGCACAAATTATGGGTCGTAAATAATATTTTCATATAATTTTCTCTATAAAAATGTAAAATGGTATGAGCTGAAATTTGAAATCCTTGTTTGACCTGTTAACCTTCGATGTACTCCACTTGGTATAAAAGCGGTTCTCCACACAGATTTGTATCAGTTGATACTTTGATACCAACCATGTTCACTAAAGTAAGTTATTCGAGTTAAATGTGCTAATAGTAAATAGTGAAGGATGAAGGTTAATATTGAATTTATGTTGCAGGTAGTAATCTTGAGCGCCGTACTGGCCATCTCTGCGGCGGGACTCCTGCCTGAGCCCCACTACTCGTCGGCCGCCGCCGTCTCCTCGCAGAGCATCGTGCGTCATGAGCAGCCCTTGGCCTACCACGCCGCTCCCGTCGCCTACCACGCCGCCCCCGTTGCTTACCATGCTGCCCCTGTTGCCGTCCATGCCGCCCCTGCCCACTACGGCTCGCACGCCGTCTCCTCTCAGAACATCGTGAGTCACGCCACCGTAGCGGCCGCGCCCGCCCACTACGCCGTTGCACACGCCGCCCCCGTCCACTACACGGCGCCCGCCCATGGATACGTTGCCGCGCACCAGCCGGAACCTTATGATGTATGTTAACAATAAACTCTATTAAAAGTAAGTTGGTAATTATAGGATTATTTTTAATAATACGTCACATTATTTTTTTTACAGGCCCACCCCAAGTACGACTTCGCGTACTCCGTAGCTGACGGCCACACCGGCGACAACAAGTCCCAGCACGAGAGCCGCGACGGCGACGCCGTGCACGGCGAGTACTCGCTGCACGAGGCTGACGGCTCCATCCGCACCGTGCACTACACCGCCGACGCACACAGCGGCTTCAACGCCGTGGTCAGCCACTCCGCGCCCGGACACCACGCCGCGCCCGCCGTACACGCCGCCCCCGTCCATGTCCTCGCCCACCATTAAGTCCTACAACCTAGATGCTAGTCAATGTTGATAGATTTAATTGAGGCGGTGTTTGAAAAAGACCGACTGCTCTGTAAATATTATGTTATTAAATATTAATAAATGATTAATAAATTCAGAAGTTTGCTTTTGTAAATTATATGATACAAAGATCAAGTGTATGGAAATATTATTTAAACTTAGTATCTGGGAGCACAGTAGCTTTTCATTTGATTATTTCAGTGTTCCAAATAAGTGCAGTTTATTTTTCTATTTGAATGAATAATACTCGTAAATAAATGTAGGTTTTGGTTTATGAATGTTGGTTAACATTATGGTCATACTTGTAAGTCTTAGCCAAGTTAAAATTACATAAAGAACAGACCAACCGAGACACATAGGGATCATATATTTCAATTTGTATGCGGGATATTATTATTTTAAGACCATAGTAATTTGTAGTAGGAAGACATTAAGGTGGTTACTGCCGTCCATGGATATATATAACTGACCTCAAATATGAAAGGAGTGATGTATAAGTTCAAGCGCATGTCCTTTAGGACTAAAATGGAATGCATCATTATTATTATCTCGCTTTTACCATCCCATCAAATCGGAGCACATGCTTTCATAGATAGCTGTTACAAGGCAGGAATAGATGTGCAGTTAATTCTTGAAGAAGTTATTAGGGATTTTCCATAGTGAAAATCCCTAATAACTTCTAAACGGGTCCACGGATCATGGTCAGTCAGTAAGGTTACGGGCCACGCTTTTAAGTGTGGATTTGAATAGCCATCACGTACCTACTACAAGCACATTTTTGTAAGAACTCTCAGGTGTGTAAGTTTACTTAATAATATTTTATAACAAGTTATAATTAAGTTCTAACGTGGGTACACAACTTAGAAGAAGAAGTAGAAAAATAATAATAAGGGCCTTTTATTTTTTCGTTTCGTTATGTATTTATTTACGCATGTGAATATAAAAAAGGGAAAATTCTATATAGCTGTAAGCAGCTGTCAGAGGTTGAGATGGACTCCCATTTGCCTGTCTATTTTTGTATTGTCCAAAATATATATCCAGTCTCCGACCTACAATATCTAATTATCAATGATGTGACATTCTAGAATTGTAATCTAGCCGCATAACAGAGGTGTAGCTTTTCGAGAAGGGGACGGTTCAACATAGGCAACACATTTTGGGGGCAAAAATGCGTTTTTGTATTATTTCACATGTATATCCTTAAGGAAGACCTTGAAATTAAATTATGGTCCCGGGAGGCACATTTCAAAGACCATTTAATCTTGACAATTTGTTTTATGATATTATTAGATTTCTTTTTAACGCGGGCGCGGGCGGGGCACACCTAGTTAATAATAATTTGCTTCACGGTAAAGGAAAACTTCGTGATAATCCTACCTAGGTACCAAAGACATCTTTAAAAAATATTTTCAAAGTTATGTGAGGTTTAACCATTTGCACTTGTAGGTACAGCACAGTGGACTATGGTCTAACATACACAAACACCGACAATAACAATAAACAAGAACAGATATTTAAATTCGTTAACTTAGATATCTGTCTGGCTGGGGTTCGAACTAATACACAATGCCGTCAGACCGCTGATGTGACTACCGTGAGTTATCAAAGGTCTGAATACCTTTAAAAGGCACCCGATGCCTTGGGAGCGACATCAGGTTATTTGGGATTTTTACCGGAGTCTTACAAGCGCAATGCCTCTATCGGCTATGTACTGAGGGGAGCAATTTACGCTCCTCCTACATCATGTGGTGTTACGACTTTTACTACGGTATGAGACCATACCTCAGGTCCTTCTCGGGGTTGCTTGCTGGACGGTTCCAGCTCCCACTCTTGCCACCCGCAATCCCGGAAGCCCCCTTTTGGTCGCGTCTTAAGACATTCAGGAGATATCGTGGTCCTATTCTAGACCCAGGATAACAGGAACAGATTAAAGTTGTCTATAATACGTACCTAATCTACCTAAAATAATCGAGCTAATTTAAACTACCACCACAGTATATAACAAAAATTCCAGTCCATGGCATTGATTAACTTTTGTTGATTCATATCAATAAGTAAAATGACATAATTATATTTGTTGTCTTAAAAATTTAACAGTTGCTGCAAAGGTCAAAGTTTGACCACTTTCAATATTATAGAAGCTTTGTTAAAGACACACGTAATACATATTTACTTACGTGACATGTTATTATTATTTTTTGTTTTCATGGATAGAACTTTCACATGATTTTACTTCTTAACAAAATCTTCCTGTTTAAATACCTGCTAACCTACTGATTTTTCAATTTTGATTTCAATGTAAAGGTCAGGTAAGTATAAGGCAAGTTGGTAAATTTATTCAACACAGTAGTATCTTCAATATTTCAGGTTTAATTTGTATCAGAACCTGTACTTGTTGACCTTCATGGAATTTGGTTGAGTATAAAAGCGTTTCACAGCACAAGCAATGTATCAGTTGGAAGTACAGTTTCATAGCAACATGTTCTCTAAAGTAAGTAAAGTCACTGAACTATTAGACGAAATGAAGTACTATCGCGGATCACAGTGTCTGAAATATTTTGGTATGCATTGCAGGTAGTGATCTTAAGCGCCGTACTGGCCATCTCTGCGGCGGGACTCCTGCCCGAGCCCCACTACTCCTCGGCCGCCGCTGTCTCCTCGCAGAGCATCGTGCGCCATGAGCAGCCCCTGGCTGTAGCCGCCCCTGTCGCCTACCACGCCGCTCCCGTCGCCTACCACACCGCCCCCGTTGCTTACCATGCTGCCCCTGTTGCCGTCCACGCCGCCCCTGCCCACTACGGCTCGCACGCCGTCTCCTCTCAGAACATCGTGCGTCACGCCACCGTAGCGGCCGCGCCCGCCCACTACGCCGTCGCACACGCCGCCCCCGTCCACTATGCGGCTCCCGCCCATGGATACGTTGCCGCACACCAGCCAGAACCTTATGATGTATGTTAACAACAAATACTATTGAATGTAAATTGGTAATTATAGGATTATTTTTAATAATACGTCACATAATTTGTTATACAGGCCCACCCCAAGTACGACTTCGCGTACTCCGTAGCTGACAGCCACACCGGCGACAACAAGTCCCAGCACGAGAGCCGCGACGGCGACGCCGTGCACGGCGAGTACTCGCTGCACGAGGCTGACGGCTCCATCCGCACCGTGCACTACACCGCCGACGCACACAGCGGCTTCAACGCCGTGGTCAGCCACTCCGCGCCCGGACACCACGCCGCGCCCGCCGTACACGCCGCCCCCGTCCATGTCCTCGCCCACCATTAAGTCCTATAACCTAGATGCTAGTCAATGTTGATAGATTTAATTGAGGCGGTGTTTGAAAAAGAACGACTGCTCTGTAAATATTATGGTACTAAATAATAAATAAATGATTAACAAAAAACTTCAAACTTTTTTTGGAATTATTGTCAAATAAAGAAATGCAAGTGTATATATACTTTACTGTACAAAGATCTAGTGTATGGAAATATTAATTAAAATATCTCACTCCTCAGATGGAATCGAATTCAAGTCTCGGGAAGCCCAGGAACTTTTCATTTGATAATTTCATTGTCTCAACCAATAAAAGATCCGATTATTTTACTGCTCTAAAGAAGAATAATGAAATTGAGGTGCTGGTTTAACGATAAGATTGTTGATGTATTTGTAAGTTTTCGTCAAGTTAAAATTACCTACATACATATATCCAGGTAACAAATAGAATTTTCAGAATAGATAAGACTAAGAACTGATTAACCCAGACATTGACAACAAGGATCACATTTTTTTAATATCTGAGTAGCAGACGACCATACAGAAGACCTTATGGTAAGTGGCTACCGCCGCTTATAGGCATCTGTATTCAACCCTGGATAGGATTAGATTCCTACATGAGGTTGGCCACAGATGCGCCTCTACTCCCGAGGACTAACTTAGAATGCCTCGGAAAAGTATATGTCCTTTATCACACCCTTCAAATCAGATTACTGCAATGCTTAACACTGCTGTTATTAGGTTAGGCGGCAATGCCGCCGGAGTCGGTCCACACACACTTTCTACCCTCTTCAAATTCACTTCATTGAATTGTGTGCGGATTATCTGTACAATTACTTTAAAATAATATATTAAGACAATAATAATTTGTGATTATACTACGAAATATAAGAATTCTAATTAGTATACTTCATAGTGCAGTTAAAGTGTTGAATTATATAAAAATGACTATTATGTAGTCGTTTATACAATTTAAGCCAAAACAGGTTATCCTCTTAATACCGTAGGAGTGCACTTAAGCATATTTTGCTTGTATGTACGATGAAAGTTAAAGCTTTTTTTAAAATAAATTTTAAAAATGAAATTTACATTTTTAAAACCTTTTTTTATTGTACAGCTGACTAATACTGCAAGTTTCTTTGTATAGATATTCATTTAAAAAAACCTATTTTTAAGAAGTTAGCAATGCCGTTATGGAAGCCATACTGGTTACCGTCCATAGAGATATGTATCTGACATCAAACATGAAAGGAGTGGGGATTAAGGGAATAAGGAATGCGGTTAGTATATGTCCTTGAAGGCTAAAATAAAATGCATCATTTATTATTTCTGTCTTACCACCCTTTTTAAAACAGTACCCTTAGCATGAGTTATTACGGCTCGAAAAAAGGACTGTTTTTGTATTTGTTTAAGTATTTCCCATATATTTCCAATTAACGCACCTAGCGGACTGTATCAGGACTGATAGGAAATGTATGGGAAATACTTAAAAAAATACAAAAATAGTCATTTTTGTAAAAACGCTCATACTAAGGATACAGAGCGCATCTTTTAATACATCGTTATTACAAGGCAGGAATAGGTATGGCGTTAAAATACTTTAATAAAACTGTGGAAAGCAACAACCTTCAATTATTTACTCTCTGTAAAGTATATATTCTTAACAAACCATAGGATAAATTGAAATTTGACATGGTTGCAGTTGCAGTGATAGCTTAGTGTTTAAGAAACTCGGCCTCTCGATCGAGGGGTCCGAGGTTCAAATGCCACGCACGCACCTATGGTTTTTCAAAGTTATGTGCGTATTAGAAATTGATTATCACTTGCTAAACGGTGAAGGAAAACATCGGAAACCTGCATCCCTGAGAGATTTATAAAAAAATTCTCAAAGGTATGTGAAGTCTACTAATACGCACTTGGCCAGCGTGGTGGACTCTGGCCTAATCCTTCTCATTATGAGAGGAGATCGGTGCCCAGCAATGGGACAATGATGATGGAATGATGCAGTGATGAGTTGTTGTTGATAATGATGATGATGATGATAATGATGACATGGTTGAAACATGTTCTCTCAATCGTGAGGTCCGACGTTCGAATCCTAGGCACACAGGTTGTAGGTGCGTATAGTATATTAATAATAATTGCTTACTTAACGGCGAAGGAAATTATCGCGAAGATACGTATATCTCTTTAAAAAAGTTCTCAAAGTTTTGTTTAGTCTTCTAATTGGCTAGCAAGGTGAACTATGGTTTAATCAATTTTATTACGATTTTTTCTGTTTCGAAAATACCACGGATACACAAAAACTCGAATGAACACACACCCAGATGTGGAACAGAAATCTTAATTCGTTTGTTTAGATATCTATATCGCTAGAGTTCGGACCTATACACATTACACAACGCTTGTGACACCGCTAATGTGACTGCTCCACGCCGTGATTTGTCAAAGCTCCTGATTAAAAAATTATAGGGCTAAAAAAATGTGTATTAATACCCGTCCATAGCATTGATCAACTTTTGCTATTTCATATCAATAAGTATTATGACACACGTACTTATTGTCTTAAAAGTTTACCAGTTGCTACATAGGTTAAAGTTCGATCATTTTCAATATTTTAGTAGCTTTGTTAAAGTTACAGGTAACTCATAATTGCCTATTTACGTAACTTGTTACTATTTTCATTTTTTTTCATGGACAGAACTTTCTTATGATCTTACTCCTTAATAAAAGCATCCCATATAAATATCTACCAACCTACTGATTTTTCACTTTGGATTTCAATGTAAAGGTCAAGTCAGTATAAGGCAGGTTGGTAAATTTATTCAACACTGTAGTATCTTCAATATTTCAGGTTTAATTCGTATCAGAACGTGTTACTAGTTAACCTTCATGATTTTGGTTGAGTATAAAAGCGTTTCACAGCACAAGCTACGTATCAGTTGGAAGCCCAGTTTTATAGCAACATGTTCTCTAAAGTAAGTCAATTCACTGAATTATTAGACGGAATGAAGTACTGTGGAGGATTACAGTGACTGAAATATATTGGTTTGCGTTGCAGGTAGTGATCCTAAGCGCCGTACTGGCCATCTCTGCGGCGGGACTCCTGCCCGAGCCCCACTATTCGTCGGCCGCCGCCGTCTCCTCGCAGAGCATCGTGCGTCATGAGCAGCCCCTGGCTGTAGCCGCCCCCGTGGCCTACCACGCCGCTCCTGTCGCCTACCACGCTGCCCCCGTTGCTTACCATGCTGCCCCTGTTGCCGTCCACGCCGCCCCTGCCCACTACGGCTCGCACGCCGTCTCCTCTCAGAACATCGTGCGTCACGCCACCGTAGCGGCCGCGCCCGCCCACTACGCCGTCGCTCACGCCGCTCCCGTCCACTACGCGGCACCCGCACATGGATACGTTGCCGCGCACCAGCCGGAACCTTATGATGTATGTTATCAGAAAATACTGTCGCATATCATTTGATAAGTAATAGTGACAATTATATAACACACTATTATTTTTATTCGTCTTCTAGGCCCACCCCAAGTACGACTTCGCGTACTCTGTAGCTGACAGCCACACCGGCGACAACAAGTCCCAGCACGAGAGCCGCGACGGCGACGCCGTGCACGGCGAGTACTCGCTGCACGAGGCTGACGGCTCCATCCGCACCGTGCACTACACCGCCGACGCACACAGCGGCTTCAACGCCGTGGTCAGCCACTCCGCGCCCGGACACCACGCCGCCCCCGCCGTACACGCCGCCCCCGTCCATGTCCTCGCTCACCACTAATACTAACTAATCTTACTAGTCAATGATATTATCGGAAAAGTTTATCTGATATATTTATAATGCCCTGTAAATAATTTATTAAAAAATTTAAATTAAAAATATCAAATATTTTTACTCTGAAACGCCATCAAAAGATTTGTACCCATACACGCTGTACACTTCCGAAGTCATTGTTTATGAAAAATGTTTTTAGTACAAGCAACAAAAAATATAACTCACTGAATACCTTACGTTATTAAATCTTGTTAAATCGTGAAGATATCAGGAAAAATGGTCAACGACACAACTTAATTATTTCCATCTACCAACTGTATGATTATAAGGAAAAAATAAAAAGTTTAGTTCCTTTTAATAATGTAAAGAGTTGACGACGATTACATTTCAGACTGGCTTGAAGACATTTGTGAGGGAACAGTCGTGGTTGAAATTGTTAAATAAATACGCGGTTGCACCCCTTGGGAGCGACACAGGGTTATGTGGGACTCTTACCGCACTAAAACCCCCCTGGTGGCCGTCCTCAGCGCTGCGTAGAGGACTCCGGGATCTCCAAAGGAACGCAACCGGAGTACTCTTAGCGCATTGCCCCGTCGGGCTCCGCCCAGGTGAGCTTATCGCTCACCGCACCGTCTGGTGCGTACGACGGTATGCGACCACACATACCGCCGTCCTTCCCGGGACCGTTGGCTGGGCGGTTCGAGCTCCCACTCTTGCCACCCACGACCCCAGAAGCCCCCTTTTAGTCGCCTCTTACGATTGGCAGGGGATACCGTAGCCCTATTCTTGTCCCGGAGCTACAGGGATAGAGTAACGCCATCTAGTGGTACATATTGTACGTGTCTTAAGTAAATAAATACTTAAATAAATACTTAAATAAAATAAGTAAATAAATACGCGGTTGCACCCCTACTTCTTTTCTATGTTTATATAAGAACCCAGAATATTCGAAAATTCCTAACACTTCCTTTGAAACATGTAACTTTCTTTGTATGAAAGACAAGTTTAATATTTCTAGATACTTCTACTATGTTAAATACGACTACGTCATTACACTATAACATGTCACGCGTTATACATTAGTATTCATCGAATACAATTTGGGCTGTAGCACGGCCAAAAAAAAATTTTCTCCATCTGAATACTTGAGTAAAAAGTCTTTTATTGACTCGTACAACAAAAGTTACTTATCACTGTATCTATGCTTCTAAACTAAAATTAAATCTAATTACGATGATAAGTATCAAATAAAATCCTTATCATGTTGACGAAATACCTGTAAAAATGTGACAGAGATTACATTACAGATTGCACTTGCAATAATTCAAAGATTTAAATATCAATTGAAAACAATATTTCTATATTTTGTTTCATGTCGACCTTGTCACGCATAAAAGCATGTATTATGAAAGGTTTTTTAACAAAAATATCAGATGCTATGTGTAAGATCTATAATTAACACCAGATTATTTTGTAAAAGAAAGACTTCACGTATTTTTTTTTTTACTTTTATGATGATTATATTTTTGTTTTAATAATAGAAAAGTGCTGATATCTTTATAGGTAGAAGCTCAGCCAGCGAGATCGAGGTGCGAAACTCAGAAATCTCTGATTTTTTTAATAACGTGCGTAATATTAGAAATTAACTATCACATTATTTGGCATTTGACATCAGAAAAATAATAAAAGAAATCAAAAAATCTGCAAGCATGTTTTCTTACGGCACGGCACGGATTTCTCTCTACAAATCGCGAAGGTCCAACGTATTCGTGAAGGCGTTTGTTTTTATCTGTAGTGGCACAAATAATGAAGTAGAAGGATTGAATGTGATGGTGAAAGAATACTAGCACTTGACTAGCTCGGTAGTAGGCTTATAATGAATTAGGTATGGTATAACTCGTATGAAGACCTATAGAAGTTGTTTTTCTTTGTAACCACATGATTAAGCTTTGAATTACCTTAAAAATATGGCACTAAAACTGAAAAAATAAGGATAATCTAACGTTTCTTTTATTATTTTGTTTTATTTATAATACAAATAATAAAAAAGCGAGTCTAAGATTTTATAAGTTTATTTCCGGTCCATTGCCTAGCAATATTTATGTAACAATTCAAAATCATTCTCTAACAGATTTGAGTTAATAGTTACATAGCTTAGCATAAATTAAAAATTAATATTAAAGGCTTGACACAGAACTTGTTTATAAATACCTAATATCATATTATATTTTCATAATGTTGACTTCCGAAATTTTATTAAACGGTGTATAAGAAATCGCAACACGTAGCCGTTATCTGTTTTAAATGATAAAATAAAAGTAAAATATACCATTGAAAACTTTGTTATGATTAGCTGTTATAAATAACAGCATTAATTTTTACTTAGCTTTTAACAAATTACATTTTATTAATAAGTATTAATGTTTTAATTATTTTGTAAAGATGTCTCATACATCCATGAGCTTTACTTAAAAGCTTAACGTTTGAAGGAGGTAGGACCCTCTGTAGTTTTCTACCTAATAACAGTGTTAAGCGCTGATGTGTTCTGCTTTGAAGGGTTGTAGTAAGGGATACATACTTTTTCGAAGCGTTCCAGCTTAGTGGTAGCTGCGCATCTGTGGCCCACCTCAGGTAGGAAACTAATCTTATCGGGGGTTGATTACAGATGTCTATCGGCCACAGTAGAAACTTACCATCAGGTGGACTGTATGCTACTCCTATAATATAAAAAAACCTAAATTTTAGTAAATCGAAGCAAGTTAATTGTAATGTAAAAGAAATGACTGTAGTACTGTCTTCGAGGAATGGTGAACTTAACTGCGTCTTGGCTTATAATTTTCATATTGCCCGTGATAAGGGTCACCAGTGAAATCTATAGATTTACATATTATTAGAACAAATTATAAGAATATTCGTGATTCTACCCACCACTAATCAATTTAACTTTGAATTTGAATTTGAATCAATAATTTAATAATACCAATTTAGACGCAAATAGATATTTTTATATCTATTTGCGTCTAAATTATTAAGCATTTAAGAACAGACAGTTATATATGTAAATGTTTTACTTATATCTTCATGATCTCTTTGATTGATACAACTTTCAACTCTTGCGGCATTTTTTGCTCAGTTTACATAAGAAAGTAGTGTAGTATATTTCAATGTAACTATATAATAATAAGATAATTTAAATTTATGCTAATTCAAATGGCTTACATGACATACTGTCATTTTAAATTGTTATTATGAACACATGAATTGATCCTCTTTTTTAATGTATTTAAAAGTAACATAATAAATAATTTGTAGGTGTTAATAAAAAAATGATTTTGATTTCTGGGAATTTAATTCATTTGTTATTATTATGAACTTATTATCTATTGACTAGTATTCGCTGATTTTTAATCAATGGTGAGTAAGAATGTGAGCGGGGGCGGCGTGTATGGCGGGCGCGGCGTGGTGTCCGGGCGCGGAGTGGCTGACCACGGCGTTGAAGCCGCTGTGTGCGTCGGCGGTGTAGTGCACGGTGCGGATGGAGCCGTCAGCCTCGTGCAGCGAGTACTCGCCGTGCACGGCGTCGCCGTCGCGGCTCTCGTGCTGGGACTTGTTGTCGCCGCTGTGGCCGTCAGCTACCGAGTATGCGAAGTCATACTTGGGGTGAGCCTGTTAAACCATAAAATGTTTACGATTAAAGACGAATCGTTTAATTATGTAAATTGCAATGTTTATGGAACAAATTTTCTAAACAAAATATTTCTTTGAGTTTATTTTTTTTTTAATTAAATTTTAACCTATTAAGTATACTTACATCATAAGGTTCTGGTTCATGGGATGCGGCGTAGTGTGTAGCATGTCCAATGGCGTAGTGTGAGGGCGCGGCAGCCACAGTAGCGTGGCTTACGATGTTTTGAGAAGAAACAGCGCCGTGAGATCCATAGTTAGACGCACTGTGGCCAATGGCGTACTGAGTGGGGGCAGTGGAGACGGTAGCATAACTAGCGGGCGCCGCAGCTACGGTGGCGTGGCGGACAATGTTCTGGGAAGAAACAGCTCCGTGGGATTCGTAGTTGTTGGCAGCAGCGTATCCGACCGCGTAATGTGCAGGGGCAGCGGATATTGTGGTGTAGTGTGCGGGTGAGGTGGCTACCGTAGCCTGACGGACGATGTTTTGAGAAGAGACGGCTCCGTGGGATCCATAATTGTTAGCAGCAGTGTATCCGACAGCGTAATGCGCGGGGGCTGCGGAAACTGTGGTGTAGCGTGTGGGCGCTGCGGCTACGGTAGCGTGGCGGACGATATTTTGGGAAGAAACAGCTCCGTGGGATCCGTAATTACTTGCAGCAGAGTATCCAACTGCGTAATGTGCAGGAGCGGCGGATACAGTAGTGTAGTGTGCGGGCGCTGCGGCTACGGTGGCGTGGCGGACAATGTTTTGGGAAGACACAGCTCCGTGGGATCCGTAATTGCTAGCACCAGAGTATCCGACGGCGTAATGTGCAGGAGCGGCGGATACGGCGTGTTGGACGATATTCTGGGATGAAACAGCTTGATGGGATCCGTGATTGCTAGCACCAGAGTATCCGACTGCGTAATGTGCAGGAGCGGCGGATACGGCGTGCTGGACGATATTCTGGGATGAAACAGCTTGATGGGATCCGTGATTGCTAGCACCAGAGTATCCGACTGCGTAATGTGCAGGAGCGGCGGATACGGCGTGCTGGACGATATTCTGGGATGAAACAGCTTGATGGGATCCCTGATTGCTAGCACCTGAGTATCCGACTGCGTAATGTGCAGGAGCGGCGGATACGGCGTGCTGGACGATATTCTGGGATGAAACAGCTTGATGGGATCCCTGATTGCTAGCACCTGAGTATCCGACTGCGTAATGTGCAGGAGCGGCGGATACGGCGTGCTGGACGATATTCTGGGATGAAACAGCTTGATGGGATCCCTGATTGCTAGCACCTGAGTATCCGACTGCGTAATGTGCAGGAGCGGCGGATACGGTAGCGTGTTGGACGATATTCTGGGAAGAAACAGCTTGATGGGATCCGTGATTGCTTGCACCTGAGTATCCGATCGTGTACTGAGCGGGGGCGGCGGACACGGTAGAGTAGTGTGCGGGCGCCACATGACTCACAATATTTTGGGACGATACAGCTCCATGAGAGGAGTACTCAGCGGGAGCGGAAATCGTGGCGTAGTTGGTAGAATAATGCGCAGGAGCTGCGGCGACGGTAGCGTGGCGCACGATGTTCTGGCTGGAGACCGCATGTGATGTGTGGACGGGAGCATCGTGGTACGCAATCGGAGCGGAGTGGTAGGCAACGGGAGTGGCGTACGCGACGGGAGCGGCTGCTACGACTTTGGTGGTGATGGCATGGGGCTGCTCATGGCGGATAATGCTTTGAGAGGACACCGCTGCGGCTGAGGAGTAGTGTGGCTCCGTAATAATACCCGCAGTGCACACGGCCAACACGGCGCTGAGTACTACCACCTGAAAAAATATTAATCTTTAGTTTGTTCGCTACTTAGGAGTTATTTTCCATTTTTTCTGTTTTTTTGAAATACTTACTTTAGTGAACATGATTGTATAAAGCTTATTCTACAACTGATAATTTTTATAAAAATGAAGCGCGTTATATAGTAGATTCATTTTATGCAATACAAGGTCGACTACTCAGGGATTTCTCGTTAAATGGTTATGTGGTCCACTCCTCTACATTAACAAGGAGTGAAAGTTTTCGAACCTTTTTAATTAACTTCAATTTTGTTACAGTTACTGGAAGGCCTTCGGAATAAAAAGTGGCCTTGGATTAAGCTCTATTTCATCATATAATCTTGAAGAAAAAAATCTAGATATTTTTATTTCTTCCAACTTATCTTGAATTAAACTATTTCTCCCAATACCTTTTTTTTTATTTAAATAATACTTAGGTTTGTTTTTATTAGAACTTGCTACTGATGGACATAGTGGCCATCTATTATAAATCCCTAGATAGGATTAGAACCCTACGTGAGCTCGTTCACAATTGCGTCGCTACCCTTGAGGACTAAGTTGGGTACTAACTTAATTAACCTAACCTCATATTATTGACTCCTGTACTAACCAGATACAATCATCTTCAAACAAGAACACAGAAGTACTTCACACTATTAATATGAGGCAGATAGAGATGCGGCAGTATATATATTTAGTTTAATTTATTAAAGGACTTTGCGGCTGGGCGAACATATCGTCCTGTAAAATCAAAATACAAAGCAATACTAAATTACTGTTTACCTAAACCTAAGTCGGTCAATTGGTAGGTACGACGGCGGTGCTTCCGGAGTCGCGCGAGGAAGGGTTTTACCATCTTGTCTCAATTTTTGAAATCCTTAATATCTATGAAATGTTTGGAAGACAGATATGATAGATTTATCGGTATATTTGTAGATAAACTGTTCAATTTATGATACTTTACAAAAATTGAAAGCAGCAAGGTCAACGACTCCGTGCACATTACCAAAGTTATATCATAACGTATCAAACCTGAATTTAGGCTGTAACGTGATCTCTCATGAATAATTATGGGTATACATTATATATTAATATTTGCATATTATGTAAGGTGCATAATATGTATTTTTATGTGACACGCAGTAAAGCGATTTTTATACCGGTTTGATACCTATGTATGGGCGCGACAATTCTATCGCTGTTATACATAAAGGTAGGTATTACAAGGTTGTCCCTGTAGTTCCAGGACTAGAATAGGGCTACGGTATCCCCTGCCTGTCGTAAGAGGCAACTAAAAGGGGGCTTGCGGGGTTGCCGGCGGTAAGAGTGGTAGCTCGAACCGTCCGGCAAGCAACCCCGGGAAGGACGGCGACATGTGTGGTCGCATGCCGTCGTAAATACCAGGTGTGCGGGAGTAGCTTAAACTGCTCCCTCCAGGGCAGAGCCCGACCGGGGCATCGCGCTCGGAGGACTCCGGTTGTGTTCCATCGGAGATCGCGGAGTACTCCACCATCCGCTGAGGACGGCCACCGGGGGGGTGTTACTGCGGTAAAAATCCCACATAACATGGCGTCGCTCCCACATCGTCGGGTGCCTTTTGAAGGTTTCCCCCTCGAAAACAAAAAAAAGGTAGTACAAGGTAGACGGACTACCTAATGAAATGTTGTCGCCGCTGCCTATGAACATTTACAATAGACCGATCACTTAAACATGGCCGGCTTTAAAAGAAAGCACTTTTGCACCTCTTTTGAAGAGCCCCATGTCATAGCACTCTGCTAATATCTGAAGAAGAGATTTATTCCACGTCTTTAATGTTCTTAGTAAGGATTATCTTACAAAAAGAACCGTGGAGGGACATTACAAGTTTAGTTCACGAGCTTTTTTTATAAGATTATTGGTCACCGTATATAGAAAAAAAACTATTAATTTATATTTTTATTTGTAATTACTACATATAAGCACATAAATTAATAGTATCTATCTATCTATCTATCTATATATCTATCTATCTATCTATCTATCTATCTATCTATATATCTATCTATCTATGTATAATTTACGTGCACGAAATAAACATGGCATGATTGACCCGCTAGTCTGAGCTGAGTTTGTTCCCTTTCGCGATTGTTGCAGCGCATAGTATTTTAATTACACCAGGAAATTATAACCGTATTATTTAAAAGTTTTGTAAACGTGTTGTTTATTTGTTCAGTTTGTGTCCTTTTTTCCATTTATTATTTTAATTTCATCTTTGTATTTTTAGTAAAAAAAATGTATTGGTGCTGAAATGGTCTTGTATAAAAGATGTTATTATCATTGTATTAATTATATTTTTTAAAATGACTTACTGAAATTCTCAACTCGCGTGTTGCCCTTATGGCTTTCTATTTTAAACAAAAACTTTTACTTACGAATAATATTTTCAGAGTAACGAGTAGACTATGATATTGTCCATAAGGTTACCTATCTTCAAATTAAAATTCTGTCCAAACCAATTCATGATTACAAAGATAAACCTTTTTTAACAGACAATCAATATAAAAATAGCTTTTTTAGTTTAGTATCAAGTTTAACACCTTACAAAATAACAATAATTTAATACAAATTTTATTTAATATCTAAGTCAGGCATAAACGTCGGACGATTAATTACGGATCAATTAACATTTAAATATCGATATTATAATTTAAGGACACAAGTGTTAATTGTCGGTATTAATAGCTTGAAAATAATTAAATTGTATGTATGTTACAAAAGCATGTCAGGCAAGTGTAAAAGACAGCAAGGTTACTTCAATGCATATGCAATAAACAAAAAAAAGCTTAAATAATTTCAAGTTTAAGTTTAAAACCAGCTTTTTAATGGCCTAAAAACGTTACTTATTCGGCGTCAACCTGTTAATATTTTACTATTTAGCACGGGTCTCTTCTCAGAATGAAAATGATAAGGCCATATTCAACTTTCTTGGCTGAGGATGGCCGCCTTGTTCGTTATATTAATGTATGTTTTTTTTCCTGGGGATCAAATATCAAGTGGTGAAACAGAATATCTTGAGGAAAGTGGCTTATAGTAGTAGAGACTAGCTGACCCGGCAAACTTTATATTTCATATCTATTTATAAAATATAGCCTATGTTACTCGTGGATAATGTAGCTTTCGAATGGTGAAAGAATTTTTAAAATCGGTCCAGTAGTTTTTGAGCCTATTCATTACAACCAAACAAACAAACAAAGTTTTCCTCTTTATAATATTGGTGTAGACATACTTGAAACTCACCCCTCAATTCGATATACTTGAGAGTTCTTCGAAATGTTATGATATCCTAAATATGTCAAACATATGAATCCGTATTAACCCGTGAGTATATTATAACTTTTTTAAACCTTGAGCCTGAAGCCTAGCAGAACGATAGCAAAGACATTTATGATGCGTATTTTGAAACATTATACCATCGCCACATTGAGCTTTAAGTAGTTCTTGTATTTAGGGGAAGGGTGTGGATGTTGTCTTATGTATTACCAGATGGCGCTACCTGTTCCCTGAATCACGCTAACACTTGTACGACGTAGCTCCTATAAGAGCTGAGGAGAAATTATGTAAAGTATTTGTAACCATCCGTACAATGTACATAGGTATTTTTGGAAACGATAAACTATGTTTGACATAGAAATCGTTAGAAACGCTTCGAAACTTATTTTCTTTATTTAACTATTACCGTTATTAATTCGTCGTCAACCCGTTACTGTCCCACTGATGGGCACGGGTCTCTTCTCAATATAAGGGTTACGCTACAGTCAACTGTGCTGGCCAAGGTTTTTTTTTCCTGAGGATCAAATACCAAATGGTGAAACAGATCATTTTGACAGGAGTGGTTTATCAGAGGTATGCTTGAGACTTCTTCATAATGTTATAAAATCCCAAATGAGTCAAACGTATAAATCCGTATTAACCTGCTGAAATATACTATGATATATAAGCTTTTTTTTATCGTGAGCCCGAGATTGGCAGGGTAGTAAGAACATTTATGATACGTATTTTAAAAAGCATCGTCCCACATACCTAACTTCAAGCAGTACCCTTAGTATGAGTTTTTACGTTTTTACAAATGACTGCTTTGTATTTGTTTACATATTTACCATACATCAATTCCAATCAGCGCCCCTAGCGGACTGTGTCAGAACTTTGGTGGAAGGGTGTGGATATTGTCTTATTTGTTACTAGATGGCGCTACCTGTTCCTTGAATCATGCTAACACTTGTACGACGTAGCTTCTATAAGAGCTGAGGAGAAAGTATGTAGAGTATCTGTAACCAACCCTAAATAGATGTTTTTGTAAACGATATACTATGTTTCTCATAGGAATCGTTAGAAACGTTTTGATACTTATTAATTTAGATCAGTATATTATATAATGTAACGGGTACTCACGATATGCGTTTTTTATTTCCGATATTTCGACCCAGTTGCATGGATCGGGGTCACGGCGAAACTGGGAACGGGAAATAATAAACGCATATCGTGAGAACTCGTCACATAATAAAATGTCTCAATTCCGCAATCATATATTAGATCGTTACAGCTAGATATATGATAGCTCTAAGTCACTAGTCGTAGAGACGTAGAGTAATTATTATTAGAGATGGGTTGTACTAGGTAAATTTGGGACTAGGTATGCCTGTTCCTAGTATTTAAAAATACGTGATCCAGAAACCTGTTCCACCTAGTCCCATAAAGTCTCATTAGTTAGTACAATTTGGTGTGGACTAGGTACTTATTCTTGGACTAGGAAGCTAGTTCGTTCATGCCTTGCATCAATACGTAAGGGCGGTAGGGTTGCACGCGCACTCACTAGTAACAATGAATTGTAATCTTTCCTTCATACTTTATCATATATTCATTATCATATATCGAAATAGTAGTTTGATTTATCATTAAAGGTTTCGTGAGCCGGCGCGGCGTCAAAAAAAACACAACGCAGACGTATATTATTTTCCCTTTCGGCGGAAGTACCGCCCGTAGTAGCTACAAGATGATATTAGGTGGATCGAATATTTAACTTGTAATAAGTGCTACCTACTCCGGTAAACTAGTCCGATAAATTACCTAGTCCGGTTAACTACGTAGTCCGGTAAACTACATTTTTTTTTGTTGACGAGGGGGAACCTTCAACACATTTCACACAACCGGAGTCCTCCTAACGCGATGCCCTTCTATCGGGCTCTGCCCTGGGGGAGCTATTTACGCTCCTCTCACATCTCCTGGTGATTACAGCGATATGCGACCACACAAGTCGCTGTCCTTCCCGGGGTCGCTTGCTGGACGGTTTGAGCTCCCACTCTTGCCGCCCGCAACCCCGAAAGCCCCTTTTAGTCGCCTCTTACGACAGGTAGGGAATACCGTAGCCCTATTCTGGTCCCGGTACTACAGGGACAAGTCCGGTAAACTAGGTAGTTTACCGGACTTGTCCCTATAGTCCGATAAACTGCCTAGTCCGGTAAACCACCTAATCCGATAAACTACCTAGTCCCTAAACCTGTTCCAGTATATACGCCTCACTTCTACAACCTAGTCCCTGAACCTGTTCCACCTAGTCCTATAAAGTCTCATTATTTATGGTTCGTGTACGCGACACGCGTACAATCTGGTCTTGGACTACGTACTTATTCTTGGACCAGGTACATATTAAAAGTTGGACTAGGTCCGTTAACTAGTCCGGTAAAATGCTTAGTCCCTGAACCTGTTCCAGTATATACGCCTCACCTCTAGTAATTATTTGTATTATCTTGCAATTATTGCCCATTTAACTGGGTTAAACGGTTGATCTTGGTTTATCCGGTTATCCGTTATCCCGTGACCTGTTTCGATAGGCTCCAAAATGTGTGTACTTCTAGAATTGAATTTCATCTGATATTTACATATTATTATTGGCTATTTGTTGTTTTGCAGCATTACATGTACTTTATATGAATTAGAAACGATTTTCAGTTTTAAAAGGAATTTAGGTTAGGGTAATACTTCCTGGCTGTCTGATATATCTGTATTGTGTGGTCGCAAGTGACTATTTCTATTAAATTATTCGATGAATTAGTTTCTAATATGCATGTTAGTCATGACACTCATGACTAATTTGTAAGCTGTTAGTCATGGCTAATTAGAAAACAATTTTTCAATTTTTTTTAAAACATTCATAACAATTCCAGTAGAATAAAAAAAATAAACTGTTTCGTTTATATTCTTATTTATTTTAAATAAGTATTAACTATTATCACTTTTGTTCTCCATTAATATAAATTATCGTAAGTTGCTAATCCGTTCAAGTTAATGATGGGCAAGAATGTGGGCGGGGGCGGCGTGTACGGCGGGCGCGGCGTGGTGTCCGGGCGCGGAGTGGCTGACCACGGCGTTGAAGCCGCTGTGTGCGTCGGCGGTGTAGTGCACGGTGCGGATGGAGCCGTCAGCCTCGTGCAGCGAGTACTCGCCGTGCACGGCGTCGCCGTCGCGGCTCTCGTGCTGGGACTTGTTGTCACCGGTGTGGCCGTCAGCTACGGAGTACGCAAAGTCGTATTTGGGGTGCGCCTGTAAAAATAAAGATATAAATATTTTGCAAAGATATTCAAAATTTGTTAAACGAAACAAATTTAATATTTTTAGGATACTTTGTAAAACATTTTGCTTACATCGTAAGGTTCAGGTTGATGAGCAGCAACGAGTCCATGAGCGGGGGCGGCATAGTGGACGGGAGCGGCGTGAGCGACGGCGTAGTGAGCGGGAGCGGCTACGGCACCGTGGCTGACGATGTTTTGAGAGGAGATGGCACCGTGCGAACCGTAGTTACCAGAAGCGGCGTAGCCGATGGGGGCAGCAGCTACAGTAGCGTAATGGGCAGGGGCATGGACCGCTGTGGCGTGACGGACGATGTTTTGAGAGGACACAGCCCCGTGGGACGCGTATTGGGTGGGAGCAGCGATGGCTGTGTAGTGAGCGGGGGCCGCGGCTACAGTAGCATGATGTACGATGTTTTGGGAGGAGACGGCTGCGTGGGCGGGAGCGGCGTGGTAGGCGACGGGAGCCGCGTGGTAGGCGATGGGCGCAGCAGCCACCACATGGGAGGCGATGGCATGAGGTTGTTCATGACGAACGATGCTTTGAGAGGAAACCGCAGCCGCTGGGGCGTAATGGGCTTCCGGGAGGAGCCCAGCCGCAGAGAGGGCCAGAACGGCGCTTACGATAATAATCTGAAAAAAAAACAAGTATTAATTAGTAACTAGTTTCACATGATGGATAACACTTCTTTCATAAATTCATGTTTTATTTTATTAGTTTAAAAAATATTGTCTTTTCAATTCGATGTGCACAGGCCACAGTTTTTTAGATTTTACAAAAAGACACTGTAACTTTACTGGGCTTAATATAGGCAAACGTTTACTCCAGCAAATTAATATTCACTTCAATTATAAAGCACTATAGTGAACTATAATTTGATCTATGAACTCACTTTGGAGAACATATTGCTCGGATGCAATGTGACAACTGATGTATTCGGCCTGTGTCGACCGCGTTATATAGTTCATGAATTTTGAACGCTACAAGGTCGACGAGATCCGGATTATCCAATAATTTCCACTTACGTCAACTTAAATGTCCAATAAATTATGAAAGTTAGTTCCTTCCGAGTAGTGCTTAAAAGACAAGGTAAAGCACTATTTATTGTTTTATCTAATAATTTGCGTGAACTACCACTTTGTTAAAATGCAGAATGGTTTGTTTCTGTTGACGTGTATTTTATTCATTTATTTATTTATTTTTTTAATTTTAACTAAGGGTAACAAGGGAGTACTTAATGCCTAATGGCATTCTCTACCAGTCAACCCTAGGCGATGGCGACAGTATGTGGTAGGCATTTACACAAAAGTAAAATAAACTGAGATATATTATACATACAAATATATATACCTACATATATATAAACTTACATACATACATAATAATAAATATATAAATACATATAAAGAATAATTATTATATATAAAAAAGTAAAAAAGAAAGACTCAAATTCTGGACGGTGGTCTTAAGTAATGTTCACGAACCAATCTCTTGATCGTGCTCCTGCTTGGAGCTTTCCTGATGTTTTCGGGTAGGGCGTTCTAAAGGAGTTTTTCCGATACTGTGAAGGAATATTGGAAGAAGCCACTGTTATGTGTGTATGTGTTTATTGTTTATAATATATTTAATTAACAAATGGCATAGGGATAATTTAGTCAAATCAAACTCCAGGTTGTCATTTATCATTACTTCCCAGAATTTGATTCTTATAAGCGATACTATGCGATAGTGGAATAATATATAGAGTGTGTATTTTTTTGTTTTCAAAATTAACTCGTTCGATTCCTGGCTAGAGAATAATATATTTTAAAAAAACGAATGATGCTGTTTTAGTTTTTATGAAAATCGGCCTCGTAACTCCTTACAGCATTTTTCGCTAGATCTCTATAGATTCGTATTTGGCCCCTGAAGGCCCATTCGAAAACTTCGCCCTATTTACAGTCTGTATTGAACTTTATTGATCATATTGGATATTCTAAACCTCTTTGGTGGTCTAAGATTTCCGAATGCGTTGAAACCCAACGGGTTTCAACGCATTCGGAATTCATTATCCTTGAGCTAAGGGCTAATATTTCACTTTATTTTTTGCCACTTACAGTGAAAGTTCGGACACAGAGGTCGTACTAATATGAACTAAAAGTTGTGTTGGTAATAATTATCATTATTCATTTTCGTTCTGCATCATTATTAATTAAATTTATTTAATTTTCTTTTCTACAATGATTTTTGTTGAAAAACCAATACAGAAAAAATTTAATTATGTGTTAAAACATTTTTAGTAGATAGTGTTGCCTTAACATAATAGCATAAAATTAATATCTGTTTTCAAGGTTGCTATAATATCTTTAAATAAGTATTATATGTATCATTAAAATATCTGTGTTAATTTTTACATTTCTTTAATAAATATAAACATAATCAAATATTCAGAATGTAGGTGAATGTCAATAACATTGATTGTCATATCATTGTAGGTGTCAATCGAATAGTATATTACGATAATGTTACACATATAGTTCCGGTAAAAATGGAAATAACCTGATGGTCAAGTTAGAGTGGTCGAACTGCTTGTAGACGTAATTAGTATGTTACTATGGTGCTTAGTAGCATTTGTTTTGAAGGTTTTAGAAAGTTACATTTATTTATTCTTCAATCAATCTTCAATCTTCGGAGAACAAGAAAGTTAGCGAGAGCGGATGATGGATACATTGATGATATATAAGATCGAGAGTATTCAATATGATTTTAACATTGTTATCTAGGGCACTTATTAAAAAATTGTTTTCTATTAATTTACCTTTGCTTTTGTAACCTAGATCTATAGTCTAATGTTTGGTGTACAGGGTAGTCATTAGTAGGGTTGGGTAGTCATTAATACTTTGGATTCTCTTTAGAATGTCAGGTTATGAGATATCCGTTATTTTAAGTATACTATTAATTATTTATACAAAAAATAGTGGAATTAACTCAAAATACTAATAAGTTAGATATACGAGTATAAGGGCTCTCATATTTTAGTTTATTCACTTAATTTGTTTCCAAAAGTATTATGTTTGCAACAGGAATATTAAAAAGTATCGCGAATTGCACGCATTGCAAATAACGAAAGTACAAAGAAAATCGAAATTAAATTTATATCGATTAAGTTCCATTTTAGGGAATCATAATATACATAGTTTGATTATGTCAATATTATTTTTGAATATTCTTTTTTCCTAAATTTCCTTCAGACGCATTATTTAAATGACACTAGTTATTTCAACTTAATCCTCATAGTAAGCATTGATCACCGGCTAGGTCACCAACTCTGTTGGAGGTCGAAGTTAATTTAAATAAGTACTCTATATTATATTGACATTCTTATTTATTTTAAGTAAGTATTAACTATTACATAACAACGTTTATGAACACAAGTCGGTAATAAAATATCACATTTTGGTATTAATGACGAGAGATGATGTGGGCAGGGGCGGCGTGTACGGCGGGCGCGGCGTGGTGTCCTGGCGCGGAGTGGCTGACCACCGCGTTGAAGCCGTTATGGTCGTCGGCGGTGTAGTGCACGGTGCGGATGGAGCCGTCAGCCTCGTGCAGCGAGTACTCGCCGTGCACGGCGTCGCCGTCGCGGCTCTCGTGCTGGGACTTGTTGTCGCCGGTGTGGCTGTCAGTTACAGAGTACGCGAAGTCATATCTGGGATGGGCCTGCAAACAATTGAATGTATTACATCTACTCGAGACAAAGTACTACTACTCAATTTAGATTTATATTATTTTAGTCTAGTACCAGATACCATTAGGAGCAAAATACGATTTTTTATATATCAAGAACTAGATCGTCTAATAACTTACGTCATAAGGCTCAGCGTGAGCAACAACATGGGCGGGCGCGGCGTAATGTACGGGGGCGGCGTGACCGATGGCATAGTGAGCCGGGGCGGCTAGGGTAGCGTAGTGCGTGGGCGCCGCGGCGACACCGTGTCTCACGATGTTTTGCGAAGAGACAGCGTGAGAGGTGTAGTGGGCGGGCGCGGCGTGGTAGGCTACAGGAGCAGTGTGGTAGGCGACGGGAGCCGCGATAGCGTGGGGCTGCTCGTGCCGCACGATGCTCTGGGAGGAGACGGCGGCTGCCGGCGAGTAGTGAGCCTCGGGCAACAGACCTGCTGAGGATACGGCTAGCATACAGCCTAAGGTGATAATCTGTAAACACATATTTCTGTAAGAAACCAGTTTTTAATCGGAAATCAACTGCAAGCGATTTGCGCATTGTTCTTATGTAAATATTATAGTGTTAAAAAAAGAGAAAAATGATTTTGTTGCGCATTGAATTTCATGTATCCTTTACATGAATAATTATCAAGGTTTCTACAATTACGTTTTGTTACAAATATGCAATGGCAAATACTTTTTAGACAAACGTTATATGTAAAAGTATTTTTTTTTTAATTAACTTACTTTGGAAATCATTTTGTGATATCTAATTTTACGACTGTATCAAAGTGCAATATCCGATGCACTAGATGCAGTAAGGCACCTGCGAACTGCTTTTATACGCCGCGTTTGAGGTTTGGCAAGGTCAGAATATATCCGGCCATATAATGGATGTAAGTAACTAATGTGTAAATACTTCACAATAGATATAGATATTTTACAAACAAGTAAATCAAGAGTCATATTCCAGGAGGGTTTTCAGTGAAGATCCGCGGTCTCCAAACCGGTCAGACACGCTTTGGGTTGCGGGTTCGAACCTCGGCCAGACATAGCTAAATAATAAATTTTATTTTCTGTTTTGGACCTGATTCTTTGCGTAATTGCCTTTGGTGGTGTGTATAGCAACTACGATAAAGGAAGGAAAAGTCCTAGTGAGCGTATGGTTAACTGTGTAGAGTCCTAGCCCTAGAGAGCAGTATCGTGTCTTATTTATAATCATCTAGGTTTTACTCGCGGCTCCGCTCGCAATCAGAGGTTTTTATCTATCTCTCGAAAACGGTACTTTTTTCGCGATGACAGTTACTTCTGAACTCTTGTCAATGTGTACAACATTTTATGACAATCGGTTATGTAGTTGAGGCGTGAAAAAAACATCAAACACACATTCGCATTTATAATATTCGTTAGGATAAATCATAATCATTTTGATACGAATAATGGATATAGCTACGTATATCAATATCATACCGATAATAATATGTTGGTAATTCTAGATTCCAGCTGCCGGAATAAAATAGGCGGATAAATTACATAATTTTGAAATGAGTAATGAAAGAAAATCCTTTGTCTTTTGTGCAATATAATATAAATACACTCTAGTATGGGTATTATATTACTGAAAGTATATATTTTACAGGAAGGTATGTGTGTATTAAAAATGTCGACAACACTAGTAGTACAAGTAGTCTTCTCACGTAATAAGATAGCTTTTAAGCTCGCTCCGCGCTGGCTAAGTGTGAATTGGTAAGTACACTTAATAACTTTTTCTAAAAATCTTAGGCTTGGAAGTTTCTTCACGATGTTCTCATTCAATGTTTTAATTGAAAAATCACAGATGCCTGGGATTCATGGACTACGGAACCACGGACCCCCAGATTAAAGGACCGAGTGTACAATTGAAGTGAACTTACTAGAGTTCATTTAAAAGTAATTATTTTAAAAAACAGAAGTAAATGTAGGAAACCGGATGTTGAATTGGCTGTTAAGGTTTATTTCAATGACATAATATCCTCGTATAAACTTTAATCGTTATATTACTGAAAGGTATAAAATAATTAAGAAATTGGCTTTTTAAATCACAATATTTAGGTTGCTACGTACATTTAAGTGGTCGGATAAGGTTGGTGTGTATTATCAAAACAACTATTATATAATACCGTATATTTATTTTTAAAGCAATTTAAAAGTATAGTTCTAGTTAATTGTATCAGGCGTTATTTTGCGGAAATCCATGCTATTAAAATAAGACTAAAACTACAAATATGTTTGATGGTATATTTTAAACCATGCAGTATGTACCATCCTCCCTCCCACAAAGGATACGTGCAGATGCAACACCACCATACGTACCACCACCAACATGTGTTTTGCTCCAAAACGGAGCATCATCAGGGTAAGTAGACTCTACGACGGTTAATTGTTAAGTAACTATAGTCCGCGTAAAACTGCTAGTCCGCTCTGAATATAGAAATAAATCGCCGTAGCAAATTGTATGATTACACCTGCTCGGAACAACTTCAGAGTGGACTAACAGTTTGGCGATAACTATAAGTAAGAATAGTTCTATTCACTAGTTGAAGGGGCACTCTATAGTTGTGTCGCCACCAAAGCGGACCATGTTAAAACACCTCATCTTAGCTTAGTACAATACAATACAATACAATACTCTTTATTGTACACCAGATTTATAATAACAAACAGAAATACACAATAAACTTTAATTAAAGGTACAACTGGCGGCCTTATCGCTAAATAGCGATCTCTTCCAGGCAACCGTTTACAAATAGGAAGAAAGTAATATTTTACAAAAAGAGATCCAGGGTAGGGGTGTACATAAGTATAATGTAGCGAGAGTCCATTAGTATCCATATTTTATCTGACTAACAAAAAACACCGCAGCTTAACATTGCTATTATCAGAGAGAAGTATATTATTAAATTCTTCTTCTTAATATATATAACTTAAAGGTGACTGACTGACATAGATATTATGACGTAGGCATCCGCTTAGAAAGGATTTTGATCAATTCTACCCTCAAGGGGATAAAATAGAGAATGAAAATATTACTTCGTAACGCGAGCGAAGCCGCGGGCAAAAGCTCGTTCTTAATAATTTTAGTTATTTCCATATATGTATATATGGAATTAGTGCCAATTCAGTTAATTGGAGAATACTCAGAATACTTATTTACGATAAATTATATACCTTGAAATGCTTTAAATTTAAATTTGTTATGTTTTTGAGAAACATTATAAGCTTCGGTAATTAATGTACTCATGTAATGTCATAATTATGTAACAACATTTAGTCAGAAATTCGTACCTTTAATGTTTTATTTAACTAACAGTAATAATTTTAATATTCATACTATAAAAGACACGTTATAACAGAAGTAATGAGCTCGCGTGATCATAAAAACGTAATAATGAATGAATGTTATCGCAATAGCATTCGATGTTTTGTAGTAGTAAAGGGTCAAATAAGTGATCACTATCATTTAATAAATATTGCAAATTTGATTCTCGACAAGGTCGTTTTAATTTTGCGACGTGCTCATAAAATCGTGTTAAGTATAATGAAAACGTTTGATTTTATTTTTATAAGTTAATAAAGCAGTGATAGTTTTTGATACTCGGCGTCTCGATCAAGGTATCCGAATTTCAAATCTCAGACCTCACGCCCTCTTCAATTATATGCGTATTGGAAATTAATTATCACTTTCTATAACGAAGAAGGAAAACATGAAACAACTTGCATATCTGAGAGATTAGAAAAAAAAATCTTAAAGGTGTGTGAAGTCTACCAATTCCTCTGAAGATAAAAATCTACTATCACTAACAGTGTGGGGCGCTTTTCGAAAACTGATAAATGGAGCACCCCACGCTTTTACAATTATACTATTTACTGTTCTTAAATTGATTCCTTGAAAATTATTTTAAACTTTTTAGTTGATTTTATGATAAAAGCGTGTTTTTTAGTTTTTAAACTATATAATATTTTGTTTACGAGGGGGAAACCTTCAATAGGTACCCGACGATGTGGAAGCGACGCCGGGTTATGTTTACTTTATCATTTACATATTTACTTCCCAGAATTTGATCCTTATAAGCCACACTATGAGATAGTGGAATAATATAGAGGGTGTATTGTTTTTCAAAATTAACTCGTTCAATTCCCGGCTAGGATTCATTATCGACCACGTAACTCCTTTCAGCATTTTTCGCTGATACTTATAGTTTCGGAAATTCACCCTGTATATGTCTTGCCGGGAATCCAACCCGGAACCCTCTGCGTGTCATACCAGTATAGTAACCACTCCGCTACGCGGGTCGTCAAATAAAATTAATTTTAAACATAACCTTACTACAAAACTATAATCACTCATTATTAGATTAGATACCAAATTAAGATTGCGTATTGTTAGCGAATGAAGTCGGTAAGTTAACAAACATGAGACATGACCTATAGTGATAAATTTATTTGATGTAACCGGACCGCGACCACAGGTTTCGAATTCGGGTTTCTAGAGAAAGGAACAATATCATTTTGAGGTGACAATATAATCTGGTGTTTATTAACCGTTCAAGGTTTAAGAAGCCTGATTGAGTTAATAGTACGAGGATTATGGTTTCGTTACACGTTGTATAAAAAGAAAAAGTTTTATTGTCGAATATCAGTCAACGGTTAGCTGCCGAAGATAATTAAACAATTAATCATGTATTTTAAGGTACTTTTTATTAATTTAGACTTTTGGAGGGTTTATTGTTTATATATCTAAACCTACTAGTAATTTTATTTTTGTTGTATACAATTTTATATAAAATGAATAATAGATTTATTTCACAGTCAATTTACAAGTTTTAAGTCTTCCAGTACTTAGCCAATTTATTCTCTACCTCTTTTACACTACATTTACGTATGTATTTAAGGGTGATTTATATGTTTTACGTGAAACCGTTGAAATTGGTCCCATTGGAGTTTTAAAATTGGAACTTAAGTAAATGGTCAAATTTAATATTTTGCAAAGAAAATCCATATTGATTGTTAATGTTTGATATAGACCGTCCTCCTCGCCGCCGTCTTGGGCGTTGCTGCCGCGCAATACGGCCACGGGCACGGCCACGCCGTCTCCTCCCAGAACGTGGTGCTGCACCAGAGCCACGGGCACGTGCAGCACGCGCCGGTCATCGCGCACCACGCCCCGGTGATCGCACACGCGCCCATCATCGCTCACGCTCCCATCGTCCACCACCAGCCCACTCACTACGCCCATGACGACCACCATGTTGACTATCATGTAAGTTAATTGTAGTTTGTAAGATTGAAGTCAAAAATAAGCTTTCTGTCTTCTTGGGCTTCTGTACCCAGCTCCATATAGCTCAGGGTTCAACTTGAAGCTGAGCCTAGCAGCTGAGGCTGATGCGTTGGACTCCACATGATATTTACGCAATACATCGTGTAGCACTGTGTGCGCTGATCTTATTTATAACTAAAATTAAATTCTGTACAGTTCGTGCTAACTTTTAATATTTAAAAATACTTATATTCCGTAGGCGCCTGCCCACTACGCCTTCGAGTACTCCGTAGCTGACTCCCACACCGGCGACATCAAGTCCCAGCACGAGACTCGTGAGGGTGACGCCGTGCACGGCTCCTACAGCCTGCACGAGGCTGACGGCACTGTCAGGCGCGTCGACTACACCGCTGATGCTCACTCTGGGTAAGGACTGCCTCAAGTTTTAAAATAAAAATCATGTTACTTATATACAATATGATTTAAGTGATTATGCTGAATAAAAGTTTAACTTGTTAATAAATAATATCGAATTGTCAATGCCTCAATATCGAAAACTCATGATTAAATATGATTTCTTGTCTCCTCGGTGACAGTAAATATAAGTAAATTGTAGTCATAAACCACAAATCGTAAATATTAATTTAGACCACACAATTCACTCTAAGCAATTCCCAGTATGCTTCTTATGAAGAACTCGCAACACAAGAAAATCTATGACAACTTTACTTAGTTTAATTTTATATCTTTCTCTTTTACATTTTAAACTACTACAACTATGTTCCTATATATTATACGTCTATGTTTATTAAAGGTACCGTTTTCTTACAGATTCAACGCTGTAGTCCACCGTGAGGGCCATGCCGCCCATGCCGTGCCCGCGCATCAGCCAGCTCACCATTCCTACCACTAGAACTTAGTTACCAATCTAGTCAATGTTTATCCTTTAAAATAAATTTAACGTTTATAATAAACTTTTTATTTTTTTATTCAAATAACTGCTATGATAATGTCACAATTAGCGGAAGAATGTTTACACTTTGGTTAATTTTAATTTCGATTAATTAGTTCATTTCACTTAACACGCTAACGAGTAATATGCAAAACTGTACATGTAATTTAATAACAAATTGGCAATGATACACACATACACATCTAGAGCAATTAATAATTTTTGATATTTACCCGAAGGGGAGTCAGAGGGGAATCAGTATCGTATGCAAGGAAAACCGTTATAGCCCATATTGGTGTAAGATTAGATTTTCACCGATTGCAGCTTACGTTTTTTGTTTTAGTTGTCCTCATCATCAACTTATTACTGTCCCTCCTACTCCTCTTAGAGTCAAATACATAATCTAATCATGCACCTAGCTGACCCAGTAAGAATTGGAAGACACGCCTTTCAAATAAAAAAAATAATCTCAGACATGTAGGCCTCTCACGATAATTTTCTGCGGCGTTCTAGCGAGTAATATCATTTCTATTACACACGTAACTGAAAAAATATATATGCCTGGGACGTTGCACCTCAGATTCGCAATTCAAAGAACGAAATTTAATCACTATTCTATCGCTGTGGTGAAGAAGTGATTGGTATTAGACACATATTCGTACTATACAAGTAAGTTGTCTCTAAAAACATGTGAGTCAGAACACACGATTTCGACACTAACGTATCATGTTTTAGTTTATGACTAATCTAGAACACACGGTAAGTGACACTTAATACGTGAAGGTGGCTTCCCACGTTGCACTTTATGTCACATATATCGCACGGCTGGTAACCACGGACGGTCGCGCACCACATTTGAGCTCTTTCTACGTTATTTGGATTTATAAAGGTGATTCGAAGCTTGCAGATTAAAAGATGTAATAATTTGACAACTCACAAAAGATAAATACGCGTCGATATGGATTCATCTTCTACGGACAAGCCCCTACGAACAGTATATTAACGTGTGGTTATCTATATATAACACACGAATACACGAATCGGGGAAAGTCATTATAATAAGTACTATTACCTACGATATCAATTTTGTAGAATCAGAAAGTACATTTGTGCTTTTTATTTTGTGCTTCAAAAGCCGTATAATTTAAATTGCGATCGATCTCAACTGTTAATATGTAGAGCTTACTTTACCGTGCACTACTGTGTAAATGTTTTAAAACAAAGAAAATTACATCTGTTCTTAAACACCCTCTTCGGATATAAACGCTAGTTACTTTATTAATTTATATGACACTTTAAGTAGTAACATTGCCAATGTGGACATATAGGAAGGCAAGAATAGTAACATTACATAACAATATGGATACAGATACGATCAACAAGTATTAGGGCTACACCCTTGAAACTTATTTTACATAACATACTTCACGCACGTTTTTGTACTAGTGACCGTAATCTTGGTGTATAGCGAAAGTTGTCTTATATAATTACGAGTAAGATATATTAAGTAATGGGATTATATAGTTCAATGTCACTAGTTTACCTACTGAACTCATTTAGAACAGTACCCTTAGTACGTTTTTACGTTTGCTCGAAAACGTTCAACGTTTACGAAATTGCGGATACAGCGCCCACGTGGACCGTATCGGAACTAAAATTCCGCAATATAAGTTTCAAAAACAGAACTATAACGCTATTAAAATAAAAATAAAAATGTAAAAATAAATGCATTCTATTTATACTTGCAAAATTAAATGTCGTTATAATTGACTATTCAGTTTTTTAAAACTCATAGTGCGAAATTTTAGTTCCAATACGGTCCGGTCCACGCGGCCGCTGTATGAGCGAATTCGTAAACGTTAAACGTTTTCGAGTAAATGTAAAAAATCATACTAAGAGTACAGATGTGCGTTTCATTGTTATGTTAATAAGGAATTCCTGATTTTCTTAAGGTTTGTTTTTAATTATACTGTCATTTTATATTGATCATCTTGAAATTCATTTGAGATTGTTGAGAAAATTTTATATTTCAAATACTGGTGGCAAATTAATTTGACTTTAAATTGAGCGACTTACTTTTGAGTAATTCACTTATGCCAAATAGGCATGTAGGTATAGCTTTAGACAAGGATGACCAAGAGCTATAACAGAAATGAATTGAATTTGGAGCACGTAGTACAAGTACTCAAAAACAGAACCACTACTAATCTTATTACGGAGAGTGCTCATTATAAAGTTTCAAGAATAAAATGTGTCAGCTAGGTAATATACAGTTGTTATACAATTGGAAATTATAGTAACAATTATATAATTGTTATTAAAATTGGAATTTAGTCTATATGTAGGATATTACTGTAAAAATAAAAGGTAATTTTATAGAAGTAATATTATTTAATGCTTATAATTATTGGGTTTCGACTAGAGGTATTGTAATTAATGTTTAGTGGTTGGAGTGAGAAGGCTGGTGCACGGGGACAGCATGGGCAGCGTGACCTTCACGGTGGACCACAGCGTTGAATCTGGGGAGAAATGATTAACACCAACATTATTCCACATCATAGATACCACTCAAGTTCATATATTCTTAGACAATTGTTGACACAATTTAAGTAAGCAAGAAGTCTATGTATTTAAATGTTATACATTTTCATCTAGTCAGTCTCAACAAATAGTAAAAAAAAGAATATGTAAAGAAAGGATGTGAATAAAAATTTGCAATGCATTTCTTCTAATCCTAACATGACCGCCAAAATCATTTTATTTCGCGACGATAATGACGCGAATAATTACAAGCCATTCCAAAATCGCACATTAGAAAATTCCTTACAAGAATGGGTTCAGAAAACAATTGCTATTTATCTTACCCGGAGTGCTTGTCAGCGGTGTAGTCGACGCGCCTGACAGTGCCGTCAGCCTCGTGCAGGGTGTAGAAGCCCTTCACGGCATCACCCTCACGAGTCTCGTGCTGGGACTTGATGTCGCCGGTGTGAGTGTCTTGTACGTTGTACTCGAAGGCGTAGTGAGCAGGCGCCTATAAAAGTATATGAAACATGAATCTAACTGTTATTTAAGGATTATTTACGTATTAAATTGTATGTAGGCATACTAAATGAAACGTGAATAAATACTTTTAAAATATTTGTGCAGTTTGACTATTGAATCTTTTAGTGATAAGCTTAACAGATAGCGTACATTTTTAGCCTATATAAGGCAGAATAAATAATGTATTGCTATTATATTACGTAAATTCCTATTTTTCCTGTGTTTTGAAGAAACGCGATGATAGTGTTGGTGGAAAGTTAAAATGTAAACCTTCCAGGAAGATTATGAATACATCAAAGCTCTGATTACTCGTGTGTACATATAAGTGATGTTTACTTACATGGTAGTCCACATCGTGTCCATGGGAAGCATAGTGGGTAGGCTGGTGGTGTTGGAGAACCACGGCAGGCTGGTAACTTTGGTGAGCTATCACGGGCGCGTGTTGTACGTGTCCATGGCTCTGGTGCAGCACGATGTTCTGGGAGGAGACGGCGTGGCCGTGGCCGTGGCCGTGGCCGTAGCCGCTGTGCTGCGCGGCGGCTACAGCGAGGATGGCAGTGGCGATCACGATCTGTAATGTTTATGTATCCTTCTTACTTCTTGTCATACGAATTGAATTGAAATAGAATTACTAAAGTTACACTATTTTCACTTAACATCCATAACTAAAACCCGATGAAGCTGTTAACGATGTCTAAATAAATGGAGTTAAAACTGAAGCTAATACCTTTGAAATCATTTTTGATTTGAACACACTTCTGTAACTACTGAAAGTTGTGCGATAAGTGACATGTATTGAAATTTTGTTCGCGTTTTTATACAGAGCGAAATTCGGATGGCTTGTCATTCGAACCAGTAAGAAATATTGTTTATTCTTAAACAAGTTTGTTATCGAATGAGTCCTTGTACGAAAATCTCAAAGGCTTCTCATTCTGTCTTATGTTCTACCTTTCTCCCGTAGTAGTTATTTCTGCAATTTTTAATATATCCTTATTAAAGATTTTTTACTAATTGCATTCACTAAACTAAATATTTAAATTAAATAATAGGACTATATACATAAATATTTATCTAGTCTATGTAATCCAGAATACCTTATTTACATATATTTTAAAAGTGGTATGTCAGCCACAACTTGAATTTTAAACAGTAAAAATACATTAATAAAATAACTATATTCACATTGTTCCTTTCATAATAAAATATAAGTACCGAGTAGGAATGATAAATACACAAGAGACAAAATATCGGTTAATTTCCCTTATTAAAAATCTATCTAATTTTTTTTTGTTTATGGGAGCGACGCTGGGTTATGTGGGATTTTTACCGCACTAAAACACTCTCCGAACAAATCTCCGAGGGAACACAACCGGAGGACTTTTGGCTCCTCCCACACCATCTGGTGTTTACGACGGTATGCGACCACATATACCGTGGTCCTTCCCGGGTTGCTTGCTGGACGGTTTGAGCTCCCACTCTTGCCGCCCGCAACCCCGGAAGCCCCCTTTTAGTCGCCTCTAACGACAGTCAGGGGATACCATAGCCCTATTCTATTCCCGTAGCTACAGGGACAATCTAATTTTTACCTACTAACAAGCGAAACTTGAAATTGTCTTATATGAAGAAATTATCAAATGTCTATGTTTAGTACGCACACATTGGATAGATTGATTATTAATGCGGGACGTAAATTGCCGTTGCCCTTTTGGTAGGAGCCTTTTTGGAGGTTGCCCTCTGGTATGCACACTTCTAAGGAAAATTTTAGTAAGTATATTTTACTGAATTTGATGTACAAGGTCTACTTCTTTCTGTAAAACATTACTAAATGCTCTAGATACTACAAAATGATTTTGATTTTGTACATGTTTAATATTCATAGTTATAATTACACTAAATGAATAGTTAAATCATTCAAATCAATATGCAATATTTAACTTTAACATAAAACTTGCTAAGACAGTTGGATAAGCAAAATGTATAGAAATGTGTGGTGACATATTCATTGTATTTTATTATTTTTAATACTTAGAGAAACCAGAAATAACAGGCCTGTAGTTTGAACTTACTTCTTTGACTGAATATTTAATATAAGATCGATTTAATTAGGAATGTAGGTATAAAATGATGCTAAAAATGAAGTGTCTAGGCCAGTCGTTCGTATAGAGCTTACTTACATTCTTTTATATTAGGGTTCAATCTTTGAAGCGAGCTGTAGTTATTGTAAAGCTAAAGTAAGGAAGTAGCACAGACATTATCATACCGTCCTTCCAGTGCCCGCATTCAAAATGTGTAAATTAGGGCGCTTTTTACCACGCTTTTATTAGCTTGACCTGTATGTATGTATGTACGTATGTATGTATTTATGTATGTATGTATGTATGTATGTATGTATGTATGTATGTATGTATGTATGTAACGGAATCTTTAAACTCGATTTAAACCCACATTGAACAGTCCCCCATTAATTTAAAATTTTGAAGACTTATGAAGAACCGAAGACAATACACGATTTAAATAATTTTATCCCATTCACCTGCTTAGGATTGTCAGAAATCAGGATTAACGATTTTCCTTGTGCGATGTTAGCGTGGTTTTTAGTTTTTAAACTATAATTATTATTCCTAATATTTGTGTACTTATTATTTATGTGTTGGCACTAATAATCCTGGGAATTATATTGTGAGTCTGTAAATGTGGTAAAATGTGGTAGAATCCTTTGTGGTACGACTCCGGTGACACTACCGCCATACCTATCTCTGCCTAATAACACCAGATTTAAGCGCTGATATGTTCTGGTTTAAAGGGTTTAGTAAGAAAGGCATACATTTCCAAAGCGTTCTAGTTTTGTCCTCAAGGGTATCGGCGCATCTGTGGCCGACCTCAGGTAGGAATATCTATCTCATACCTGGGGTTGATTACAGATGTCCACGGGCGGCAATCGCCACTTACCATCAGGTGGATTACATGCTCATCTGCTACTCCTATATTATAAAAAAAGTTTTATGCGCGCTCACAAAGTTTCATTGAAATTGATTGACTAGTTTCAGAGACAATGACACTATATTTAATTATGCGATGTTTAAAATAATAAGCAGAAAAAATAATTAATCATCAAGTTCAGGGACCAGGAATACGTGCCTCTTTTTATGTGTTCACTCTAAATTTCGTTTAATTTTAGTACACAATGATTTATAGAAACTCTACTTTACTGTTTGCTTTCGCATCTTGATCGACATGCACTTCTGATTATTCCAAGTTATTTCTATTAGAAATTAATTATCACTTGCTTTAAAGACAGAGGAAACATCTCGAGGAAACCTACGCGCCTGGATACTTATAAAAGTTCTCAAAGGTGTGTGAAGTCTATCAGTTCGCACTAGGCCAGTACGGTGGACTATTGGTGGACTTTTACTATTGTCCTGATGACGACTACGACTTATTGCAGTCTTGGTTTCCTTCAAATATTTCTTTGGTCAATAGTTAGAATAAGACCACATGAACAATATGATTGTGAGTGAAATTAATTCATATTTTTTTGTATTTGTAATTTTATTTGAGAATTTATTTTTCTTTTTATATTTCAACTTAGAAATCCACAGACACCCTATATTAAGAAATTACATATCCATATCCATAGTCTTTTAGCATCATAATCAATATTTCTTTAAGTGCGAGTAACATAAATAGCTACGAAGAATAAAAAGAGAGAAATATATTTTAAAGTGTTTATTTGAATTATACTAATATTTATTTACAAGTCATATCACAATTGTAGCCAATTTATTACTAGAATCTAATGGTGAGATCCATGATGTACAGGTACAGCATGAGCCGCATGACCTTCGCGATGGACTACGGCGTTGAATCTGTGAAGAAAAGAAATTAAAGAATAACCATTTTTTAATTTATTACAATTAAAAAAGTAAACATAACCATGTTTACTTTTGTGACGACAGATGTAGAATAAAATAAGTCCCTGCTGTGAATTATTACTCTAAGATTCCTGAATTAACATTTATTTGCTGAAGTTAGCTTGTTAGACAAAAATCGCTTGATCCATCGTCATTTTTTACCCGACTGCCAAGGAAGGGTTATGTTTTTCGCGCGTATCTTGTATGTTTGTCTTTCTTTATTTGATCCGATCTTACAAACGGCAGGATGAATTTCAACAGTTAAGGTGTCATTATATTTGTCTCAATGACCCGAGTGTCAGATAGATAGATAGGTGTGTTAGATAGGTGTTAGTAATAAAAAAGCAAAATGGCGGATTTTTGGCGCGAAATAGTAACACATTTAAAAAAAAAAGTTAGCCGAACCTATCGAGTAGGGTATCAAATGAAAGGAAATTAAACGGAGATTATAAAAACATATTTGTATATATATAAAACAGCAAGGTGACTGACTGACTGACTAACTAAATGACTTTTTCATTTTTCAGAAATCAACGTACAGCCTAAACCAAGGACCTTACACTTCTGAAATTTTGCTCATAGGTTCTCTATATAGCGTGAATAAGTACTAAGAATGGCCTTTTGGAAATTCTACCCTAAAGAGGGTAAAATAGGGTAAAACAGGTTTTTTGAAATCCTTTAATTTTGAAGCAACTACTATAAAATTTTGTATTTGGCTTTCTGGATAGGAACAAGGACGCACTTATTATTCGCCCTCCGAAAAATCAACCCCGTAGAGGGTAAAATAAGGGTTTAAAGTTCATTTGAACAATCGTCAATTTTGAAGCAAACACTATGAAATTTTGCATCAGGCTTGTTAAATAAAAATAATGAAATTCTACCTCTAACGAGGTAAAATAATGACCGAAGGTTTAATTTACTGAAGTTATATATTTTATAGCCATAAATGGTTATACCGTAAATGGTGGATTTTTTCGCGAAATACGAGTAGTAACACGTTTTAAAAAAAGTTAACCAAACCTATCGAGTAGGGTGTCAAAATACAGGAAATTAAGAGGAGATTACACATACGTTATATAATATATCTTATATATAAAATTCTCGTGTTAGTTACCGTACTCCTCCGTAACGGCTTCACCGATTTTCACCTAATTTTATATACATATTCAGTAGGTCTGAGAATCGGCCACTATCTATATTTTTTTACCCCTAAGTGATAAGGGTAAGTAATGTTCACCCTTAATTTTTTTTTATTTATTTGGCAACACAACGTTTGCAGGGTCAGCTAATACATATATACTCGTATATACACATCAAGTTGCTGTACCAGAGATCGACGCAAAGGGAAACCGCTGAACTTAAGCGTGCTGGAATTTTACACATTTTTTAGGTTCTTTATATAGCGTAAATGAGCACTACGAGGATAAAATAGGATAATATTGTTTGAACATCTTTTGTTTTTGAAGCAGACACCTACTATGAAACTTTGTATGTGGCTTTCTGGATAAAAATAACGAAATGCCTATTTCACTGCTTTTGGAAATTCTACTTCAGCCTTTTTGGTGCAGTCGGGTTTTTGATTTTTTTAATTAATTAAATGCTTGCTCTTCGTTTGTAGTAGTTTGGCTTTGTATATGAGCACTTTAAGAATGAGAATACGATATTAAAATACTTATAAAATACTTTATTCTTACCCGGAGTGCTTGTCAGCGGTGTAGTCGACGCGCCTGACAGTGCCGTCAGCCTCGTGCAGGGTGTAGAAGCCGTGCACGGCGTCGCCCTCACGGGTCTCGTGCTGGGACTTGATGTCGCCGGTGTGCTTGTCTTCTACGCTGTACTCGAATGAGTAGTGAGCAGGCGCCTGTATAAATATTATTTATGAAGATACCTTCCAATAAAATAATAAAAATAAATAACGAAAACAAAGTAATGCACATAGTAACTAACGTGGTAATCTTCATGGTGTTCATTGTGAGTAGAGTAATGAGCAGGTTGATGGTGAGAAATAATTGGCACGTGGTGGGAGATGACTGGGGTGTGGTGTGCAATGATTGGGGTGTGGTGAGCGACGATCGGAGTGTGGTGAGCGATGATCGGAGCGTGGTGAGCTACCACCGGTGCGTGTTGCACATGTCCATGACTCTGATGGAGAACGACGTTCTGGGAGGAAACGGCGTGGCCGTGGCCGCTGTAGCCGTGACCACCATTGTGGTATTGGGCCAAAGATACAGCCAGGATGGCAGCAACAAAAGTAACCTGTAACGAATGTATTAAAATTAATAAATTAATATTAATTTAACATCGAATGTAAATATATAATTATTTATTGTCAAGTATATAAATGTACCTTAGTAAGCATATTGTTGTGGACAAATGAATGTTCTTTAACCAGCGAATAGTCCTGAATGATATCTGATACTTACACGGCGAGGTTTTTATACCAAGTGAAAAGTAACTCATGAAATTTACGCAAGAAATTAAAGATATATTGGTTGAAGCCAGTTTTGTCCACATAGCAATGTTGCACTTTATGACCATACGACCTTGGTTAAGCTGCTTAACAACATTTGTAATACCATTGGTAAGATACAAGTTATCTTTTAGGACTTATATAATATAGGAAGGATAAAGGCAGAGAAAGCAGGCACCCAAATGATAAGAAAATCGGTCCGAAACGCGGTTTTTTGAGGTGAATTGATATTCTATTTTTAGGTATGATCTAATTAATCGATTTATTCTACTGGATACGAGTGATCTTCTGTTGTTTCTATATTTGGAGTGGTCACCTGTGACGTAATCAAATAAGTACTTGAGGACACAAGCAACACCGAAAGCGCTTGGTGAAGCTTCAGCAGAGTCTCGGCGCGTCGGTCGTATGGGGCAAACGCACATAGAACGAATTGAAGCTGATGATTGAAGTTGACGCGCGCGCCGAACAACTGTCATGTTTGGATAGAACCGATTTAGTTGTTCTTCGATTAAATAGAGTATTTGCAGTATAGTGATTAGACAACTATGTAAAGCATTTAAGGGTATAAGTTAAAGAGACATAAGGTAGTGATAAGAATGTAGATGCAGAACAACAAAGATCTCGGTTCGGGAACATTAATTAACTAATTCGATCATCCCGTTCCGACATATTTATATCGCATAAAAGTTTTTCCTCGCCAGTTTACGTCGATTATACGTCATATTGTGTTGGAAAATACCTCAAAGCGTAAAATAGATAAGTAAGTAAATAAAAGTTCATTTCTATTAAAGATAAATCTTTTTTGTTCAATTATGGTACAAGAGCAACACATTATTTCGTTTTAGCTATGTATACAGCACCGGATAATACAGTAATTATGATACGGCTTCGACAGTGTTGTAAAGATGATGATAAAATGTGTATTCTGGGACAGAGATAACACAATTCCTTTGACTCCCTCTCTTCCTATGACAAAGTAGGTGATGATTAAATTATTAAATCAGGCCATAGACATTAGTGAATTTCGGCAAAAACGACTTAGAGATTTTAAGAGAGTATAGTTTATTCTAAGCAGTCAATTTTTTACATTAATAATAAAGCTTCTACTATTATAGAAAAACCCTTTCATTTAATGAAAAGGAAACAAACATACAAGATAAACACGTATATTACTCATCCGCATCGCAGCCTTTTTTTTTGTTTACGAGGGGGAAACCTTCAAAAGGTACCCGGTGCCGTGGGAGCGACGCAGGGTTATGTGGGATTCTTCGCATCGCAACCTATCTACCTATTAAAATAGCAATCTACTTGTTACATTTGTTATAATAACGAAGGAGTAATAAAGATAAATTACGAAAAGCTATGTTATTTTGCATTTGTATAGCTTCTCTAAGATAAACGATCGCAACTGTTTATTTTTATGGAGCTGTAATACGTGTGTCATTAATTTGATATTCAAATAATCTTTAGGGAAAGGCTTCTCTTTCACAAGCCTTCCTGATAATACACGAAATATGAGATTATGTTTAGGACTAATACTTGTAATATGATATATTTTTAGCGTTAATCTGAGTATCTAAAGATATTGTAATCGTATTTTCATTCAATCCTCCTTCTATCACGGATATTTAGGGCATAGTAAATAATCTTGTGTTATTGAGCTGTAAATGTAAAGTATTTAAAATGTTAATTAATTTGTCAGAAATAAAATCTGTACACTTAGATAAATAAAAGCATCTTAAGGAATCTTAACTCAGACATTATTAGCGATGCTAGTAGAAAATTACATTGTAGGTATGCTAAGTCGAACTGTCCCTTTACCATGAGTTTTCAAAACATCCCACAATTTTACGTTTCGTTTACTCAACCCATCATTCTGTTCCGTTTGCTAAGTGGTAAGTGGTCCAGTCTGTTTGTCTGCCTCACATGTTCGCAAAAAAGAGAGACCAAACAAGAAGCGCCATTTTGTCAATTTAGACATTTAATGCTACGTTACTGACACTATAGTTCCGATACAATCCGCTAGGGGCACTAATTGGAATTTGTATGGGCCAATACGTAAACAAATAACAAAATAGTAATATTTGTCCATACGTAAAAACACATGGTAAGAGTACTGTCGAACATTGAAAACACTAATCGTAACCAAGTTAATATTTGATCGAGCTCATCGATGATAAATAAAAGTATTTATTCACAACACTTACATGGACATAATTCACTACTTAATGTTATGTTTGTGGGAAAATTAATTGTTTAAGATGATAAATGATCAATATGATGATGATCAATAAGAGGTGTTTATAATTTAGTAGTTAATGTACAAACTACAAACGAATAGAGACTTATAAAATTCCTTTTAAATGTTTCATAACATATACTTTCTTTTTAATTTTAAGGGCTAATATATGGGTTTGACATTTAGGCTATGATTATGTGAACATTTATGAATCAAAGTATGAATTGCTTTTCTAAATATTTATTCATGTATAAATAATTTAATCAATTAAGAGTTAACGTAGAAATTCTCAGTGGTAGTTGTTGTGGATTGGTTGATGAGCTGGAGCGGCATGCGCAGCATGGCCTTCACGGTGGACAACAGCGTTGAATCTGTAAAAGGAAATAAATTAATTTGAAAAGTCTAAAAGTTACGATTATAACAAACAATTTAAATTCTTAAAAAGAGCACGAGGCTCTATGCAGCTTTTATCCCTTCTCAAAATCAGTATTACATATTGTACGGTTCATTCAACTTCGATACCTATGGCCTTTGATATTTATCAATCGCGCGAGATTCATTCAAAAATACGTGTTATTAAGAGTGTCTTACCCAGAGTGAGCATCAGCAGTGTAGTCGACGCGCCTGACAGTGCCGTCAGCCTCGTGCAGGCTGTAGGAGCCGTGCACGGCGTCGCCCTCACGTGTCTCGTGCTGGGACTTGATGTCGCCGGTGTGGGAGTCAGCTACGGAGTACTCGAAGGCGTAGTGGGCAGGCGCCTAATGAAATTAATGTAAATTTCATAGATAGTAGAATTAGAATTAGATAGTAGAAGATTTGAATAAATAATGCAATATATTAATTAATTTCGGTTTTACATGATATTCCACATTGTGTTCTCCGTGAGAGGCGTAGTGGGTAGGCTGGTGAACAATGGGTGCGTGGTGCGCAATCACTGGCGCATGAGCGATTAGGGGTGCGTGTTGTACGTGTCCATGGCTCTGGTGCAGCACGATGTTCTGGGAAGAGACGGCGTGGCCATGTCCGTGGCCGTAGTTGTCGTGTTGCGCGGCAGCAACGGCGAGGATAGCGACAACAAGAACAATCTAATTCAAATCAAAATTATGTACTTATTATTTTTTTAGTTTAAGCTATTTAGGCTTCTAGTAATATGCGATATTTTACTTTTTGATGTTTTAGTTCTATCCTTTACAGAATTTTATAATTTAGTTTATTGTCGTTTTAAAATACTATAAGTAAAGTTTTAATTTACCTTTGAGATCATATTTGTTTTTTTTTGTATTTACGGTGTTACAGTAAAAAGTCAACTGATATGGATACCTCAAAAAATTGACTTTTTATATCTCTTTAACGGCAGCTTTACATAAGTAATGGTTTAATTAATGTCGATCAAGTTTATAAACTGATCTTGAGCCCATTTTTGAGTAGGCTTTAGATTCGGGTTTTTTTATATATATAGTTTTAATTGACACAAGCTATAAATACATCGAAGGTAAAAGTGAAGTTAGGGAAATTTAACAAAACTCCTTATAATTTCAGTAGACTCAGTGTTCGTGCCTTACATCTTTTTTTTAAATACGAGTATAATTGGAAAAATCGAACAAACTCATGTACAAAATTCTCAATAACACGAAATAAATTTGAAAAACTGAAAACGATAGGGATGAAATGCGAGGTAGAAATTGGAAGGGTTACCGTCAGTGGCTAAATTTAATTTATGTTTTCGTGCCTTAAAGAGCATGTTAATCTGTCCGTCCTGGTTGTTATGGGTTAGTAGTCATTAAACTTTACAAGCGCTTTATTGGTGATTTGAGAACATTGGAGGGTACGTTAAAACGTTCCAGTTGTTATTATTGGATAGCAGTAGTTAAATTTTAGCGTAAGCCTTTTATTGATGAATAATTAAAAGTATCCAAAATGTATGAGACTAAGCTGTAACTTTCTCTAGTAACTCGAATTAGAGTAGCTTCGTTGATTACACTCTGTCTCCACGAGTGGTAGGTAAAGATCCACATTTTATCTTAACTGTAGCACGTAGGTTGAAGCCAATAAAATAAACAATATAATAATTCAATCATCTCCTTTCATATTTGAATCTCAATATTTATTTGTGATGCGTGAAGAACAACGAGGAAGAGAAATCGATGAACAAAAGGAAACACATTCGCTTTTGTGGGACAAAATTTATTTCATAGATGTTTGTGGTAGAATAAATGTAGAGAAATATCAACAAGGCTTGAGTAGTTTATATTACATTGTAATAGCTTAAATATGAAACAAGTTGATGATCGTTATCACCGTCAGATGAGCTAGCGAAATGTTAAGGAGCTGTGATATTGTTCTAACGACCCGCTATCCAAGGTCTTAGCTAGGAGTAAGTTGTGTTGTTGTTGTGTTAACTTTAAACTTATTGCTATGTTCAAATATTTTGTTTGCGTATCTCAGTAAGGGGCAATTAATCGTCTTTCTTTATATTGCCTGAAATATATGATTAAATAAATAAATTAAAAAATATGTTGATTAATAAAGATAGTTAACTTTTTCTAGCATTGCTGATGAACTGATAATAATTTGGTCATTTACTATAGTACTTGTTTTTCTAGTTCTACATTTTATTTTCTTGATAAAAATAGTTCAGTGTTGGAATAAACAAATAAATTCTTACTTGTCATCCTTTTCCTTATTGTGCCTTTTTTATTAAAGCAACTGTTTTAGTATATAAGATTTTTATTTATTTTTAGCTCAAAAATGTTGCTGTCAGGTTTTTAACCTTTTTTCTACAATAAAGGAACAACAAATGCAGGATCCAGTCGATCTGATAGTAAATGGCTACTACCGTCCATAAAACATCTGTGTTTAACCAAAGATTAGCTTCCTACAGAGAAGATGAGATTCCTATCTGAGGCTGGCAATGGATTAGTTGCTATCTCTGAGCACTAAGATTAAAAGCCACAGAAAAGTATGTTTCTCTTACTATCGACTTCAAAGCGGAACACGACAGCACTTAACATCATTGTTTTAGTCAGAAATAGATGTGTAAGGTTCTAACACCATTAAAGCTGCATTTAAAAAATATATACTGTTACACTAAATGAAAACTTATATTTATAGTTGTTTTTTGTGATTCTTTTATAAATGATTGACTCTAGATTTGCTGATATTACTTAAAATATGAATAGAACAACAGACATATTCAGGTGAAACATATTATATAATAAGTACGTATCCATTGTGGTTATAATTATCTTCTGTATGAATTAGTTAATTAACAATATAAGAGAAGATGAATAAATTAATTCCAGGTATACTATACACAATTTAAATGTATTATTAATATTTAGTATAACACTATTGTAATATAAAAATAAATTATCAATAGTTTAATGGTGGGAGTGATGGACTGGTACGGCATGAGCAGCATGACCTTGACGGTGGACAATGGCGTTGAATCTGTAAGATAATTAAATCAGTTTAGTTGATTATTCCATAGAGATTACATAACATAATTATAAACTCTTTATACGATTATTTGTGAATTTAAGAAGATTTTACCCGGAGTGCTTGTCAGCGGTATAGTCAACCTGTCTGACAGTACCGTCAGCCTCGTGCAGGCTGTAGGAGCCGTGCACGGCGTCACCCTCACGTGTCTCGTGCTGGGACTTGATGTCGCCGGTGTGGGGGTCGTTCACGCTGTATTGGAACGCGTAGTGAGCAGGTGCCTGAAACGTTAAATTTTAGTTATGTAAAATTACAGATAAAATAATTTTTAATGACCACATTCTATCTATTACAATCGCACTGCTGCGTACTAGTCTTTTTTTAATTTAGTGGGGTTAAGATCATTGTTTACCACATTTTCCAAGAGCGAATTGGTGAAACATGTGCCTGACCGACTGTTCTGACCTCATGCGCGAGAGGTCCGAAATTCACTACTACGTTGCTCAATTAAACCTAGTTATAATAAAAATTCAGAAATCGTTCTCAATTCCTTACATAATGTTCCCCATCGTGTCCGCTGTGGGTGTAGTGAATGGGCTGGTGGTGGACAATAGGCGCGTGATGAGCGACAATTGGAGTATGGTGAGCAATCACGGGTGCATGATGAGCGATAACCGGTGCATGATGAGCAATGATCGGTGCATGATGAGCAATGACTGGCGTGTGATGAGCAATCACTGGCACGTGCTGCACGTGTCCGTGGGTTTGGTGCAGAACAACATTCTGCGAGGAGACGGCATGGTTTTCACCGCGACCATAGCCGTGTTGCGCCGCGGCAACAGCAAGGGTAGCAGCAACAATCAAAATCTGAAAATAAATATGTGTTTGATTACATTTCATCATTGCTTCCTTAACTCTACAACCTCGTTTAACGATTACATATGATTGGATAACAGTAATTTAAAAACATAATATTTGAATGAAATAAAACAAACCATTTGTAATACCAATACCAAACCAATACCATTTACCAATACCATTTGTAATTTTCAATTACCTTTGTGTGCATTTTTATTATTTTTTGGGTAATTCCTTGCAGTGTCTTATGACTACTGATACCAGAAATTACGATAATTAAAATTGTCTTTTTATATCTTACAAGTGGGGTATAAGCTTGCATAAGTAAACATTTCATTCAGTTAAAATCAAGTTTCTTACAGAATCAATAATGTTCTGGATCTCGTTTTTGGTAACTATAAGGGTCAATACTTTTTTGGACTTTTGTGCTTTTCATTACAATAAGTAGTTTGATATTTAAAATTATCTGGATCCCGTTTAGAGCAACTTTTATTTTTAAAGTATTGTATATATTATTTGCTATAATTTTAAATTTCTATTTAAAATAAAATTTTATTTCTATTTCTGTCAATCTAAAGCTCGTTGTCTTCCATGAAACCCCAAATAGAACACAGTTACAAAATTTATTATTACAACCTACATATTAAATTGTACGGACAAAATTGGTACATTTCGTATGTCTAGTTTAGCAAAGCAAACAAGCATCTTGCTACGAAATTAGAACCTGTGTCGTCATATACCGGTCTAAGCAATCGCTTTAAGTTAAGACAATACCATTCAAAAGGAGGAATTTTGAATGTAGAACCCTTTGTGGTTTGACTTTAGAGTCACTACTGACAAACTTTTCCTGCTTAATAAAGATAGTTTTCAGCGCTGATATATTACGGTTTCCAAGGCGTTCGAACTTAGACCACAGGGGTGATAAAATTTGGGGTTAATATTATAATCGACTTCTTTTTTTTTTACGGTGACAATTTTAAATGAGAGAATCATAGAAGTGGTTTCGTCCAAAATAAATATGTGCAATTCCGGCTTTTCCGGCTTAAAATCTAATTAAATTGCAGTTTTGCAAATATTGATTCAAAGACTTTGTTTAGTTAGTCCTTTTACTATTGTCTATGCCATTGCCCGTATATTCAAATGTCGCTATCTGTGCCTAATTGAAGAAGTCACTCTATGTGCAAAGTTGTATTTTGCTCAGCTATTTTCTTTGAGTGCGGCATTCCATCTATCCTGTCCAACAGCCTTTAGAGGTCCAATGTAGAGTACAGCATTAGTTTGTCAGAATTGGCGGCAATAAGATGTAATATATGGATCGCGTTAAGGAAAAAGATATAGTTTTTTTTTTAAATTAAAGTAAATGGTTTTAAAGATTAGACCACAACTTCCCCATAACTCCTGAAACGAAGCCTTCATTTTAAAAAAGGTTATTGTTCTTTTTATTCTTCTGTGCAGTTGGAATGAATAGTATACTTTTCTTCTTTAAGATTGTGCTTGTTTCTGGCTTAATTTTATTTGTAGTGCTCGTTCGACGTAACTAGATTAGGTTTATATCACTCTTGTACCCAATACGCTAAATTCCTGCAGTTTGACACTTCGTCAAGTGGCACATTAGTCAATGACGCGACACTACGCAAAAGCATCATCATATTTGTCGTTTTGTAAAAAATATCTTTAAATATGTAGTTTTAACTTTTTATTATTACTTTACATATACAAAGTTCTTGACGCGAACATTTAAGATGTTGAATGAGCTTCCTCCTGAGGTATTCCCGGAGCGCTATGACATGGGGCTCTTCAAAAATGTTTAAAAAGAGCTCTCATACAAAGCCGGCGATGCATTGCCGACTCCTCTGATGTTGCAAATGTCGATAGGCGTCGTTGACTACTTACCATCAGGTAGTACGTCTGCCTAATCGTTAGATTAAACAATAAAAAAGAGTGTTCAGCTTTTTGTATGCGATGCCTACTCCTACTTGGTCGTCCTGTTTTTCTTTTTGGTATACGGAATATTAAAAATTATCTCTTGAATACGTACAGTACACATAAAAGTACATTGAATATGACAGATTTTATGCTAGTTCTTAACAGCTTTACAAAAATTGGAGACTACTGCAACAAATGTATTAAAAATATATAGTTAAACATTGTTTTAATATTATAAAATATTTAAAAAAAGCGTGTAAAAAGACGTAAGAGATTTTTCTAGGTACATAAATTCAAAATTAAAACGTAGTATAAATTAATATTTATACTTAATTATTATTTTTTCAATAGTAAAACTATAAAATATAATTAAAGGAAATGTAATATGTATCTAAAGAAAGTCAGTAAATAATACAATGATATAAGTATTACAAAGTTTATTCAATTTTAACAGTAATTTGGCACGTCATGACATATTATATTATTATTATTAAAATTATGTAATTTAGTGGTAGGAGTGATGGGCGGGCTGATGATGGACGGGAGCGGCATGAGCAGCGTGACCCTCGCGGTGAACAACGGCGTTGAATCTGTAAGTTTTTTTTTGTTATATCATAGGGTTTTATTTTAAAATATTTAAACCTATTATATTATAATAACTTAAACTAAATTTAAAACAAATAGGAATAAAAATATTTACAGTAATTAAAAAATAACTAAAAATATAATAAATAAAATAAATGAGCCAGATCGCTGCCCCAAGGTACGAGTAGAGTACCCAAGACACTAGCAGCATTACCTCGTTGTATTGCCAAACTTACTTACGATTTTTATTAAATAAATCGTTTGTATTATTTACATAAAATATAACAAGCAAAATCACGTTAACGTTTGGTTGTAATTTAATAAATTTTTTTTTCTTATGAGTCTTACCCGGAGTGCTTGTCAGCGGTGTAGTCGACGCGCCTGACAGTGCCGTCAGCCTCGTGCAGGCTGTAGGAGCCGTGCACGGCGTCACCCTCACGAGTCTCGTGCTGGGACTTGATGTCACCGGTGTGGGGGTCGTTCACGCTGTACTCGAAGGCGTAGTGAGCAGGTGCCTAAATTAGCATAATACATATTCATAAGTTTTATGGTTATTTGGAAATGTCCTTGTTTGAGTCAAGTATAAGTCAAGAAATAATTATTTTATTGAATCAATTAATAATTTTCAAGTTGTAAATTCTTTACTAGTTACTACCTTACTACCTAGTAAGGTAGTAACTAGTAAATAGACTGAAAAAATGTAGATGAGGAATATGTGTCTTACGTGGTGTTCCTCATGATGACCGCTGGAATAGTGAATAGGCTGGTGGTGGACGATGGGTGCATGAGCGATAATGGGTGCGTGGTGAGCAATCACTGGGGTATGGTGAGCGATCAATGGAGCATGGTGAGCGATCACTGGAGCATGATGAGCGATGATAGGGGTGTGGTGAGCTACGTGACCATGGGTCTGGTGCAGCACAACGTTCTGAGATGATACGGCGTGACCGTGACCATGTTCATAGCCATGTTGCGCTACGGCAACGGCCAGGGTAGCGGCAAGGATTAGGATCTGAAATATTAAGTTACTCATTAATACAAATCTTCATTAACTTACATAATCACAGCCTCATTTTATTAGTTTATTTCGATTAACACTATTTTAGCCTTCGGTTTCGTTCTCTAGGTAATTTGAAATCATAATAATAATTCGATATATTATTTTCAAATATTTATCACTCGCGGTTACAACGTACAATTTTACTACGTATTTACCTTTGAGCACATTTTATATTTGTGTGATATCTTGCTGTGTCAAATGACAACTGATACCAGAAACAACTGAAATTGTCTTTATATATCACTCTAGTGGGATACTTGCATAAGTACACTTCATTCAGTTAAAATCAAGTTTGTTACACACTTAACTATAAGGCCCTGAGACAGATACTTTAACATATCAACTTTTATTTTCTTATAGAAATTAAGGGCAGAGATAGCCTCGTAATTCAAACCAATCATGGTCGCCTACACTAAAACCGGGTTTGAACTAAGGCATGCGTGCCATGTGCGTTGTGCGTATTAATGTTTAATTGAATTAACTTATTGTTACGGTTATAAAATGCCTTAGTAAGAGACAAATATGCCCAAGAAATTTCCATGATTTACAAAGGAAAGTCATTTATTTTGGTGCGTCATTAAAAAATGGGCAATTATGTCTACGAATTTAAAAATATGGGTAAAATGAATTTTCACTTTTTATCGTACTTTCAGATAACTATATGGTGTTTGCTTTACTTAAAGTTAAAATGATGAAAGATGAAATGTTGAATGATGAAAGATAAAATTCTAGAAAGCTTCATACTGTAAAAATCATTCTTTATTATAATAGTACGTCAAATAGCATAATTTGATGTTAAATTTTGATCGCCATGCATGTCATGAGACTACGAGTTTATAACCAAACCTAAATGGACATGATTTCTTATTAAAGTTAATAACAGTTGTGGCCAGAGGGCAAATCAAATACATACAGTATTATCACTTACGTAATCTTGATGTCTACTCTATTTTACCTTTGAAATAAGACCACAGTTATTATTATCATAAGTTCTTTCTTTTTGAAATATTCACCTACATATCATATTGTTTAAAAAAGCATTTAATAATTTTAGCACATAATATATCTATGTCTGAGGTATCATAGCTACATTACACTGCTGAGTTTAGTAATAGACGGGACATCATTGCTAAATGTAGACCGAAAAAAAATATATGATTTCCGCTTCCTACTAAACTTAATGCGGATATTTAACTAAGGTTCTCAACTCAGTGTATAGTTTGTTTAACCGAACTATTTATAGATTTGTTTTCTATTCGCAATCTTATTTTGGTCTTGTTTTTTGTTGAAATTATTTTTTTCTAATTTGCCAAATTTTCTTTGTGTTCATGTTCCTGTTTTATTTTTTTCTACTTAAGTGTGATTACCCTTAGACGTTTATTTTAAATTATTTTATCGTTCTCGTGTACTCTTTATTCGGATAGTCTGCAGGTTATACAATATTAAGTCAGTATACTTAAGATCTGTATCTACAATAACATAATATTACCACCATTTTTGGATTGATTGAAAAAATCACTACCATAGGAGAAGTTCCATCGTTATCATATTCGTCAAACTTTTGCTGTGTTACTGCAGGGCATGGTCTTCTTCCAGAGTAAGGGGCTTAGGTCATAGTCCACCGTGCTGGCCAAGTGCGAATGTTAGACTTTACACATCTTTCAGAAGTTTTTTTCGAATTTTGAGGTGTGCAGGTTTGTCACGCATGTAACAATTAATTTCTAAGGGGCATTTCGGATCCCCCTAATCGGAAGCCGAGTTCCTTAATCACTCGGCTCTTATTGAAATTATCCCGGTAGGAACAAATATGTAATTAATCTCTAGGAGCATTCTATGACAGAAGTAAGTGTGTCGAAGTAACATCTCAGAGCAGTAAAATCAAAATAGGAGAGAACAGTTTAAGTTAGGTAAGAACAAGTTGTTTTTGTTAAATGTATCATTAGTAGGATCACACAACTTTAGTTTTAGTTCGTTTACAGCTTTGCGAATGAGTAGTAACTTGTATTTTTATCTGTCAAAATGTAAATTGAGTAGCTTCACGATATCTAATCTAACTAGTCTAGTTTACCAAACACTTTGGTAAACTAGAAAACCATAAATAAAATAAAAACTACCATAAATAACGTTAATAATCATAATAATATTTCAGCTTTACATAATAAATTAAACGGTAAAAACGTTTTTACCATTTTTATTGGCTGTAATTAATTGATTAGTACACGCACAACAAAGCCCTGAGCAAGATCACTTAAGTTAAGGACTAAAATTAATTCCACAAAGAAATGCCTGACAGAATTGTTTATGTCAATCTTTATTTAATTTAATTTACAACTTTTAATATTATTTGCATTTAGCATAATGATTATGAGAAGGATGAGAAAGGCATTGTAATCTATTACTTATTTATTCATAACATAATATTACATTTAGATTTTTTTTTAAACTCAAGGATAGATGGAACAGTTAAGGGTATTCCTCAAATGTATAGTTGTTATAAAGAAGATAGACAACTGGTTCATGATTTGAAATATACTTTATTTAAATACTTATATTACATAATTTTATATCAGAACAGTAGATTTTCAATGATAGGAATGACCGTGTTGCTGATGAACGGGGGCGGCGTGGGCAGCATGACCTTCACGGTGGACAACGGCGTTGAATCTGAAAGAAAATGTAGAAATTTCAAAAAATCTGGTTTGCGTGATGTTATGTAGTTAAATGGCTAAATAATATTTTAATATTCGTTAACCTTACCCAGAGTGAGCATCAGCGGTGTAGTCGACGCGCCTGACAGTGCCGTCAGCCTCGTGCAGGCTGTAGGAGCCGTGCACGGCGTCGCCCTCACGAGTCTCGTGCTGGGACTTGATGTCGCCGGTGTGGGAGTCAGCTACGGAGTACTCGAAGGCGTAGTGGGCAGGCGCCTACAATTAAGGTAATTAAATTGTTAATGTAATAAACAATATATGAAGATAAACTAAACGAGAATGGTGAGAAACAAAAATGTTACTATTGCTTCTTACGTGGTAGTCTTCATGTCCGCTGGAGTAGTGGGTAGGTTGGTGATGGACAATAGGAGCGTGGGCAATCACGGGCGCGTGGTGAGCGATCACAGGTGTATGGTGAGCGATCACAGGCGTGTGGTGAGCGATCACTGGGGTGTGTTGCACGTGACCGTGGCTCTGGTGCAGCACGATGTTTTGGGAGGAGACGGCGTGACCGTGACCGTGACCGTGACCATATCCGGAGTCGTATTGTGCGGCGGCAACGGCTACGGCAGCGGCAAGTACTAACACCTGAAAATAATTATGTTTTTATTATTGTAATAACATTTTTCGCCTAAACTGTTTTTTTTTATAAAATGCAATGAAGTGCATATTTTGAATCATATATGAACGCGTTAATAATTGTTTTATTTCTACACCTTGGCGAACATTTTTGTATTTTTACTGCACTATTACAGATTCCTGTGGTAACTGATACTGTATGTTGCAGATTTTGTCTTTTTATACAAAAAATGTTGATACATATACCGATTACATAACAGTAATAAATCCTGAACAAGCTTGTAGCACCGGTTGGAGACCTTGAACAGGGTTTACGTAATTGCTCGAATTGTTCAAGTACAGCATTGCACGGAAAGTTAATGAAAAAATATATGACCGTACTTACATGTTCGTAAAAAATGTGTATTCATTATATTTACATTCATTTTCCCTCTTTATTGTAAAAAAATAAGTTCTTATGAAGGATGGACAAAAGGCTTAGAGATATGTTCTACTAGCCGACTCAGATGCTTATCACATTTATACTGTACGTTTTTTACATATATTTTAAGCAAAGTCGCCTTCTTAATAAAATCTTTGTTTAATCTGCTTATGGTTGTATGTAAGAACAAGCTTTTATTTTTACTAATAAGTTTAATAATTGCATACACTTCATCACAAATTGAGGTGTTCATTCAGAGCGTTTATGGCATGGTGGCTCTTAAAAAAAGATGTAAAAAAGCTTTCCTTCAAAGCTGGCAATGCATTGGCGACTCCTCTGGTGTTGCAAATGTCCATAGGCACTGTTGACTACTTTCCATAAGGACTGCTTTATCGTTTGGCTCAAATATATAAAAAAAAATCAATTTCAATACTTTGTTACGATACATGATGCTAAAACCTTTTTTTTTATTTACGAGGGGGAAACCTTCAAAAGGTACCCGACGACGTGGGACCAACGTCGGGTTATGTGGGATTTTTACCGCACTAAAAGCCCCCCGGTGGCCGTCCTCAGCGCTTGGTGGAGAACTCCGGGATATCCGATGGAACACAACTGGAGTCCTCCGAACGCGATGCCCCAATCGGGCTCTTCCCTGGGGGAGCAGTTTACGCTCTCCCACACACCTGGTGTTAACACAACCCCAGAAGCCCCCTTTTAGTCGTCTCTTACGACAGGCAGGGGACACCGTAGCCCTATTCTAGTCCCGGGACTACAGGGACGATGATGCTAAAACCTAGTAACGCAAATAAGGTCACTAAATTAGATAACTTGAAAAGGATATGTTAGCACGGGATACATATACAGGGTGAATTTTTCAAATGGGCCTTCAGGGCCAAATCCGAAACTATAAGGATTAGCGAAAAATGCTGAAAGGAGTTACGAGGCCGATTTTGATAAAAACTAAAACTGCATCATTACTTTTTTAAAATAACTTTTTCCCTAGCCGGGAATCGAACGAGTTCATTTTGAAAAAAAAATATACCCTCTATATTATTCCACTATCTGATAGTGTTGCTTATAGGGATCAAAATCTGGGAAGTAATGATAAATGACAAACTAAAGGAAAAGCCACAATTTTAAGAAAATACATATTTTTTCATATTAATTTGGCAGTTAAGTTCCCGCCATTCATCAATTTAAACATTTCGCGTATTAACATTTTTTTTTGGCTCGATGCTTCAAATCATTCGAAATGGTGGTTTTGTTCTTCAAGAAGTCATATTTTTATGTCCGACTTAGTTAAGGTTACTTTTAGGACCATTATAATTGATTTAACTTGCTATGGGCGGAGTTTCGTTTAATACAGATGTAAAATTGACAATTTGCGAGAATGTCTTTTTGGAGTCAAATCCGAGTGATAACTGAACAAAGAGATATAGAAAATCATATTAACTGTTTAAACAATTTTTTTTTATTTAATCACTTATCTATTTTTATTAAAAAATAAATCCTAAAAACGGCGGTAATTTATTTGCCAAACTATTACTTTTTCATACTAAGCCGTATGTCACGGTTATAACATCGAATAATTAGTTGATTAACCGACAAATTCTTCAATGGTATGACTTATGTATGTTTCTAAAGAATTATACATAAATCATTTGTTATGTATAATCCTTAAGGATTAGTATGGTAATGTATGGAAAAATATGTATTTTCTTCAAAATTTACCTTTTCCTTTAATTTGTTACATAACATTACTTCCCAGAATTTAATCCTTATAAGTGACACTATCAGATGGTGGAATAATATAGAGGGTGTAATTTTTTTCAAAATGAACTCGTTCGATTCCCGGCTAAGAAAAAAGATATTTTAAAAAACCAATGATGCTGTTTTAGTTTTTATCAAAATCGGCCTCGTAACTCCTTTCAGCATTTTTCGCTAATCCTTATAGTTTCGGATTTGGCCCTGAAGGCCCGTTTGAAAAATTCACCCTGTATATATACATTAAGCGTATTTTATGCTCCGTGAAGATGAAGATGATAAAGCGAATTTGGAAGTACAATCATCTTTGTTATTTCTGTCTTATAACTAGAATATTACGTACTCCTACGATCTAATTTGCTACTTCTACTCGTATATTGTAAAAATGCTGATTTATAAAAAAAATATTATTTTTCATGTTTTTTTTACATAATAAATCAGTAATCTTAATTTGTATCATTTGTAAAACTATGCTAGAAATAACTTTGTCTCTTATTTATTATCTATCCCCTTATTTATTATAATCTCTTAAAAATTAATAGACTTTGTTATACTCATAGCTAAACACTATTATTTCTCGTTTGATAGATGTTATGGACACTTATTAATAAACACTTAATCACTCATTTAAATATAATTATATATCTAACCGGTGATTGAAGGCGGACTCCTCTGAGTGAGAGATCTACTTGAAGTTAATTACAGATGCCTTGCTGCCTCTGAGAACTAAATTGGAACGCCTCCGATAAGTGTTCCTCTTTTGCCACATCTTACAAACATAGATTAGTAAAGATTACTCACTCCTAATAAGAAAATGTACCCAGTTTTGAGAATTGAAATAGTTGCGTAATAGTACATTACAATACGAGGACGAAAAATTTTTTTCTGACAAGTGTGAGTTTGCAGGCCGAGCCGCAGGCGAGGACTGCAATCACACGAGTCAGAAAAACATTTTTCGTCCGCGTGTTGTATAAAATTTTATATTACGGGGTCGGAAATGGGGGTTTTGCGCACGCGAAGCGTGCGTAAGGCTGAGACCGCACTGCGATTAAACGCACGCGTTTAACCGCAAGACTGAAACCGCTAAAATATAAAACATATTGCTTTCTATACAAGTGCACGCACTAGTGACTTTTTCAGTCGACTGATTTATTGTTACATTTTGACCGCGGCTTGTTTAAAGCGCGGTTTTTTGTCTCCCATAGTAATTGTATGGTGGGGCATTGATATAAACTAAAGATATGTTACTAGTGGGTAAAACATGAAATATACAAAATACACCAATTGGAGTGAATCGACTCCAGCCGCTCTCGCGGCGGCGTAGTAACTGACACGTATGTATGTCACTGTATACGTTTAACGTCATTATTTTAGTCTTCTAAGCCTCAAAATGCCTTCTTGGGCAATGCTTAAATGTACAAATTATGCAAAAAAATACCCAAGATTCATGGAATCACATTTCACAAGTAAATGAGGAGAAATCATTATATCTTGATTGTTTTTCGTGCTTGGTCCGCTATAATTACGTAACTGACAAAATAGAGATAACGTATTCCTTCCACAAGTAGTAATAGAGAAGCAAAATTTACGTACATATTTACGTATGAATGAATGAGTTACTTTCGGGTAAGCAAAAAGAAAAACGTGTATTTGTGTGTTTAGTGTAACACTTATTTGTGTTGTTTTGTGGGCAGGTAACATATCTATAGTTTTAAATATCATTGGTTTTTTATTCAGTCTCTAACCCCACAACACGTGCTGTTCGCCTGAAATCTATGATGAGACTGAAATAAAATTAAGCCAAAAGAAAACCGCAGTGCGTGTTCGTATGCGTTTTGGCGTTTTCAGCTTTTTTTATTCAGTCTGCGTTTAATCGCAGTGCGGTCTCAGCCTAAAACGTCCATTTACGCACGCCGTGATATAAAAAAGTTTTGCCACGTCTCCGTGCTAAAATGTCCCTAAAATATTTGAAATAATAATTTATTTTTTATGTAAATTACGCAGTATTAGATATTTATTCGTAAATTTTCTCTAAAAATGTTTTTATTTGTCAAGAACTCAAAAAAAATCTTACTAATAAGCCGTTTGTGGCTTCATTCAATTTCAAGGCGGCGAAGTATCTTTACTAATCGATGCTTACAAACTAAAATGCAGCAGTGTTTAATACTGCTGCTTTAATGCAGGAATAGGTGTAGCACTGGTGTCGCCAGAGTCGATCTACAAACGGTTCTAACGCTTAGACTGATTTGCCTGCAATTTTCCGTGCTTGAATTTATAATTTTTCTTAAATACTTGCAATTACCATTTTTTATTATCTATGCATAAAATTATCCTAATTCAGTTATTAACACTGAATATACTTAATATACATACCGTTTAATATACTTTATACATACCTATAAATAATTAACTCAAACTTTTTTTAAAGTAATTATTTTAATTGTAGATACCCTCGGAGAATTTATTGGTACCATAGCTTAGTTTGCATGTTTTCACACAAGTGTGGTGAATTTTTATTTTATCAGAATATTATAAAATAATAAAAGAAATTCAGTTATTTGTATCTTAAATAATGTTGACCTTTGATCAATATTAAATTAAATGCCGGGAGATTTTCAGCAGCTTTTATGTTTTTTTATGGCCGTCATAATTTAAAAGGTCCGACCCTTCGTCAGTAGGATAATATATCTATGGGTCCAACTGATCATAATATGTCATCTCAATGTCATCGCGTAAGCACGTACCATAACCAAAGACGCCAAATTTTACTACAAAGCGATCGACACAATCCTTACTTTTTTGTTTATGTTCTATTTTCATTCTAGACGTAATATTGAACATTTCTCTAAATAATCTACGGTTCAACCACAAGTAATAATAAAGTTATGTGATAAAAACAACGATTTCGTAATTAAAATATTTCCACTGGATGCATTTTTAATGAAATAAAATACGTAATACGAGTTTTAAGAAATGTTAGATAAACAAAACATATTATTTTAACGTTTATTGCTTGATAACACTTAAATTATTTAGTAATAAATAACTTATACATAATTTAATGGTGGTAATGGACAGGAACGGCGTGGGTAGCTTTGCCCTCACGGTGGACAACGGCATTGAATCTGCAAAATGATAACAAAATTCATTGAAAATAAAAAATATATATAATAATCTTCAGTGCTGTAAAAGTTGGGACTGTTAGGATAGGTAGTAAATCAGACAATTTTTTTTTAAATGTAGAAGCAGCAAACGAGCTTCGCATGCAGTCCAATTATAAGTAATAAATTGCCTGATTATAAATGGATACTTTGCCTTTGGACATCTGTAATCAACCCTAGAGTTTAGAGTTTAGAGTTTTATCTGAGATCGACAATCGATGCACTGTTACCTTTAAAAACTAAGTTTAAAAGCCTCGTGTAAATGTCTATCCAACCTAAACACAGTAGCGCTTGGTACTACTGTTAGTACTTTAGTTAAATATATGTGTGGCAGTAAAGTCACTGAAGTTGACCACGAAGACTTCTATCAACTTCGTAGGAGTTGTTTTTATTCTTACCCGGAGTGCTTGTCAGCGGTGTACTCAACACGTCTGACGGTGCCGTCAGCCTCGTGCAGGGAGTAGTAGCCCTTCACGGCATCGCCTTCACGAGTCTCGTGCTGGGACTTGATGTCACCGGTGTGCTTGTCTTCTACGCTGTACTCGAAAGCATAGTGAGCGGGAGCCTGATAAAAATAAAAATAATTATTAGAAGAGAAGATTTCTATTAATATTGATGGTGATTATCGTCATGTCACGTTTTCTTACATGGTGTTCCTCGTAATGTCCGTGCGAGGCCTGAGCGGGCTGGTGGTGCAGGACGGCGACGGGCTGGTAAGCGTGGTGCGAGATCACGGGGGCGTGGCCGTGGCTCTGGTGCAGCACCACGTTCTGGGAGGAGACGGCGTGACCATGGCCGTGGCTGGCTTGGTGGTATTGAGCGGCGGCAACGCCCAAAGCAGCAGCGATGAATAATACCTGAACATATGGATTAACGGTATTGTTAGCATTTACGAAACTACAAAGTAATCTATTTTTCTAAGTCTTTTTTAATTATCGAATATCAGTATTAGGAATAATTATAAAATGTATTAACCTTGCAGATCATGTTGGCTGTTTACTCTACGGTAATCAAGAGATAACTGATAATGTGTAATAATTTCAATCGACTTTTTATACAAGTATTGTAACATGGATTATGACACTTTGGTTAAGAATGAAGGTTGAACAATAAACAGGTTTATAGGAATTTTAATTTATTTCCAATTTCTATTTCATTAGACGAATGTCAGTTTAATCTTGTAAAATATTTTTGGTTTTGGTATTATATTTCGGAGAGATAATCATGTCTAGAATGTGTGAGATAAGTCACAGAAATGTGAATAAATGTGTCACTGATAATGATATTTTAATATATTTTATTCAGTCGTTTACGAATACTGTGTTGTAGAAAATGGTGTTTGTAGGAATGTAATTAGTTTGACGCTCGTCTAAAATATTACCTAATCTATATCCAGATATTATATGCAGATCATCATAGTGACTATGGTAGAACCTATTTCAGTTTGAGTCAGTGGGCGCTACCACACTTATGTCTGCGAAATAACAACAGTATCAAATACTATAGTATTCTGGTTTGAAGAATGTAGTAGTGTAAAGGAACGTACACGATATATTCCAAACTCCACAATAGTAATGCTTTGCTTTAGGGACTTATGTATTACTCCAATCTTTTTTGGGGTTTTTTTACAGACGTTCACGTGTTTTTTACTTTAATGTAATAAAATTAGCACTTTTCTTTTTTTCTTAAAACCTAGGGCTTAATTAAAAAATATTTTATTTTTGCATTGCATTGTTTAAAATTAAAATTATTGCATTGTACTTTTTTAATTATGAGGTAGGGTATTTTTCAAGATAAAGATTAAAATATGATAGTTTGATGGGGACAAATTTCAAATTCATTACCACCTTTTGGGTCATATTGCGCAAATTTGTATGAAAGGTGTAATTGAAGGTTATTTGTACTTTGCAAGACTAATATAACATATATTAATTATATTCAACGAGACAGTTTTAAATAATCTAGTTTAGTGTTCTTAACATTCTTATGTATTACAAAATAGATATTAAGTTCAGCCTTACTATAAAAAGTCGGCCGCGATTGTTCAATATTATCAGTTGATTGTCAATAATTAAAGACATAACACCTTACACCATGTTCTGCAAGGTAAAACTACACTCAGAAATTTAAAAAAAAAAACATGTTATCTATAACACTTAGAAAATATACTAGATATACTAACGAGTTCTTAAAAAATTGAAGCTATAGGACATCTCGATACATTCAGTGAATAAAAATTATTTTCTATAAGTTGGATATAAGGGCAAGCTCTTACAATAATATTTTTACAGGTAGCTTTGCTCGCTGTCACCCTCGGCGTTGCCGCCGCTCAATACCACCAAGCCAGCCACGGCCACGGTCACGCCGTCTCCTCCCAGAACGTGGTGCTGCACCAGAGCCACGGCCACGCCCCCGTGATCTCGCACCACGCTTACCAGCCCGTCGCAGTCCTGCACCACCAGCCCGCTCAGGCCTCGCACGGACATTACGAGGAACATCATGTAAGAAAACAGCGCATGCATTATCACCATCAATATTAATAGGGGTTTTCCCTTGTAATAATTAGTTTTAATTTTAATCAGGCTCCCGCTCACTACTCGTTCGAGTACAGCGTAGAAGACAAGCACACTGGTGACATCAAGGCCCAGCACGAGACCCGTGAGGGCGACGCCGTGCACGGTTTCTACAGCCTGCACGAGGCTGACGGCACTATCAGACGCGTCAACTACACCGCTGACAAGCACTCTGGGTAAAATATTATAATAATTATTAAATTTTGTGATAGCAGTTTGTACTGATATAATAATACTTGTAACATTAGCCTTAATTCCTTATTAACAATATTAATTATTTTACAGATTCAACGCCGTCGTCCACCGTGAGGGTCATGCTTCTCACGCCGCTCCCAGCCATCACTAAAACTGTTATTTATTTCGTTAACTTATTTTAAACTAGACGACTGTTAATAAAATTTGTATATACATGTTTTTGTTTCCTTATAATATAAGAAATTATTTTAATACTTTGGATACCGTTAATATACATTTAATGTAATAAGTTAGGGCATAAGAGTTACCGTAGAGGTACTCTCATAAAGTATCAGCATCATTCATTTGAAGGTGGTAGAATCCTTTGCGGTTCAACTAAGGTAGCATCACCGCCACACCTATTTCTGCCTCATAACAGCAGTGTTGAGCGCTGCCGTGTTCTGGTTTAAAGGGTGTGGTCAGGGAGATATACTTTTCCGAGGCGTTCCAGCTTAGTCCTCAGGGGTAGCGGCGCATCTCAGGTAGGAATATCTAATACTATCGGGGGTGATTACATATGTCTATGGGTGGAAGTAGCAATTTATCATCAGGTGGACTGCATGCTCGTCTGCTACTCCTATTTTATATAAAAAACATCATTTAAATTTTATGTCTACGTTACATTTTTTTTTAACGTACAATATGAATATTTTCATTTATGAAATGTAACATGTACGAGTATGATTATGTTATTCACATGGATTACGTATTATTACTTAATAATACGTATTATTATTTCTTACAAATATTTTACATATAATTATTTTCACGGAAGCCAATATTATTATATGGAGTAGCAAAATCCAGGTATATGTAAAAGTACTTTCACGTTATGATCTTCTTTTTAATACCTTGCAGAATTAATTTTCAACCTAGTTTTTAGACATTGCTTTATGACAACTCCTAAAAAATCCATGTCGAGTTGCAATATATTATATTTATGGAACCCATAAAGTATATAATTATGTAAATGTGCAACATAATTAATAATATGTATAATATAATTTATGTAATAAAGTTGTGCATTTTTCGAAATGTTTTCATATTACTACTTACTATACGTTTGCTTATATAAATTTAAAAGCGGCCTAATGAATAATTTCCTTAGGTTGGAAGTCAGTTAACAACTGGAACAGCGATTATGAATGAAGTAGATAAGATATAATTATTTCTTGCATTTAGTGTTGCATAAAGAAAATTGCATAAAAAAATAAATAAAAAAAGTATTGATAAGTACTACTTACTTTTCAGTCTTCTTCCTTGTTTACTTATACTGGTGAAATAAAAAATAGTAATTTAATTGTCTTTAACTTAACCCTTTCAGACCCTCCTGTCACAATTGAGGACATTATGTTTTTCGTGATTTTTGCTACTAAAATTAATTGGAATCACATACTCCAAAAAACAACAAAATCAGGTCTGAAAGGGTTAATACTCGTATATTAATTAGCCACCACTTACAGAGCTTAATACAAAATTTATTAACGGGCAGAATAAAAATTGTCCTCATTTTTGTAAATATATTAAAATAAAACAAAACATCTTGGCAGGCTGTTTAAATATAGTTGTACTGCTTATAATTGATACATAGTTATTTTTTAATAGCACTTAACGGGGTTACTACGAGCATCGTAGCGAAGCGTAGCAAGTGTACCTATGAATCTTGTAGCTTTTAAGTAATTGCTATAACGAAACGAAGGGGGTAGAAACCTGTATGATATTACTAGTTAATAACAGCAGATTTATGCGCTGTTGTGTGCTGGTTTAAGGTAAAATGATTAAATTTGATATCTAGTATTAAATTATATAATTTTTGTCATGGTTTTAAAAATATTTTTTTTAAAAAGTACTAATTTAAAGGTAAAAGTGTCTTTAGCTACGAGGCACTACAACTATAAATGGAAAACATAAACGAAGACAGCCCAAATGATGTCTAATATATAAAATTCTTGTGTTAATGTTCACAATGTTAGTTACCGTACTCCTCCGAAACGGCTCTACCGATTTTCACCAAATTTTATATGCATGTTCATTAGGTCGGAGAATCGGCTACTATCTATTTTTCATACCCCTAAGTGATAACGATTGTTCTGTCTTAACATTTTTTTATTTATATGGCAACACAACGTTTGCCGGGTGACCTGTTTAATATGTAATCATTACCGCTTTGTGGTTCAAGGCTCTAATCCTAAGTATGCATTTAAGTTATTATTATGTATTAAAAAGTTAAAGTAAGTAAATCATTGAAAATTAACCATTACTTGCTTTACTGGCGAATGAAAATATCGTAAAAAAACAAACACGTGGAAAGTTGTTTAAAAACTTTTAAATCCTTAAACCTTTAAATATTATATATTGTGCCCAGCTGTGGGATACTAACGGGTTTGTAAACGTTAGTGCCGCCAAATTGCCGCCTATGCCAGTTTGATGCGTAGGAAAATGGGCAAATATTTAAGAAATCACTCTCGTTTACATGTAGTCATGTAGGCATGAAAATAATTTCATCAAAAATACCGAGGGTTAAAAGAAATTGAAAAATACTAAATTTTTTAAAACATTTATTGCCTGATAAATAACTTAAGATTCATTAAATAATAAATAACTTATATTTTGTAATTTAATGGTGGACGGGAACGGCGTGGGCAGCTTTGCCTTCACGGTGGACGACAGCGTTGAATCTGAAAGTAGCAACAATTGGTAAATTAAAATCCTGAGAGGATTTCATGCTTAGTTTTTTAATAACATTGAAGTAGTAAACGAGTGGGCAGTCAACCTAATGGTAGGTGGTGTAGGTGTACCGCTCATGGGCGTCTGAAACCGACTCCATATAGAACAGATATTCTACCTGAAGCTAATTACAGATTGCCACTCTTGAGGATTAAGATAAGCTCATCTCATATTATGTAAGTCAGCCGGCATGTAAACCCTTCCGCTGAAACGCAAGAACTACTTCACGCTTTAAAGTGATGTAGTGCTGATCTTTTCAAATTGGTAAATAAAAAACGCGAATTTGTTAGTATCTTACCCGGAGTGCTTGTCAGCGGTGTAGTCGACGCGCCTGACAGTGCCATCAGCCTCGTGGAGGGTGTAAAAGCCGTGCACGGCGTCGCCTTCACGGGTCTCGTGCTGGGCCTTGATGTCACCGGTGTGCTTGTCTTCTACGCTGTACTCGAAGGCGTAGTGAGCGGGAGCCTGTAATGATAATAATCATTAATTTCATTATATGTACGACTGATTAATTATATTTTATAATTGGATTTGTAGAACTTACATAATGTTCTTCGTGGTGTCCACCAGAGTAGTGGCTAGGCGCCTGCTGGGAGTGTCCGTGGGTCTGGTGCAGCACAATGTTCTGGGAGGAGACAGCGTGGCCATGGCCGTTACCGTAGCCATTGTGTCCTTGGTTGTATTGGGCGACAGCAACGCCCAAAGCAGCAGCGATGAATACTACCTATAAATAAGTAACGTATTGTTAAGGCATATTCGTTTCTGGTTGAGTAAAAAATGCTGCAATGATACGCAAACGAAGACGAACGCGTTGTTACTACTTATGATGATAGATAGATTATTGTCTAATGGAAGATTAAATCGTAGAAATAAAACTGTAGTATAGCATTTAGCTACTACAATCAAGTTTTTTCCAAGTCCTTAACTCTGTGATAAGTGACGGTAATAGTAATGTAAGCTATAATCGAAGTAATATTTTAGTTTATATATTAACCTTGCAGATCATTTTGATTGTTTACTGTTCAGTAATCAGGAGATAAGTGATAACTGTAATAATCACATTCGAGTTTTTATACAACTATTGAAGCATGAATTGTGACATTTTTGTTAAGATAGAAGGCTGAACAGGTTTAAAAGTATTTGCAATTTATTTTGCATTTTATTAGAGTATGAAATTTATTCTTATCTAAAATCTTTAATTTGAAAGTTTTAATTATGATATACTTAGTTAATATTATGTTGATTGTTAGATACAGATAAAAGAAATTAAAACCCTAAGTTAGAAATATAGGACAAGATAATAATAAGCGGCGAAGTGGCCCTGTACAATTACATATATTATGATTCTTTATAAAGAAAGCGAGTAATTTATAATAAGGTATAGTTCGCGTAAAATTGCTAGTCCGTTCTGAATATAGAAATTAATCGCGTTGCCATAGCAAATTGTATGACTACACCAGCTCGCAGAAACTTCAGAGTGGACTAGCAGTTTGGCGCGGACTTTATCATCTACTAATATTAAAACTGTGTATGTCTCATTTCTTTGAATTGATTTGAATCCAATTGGTATCCAGATATCCATTAGAAACAAAATTTATGCTCCTAGACCTAGATGCTCAAGATTATATAATTGAGGGTGTTTTTTCCACCTGAGATGTGCGAATGTATATGTGTTACATACTTCGATAAGATTTTCATTGCTAATCTTAGCTTAGCACATATAGCAATCTTAGCTCAAAATAATTTAATTTTAGCACTGATGGAAGTGCTACAGCACTGTGTTTTTTGAATTGACGAGTTAAGGATCGAACTTGCGGATGCTACCTTATAGTTCGTAACCATTGTAGTTATGTGCATTGTGCAGAGGTTTCTAGACAGGCAGGATTTTAGACAGGCAGAGGTGTGTAGACGACGTACTAAGTAGTAGTTTGAAGGTGGTAGAACCCTTTGTGGTTCGACTCCGGCGGCACCACCGCCACACGTATTTCTACCTAATAACAGCAGTGTTAGGCGCTGCTGTGTTCCGGTTTAAAGGGTGTGGTAAGGGAGACAGACTTTTCCGAGGCGTTCCAGCTTAGTCCTCAGGGCTAGCGGCGCATCTGTGGCCGACCTCAGGTAAGAATATCTAATCCTATCTGGGCTTCATTACAGATGTCTATGGGCGACAGTAGCCACTTACCATCAGCTGGACTGTACGCTCGTCTGCTACTCCTGTATTATAAAAAAAAAGTATGCGCGGTTGTATCACTTAGGTATGGTAAGCCAGTTCAATAGTTTTGTGGTATTTCAGAAGTTCTTCAATAGTTCCTGAAAGGAGAGGGTTTACTATCACGTACTATTCTTTCTTGGTACGAGTAGATTAAAGTATTCTTACTCTAAGAAAAAAATACATGCAGAATGTCCACAATATTGCGTTGCATATAAGTTATATGAAAGTTACACCTTTCATGAAGGTTATTTGAAGTGTACCGAAATCAAATATGACAAATTTAAATTCTATATTCAATGACTATTTTGAAAAATCTAGTTTAGTGTTCTTACTTAATTTACGTGTACACATGATTGCAAAATTGATTGTGCGTTGACGTTGCGTCAATATAAAAAGGCGAATGTATTATTTCATATCATTAGTCATTTGTTTCAACTCGAACAACTCACAACTTGACCATGTTCTGCAAGGTAATTTGAGATAATTTAAATAATGAAAAAATATATTTAAAAAAATATATTTAAAAAATATATTTTTCGTACAAAGCAGTGATAGCCTAGTCGTTAAAAAACTTGGCCTATCGATCGAGGGGTCCGTGGTTCAAACAGGTCCCAGGCACGCACCTCTGATTTTTCAAAGCTTAGTGCGTATTAGAAATTAATTATCACTTGCTAAACGGTGAAGGAAGACATCGTGAGGAAACCTGAGAGAATTATAAAAAAAATCTTAAAGGTATGTGAAGTCTAACAATACGCACTTGGCCAGCGGGGTGGACTATGGCCTAATCCTTCTCATTATGAGAGGAGACCCGTGCCCAACAGTGGGACAGTAATGGGTTGTTGATGATGATGATTTTTCGTACACGTAGTCCTTACCTTTTTGAAATTTCTACATACAAAGTATTATTAATTCCATTCATTTTCTTTAGGTAGCTTTGCTCGCTGTCACCCTCGGCGTTGCCGCCGCTCAATACCACCAAGCCAGCCACGGCCATGGTCACGCCGTCTCCTCCCAGAACGTGGTGCTGCACCAGAGCCACGGCCACGCCCCCGTGATCTCGCACCACGCTTACCAGCCCGTCGCCGTCCTGCACCACCAGCCCGCTCAAGTCTCGCACGGACATTACGAAGATCACCATGTAAGCATACTACTTTACTGGCTCAAAATATCTTTGTATTAACTTTTTTTCTTGTACTGATCAATTCACTTTTCACCAGGCTCCTGCGCACTACGCATTCGACTACAGTGTAGAAGACAAGCACACTGGTGACATCAAGGCCCAGCACGAGACCCGTGAAGGTGACTCTGTAAAAGGCTTCTACACCCTGCACGAGGCTGACGGCACCATCAGACGCGTTGACTACACCGTTGACAAGCACTCCGGGTAAAAAAAATTAATATTTTTTGTTTTACATTTATCAATGTTTATACTTTTGAACTTCTAAGCATACATACAAGTCTCTGCTCTGTTTTTATTTATGTATTGTTTCTTTATAGATTCAACGCCGTTGTCCACCGCGAGGGCCATGCTGCCCACGACGCTCCCGCCCACCACTGATCTCTTCATTACGAAAATGTTACTGTTTTTACTAAATTATGTTTAAATTTATTACTGTTATTAAAAAGTGTGCCAGAAATGTTTCTTTTTTCATTTTAAATTTTTCATCTTCAGCCCTTAAAATTGTACCTATTATGAATGGGGGTTTTGTCTGTCATAGAATTTGGCTTGCGTGTTGATGATCAATGATATGTATAATTGTCTAGATCATGCGTTTGCCAATGTCCTGAATGTTATGACCTAAGTCAGGTATCTAAATACCTAATATCTGATAGAGAAAAACGCACTACACTATAACAGATTACGAAGACACCACATCACTTACCAAATAAAATAGGTTTTAGTATCTAGGTATCATAAATACTATATTAGTAGAACTATAATAAAATATATTATATTCATGAAGAATTAAATAGTCCCGCTTGTTATAACGTCAAATACATTTTATTGCTTAAGATTCTACTTATAAAAACTGTAACTTTTACATCGTACTAAACAATAACTTCTTATTATAAATATATATAACTCAAAGGTGACTGACTGACATAGTGATCTATCAACGCACAGCCCAAACCACTGAACGGATCGGGCTAAAATTTGGCATGCAGGTAGATGTTATGACGTAGGCATCTGCTAAGAAAGAATTTTGATCAATTCTACCCCCAAGGGGACAAAATAGGGGATGAAAATATTACTTCGTAACGCGAGCGAAGCCGCGGGAAAAAGCTCGTCATTTAATATAGCGTGGTAGGTACTTATGTGATCTCATCATGTAATGCGCTGAAAATATAATTAATTTTACAAGTACAATACATTTTATATTAAATGAAGATTGCCAATTCAATCTTTCTATTAAAACATAAAATATTTTCAATATTAATATGGTGCCATAGAACGTTGTTAGTCTAGCTAAATTCATAATAAGTTAAGATAAAAATTCCCTTAAGTAGAGACTGAATAAATGAACCATTTGATATTACATGGATTTCAGAACGTGTTTTTTACAAGATATGTTTTTGTGGCATTCTATTCTTTAATTTCAAATATTTGACAGTAAAATAATAATAAACGAGAGAGATCAGCGAATATAATTAGATATTTGGATTTTATAATGAAGAACGAGAGTATGGAATGGGAATAGTTTGGTGAATTGAAGCGGGGAAAGTGGACGAGGGGATAGTTGAGCTTCCTTGGTATATCGCCAAAACTTGAAATTTCTACCGCTGGGCGTAGGTCGTGGTCAGTCAGTGAGGTTCCGGGACCTCACTTACTAAAACTTTTCAAGTGTGGATTGATGGCTATCACATACTATAAGGACATTTTTTAAATAACTCTCAGGTGTGAAGGTTGAGTTAAGTACCTATGAATGTTTTCCTTTGTCCGTAAAGCAAGTTGTAATTAAGTTCTAATGTGGGTGGGTATACAACTTAGAATAAAGAAAATAGCGTGCTTGGGATTCAAACTGCGGTCTCTCAGAATAAAAGGCCGAGTTTTCAACCAGTAGACTATTATTATTGCCATCATTTTGTAAATATATACGACAAATAATATTAGGGACCTTTTTCTTTTTTTTCATTTCATTATGTATTTCATTATTCACGCGTATCAATATGAAAACGTGAAGATTCTACATAGTTTTTGGATTGTCCTAAATATTTATTCGGTCCTATAATTTAAAGTGTAAAGATTAAAGATGTTACATTCTAGAATTGTAATTTAGCAGCATAACAAAGGTTTAGCTTATCGGGGACGAAAGGCGGTTCACCAAAGGTAATACAATTTGGGGTACAAAATTAGCGTTTTTGTATTATTTAACGTATATTTCCTTCAAATTAAATTAGGATCCTGAGAGACACAACTCAGACCATTTAATGTTGATGATATTTTTTGTATATGATATTGTTAAATTTTTATTTAGCGAGTGAAACCGCGGGGCAAAGCTAATCATAACATATATGTGTATTGTTCATGTTCTTAAACTTTTCTTAGTCCACAAATATACAAAATTAATTTAAATATTGATTTGTATACTACTACGAATTGTATACTACAAAGACTATTCTAAATAATGATATTGTATGGAATGGCAATAACTTATAAAAATAATCATTTTCAAATACTGTTTATTATATAACATCACATTATTTACACTATTTAGTAATTAAAACAACAATAAATAAATAAATTAATGGTATGAGTGATGAGCGGGAGCGGCATGAGTAGCGTGACCCTCGCGGTGTACAACGGCATTGAATCTGGAAATAAACGATTTTTAGGGTAAATAACTTATTTTACATAATAATTCTACATAAGACTGTCCAAGAATGACAGTATTTACTTGTTCATATAGCATTAAATATAGTATTCTTTATTACCCGGAGTGCTTGTCAGCGGTGTAGTCGACGCGCCTAACAGTGCCGTCAGCCTCGTGCAGGGTATAGTAGCCCTTCACGGCGTCACCCTCACGGGTCTCGTGTTGGGCCTTGATGTCACCGGTGTGCTTGTCTTCTACGCTGTACTCGAACGCGTAGTGAGCGGGAGCCTGGTAAAATATATGTTGATTATTAGAACTAAGAATTAGTATCGAGTAAAATATACCTGGAGGCAAATTAATTGTATTTTACTTACATGGTAGTCAACATGGTGTCCGTGTGAGTCGTGACCGGACTGTTGAGCATGACCGTGGGTTTGGTGCAGTACCACGTTCTGGGAGGACACTGCGTGACCATGGCCATGACCGTGGTTATATTGAGCAGCAGCAATACCGACGGCGGCAGCAATCAACAACACCTATAGAATAAAAATATGAAGTTACGTTAAATACGAGTATGAAGGTACATTTAAATTATAAAGTAGTAACTCTTCGTGGCTTGATAGTGTGATTACAGTTCATTTGTAGAGTTATATAGCGCTGTTATTGTTATGTGTTAGGACTCAACAACATATTAAACTTGCTTTTTATTTGTGATAGACGCTAGCGAACTGCGAATCACATGCGATGAGATAAAGTTCTAAAGTAGTTTTATACGTTTGTTGTTTAGACAACAACAAATAAATGTACAACAACAGTTTATTTAATTTTGCAAAAGAACAGTACCTTGCAGAACATTTTGCGGTAGTTTACAGTTCAGATATCAACTAATAACTGATAGTATGAAACAATCAAAGTTGACCTTATATACAAACATTCAACGTGTAAAGCAAATAGTTTTCGTAATACGAACATTCCTAATGTAGTAAGGGTAAACAGGTCTTTAAAATACTTTCTTAATTTGCACATGACATTGCATTTATTTATCTTATTGAATAAATTGGAACATTTTTAATTATAAATAATATACTCATAAGTACTGCCGACAAAAGTGGAAACATAAAATATGATATTTATAGTTTCTGTTCAAATCGATGTTGTCTAAAAATAAATTCCGTAAGTTTTTAAATTAAAAATATTAATATTCGTCTGTTTCTTATATTTTTGGCACTTCGAGTAACAATTGAACATGTTATGTTGTTGTTTATTTATTTGATATAACACAAATGGGATACATAAGCCCAGTAGCTCCAGTAGCAGTAATTTAAATAATACTTAGTTTATACATACTAGAGACTTCTGTTAGTAATATATTACCTAAAGGAAAAAAAATATTCAAAGGATATGATGTTACTTTGAGATAAATAAAAATATTTATTAAAACACGTAGCAAATTTAATGAATGTGAAACGTCTTGCTAAATTTCACGTAATAAATTATAAAAAGGTAAAACGATAAATTGTTGTAATTGTATGTCTGATAAGTCAGTTTTAAAAAACTGAAGAGTCAATAAGTAACGACATTTAATTGTGCAAATATAAATAGAATGCATTTATTTTTACATTTTTATTTTAATTTTGATAGCGTTATAGTTCCGGTTTTGAAACTTATACTACGGAATTTTAGTTCCAATACGGTCCACGTGGGCGCTGTATGCGGGAACTCGTAAACGTTGAACGTTTTCGAGCAAACGTAAAATCTCGTACTAAGGGTACTGTTATTGCTTTGATGCACTTGTATGTAGTTAAATATATTGTACGTAATTGTATCGTGATTGTTCTAACTTTATACTTATTTTCTATATATCTTTGACACCTTTTAATAGAAATTTTGAGGGTACAGAAAGCAATGAATATCGCACGAGCTAAACACAATGAATTTTTCAAATATTTTTTTCAAAATTTCTTAGAAAGGAATAGGCTCGTGTCTTTTCCTTTAGTTAGTCATTTATCATTATTTCCCACATTTTGATCCTTAGAAGCAAAACGGGTGGTGGAACGCACAGGGTGCGTTTTTATCAAAGTAAACTCGTTCAAATCGCGGCAAGGGATAAATATTAAAAAAAAGGAAAGACGTACTTTTAATTTTTATCAAAATTATAAACTCTTTCCACACTCACAGCCCCACACTAGGATTCCGTGTCGTGGGTGTCATGGACACACACATAAACAAATACACAAACACCCAGACCCAGAAACAGAAATCTAAATTCATCATTTAGACATCTGTCTGGCCGGAGATCGGGACCCTTTGCGCGTCAGACCGGTATGGTGGCCGCTCCGCCACGCGTAACTCCTTTCAGGTTTCGCGAATTCTTATAGTTTTGAATTTGGTCGTGACGGCCCATTTTATAAAATCTCCCTGTATGCAGGAACATGTTAATATTAACATTTTTATTGCATACCTATGATAAAAGTGCTAATAATTACAATAGTAACAATTTAAGAGGTATAACATGATGAAATTCGTTAAACTGTGAACATCAATACAGGGAGATATTTATTTATGTTAATAGGATAATTATTGCTTTAATTTATTTAAAAATAATTATTTACCATAGATAAGTATAGATATCTCACCGCCTAGTAATTGACAGCCATTAAATGGTGTAATTTACGCAGAACAATGCCAACATGCGCAGTTAAGTGGTGCAAAAACCCCAAATCTAAGAAAAAGTGTGGATAAATAACATTTCATTCGTAAATGATCTAAAAACTACATTTTTTAATATTTTTCAAACATGAAAATAGATGACAGTGATGATTTCAATTGTCAAAACTGGTTACATTTTCTTGTTAGGAGTGAGTAATCTTTACTAATTTATGTTATTTACCCTGTTTTCAAGGCGTTAAATACATACATCTACTCTACTTCTATAACATTATCTGAGGCTCATTGATAACATATATTGCAGACATAACATATCTTAATAACATTGGTAGCACATGAGACAAGTAACTTAACAAAATCATTAATATCAGATGCATTGCTTGATACAGTAAATTAATTTTCCACAGAGGTGGAGAACGGTGGATAGGAAAGTAAACTGTAAAAATAATTTATCGAAAATCACCGTCTTAGGTATGCTTTTACATGAATTGTTGAACTAAAGATTAATGATTGAATGCATTTAGGATTGTAATAAAAGGAAAAAAAGTGTTTCGTAAAAAAACTAAATTTATTTGCATATATTCTAGGGTATTTGGTACATCTAATTAAAATAAATTAGTGGTGTTTGGCAGGGACAGCGTGTTGAGCGTGACCCTCGCGGTGGACGACAGCGTTGAATCTGTAAAATTTGTTATGTTAAAATTAGTTAAAGCGATTTCATAATTTTTGATATAACATACAAACAATAATATATACAGGACGTCATCCTTACCCGGAGTGTTTGTCAGCAGTGTAGTCGACGCGCCTGACAGTGCCGTCAGCCTCGTGCAGGGTGTAATAGCCCTTCACGGCGTCACCCTCACGAGTCTCGTGCTGGGCCTTAATGTCACCGGTGTGCTTGTCTTCTACGCTGTACTCGAAAGCATAGTGGGCAGGAGCCTACGATAAAAACAATCATCATTATGATTATTCTTATTGATACGTAAAAGGCTTAACCATGTTACACTTTGATTTCTAAAACTTACATAATGCTCTTCGTGGTGTCCACCAGAGGAGTGGCCAGACGCGTGTCCGTGGGTCTGGTGCAGTACAACGTTCTGGGAAGAGACAGCGTGACCGTGACCGTGACCGTGACCATGGCTGGAGTGGTATTGGGCCGCAGCAACGCCCAGAGCAGCAGCGATCAATAATACCTGTGAGAAAATAATATTATGTCACACCGAAAATTCAGTTACCAACAGGTTCTGCCATTCATAATAATGATGAGAAATTAAAACACCTTTTGTAACTGTGTAAATTATTTTAAGAGGATATTTATACTAATTAAAATAAATTAAACTATAAACAAATATTATGTTTTCGAGAAAATATGTCTTAAAATACGGAGATTTTTTGTTATGTCTCTTAAGAATATATTGAAAATCAATCAATGTAATTTATTGTTTCGCTGTAAATTTATAAAAAAGAAATTGAAAATCATTAATTGATAATGAAAATAATTTAATCGACCGTATTAATCGACCGTATTAATACATTCAGTAAGTGCAATTAACAAAGGCGAACAAGTTTATTACATGTCAAATTGACATTATTTATTTCATTACATTATGGTTATTGGATTAAGGCCGTTTAAAATTGCGTTGGTGTGCAAATATTTAAAAAGGGAAAGATGTTGTTAAATAAAATCAACTTGTAATTTTTTTTAATATAAGTAGTTTTTAAGTGGATTGAAATTGTTGTGTTATAATTATGATACTATAGAGCCGGGTTTCGCAACCTGTGGTCCGCAGACCCCTGGGGGGTACTGCTTTTTCAACCACATACCTACTTGAAAAGGCATTCACTACTCTTGTTTATACAAAAAATAAATACAGAAACAGATTACAAGTATAATCTGATTTGAGATTCACCTTAGTAGCAACATCAACCCGAATATCACTGATTTAGTTGCAAAAAAGCAACACCAACCTTCACATTAATTTTTTTTTTCATATTTTTCGTAATAAACAGTTATAATTACCTTCTGTATTTGTTTTTTTTTTGTATCTGTAATAACTAAAATAAATAGCTAATCCGTTTTTTTTTGCTGATTATTTTATTAAGGGGGTCCGTGAAAACTGTGCTTGATTTCCTAAGGGTCCGTGGACTGAAAAGGGCTGGGAAACGCTGCTATAGAGTAATGTATAGATCCGAGTACATGTTATTTATTTTGATTTGGGGATAGTTATTTATGTAGACTATTTAGTTTTTCGCAAATTGGACGATAATCTCACTCGTACGGACTAGAAACCTACAGGGAGGGGGCGGTAAATTATTCAAAGAATTCGTGGAGCGTTGATCAATTTTATCTGATTTATTTTAGAGACAGAATATTGTTATAAGAAACTGTTTTTTTCCGAGGTTTGTCACTTGGAAAAGTTTATCTCCTGCTTATTAAAATCTTTGTAATATCATTTATTATTTTACACAATGAGCTTAACATCGCAGTTTGATACATTGAGACATTTCGTGATGATAATGAAAATCATCGAATTTTTACCACTAAGCCTAGTGGTTTAAATTCCAACTTATCGTGCTGGTTGCGGGGGTTGAAATCCCAGATGCATTTTATTATTCGTGTATAGAAAGACTTCAGGAAACCTGAATGCTTAATATTCTATATGCAATAAATTTTGTGAAAGAGTTAGAAAGCTTAAGTTCCTCATAGTAAATAAAAAATGAAGTATCTCTAAAACCTTATTTATTTACATAGTTGTTTATTAGTCTACGGGGCTTGGTACATAATATATTATAAATAAAATAAATTAGTGATGGGATTCATGATGGGCAGGAACGGCATGTTGAGCGTGGCCTTCACGGTGGACAACGGCGTTGAATCTGTAAAGATACATGACTTAATTATATGCCTAACGTTTTAGAATTGACATTTGTCTAGAAAATTGATAATGGTAGCCATTCTTACCCCGAGTGCTTGTCAGCAGTGTAGTCGACGCGCCTGACAGTGCCGTCAGCCTCATGCAGGGTGTAGAAGCCGTGCACGGCGTCGCCCTCACGTGTCTCATGTTGAGCCTTGATGTCACCAGTGTGCTTGTCTTCTACGCTGTACTGGAACGCGTAGTGAGCGGGAGCCTGCGATATAAATGTCAATTAATGTTGATAATCTATGAGCGGATTAAACAACGAATCTTTCTAATTTTGCTCAAACATACATAGTGCTCTTCATGGTGTCCACTAGAGTAGTGAGTAGGCTGGTGATGTACGATGGGGGCGTGGGCGATGACTGGGGCGTGATGAGCGATGACTGGGGCATGGTGAGCGATGACTGGAGCATGATGAGCGATCACAGGCGCGTGCTGCACGTGACCGTGAGTCTGGTGCAGGACAACGTTCTGGGAGGAGACAGCGTGACCGTGACCATGGCCATGGCTGGAATGATATTGGGCAGCAGCAACGCCAAGAGCAACGGCGATCAACAGTACCTAGGGGTATTATAAATATTACGTTAATATCTTGACAATTAAAATTTCATCAAATCTTCAATAGATAGTTTATAGCACATGTATACAGCACATTTTTTAAGTCTTCGAAAGAGATTTATAAAGCTATTTTTTAAAATTACTTTTAAAATTGTTATTCTGTATTTGTATTTGTATTTAGGTTAATTAAAAATATATATATTTTACTAATTTACTTAATTTGTATTTAACTATTTTTTGTATTTCACTTATGGCTTATTAATAACATACCTTAGCGAACATATTGTCGAATATGATCTACTTTGATTGAATATACACAAATAACTGATGATAAGTAACGATTTCACTGGAGCTTATATACTGAGCGTCAACTTGTACCGCGAAGCTTTTCGTAATACATTCAGTAAGTACGAGTAAGAAAGAAAACGGGTTTATTACATGTCAATTCAACTTATCGCTATTTAGATATATTACTTATTATATTTATTTTCGGTTCAAGGACATATAAACCTGATTTGTTGATTTGTAAGAAAGAAAACAGGAAAGAAGTTTAAAATATTTGCTGTTACAGTGAAAATACATAGAATCTACATTATCGTCTTATCGATATGTAAGTTATAAAAAATTGTTATTTTCTCTTGTTTAATTTGCAGATGAATAAAATTGATTTTAAAACGTATGTAACCTATCTTTGATAAATAATTTTTATTTCTTTTATTACTAGTATTAAATTTAATGTACAAAGTTGACTTTACAATGTTCAATATTGAGACTGTTGGCGCTCGGGGCATTGTAGGCAATGTAGTTTCAGTGGTTGCACTATGCATCACATAACTCGTGAGAATTGTGCTGACGGTTATATCAACCGCACACGAGATATAGTTAAGTGCATTGCATGATTTTCAATATTCACTATCATTTGGTGTTTTAAAGGTGTTCCACATAATAACAATGTTGATACTTCAGAGTGTTTGTGGATAATTTTTAAAAGTTGCTTCTTAATTATGTTATATGACTACGTACTGATTTGCTTTTTAACCTCTGTAGCCGCCGTTTTATGCGTATCCTGTCCAATAATCTAATAAAAATTGATTGGCAAGTGTTGTGAAGTTCATTGTATTAAGTATGCGGTTTGTACAACTTTTGTAAATACATATTTGTCTGATTAATGCAGTGTTTAGGGAGGAGATATTTTTTTTATAAAATATGAAGAATATTCCAATAGGTTTTTATTTACATAACTTATTTTATATGCATATATTCTAGGGTATTTGGTAGTACATATAATCGAAATAAATTAGTGGTGCTTGGCGGGAATGGCGTGTTGAGCGTGACCCTCACGGTGGACCACGGCGTTAAATCTGAAAAAAAGATTTATAAATTAATTAAAATATCCAACATATTTTTTTATTAAGAAAGAAAAATATATATTGGACGTTATCCTTACCCGGAGTGCTTGTCAGCGGTGTAGTCGACGCGCCTGACAGTGCCGTCAGCCTCGTGCAGGGTGTAGTAGCCCTTCACAGCGTCACCTTCACGAGTCTCGTGCTGAGCCTTGATGTCACCGGTGTGCTTGTCTTCTACGCTGTACTCGAATGCATAGTGAGCAGGAGCCTAAGATATTAATAATCATTAATATTACTTCTATAATGTGTAAGAATATTCAATAATTTATAAATTAATTTGTAGAGTTTACATAATGTTCTTCGTGGTGTCCTCCAGAGGAATGGCCAGACGCGTGTCCGTGAGTCTGGTGCAGCACCACGTTCTGGGAGGAGACGGCGTGACCGTGACCATGGCCATGGCTGGAGTGGTATTGGGCGGCGGCAACGCCAAGAGCGGCGGCGATCAACAGTACCTTCAAGAATAAAACATTTTAAAATACTTGTCCATGTTTTATATTGTGTTAGTGTATGACGAGTATGTAAACGTTGTGAACGACGTCAGACGCGTACTCCGTTGACGGTGGGCAAAAGAGCGTCGTAGCAAATACCGAATCCACTTGAGTAGGTAATTTATATTTATACTCATGCTTTTGTCTATTCGTCTGTCATCGGCAAGTATCTAAACCTGGCATTAGATGACGATATTGACACTTTGAATCACAATACACATATAAACAATGTTTCTTTAAATAATCAATACACAAATAATACCTTAGCGAACATATTGTTAGTGGTTGTGTTTCTTTGGAGATAATCAAGTTACTGATAACGTATCATAATAACATATGTCCTTATATACTAGCTGACAAATATAAGCAAATGAATTTGCGAAATTCATACAATAAGTAAGAGTAAAAAAAAAAACTGGTTTATTGCAGATAAATTAGATTGCGTTAGACTTAGATTATAAATTGATTCAATGCAATTTTAATACGCATGTCGTATTAGTTAATACCTAGAAATGATTATTAGATATGGTTCGTTTCAATATGAGAATATTTCTTAAGTTTTCCATGCATCTAGTCGAATATTCTTCTAATTTGATATAATATAAAGGAGATATGAGATTTAGAAGGAGAGGTGTTTTTTGTTTATGTGACATGGTCATTAAAACAAAATGCATATTGCTACGGCTTGCTGTTATATTTTAAAACAAGTTATTGTGACTCTCCTATTTATGTTTCCGCTCCCAAAGGGTAAGAACGAGATCCTATTATGAAACCTCCAATATGTAGGCAGAAAGCCTGCCTGTCTTTCTGTTCGTTTGACTGTGTGTCGAGCGTCAATCTCACCTGGGCGGAGCCCGACGGGGCAACGCGCTAAGAGGGCTTCGGTTGCGTTCCTTTGGAGATCCCGGAGCCCTCTACGCAGCGCCGAGGACGGCCACCGGGGAGAGTTTCGATGCGGTAAGAATCCCACTTAACCCTGCATCGCTCCCACGGCACCGGGTACCTTATGAAGGTTTCCCCCTCGTAAAAAAAAAACAAAACAAAACAAAAAAAAACCTACTTCAGTCGTACCTTGTATAGTGTTAATGCGTTTTGATTTTAACGGTATTGTAAGATATTTCTTCATTCCAGTTCTATGTACATTTCGTTCCGGTTTTCGATTAACATTGGATAATCTTTTTATTATTAACATACATCATTGGTTTAGGTTGGCCGACCGATGGCTACTGCCGCTTTAGTGACTAATAGCTTTACAGATAAAGTAGTAGTTAATGGGACAGACGAAAAATTCACGATGACTCGTACTGGTGCATCTATACTAATACTATATAATCGCTTGTCGATCTATTAAACAACAAATTGAATGTCCGAACGGCAGCAGATAAGCGTCTGTTTAGTAATTTAAGTGACAAGGTGATAACATACGCAACTATCGCTAAAGTGTTAGTAGTAAGTGTTTGAAGGTGGTAAAACCCTTTGTGGTTCGACTCCGGTGGCACCACCGCCACACCTATTTCTACCTAATAACAGCAGTGTTAGGCGCTGCTGTGTTCCGTTTTGAAGGGTGTGGTAAGGTAGACAGACTTTTCCGAGGCGTTCCAGCTTAGCCCTTAGGGGTAGCGTCGCATCTGTGGCCAACATAAGGTAGGAATATCTAATCCTATCTGGGGTTGATTACAGATGTCCATGGGCGGCAATAGCCACTAACCATCAGGTGGACTGCATGCTCGTCTGTTACACCTATGTTATAAAAAAAAATAGTACTATGGCAGTAGCAGTCAATGGCAATAAAACTTGTAAGGTGATAAGATATCTAGTAGTCAATGCCAATATTTTTTTAAGGTAATAAAATATCTATTTCAAAGCAGAGCCGTAACGTAGGTTTCGTAGCCGTAACGTAGGTATGTCGGCAAGACCATTTTTTTCTGGCCAAAGTTAAGCGACTTTTAGTCCGGCGCATCAAAATAATATTCTCATAATATGCGCTATTGTACAGGTCAGTAATAAATAATAATAGTTTATTTATAGGTTAAGAAGATTATTCTTAAGTATTCTAATTATTAAACATTCTTATGAGTCTAAGTATTATTTGCTTATTTCTTAACGTCATTTAGATCAATTTACGTGGTTTTCTATGTATTTTCTTTAACCAGGTATTGTTTTGCTCATATTAAATTGCATCATTCCGAGTTCAAGGAAGTGATAGCCTAGTGGTTAAGAAACTCGGCCTTTCGATCTAGGGGTCCAAGATTTTTCAAAGATATGTGCGAATTAGAAATAAATTATCACTTGCTAAACGGCGAAGGAAAACATCGTGAGGAAACCTGCATACCTGTGAAATTAAAAAAAATGTCAAAGGTATGTGAAGTCTACCAATACGTACTTGGCCAGCGCGGTGGACTATGGCCTAATCCTTCTCATTACGAGAGGAGACCCGTGCCCAGCAGTGGGACAGTAATGGGTTGATGGTGATGATGATGATGAGTTCAAGTTTATATCAGATAAAAATTAAAAAAATATGTGATTTAAATTAAAATTTTATTTATTTAAATAATGTTTATAAGTCTAAGGTGCTTGGTTCGTAAGTACAATAAATTAGTGATGGGCGTCATGATGGACAGGAATGGCATGTTGAGCGTGGCCTTCACGATGGACAACGGCGTTGAATCTGAAAAGGTTATGATAAATTAATTAATTAATGTCCAACATTGTCGCATTGACACTTGTTAAGAAATTTGACTGTGGTAGAAATTCTTACCCGGAGTGCTTGTCAGCGGTGTAGTCAACGCGTCTGACAGTGCCGTCAGCCTCGTGCAGGGTGTAGAAGCCATGTACGGCGTCGCCCTCACGTGTCTCATGTTGGGCCTTGATGTCACCGGTGTGCTTGTCTTCTACGCTGTACTGGAACGCGTAGTGAGCGGGAGCCTGCGATATTAATATAAATTAATGTTGATAATTCTGTAGACGGATTAAATAAAGAAAGTTTATTTTTTTCTGAAACATACATAGTGCTCTTCATGATGTCCACTAGAGTAGCGGGCAGGCTGGTGATGTACGATGGGGGCGTGGGCGACGACTGGGGTGTGATGAGCGATGATTGGGGCGTGGTGAGCGATGACTGGAGCATGGTGAGCGATCACAGGCGCGTGCTGCACGTGACCATGAGTCTGGTGCAAGACAACGTTCTGGGAGGAGACAGCGTGACCGTGACCATGGTCATGGCTGGAATGATATTGGGCAGCGGCGACGCCAAGAGCAACAGCAACCAAGAATACCTGGACAAATTATAAATATTATGAAACCTATCTTTAATTTATTGTATATTTATTGCATTAAAATATTGTAAATGAACGTTATTAAACTGATAAGACAGAATATGAATATGACATTATATGTTAAAATCATAAATATTTTTAATTATGACATTCATTTTAAATGTATGATTTTTTTTTTTACAATTAATTTCAATTTTCTATTTACCTTAGCGAACATTTTGTCGAATATGATCTACTTGTTTGTTTGGATATACACAAATAACTGATAATACGTAACGATTTCAACGGAGCTTATATACTGAGTGTCAACTTGTAACGCGAAGCTTTTCGTAATACATTCAGTAAGTACGAGTAAGAAAGGAAACTGGTTTATTACATGTCAATTCAACTTATGGGTTTTTAGATATCGTTATCGCTGTATGCCCTTGAACTAATAAGGGCATATCTATTTATACGAGTATAATTTTAAAACGTTGTTTGGTATTTTATTTCATACTTACGTTTCGGGCTTCTTTTCAATAAATTTTAAGATTTATTAAAATGTATAACCAAACCAAGCTATACTTTTCAACGCTTACTATAAATACAATTGGTGCTCTGTATCGAATAAACGGTTCTAGCATCTGTGTGCTTGCTATCTATTATCTACTATGCTTTTGAATAATAATGTACTATGCCCTTGACTTTATCAACAAACTTGTAATGCTCTAAAATTATTCACCACATTTTCTAAGCTCTAAATCTCGTAAGAATAAAACTCCTGAGGGTCACGTCAGGAGTTTAATAACTTAAATAAAATTAAGTATGAGTTAACAGAGTCGGTTTTAGTGGATGTAGTAAATCGTAAATATTCATGGCTACTTAAAAGCCATGTAGTAGTAAGTCCAATAATGTGATACATGGTTCCCGTTTTTATTGAGTTAAATATTCGGATGTAATATATTCCGATTTCGTATCAGACAAATGACTAAAATTGTAAACGATGATAAATAAGAAACAGTAATTTAGCTACACTAAAACGATAAATGTTCCAAAATAAGATAAATGTGCTTTGACCAATTTCTTGTAATTAATATTTTTTGTAATTGCAATAAGCATTTGGGTTTTTAAGAGGATATTTTTTACAAATATAAAATGAAACATGTTTTCATACAAATAAACACTTATTTTATTTTCATATTCTAGGCTATTTGGTTAATGTAATCAAAATAAATTAGTGGTGCTTGGCAGGAATGGTGTGTCGAGCGTGACCCTCGCGGTGAACGACGGCGTTAAATCTGAAAAAGTATTTATAAATTAGTCACAAATATCTACTGGCACCCTCCTATCATTATTTGAATCGAAAATAGATTTCGAACGTTTTTCTTACCCAGAGTGCTTGTCAGCGGTGTAGTCGACGCGCCTGACAGTGCCGTCGGCCTCGTGCAGGGTGTAGTAGCCCTTCACAGCGTCACCCTCACGGGTCTCATGCTGGGCCTTGATGTCACCGGTGTGCTTGTCTTCTACGCTGTACTCGAACGCATAGTGAGCTGGAGCCTACGATAAAAATAATAACCATTAATATTACTCTTATTATTTGTAAGGGTGTTCAGTCATTTTAGAAAAAAATATGAAAAACTTACATAATGCTCTTCGTGGTGTCCACCAGATGAGTGGCCTGAGCCATGTCCGTGGGTCTGGTGCAGCACTACGTTCTGTGAGGAGACGGCGTGACCGTGGCTGTGACCGTGGCCGTGGCTGGAGTGATACTGGGCGGCGGCAACGCCAAGAGCGGCAGCGATCAAGAGTACCTTTAGGATTAAACATAATATTTATTGCTTTAAAGGAGTGTAAGCTTAATGAGAATATTTTGAGGCATGAACTATACGAAATTCTTAAATGCAATGAACTCCATGGGTGAAAGAAGGCAATTCAAGAATGCACTTAACCGACAAGTTTTACTTAATAAATATCACAATAAAATATATACCTTGGTGAACATATTGTTGGTAGTAGTGTTTGTTTAGCGATGAACAAGTAACTGATAGTGTATTTTAATCATATGCCACCTTATATACTAGGTGTCAACTACGAGCTATGCTAATTTGCGAAATTTGCGTAGTAGTAAGAAAAGAGAACAAGTTTATTGCAAAAATCGTGTGTTGTTGAGTTAATATGTATATTAAGTGTTTTTGTAATTGTCGAACGTGTCATATTTTTTATATTTCTATATTACTAAGTATATCTAAGTGTGTATAAAAAAAACATCATAGTATATTTTCATTGCGTACCATTAGTAATTATTTTATGTAAAATCGCAGATATTAGGATTTATATCTGTGTATTGCATAGTTACATAAACTATACGATCTTAACACTTAAGAAGATTTTTTATTTGTCTTTATAGCTATCAATAGTAAATAGACAACCAATACGCACTAATTTAAGAAAAATGGTAACAACTTAAGGTTACTTCAAGCAGTTAGAAATTTAGATAGGTCGTGATTTTACATTTATTTATAACTTCCATTATTATGTGAAAACAGTGCAAGATGCGTCCCCGTTAAGTAAAGTTTACGTTAGCTTAATTTTTATATTTTAAAGAATAGTAAGTAGTATAACAATAGTATGCGATAAAGGAATAGCAGTTTTTCGATTTATTTGTCTAACTACCAAAATTACTTAAAAACCCTTCTATCAAATGCTTTAATGTAATTTTTATGTTAGTTGAACAGAAAAAAAATGTTATAAATGAAAATTTGTTCCCAACTGATTTCTATATGTTTGTTATTAACTCAGTCAATTTGGTTCTACGACACAAAGGTAAGTAAAATAGATAAGTAATAATTCAATTTGAGATCATGATTGTTCTTTCAAATTTAAGTCCCTTTTTAAGATGGTGGCGCAGGGACTAGAGTTTCACATTAATTTGGATTTTATAATTCTACGTGTGGTTCATATGCCGCATTGTTTTGTTATGAAAATAAATAAATGAGCACGCTTACGCAAATGTCAATATCCTTAAAGACATAATTATATTGACTCCGGCACTCGTTTTGATAAAATTGTTTTATTATCCTTTATTCTTTCTTCTTTCTAGCTCTAGTTAGGAGAAATATCATAGTATCAACAAATTTATCTCAGGTAATTTATTGGATTGGATTACCTATGGAAATGAAATTAAGGAGTCCCGAGAAAGTTCCATAAAGTTAAAGTAAATCTAGATAATTAAATGTGACCAAAGTAAAATAATATGTCGTCATCAGCTCACTGCTGGGCACGGATCTCTTCTCAGAATGAGAAGGACTAGGCCACACCGCGCTGGACAAATGCGTGTTGGTATATTTCACATATCTTAGGTATGTAGGTTTCCTCACGATGTTTTCCTTCACCATTAAAGCAAGTGTAATATAGTATAAAACGATGAAATCAAATATGGATATATTAGTTACACATGTTCTAGGAAAAATATTTTAAGTATATTTATAGATATAGATATTTTATATATCCTATAACCAAACTCTTTCAAATGAAACGAAAGCGTTTTTTGTGTAAGTTATCTTCATCAATCCTACAAAATAATTTTAACAAGACTGTAATTTTTAATTCATATTTACTAACAAATTCTAATATGTGTATTATAGTTATTTTTAAACATCACTCAGTTTCTTTCGTATTATAAATAAATATTACCAATAAATTAGAACAGAACCACAGAACTGAACCAAAAAAATGAAGCAAGTATGTTTTTAAATTTTATTTATTTACATATTTGTGTATTAATCTAGGTTTCTTGGTATAGATACGTATAATAAATTAGTGATGGGCTTCATGATGGACAGGAATGGCGTGTTGAGCGTGACCTTCACGATGGACGACTGCGTTGAATCTAAAAGAATATAATAAATTAATTTATAAGATTCCCAACGTTGACGCAACTTTTTAGAGACGTGAGGCTTCAGAAAATTGTGAATAGTAGCCATAATTACCCGGAGTGCTTGTCAGCGGTGTAGTCGACGCGCCTGACAGTGCCGTCAGCCTCGTGCAGGCTGTAGGAGCCGTGCACGGCGTCGCCCTCACGGGTCTCGTGCTGGGACTTGATGTCACCGGTGTGCTTGTCCTCTACGCTGTACTGGAATGCGTAGTGAGCGGGAGCCTGCGACATTATTATAAATTAGTGTTGATCATTCTTAAAACTCATTAAACAATGAAACTTTTAAAATTGTTTACAACATACATAGTGCTCTTCATGATGTCCACTCGAGTAGTGGGAAGGCTGGTGATGTACAATGGGAGCGTGGGCGATGACTGGGACGTGATGAGCGATGATTGGGGCATGGTGAGCGATGACGGGGGTGTGGTGAGCGATAACAGGAGTGTGTTGCACGTGTCCGTGAGTCTGGTGGAGCACAACGTTCTGGGAAGAGACGGCGTGACCGTGGCCGTGACCATGGCTGGAGTGGTATTGGGCGGCAGCAACGCCGAGAGTAACAGCGATCATCAAAACCTGAGAACAATGTAATTATTATGGAAATTATTTAACATTTTCAAGTGTAATTGTGCTTAGTCTGAATTCTGCTCGGAGCAGAAAGGGAATCTACGCATATTCTTGATATACATTATAAGATATTATGTATAATATTTTTATGGAACATACCATTACTATTTAATACTTAAGTGATATATTACTGCTTAAACATGAAGTTTGTGTCGTTACTTGAAGTCACCGAATAGAAAATGATAATCAAAACAATGTATTTTTCTATAAATTAAAATTATGAACAATTTTAAGTTATGTTCAAGTTATGATTTTATAATTTTAAATAAATGAAAAAATATGACATCAGTATTAATATACCTTAGCGAACATATTGTCAAATATGATCTACTTGTTTGTTTGGATATACACAAATAACTGATAATATGTAACGATTTACCGAAGCTTATATACTGAGCGTAAACTTGTAACGCGTAGCTTTTCGTAATACATTCAGTAAGTCGAGTAAGAACGGAAACGGGTTTTTTACATGTCAATTCAACTTATGGCTATTTAGATAACTCATTATATTTCTTTCTGGTTCAAGGACGTGAAATATAAATTTAAAAATATTGTTTAATATTTAGTTTCATAAGTTTTCTGGTTTTATTTATTAAAAGAAATTAGACTATGGGATGGTTTATTTCTGTTTCTTGGCTGGTTTTGTGGCGCCCGTAGCAAAAAAATATTTTAGATGGTGCTATATTTCATTGTGGCGCTTCCTAGGTCCGGGCGACGGTTTTTTAGCTCGCACCCTATATAGTTATGCTATAGAATATGTAAGTTGCAGCCAAGTAGCTTAAGTAGCCTTTCAATTAACAACCTAGCCTCTTTACTAAACAGTGACGCTCGGGTGTTTTCGGTGCTCTTTGTATGATGGCGCCCGGTGCGGTCGCATCGCCCTATGGCCGCCCCTGCAAGGGTGTTAATACAATGTTTAATATTAAGACAGTTGTTTCTATAGTAGAGACGGTACCAGCGTATGTTCTTGCTTTTTACTTCTTGAATCAATGTCTAGTGAAGTTAATCGACGTGTTAAACGTTATGAAAGGATATGGCAATACTTTTTAGTATCAGGTATAAATTTCAAGACGTATTACAGACCAGATACGGATTTGTCTCATAATTTCTTCTTCGCACAACTGTATAGCCTCTTTAATGGTCGAATATATTCATTGTATCAACATTCTATAATATTGACTTAGTCTTTAAATCGGATCTTTGCTTAAAATCCTATCCTATATCCTCATTGGTCACAAGGTATATTATTGAGATAGGTTTTCTTCTGGTATTGTTTTATTTAAAAAAAATATTTATTTTTCAATTAATTCGTAATGAAAATAATTATGAATTGAGTGATTAGAATTTTGTGGATGTAAAAAATCTTTACAGTTACATACGAGGAAACTAACCGTACATTTTCTTTTTAAATTTGCTATCATTTCCTTATTAAAAAAGTTATTTTTCATTCTGGATGCTCATTGATTGCACATTTTTTTTCATAGAACACAACCACTTCGTTGAACACATTAAGAAAATCCTATGAAAATTGTAACACTTAGGTAGGTATGCACTTCAAGCATTTTTTATATTAAATCTTACACTAATTAAACGTTTTTGGGATGCCAGTAAGTTGATACTTTTTGTAAGATACAAAAGAGAAAAATGTTTGATTTAAAAACTTATTTTATTTACGTATATGCTAGGGTATTTGGTAGGTATATGTTATCAAAATAATTTAGTGGTGCTTGGCGGGAATGGCGTGTTGAGCGTGACCCTCGCGGTGGACGACGGCGTTAAATCTGAAAAGTATTTATAAATTAATTAATACAATCGAAATTAATACAACGCACCATTCTTAGTGAAGAAAAATTAATATCCAACGATATTCCTACCCGGAGTGCTTGTCAGCTGTGTAGTCGACGCGCCTGACAGTGCCGTCAGCCTCATGCAGGGTGTAGTAGCCCTTCACAGCGTCACCCTCGCGAGTCTCGTGCTGGGCCTTGATGTCACCGGTGTGCTTGTCTTCTACGCTGTACTCGAATGCATAGTGAGCTGGAGCCTAAGATAACAATAATAAATAACCATTATATTACTTATATTATTTTTAATAATCTTCAGTAACTTTATAAATTATTTTGTAGAACTTACATAATGCTCTTCATGGTGTCCACCAGAGGAGTGTCCAGATGAGTGTCCAGATGCGTGTCCGTGAGTCTGGTGTAGCACAACGTTCTGGGAGGAGACGGCGTGACCATGGCCGTGACCGTGACCATGGCTGGAGTGGTATTGGGCGGCGGCAACGCCAAGAGCCGCAGCAATGAAGAGTACCTTTAGGAATAGAACATTTTAAAATCGGTGCCAATACAAAAATTTAAAAAATACCTCTACATTCCAAATATAATATTTACGAAAAAAGTAAGTAACAGTAAATTTACTAAATACTAAAGTACACTGATTTTCAGCATTACAGAGACTAGTGCCAAATGGAGATATTCGATGAAACTGACACATATCCGAACAGAAATTTGTAAAATTAATACCACAATAAAATGTACCTTAGCAAACATTTTGTTTGTGGTTGTGTTTGTTTGTAGATAAACAAGTAACTGATAGTGTATCCTAATCATATGCCAGCTTATATACTACCTGTCAACTATTAGCAATGCAAATTTGCGAAATCCACGTAGTGAGAGTAAAAAACTAGTTCATTGCAAATCCATTTCTAGATTCAGATTAATGAATGAATACCATTTCTAATACGTATCACTTTATAAAAACTAATATTTTGTGTACGTATGTTGTATGATTACATAGGGTGATAGTTTATTTTAAAATAGGCTTTCAGTCGCATTTTATGCTTTTTTTATAATCAAAAGATCTTTTTTTATAATTTAGGAGTAGCAGACGAGCATGAAGTCCATCTGATGACCGCCCATTGACATCTGTAATCAACCCCAGATAGGATTAGATATTCCTACCTGAGGACGGCCACAGATGCGCCGCTATCCCTGAGGAATAAGCTGGAACGCCTCGGAAAAGTATGTCTCTTTGCCCTTCAAAACGGAACACAGCAGCGCCGCTATCCCTGAGGAATAAGCTGGAACGCCTCGGAAAAGTATGTCTCCTTGCCCTTCAAAACGGAACACAGCAGCGCCTAACACTGCTGTTATTAAGCAGAAATAGGTGTGGCGGTGCGGTGGTGCCTCCGGAGTCGAATAAGGTAAATATGATGAATTAAATATAATACTGATAATTTGTTTAATTTGTCAAATAAAAGTTTTTTTATAAAATAAAGAAGGTATAATTTTGATATTTAAAAACTAATTTTATTCTTGTCTATCTGTATGGACAATTCTTAAAAAATCTTTGAAGCATTTATCGTAAGTTTCACTATGTTACGTCATATGGACTACATAAACTCTCATTTTTATTGAAAACAATGTGGAAGCCGATAATGGGAGCTTCAACCATCCATCCAGCCATACACGGAAGGATGATTGTATGTCAGGCATTATTATCGTCATAAATATGTGCAGGAGGGATGAGCTTATTACTTGCTTGGTTAAACCCTAAGAAGAACGCTAAGAATACTTTGGTTAATTCCGGTGTCCTTTTCGTAGCACTTTACGTAGACAGGCCACCGAGGGGATTAAAAATGTAAATATTCCTCATATTCGATCTCGCAAGATATCATAGAACTTTCATAGGTTTCCCCCATCACTAAAAATGGTACGTAGTTCGAATTCAATCACTTTAAAGTATAAACTTACAAAAGTATCATAAATAAGCAGTGAAGAGAAACATTTAGGCATTTAATATTAACATACAGAGATTAGATTCATACATGAGTCCTGAAATATTTGTAATGTAATGTAATCTTACTACCAATACTTATTTCCTATAATATCACTCTAGCATTAGTGTGTTTTTATACAAACGGCTTAAATTAACTTTATTTCACTTTATTTATGATTAACAAAGGGCTTTATTTAAGTCCTATTGAGTAGCAACGTATGAGAAAGTAATTTTAGTTGGATCTCCTGTTCATTATAAATTGATTACTTTCAACATACAGTAATTAAGTAGGTACTTGTATTCGTATCCTTTACAAGATTTTCATCTGATACCCATATTATAGGGGGATCATCATATCACATAAAAAATAATCGGTTCGCCATCTTGGCACGTCCGCCATATTGATCTCAGAATGGTATGTGTTTTTTGCATCCAAACCAATTTGTATCCAAAATTTCAGCATTTCAAATCAGTTCGGTACTGGTTTAAAATTTACTTGTAAGTTTTGACCCTCACATACATACGGTAGGTACCTAACTTATCTAATAAGGCAAGTAAAACATGTAAGTTAAACTATGTGTTAAACATTTGTAATCAACATAGACATCATCAAAGAAAGCGCCTTTTAATTATAGCTACTGCGTCTGAGCGGCATCCCTTTATCGACATTGAGTTTTACCGCATTGTCACATTCCTTTGACGTCATCTTTTATTACTCGGTCCGCACGTTCGTAATCGCCCAACTGTAATAAAAATACTCATAAACCAACGACACTTCAAAGAGATATGTATGTTAAAATCCGACCAGCCGTTTGGGCGAAACGCATGACAAAGAATGAAACTTTCGAGAAACTCGTTGTCGTAGAGTACTTAAGTATTTTTACACGATTACATTATTCTTACAATACTCACTTGTCATTTTAATTCGCTCAACTCGCGTATGTATGTTATCGTTATTGTTGAGTAGATTTAATTTACGTTTTACAATAGATTAAAGACCTAGAGATGTATTTGGAGAACATAAGTTTAATTTATAATGCAAAACTATTCGATTCAAAAAATAAATAAACCATTATCTGATGGAAACAATATAGGTAAGGAACACATGAAGTGTACACGAAGAACACAGAATACAATGAAGTGTGACGGGGTAATACTAAGCCCAGTACACGTGGTATGAAGCACATAATAGCATTTATATTTATATTAAACTGAACTTGATTACTAAGTTCACAAAGGGATTGTAAATTACTAATAGTTAGCATTAAACAATTGTAAGTTCTAGGGTTGTGTAGTTTAAATAACCAAATTGTTTTTTTTAAGGATATTGGGGCAGTAAAAAGAAAAATGGAAAAATAAATATACTTAGGTAATTTTTAAAACCTTAATTTATTTAATTGTTTATATTCTAGGGCATTTGGTAGGTACAGGTAACAATAAATTAATGATGGTGATGAGAAGATTGATGATGGGTGGGAACAACGTGTTGAGCGTGGCCTTCACGGTGAACGACGGCGTTGAATCTGTAAAGAATTTAATAAATTCATTATTACGAGTAAATAAAACTTGATAAGTAAGTAGCGAATATAATAACAGGATAATAAATGGACAATGACATTCAATGATCATTGTTTGCTGTTATTACCCGGAGTGCTTGTCAGCGGTGTATTCGACGCGCCTGACAGTGCCGTCAGCTTCGTGCAGGGAGTAGTAGCCCTTCACGGCATCACCCTCACGGGTCTCGTGCTGAGACTTGATGTCACCGGTGTGCTTGTCTTCTACGTGGTACTCGAACGCGTAGTGAGCGGGAGCCTGAAATTGTAACGAACGTTAGTATTGGTGTTATACATGAAACAGTATTAAAATTATTTTGGGGTTTTAAAATATAACAACTTACGTGATGCTCTTCGTGGTGTTCATGAGAGTGGTGGGCAGGCTGGTGATGCTCAACTGGGGCGTGATGTACATGACCGTGGGTCTGGTGCAGCACTACGTTCTGGGAGGAGACGGCGTGACCGTGACCGTGACCATGGCTGGAGTGGTATTGGGCGGCAGCAACGCCAAGAGCAGCAGCGATCAAGAGTACCTAGCATAGAAACTTTCGTTACAATACTGCAATTAAGTCGAAAAAAGTGCTGAGTGCGAAACCAGTTTTGGAGAGCAATTTAAACTGTATATTGTTACATAATTGTATATATGTCCAAAGGACATGTTCCATAAGATGAAACAGACCTAAATTTTAATATAAACGCACATGAGGGGGATCAAAAAAATATCAATAGAAATAAAATCAACTAATTAAAGAACGCCATTAGAAAAGTATGTATGAAGTACCTTGGCGAACATATTGTTGGTAGTTGTACTGTTGTACTTATTTGCTCAACAACAAACGAATAACTGATAATTCAAAATATTGTCATGCGAGTTTATATACTAACAGTCAATCATTAGCAAAGCTTATTTTCGAAATAATTACAGTACCCGAGTAAAAGTAAGACAGGAAACAGGTTTATTACATACCAATATAACGCATTAATATATTTTGTTTCATTTTGACTATTGAGTTAAGGTTAGGAAGCAGTATGGATACCGTATACTATATGATGTTATAGGAAGATGTTTTTAAAATAAATATTTATGGTAACTTGAAATATATGTGATATACAAATGTCAGGTTCGTATATTGTTAATGCTTACAAAGGATAGAAGATGAAGTGTTATTGGTAGTTTTTTCGAAGGTTATTGATTATAAATGATTTCTTGTCATTTATTGTCATTTATTTATTAATTTAAATTTAATGTTATATATAAAATAAGTGACACGAGGTCACAATGTTAGTTACCGTACTCCTCCGAAACGGCTTTACCGATTTTCACCAAATTTTATATGCATATTCAGTAGGCCTGAGAATCGGCTACTATCTATTTTTCATACCCCTAAGTGATAAGGATTGTTCACACTTAAGTCTTTTTTGATTTATATAGCAACACAACGTTTGCCGGGTCAGCTAGTATGCTATAGCAGCTAGTATATATTTCTTTTCGCCGAATCGCAAAATGAAAAGGCGATGAGGTTTAGTCAAATCAAATCAAATCAAATCAAATCAAATCAAAAAGTAGAAATATATATTACAGATAAATCAGTTATTATATCACTAACACACATAGATTTTAAGCATAGATACGCCTTGGACAGAAAGTTTTAGTTTGAACCAGGATGCATACTAATAACAGATAAGTGTCTGACTTAACTTGTATATGAATTGCCTTTATTAAAAATGTTATATGTGCAAGTAAATTTAGACTTATGGAGGCAACATTATAAACATCACAATGCTCTGACCGTCATTGTCGGTCGCTAACTTTTTTTTTATAATATAAGCGTAGCAGACGAGCATGCAGTCCACCTGATGGTAAGTGGCTATTGCCGCCCATGGACATCTGTAATCAACCCCAGACAGGATTAGATATTCCTACCTGAGCTCGGCCACAGATACGCCGCTACCCTTGAGGACTAAGCTGAAACGCCTCAGAAAAGTCTGTCTCCCTTACCAGACCCTTCAAACCGGAACACAGCATCGCCTAACACTGCTGTTATTAGGCAGAAATAGGTGTGGCGGTGGTGCCGCCGGAGTCGAACCACAAAGGGTTCTACCACCTTCAAAACTGTCGCTAGCACTAATGTCCTCGCCTACAGCTTTCGACAGTCGATTTTGGGTGAACGTCGTAGGTTATCGATGCCAATTCAGGGCATACATTTTGCTTTAAGAAATCAAAATCAAAACAAATAGGTTCTGAAACTGAACAGTATGTGAATAAATAAATGAAAGCGTCAGAATCGTTGCATTAAACCTCATCAGAGGCATTTAGGAGTGATTTGAAGATGTTCCACATGGGGTGACAATTAATCAAATCGTACTTGAAGTTTTTTTGAGGTTAGGTGAGGAGGTTTTTGAGGAATAATTTTTGAAGGTGGTAGAACCTTTGTGGTTCGACTTAGGCGGCTCATAACAGCATTGTAACACGCTGCTGTGTTCTAATTTGAAGGGTGTGGTATGGGAGACATACTTTTCCGAGGCGTTCCTGCTTGGTCCTCAGGTGGCGCATCACGGCCGACCTCAGGTAGGAATATCTAATCCTATCTGGGGTTGATTACAGATGTCTATGGGCGGCAGTAGCCACTTACCATCAGGTGGACTGCATGCACGTCTGCTACTCCTATATTATAAAAAAAGTAGTAAATTGGTGTATGATCCTGGCTTATATCTTCTAATATTATCGATATAAATCATGCAGCCTAAATATGCCTTGTGTGATAATGACACAGATTTTTAAAATACAATCGTAATCGTAGTAGAGGTATTTATGATAATGCCTCGATATGGCGATTGCGTTTAAAATACTGTAAAAATCATTTCGATGGTGATAGAAACCTTTGTGATTCGACTCAGGCGACATCACCGCCACACCTATTTCTGTCTCATAACAGCATTGTAACACGCTGCTGTGTTCTGGTTTGAAGGGTGTCGTAAGGGAGACATTTCCTAGGCTTTCCAGGTTAGTCCTCAGGAGTAGCGGTGCATCCGTGGCCGACCTCAGGTAGGAATATCTAATCCTATCTGGGGTTGATTACAAATGTCCATGGGCGGCCCCATGTAGCCACTTAACAGGTGGACTGCATAAATAAAAACAAATCATGAATGGACTAGGAATCAAAAATCTTGTTTATTGAAATATACTGCTAAAGGTGAGCATAAAATAGATCCGAGAAAGACGTTCTTTGTTGTAGTCAACTCGCTTGAATATTGGGTCATAGAAGAGGAGTGAATTTTACTCAGAGATTTCGTGACCCATTTGTTAGATGAAATCATTAGTTGTTCCATAGAAAAGAAGGACGGAATGAAAAAAAATGTTAATAATTGTCAATACGTGCGATATGCATATTCTATCAAAATATTTGAAAAAATTAGAGCTATTAACAAATAAAATAAATTCTTGTTATAATTAATTTATAATAAGTGTTTTCGGGCGGTTTACTAGGCGCCCGAAAATACCATACTATGGATCCACCAATACTATGATACAATGAATCTCAGTAGAGATTCATGGTATTAAAAATAATTTCTAGCACTCAATGCGAAGATAAGGGTGGTAAAAACATAAATACAGAAATAGTTATATTACAAAATATTGTTTATTTACTTCTAAGATAAGATATTTGGTACAAATATGACTAAATTAGTGATGAGAGTGTTGATGATGGGTAGGAACGACATGTTGAGCGTGGCCTTCACGATGTACCACAGCGTTGAATCTGTAAAGATTTAAATAAATTAATTATTAAACCAAACATATAATAATATTATATTCCATAGAAGCATTGAACAATGAACTGACAACTGAAATTCAGTGATGACATTGCTGTTCTTACCCGGAGTGTTTGTCAGCGGTGTAGTCGACGCGCCTGACAGTGCCGTCAGCCTCGTGCAGGGTGTAGTAGCCCTTCACGTTGTGACCATCGCGAGTCTCGTGCTGGGCCTTGATGTCACCGGTGTGCTTGTCTTCTACGTGGTACTCGAACGAGTAGTGAGCGGGAGCCTAGGATAATATGTACAATTGAATATAAATATCATATTACTATATGTAAGGCAATTGATCTATTTTACAATCTTGATGTATAGGGCTTACATGATGCTCTTCGTGGTGTCCGCTAGAGTGGTGGGCTGGCTGGTGGTGCTCAACTGGGGCGTGATGAGAAACCTCAGGGGCGTGGTGTGCATGACCGTGGCTCTGGTGCAGCACTACGTTCTGGGAAGAAACAGCGTGACCGTGACCGTGGCTATTGCTGGAGTGGTGCTCTTCGTGGTGTCCACCAGAGGAGTGACCCGACGCGTGTCCGTGAGTGTGGTGCACCACTACATTCTGGGAGGAGACAGCGTGCCCGTGGCTGTGGCTGGAGTGATACTGGGCGGTGGCTACGCCGAGAGCTACAGCGATCAACAAAACCTATGGGAATAACAAAAAAAGAATTCCACTAACGGTCCACTAACGGCGGAGTAATTCGTGTACATACATAAAAAAAAGATACCGGCCGAATTGATAACCACCTCCTTTTTGAAGTCGGTTAAAAATATATAACAGAAAAATCGCTAAGAACGCTTAGGACAAATATTAGTATCCTTTATTTAGTCTTGATTTAATCAGGTTAATAAAGTATCGTCTTATAGCTTATTAATTTAAAACGAAGTAATCCAAAGATTTTTACAAATCTTGTAAGCTCTTAGATATTTTAAAAATAATCTAATTCCTTTAAAATACTAACTCCAAGAGTTATGCATACCAATAGCAGTGAAAATTTAGTACCTTGGCAAACATCTCCGAAATAATCTACTTGGTAGTCTGAAGGTGAACAAATGTTTGATAATGTGTAACAATCTAATTAAAGCTTATATAGTAACTGTCACATAAAGCTACGCACATTTTCGTAACATATTCCGTAAACACGAGTATGAAAGTCGAACAAGTTTATTACATGTATCCGTAAATTCGACGATCACTGCATTAATTTCAAAACATTTTGGGGTTTGGGGTTAAGGCCATAATTTGCATTGTTTATATTAGTAATTTTATCTGAAATTGAAATTATTCTGACTATGATGAGCAGTTCTCATTTTTAGTTATTACAATAATCAATCATTAATAAAGGAGTAACTAATATTAATGCTATCAATAAACATTTGTCCTAGTCAGTCAATTCATTGACGATATGCTATTTTAAGGAGTGAGAAATCTCACACCCATAATTTTGAAGATTGGAAGACTTCTACTAGAATAATAAAAAGTTATTTGAAATAGTCCAAGTGCAAATATTTGATCAAGGGTGAGGCAGACGTCGTCATTATAAAAAATCAACCAAATAAATAATTACTCCTTCATCAATCCATCCATTATATTGAACATAAGCCTCCGCTAACTGGCGTCTGTCCAACTGGTCCCGTGTCTGGAATCCGACGGATTCCCACCTTGCGATTACTCTTCAATTATTCAATTTTCAAATATCATCATTATCATGAACCCATTACTGTCCCACTCTCAGAATGAGAAGTATTAGGTCATAGTCCGCCGCGCTGGCCAAGTGCGAATTAGCTACACATACTATTTCTTTTAACTTTTCTCAGGTATATGTGTTTCCCCACGATGTTTTCCTTCATCGCTTAAGTAAGTGATAATTAATTTATAACACGAACATAACTTTAAAACATCAGAGGTTTTGAACCTCGGACCCATCGATTACGGGGCCGAGTTTCTATAGCCACTAGACTATCACTGCTTACAATGCTGCAATTTTCAAATATAAACAATACTTATTGTAGCCTAATCTCCAAAGCCCAAATGTTATGAAATTAACACTTATAGAGATAGTTGGATACATGTAATAAACTTGATCGACTTTCATACTCGTGCTTACTAATGTGTTACGAAAATGTGCGTAGCTTTACGTGACAGTTGCTATATAAGCTTTAATTAGATCGTTACACATTATCAGTTATTTGTTCACCTTCAGACTAACAAACAGATTATTACTAAGATGTTTGCCAAGGTACTACATTTTTACTACTATCGGTATTAGTACACGAACTCGGTTCAATTTTGAGCTTACTGATTTTAAGGGATTATTTTAAAGTAATAAAACGATTTTTATTATTTAAAATCTCATACTACGATTTGTTTTACTAAGCCTCATGGCTTATGATAAATTAATGAGATAAATAAAACTAATTTATTTCTTGTAACTAGCCAATTATCTGTTATTTGGTTTTACATCATATTATTAAAATCAAAATGTAATGGAATATAAACACAGGCCAAAATGCCTTTAAATAATTCATAACAACTAAATGTTATTCTATTGTCATAGGTACTGTTGATCGCTGTCGCTCTCGGCGTAGCCACCGCCCAATATCACTCCAGCCACGGCCACGGCCACGGACACGGTCACGCTGTCTCCTCCCAGAACATAGTGCTGCATCAGACTCACGGACACGCGTCTGGCCACCCTTCTGGTGGACACCATGAAGAGCACCACTCCAGCCATAGCCACGGTCACGGACACGCTGTCTCCTCTCAGAATGTAGTGCTTCACCAGAATCACGGACACGAATCCGGCCACTCTTCTGGTGGACACCATGAAGAACATCATGTAAGTTCTGCTCAAAATAAATTCCCGATTTTTTCTTCCAAATATTTATCATGCATATGTATAAAATATATATCATATAAATATTAATTTTCGTTATAATGACAGGCTCCTGCTCACTACTCGTTCGAGTACAGCGTAGAAGACAAGCACACCGGTGACATCAAGTCTCAGCACGAGACTCGCGATGGTCACAATGTGAAGGGCTACTACACCCTGCACGAGGCTGACGGCACTGTCAGGCGCGTCGACTACACCGCTGACAAGCACTCCGGGTAATAATAACGACCATTGTCCAATTCATTTGTTATTGTCTATCTATTTGTGTCACTAAATATTTGCACCATTTTCAACTTTTAAATCCAGACAATGTTTCATATAAATTTATCGAACTATAAATATATTTACAGATTCAACGCCGTCGTTCATCGTGAAGGTCACGCTCAACACGTCGTTCCCACTCATCATCATTCTCATCACTAATCTAGTCTACTTGTTATATACCAAAATACCTAGAATGTATGCAAATAAAGTATTATGTTTATTTAAATTATGACTGGTTTTCTTTGTATAACCTAATATTTTTTTCTAATATGGCTTGGACATGATTTGGATGTATGTATGTACCTATGTATCTGGGTCTAGGCCTAAGATTTCTGGTCAATTTCGTTAAGTAGCTAATATAACAAATGCTGGAAAAATATTGATTTATAATTAACTATGTTTTTATCTTTATGTAAATACATTGAATAGCTAAGATAAATTATGGCTAAAACTTATTAAGAGAAAGTCAGTCGTGTACCTACTGGGCTCCGCTCCAAATCAAATCAAATTTTATATATTAAATTATACTATGTATATTCGCGAATTAATTCTTTAGACTATATTCGGAATGTCATTCAGTGGTAAGGTTTATTATAAGTCGAATATAACAATTTTGTTATAATAGGAGCAGAGTCCATTAAACCATACGCGATGTACGGCGCTAATAAGGTTTCTCTGTCAAGTCAAGGAAATTCGGACTCAATTTCTATGTATTTAAACAATTAATTTAGTACATCTTGTGCAGCTGGATAAACGCTTAATAGATTCGTTAATATCTTTATTCGTCTTAGGCACTCTTGAAATCGTAGATCGCGTCTATGTAGAAAATAATGATTTTAATATGTTACCGAAGCACCTTCCTAAATTCTTGAAGTCACTGACTTCACGAATTTAGGAAGGTGACTTCAAGTCACACTTATGATAGCGGCAACGTAGCTAAAGGTTGTATGTAAGTCGTACGGTTCAGAAATAAACATTTTGTCTAGTCAACAAGCCCAAACACGTGAAAAATAGAGATAAAGCAATTTTTTCAACAAAATAAGACGCAATATATAGAACATCAGTTATTCGTTAATAAATAAAAAATAAAATAAAAAATATTAGGAGTAAAGTTTATTTAAAAGATTTTGAAAGAAGAGAAATCTGTAATAAAAACGTTTCGGTTTCCAGAATTCTACCACTATTATTAATGACTTAACAGCTAATGTCACCGCGCGCCTGTTACGGCATGGACGCGTCGCTGTCGAAATAGTATATCACATGGAATAGTTTATTTCAGTATTCAGTACATATATATTCTTTTAAATATTGTATCAACGAAACACATGTCATTTTTAGAGATTTTTCAAAGAGTTACACGATTGTTAACTAACACGTTTTTCGATCTACGTTTGCAGAAATGGCGACATAAAAAATAATAATTGATCTAATTTTACTTCACATCTTGGATCTTTTCTTATTTATACATTTGTTATTTTGCTTGTAATAATACTTTGAATCAAACAACATGAAAGACCTCTAAACTGACGTTATATTTTTTCGCCCAGGAACATTGTTTATGAAATGATTAAATATTTAATAGTTCAGTACCTACGTCATACGCAAGAACGGCAAACATTATTTAATATTTCTTGAAGAAAATAAAGTTGAAAGGTTTTTAACGAAGCAACTTAGCCTGAAAGTATCATGGCCATAAATGATATCCAGGGTAAGATAAAGGATCTACAAGGTGGCAATTGTTACTCAGTAGTTAAATCTCGCAATTGACCTAAAAGTTATAGAATAAGTTTGATGATATAATTAGATGGTAGCGATACAATCTTTGTATTTAAACAAGACAACGCTATAGAGCTTGTTTTAAATTGTTGTGTATTAGAGAACACTAGGATCAGTCTGTTAGACAATAAGAAATATCATTGATTTATTTATTTTATGACAAACAGTTTGTTGAGTTATAAAAATATTAGTAATAAAATAATTAAATCTCTTTCCTGACATAATATAATTGCCTTTCTTATTAAATTTTACTTAATTAAGTCCACTGGCTTAACATGTAGTATAGAATTTTAACGAAAACAATTAATGATTTTTCTTCACTCAGTCTTTCGAAGTTTGGGTACTCTATTAATCAGAGAATCTATATATGCCAAAAGTTAAATATTGTATTTCTAAACGCTTTATTCTAGACTCTACGCTTGACGCACAATATTTGGCAACCATGGTGCAATCAGAAGTGTGTCTTTAAAAACTTAAGGTGTTTCTATTAAAAAAATAATATTTTTAGTATTTTTAGGTCTCTTATAATTATTAGCTACTTGAGGAAATCGATTAGAATCCTCAGACATAGATTCAAGTATGTACAGTAATATTAAAATTAACAGGGTTACAAAAAAGTCATTATTATAACAAACTTAACAATTTATTTGCATACATTATAGGTATTCTAAGTATTTTGGTATATGACAGGTAGACTAAATCAGTGATGAGAATGATGATGAGTGGGAACGACGTGTTGAGCGTGACCTTCACGATGAACGACAGCGTTGAATCTGTAAAGATATTAATAGAATTATGAATATTACTATATACAACGTTATTTGGGCTCAAAATTACAAAATTGACAAATATTTAATGATGCATACGACATAGACAGAATGACAAATGAAATGTAAAATGGTAATTATTCTTACCCGGAGTGCTTGTCAGCTGTGTATTCGACGCGCCTTACAGTGCCGTCAGCCTCGTGCAGGGTGTAGTAACCCTTCACGTTGTGACCATCGCGAGTCTCGTGCTGGGCCTTGATGTCACCGGTGTGCTTGTCTTCTACATGGTACTCAAAAGAGTAGTGAGCAGGAGCCTGCAATGTTAACGATAATTAATATAGACATAATATTCGAAATATTATTTGTTAGGTTGTAAAACTATTTAGAATCTTAATTTTAGATTTTTATTAACACGTTAGCTGCGGAACGCGGCTTAAAACACCTCGTCCATGTCTGGTCGTTATAGCGGTAAGAAAAAACTTTAACTTCTCTGTGGTGCGAGAGGCATAACTTCCGTCTGGTTCAGTGTAGGAGAGTGATAACTATATGTTTGTGATGTGCTACTGATTCCTAGTTCTATGGTACACCAACCTAATGTCGGGTTTGTTAGACCTCGTACCGCACTGAACAAATAATAATGCTAACACAGTGCGGAACGAGGTTGGGAACGCCTCGTTTCCCCACGCACCTCGTACCGCACCCCACGCTAGCTTCACGTGGTTAGTGTTGTGCAACGCAGTCGAGGCTGCGTAGCGACGAAGTAGGACCGCTGTCTTTATGTTGAAAATTATCATGTCGAAACGTTGCCGAAAAAAGTTGATCATGGAGGAAGATGAAGAAAAACCGGTTGAAAAATCTGAGCCAGAATCAGAATACAGGAAGATATTTCAAAAACAGGTAAGTCACAAATATACTCTGTCTAGGTGAAAGTCCAGTAGTGAGACTTGGCAGGCTAGGCGTATATCCGTATAGTAAGAAATTACATTATAGATAATTACGTTTCCTGTTATGGTTCAAACAAAAGTTAAGTAGCTACATTATTGATATAGGAAACGTAGGCAAAATCGTTACCGAGTATTCCGATTACTCTTTACCCTAATCTACTCGCTCCTACTTTTCAGAATCCACTGCAAAGAAAGTACATCATCTCGATAAGGGTCCAAAGAAGAAGAGATGTGTCGGATGCTACGAAAAACTCCGCACATTCTTGACATGTCGTGAGGCAGACAAAAAAACCAAAAAAAATATCTCACGGAATGCACTGTTTGCAAAAAATCATATTGTCTGAAATGTTTCAATGAAAAACATCCATAACTTTTCCCCTTTTTGTATTCATTCTGTCCATAACGTTGATAAATAAAAACAATAAAATAAAATCGATATTTATTTTCCCATCACTAAATTATATGGAAACCTGCCATTTTTCAGTGCGGTCCGAGGTGCATTAGACCCACATTTTATTTTACCCATAGAATCTAAAGTAACGAATTTAACCAAGGGCGGCGGCAGTTTTAGGTTAATCAACTCATTGTTAATAATAATCAAGACAAAAGCCGTCGATTTTGTCTTATTTGGCGCCAAAAAAAGGATTTTAGTCTCCTTCGGGCGGTGGGATTTAACACGCCTCGTGCCGCCACAATGTCGGATATAGGACGAGGTTTAAAACAACTCGTAACGCAGTAATGGAAAGTACAGAAAAATCTGTGCCGCAGGGAACGTGTTAAATAGAACTTACATGATGTTCTTCGTGGTGTCCACTAGAGTGGTGGGCAGGCTGGTGGTACTCAACCGGGGCGTGATGAGCGACCTCAGGGGCGTGGTGTGCATGACCGTGGCTCTGGTGCAGCACTACGTTCTGAGAGGAAACAGCATGGCCATGACCGTGACCATGACTGGAGTGGTGCTCTTCATGGTGTCCACCAGAAGAGTGGCCAGACGCGTGTCCGTGGGTCTGGTGTACCACTACATTCTGGGAAGAGACGGCGTGCCCGTGGCCGTGGCCGTGGCTGGAGTGATGTTGGGCGGTGGCTACACCAAGAGCGACAGCGATCAACAGTACCTATGAAAATAAAATAAAATATAGTTGCGATAAATTATTAAAACGATATGACCGACTACTAAGTCGGTACTAGAGTACTAACTCTACTACTACGACTACTAGACTACTAACTATACTTTGATTTTGATATGATTTTTTTTATATTAGTCAATAAATAATAAAGTAAATCGTATCGTAGCTTGGTAAAAGAAACCGAACCGAGTTAGAGATTTGCACAAATTCCGTAAATTCTTAATTCCTTCAAATTACTAAACTCCAAATTAAATTGAGTCCTCGTATTACTAGTGGAATTGATAGCTACAAATGAAGTACCTTAGCAAACATCTCGGAAAAAATCTGCTTGTTTGTCTAAAGTCAAACAAATGAATGATAATGTGTAACGATCTAATTAGAGCTTATATAGTAACTGTCATATAAAGCTACGCATATTTTCGTAATACATTCCGTAAGCACGAGTAAGAAAGTCGAACGAGTTTATTACATGTACCCGTAAATTCGACGATCACCTCACTCATTTCAAAATACATTGGCTTTAGGATTAAGGTTGCATTTTTTGTATTGTTTATATTAGGACAAAAAGTCATGGAAAACTTCATCATCAACCCATTATTTTCCCACGGCTGGGCACGGGTCTCCTCTCATAATGAGAAGGATTAGGCCATAGTCCACCGGACCGGACCTGTCTCCAGCGGCGATTGTTGGGACGATGGTTCAGCGCAGCGAAGCCTGGGAGGGCATGATCACCTTCTGCGACATAGTCATGTCCGCGAAGGAAGACGCCGAGCGAGCTAGGGAGCGCGCTGAACCCGCTCGAAGGAGGAGTCGCCGCGGGCGTATATAATGCCCACCGGCGCAGTGTCCCTGTATTTCCGGGACCAGAATAGGGCTACGGTATCCCCTGCCTGTCGTAAGAGGCGACTAAAAGGGGCTTCCAGAGTAGTGGGCGGCAAGATTGGAAGCTCGAACCGCCCGGGCAGCGACCCCGGGAAGAACAGCGGCATGTGTGGCCGCATGCCGTTGTACACACCAGAGGATGTGGCGGGCTTATGCTCAACTGGGAGGAGCCCGATGGGGCAATCGCGCTTAGAGAACTCCGGTTGCGTTCCCTGGAGATCCCGGAGTCTTCAACGCAGCGCCGAGGAAGGCCACCGTGTCGCTCCCACGGCATAGGGTACCTTTTGAAGGTTTCCCCCTCGTAAACAAAAAAAAGGCCATAATACACCACGCTGGCCAAGTGCGTATTGGTAGACTTCACATACCTTTGAGGTTTTTTTTTTATAAATCTCTCAGGTATGCCGGTTTCCTCACGATGTTTTCCTTCACCGTTTAACAAGTGATAATAATAATTTTATAAAATGTGTGTGATGTGTGAATATAATAATTTTTTAAAACGCATATAAGTTTGAAAAAATCAGAGCTGAGTGCCTGGGATTTAAACCTTGGACCCCTCGATCGAGAAGCCGTTTCTGAACCACTAGGGTATCATTGCTTTAGGCCACCACTATTTATATCACCATTTTTCATACTCTGTAAAATTTTCAAGTGTTTATCTATTACGGTTCTGGAGATAGAGCCCTGTGACAGACGGACTGACAGCGGAGGCTTAGTAATAGGGTTCAGCTTTTACCCTTTATGACTGTGATTATGATTCGTGACTTACGTTCTACTCGTACTTAGCGTGACTCGTAAAGGTTCTCTAATTTTTAAATCCAAAACAGTTTTCTGTTGTCTTTTCAGGTCATACATCCATATAGTCGATGGGGACCTTTGCTTCTTTTATCTAATTGTCATGACTCAAAAACCATTTTCCCCATTGATATCGATCGGCCTTTTCCAGTGATATGGCTAGACAACGCTACTTCAGCTGGCTAAGCTCAGCCTAATCCCGAGCATAGCTCCCTCTGACTTTGAGTTTTCGTCTTTGAGGCTTCAAAAGCCTACAGTAAAGGGTCATATCTTGGTGCCATAAGTCATCACTGGCTCGAATACTTTCAAATTCAGGCAATGAGGATAAGAAAGCATATACGAGTATATCCATAATTTTCCGAACGTAAACTAGCTGAGATTGATTCTTCGAGTAACCACATTCGCACAACAACAACCTATACGAGTGTGACATGGAGTCGTAGGCATGATTTTTGCCTTGTCCCTGTTGATTTTAAGACCCGTTCGTTGTGAGGCATTGTGTATGTCACTTAGATTTTGAAGATGGTAAAATCCATTATGGTTCGACTACAGCGGCACCACCGCTACACTTATTTCTACCTAATAACGAAAGCATTAAAACGCTGTTTTGTTACGGTTTGAAAGGTAAGGGAAATAAATATTTTCAAGGCGTTCCAGTTTAGTCCTCAGGGGTAACGATGCATCTGTTCCCTCCAGTAGGAATTTAATCCTCTCGGGGGTTGATTACAGTTGTCCATGGGCGGTCCATGTCCACATACCATCAGGTGGACTGCGTGCTTGTCCTATATAATGAAAAAGGACAATGTTGAGGTCTTTTAAGCGAATTTACTAAGATCAACTATAATATTGGCTAATGGAAAGTATATTATGTGTTAACTGGAAGATTTTTTCACTCGATCAGCTTGATACATTTTTAACGCTGCGGTGAATAATTTGGGCGATATGACACTACCTTTTGTTCCATGTGTGATTGCTGCCGATGTATTGCATTCTAGGTTTGGTTGTGTACTATGTACTTGGACTAACACAAGGGTGGCTCTTTATACACAGTTTAAAATCGCGATGTAACTACAGTTGATCTGGCATCGCTAAAAAGATTAGCACCGTAAAATTTAGATAACAGCACGATAATACTTTTCAGCCCACTACTATACGAGTATAGATGAGTGGCTAAATTGCATGCGCACTGCTGCGCTTTGTAGCACTCGTTAATCCGATCACACAATCACAGGTGTTGTAGCCCTTGGTTAGTAGTTACGACTGCTAACCAATTTGCTAGAGCCTTATGGATAATAGATAAAACATTTGACATTGTTCGGCCACTAATCAGTATCTACGTCTTTTCACGAATCCGTATAGCAGCGTAGCGTAGTATAATACGCCAGGCCCAGTTGCAAGAAGTGGGTAATGTCCAGAAATAAGAGTTAGAAAGGTTAGAGACATAGAATCCATAATGTTCTCGTTCTCGGGAATGCCCGGGAAAATCTGGTCGGGAATTCCCGTGGGCCGAGAAGAAAAAAAGCTGGGAAATCAGAAACCCTAAAATACATATACATACAGACGTCTAGCTAGATATCGAATGCGGAGTTCCTTCCATGTTAGGCCGTATTTTGGTCGTGTAATTATGTTGACATTGACAGAGGAGTAAGTAATCACATAACCGCTGTACATCATGTATGGCTTTATGGACTCTGCTAAATACGAGATTTATTATATTCGACTTTAGTAATAAACCATGCCAATGCCACTTAATAGTTACAAGTATAGTAATACTCATAAATAATATAATAATGTCATTTCTAGGTTACCTATAATCATAAGCTACTTGAGGAAATAAGGTAGAATCCTTAGACTTAGATGGATGTAGATATATATCTAATCTTACACATATCTAATCCTAGACGTATGTGTCTAGGATTAGATATGTGTACATATGTGTGTGTAATATTAAAAGTTAATAGGGTTGTACAGAAAAACAGTAATTATTGAAACAAACTTAACATTTTATTTGCAAATATTCTAGGTATTTTGGTATACTATAACAAATAGACAAAATTAGTGATGGGAATGTTGATGATGGGTGGGAACGACGTGTTGAGCGTGACCTTCACGATGAACGACGGCGTTGAATCTGTAAAAGTATTCATAGATTAATTAATATACTATATGAAAAGTTATTTAGACTCAAAACTAGAAAGTGGACAAATATTTAGTGATGCTAACGGATAGGCACAATGTCAGCTGAAATTGTAAATGTCATTATTCTCACCCAGAGTGCTTGTCAGCGGTGTAGTCGACGCGCCTGACAGTGCCGTCAGCCTCGTACAGGGTGTAGTAGCCCTTCACGTTGTGACCATCGCGAGTCTCGTGCTGAGACTTGATGTCACCGGTGTGCTTGTCTTCTACGTGGTACTCGAACGAGTAGTGAGCAGGAGCCTGCAATGGTAACGGCAATTAAAATTGATATAACATAAGGAATGTTTTTATAAGTGTGTTATATTATTTTGGAATCTTAATTCGAGACTTTGTTTTTAAATATAACTTACATGGTGTTCTTCATGGTGTTCACTAGAGTAGTGGGCAGGCTGGTGGTGCTCAACTGGAGCGTGATGAGCGACCTCAGGCGCGTGGTGTACATGACCGTGGCTTTGGTGTAACACTACGTTCTGGGAGGAGACGGCGTGACCGTGGCTGTGACCGTGGCTGGAGTGGTGCTCTTCGTGGTGTCCGCCAGAAGAGTGGCCAGACTCGTGTCCGTGAGCTTGGTGAAGCACTACGTTCTGGGAGGAGACAGCGTGTCCGTGACCATTGCTATGGCTGGAGTGGTGCTCTTCGTGGTGTTCACCAGAAGAATGGCCAGAAGCGTGTCCATGAGTCTGGTGAAGCACTATATTCTGGGAGGAGACAGCGTGACCGTGACCATGGTCTTGGCTGGAGTGATGCTCTTGGTGATGTCCGCCAGAAGAGTGGTCAGAAACGTGTCCGTGAGCGTGGTGCACCACTACGTTCTGGGAGGAGACCGCGTGACCGTGACCATGGTCTTGGCTGGAGTGATGCTCTTGGTGATGTCCGCTAGAAGAGTGGTCAGAAACGTGTCCGTGAGCGTGGTGCACCACTACGTTCTGGGAGGAGACCGCGTGACCGTGACCATGGTCTTGGCTGGAGTGATGCTCTTGGTGATGTCCGCTAGAAGAGTGGTCAGAAGCGTGTCCGTGAGCGTGGTGCACCACTACGTTTTGGGAGGAGACCGCGTGACCGTGACCATGGTCTTGGCTGGAGTGATGGTCTTGGTGATGTCCGCCAGAAGAGTGGCCAGAAGCGTGTCCTTGAGTGTGGTGCACCACTACGTTCTGGGAGGAGACCGCGTGACCATGGCCGTGGCTGGAGTGATATTGGGCTGCGGCTACGCCGAGAGCGACAGCGATCAATAGTACCTGTGGTAATAAGATAAAATATGGTTGCTAAAAAATGTTTAAACAAGCTGTCAATTTAAATACTACAGGTTTTTTTATTTTAATATAATTTAAAACTAAATAGTAGATAATTTGACTGCACATATTTTTTTTTTTATTTCTTTTATAAATTATCGTATCATGGATTAGTTAACCAAACCGAAGCGAGTTAATAGGGATTCGATTTTAAGTCCTTTAATCGAATAAAAAAAATCCCTTAAAATCAGTAAATTCCAAATAAATTTGAGTTCGTAATAATACTGATAGATATTAATCGTAGTAAAAATGTAGTACCTTGGCAAACATCGTGTTAATAATCTACTTGTTAGTCTGAAGGTAAACAAATGACTGATAATGTGTAACAATCTAATTAAAGCTTATATAGTAACCGTCACGTAAAGCTACGCACATTTTCGTAACACATTCCGTAATTACGAGGATGAAAGTCGATCAAGTTTATTACATCTATCCGTAAATCCAACGATTGCTGTAGGTATTCATTTCAAAACATTTGGGCTTTGGGATTAAGGTCATAATTAGCATTAGTAATATTAGGAAATTAAATTATTGAGGGTAATTAACTTTTTGTTTTAATAGTGACAATATGTGCCCAGCAATTTCATTCATTATTTAAACATTGGTTAAATACATACTGGCCGATATTTTATACATCAACAATTTTATCAAAATATAATTCTTTTTCTAAGAGAAGCTACTGAAATTAAGTCTTTTTCAGCAGTATTTCCTTCTGTTTTTGTTGTTCTATTTTGTAAGGCGCAAAAGTGGGTTAAGTTGTCCATGTAGTCCACTTAACTCCTCAGTGATGTGATTTCTCTTGTGATTTTGCATATCACGGGACATACAAGAGTAAAAGTAAAATTATGATACTCCTGTACGATTTACTAGTGAACAGTTACTAATGCAAGCCAGTGAAGGGAATCTTACAGAGGGAATATAATTAATTAGGAAAATTATTTAATGGATCAGGCAGTGTATGCCAAGGCAACTCTTATCAGGACAGGATTTCTTGCGACTCATTTCCTAAGGTGTAACGGTTTTATAGGTCTTATAGGTCTTGAAGGGTACTTAATACTTACGCTGTTTGTCCACCGACCAGCGATACCGAGCCGATACCGATAATTAATGACGGCGCCGAAGTAGCGTACGTACATTTACTATAGCAGCTTGTCCACCACACGTCCGTCACCAGAGTATCGTCATCTCGGCTGCCGATATTCCGAGTAGATCGGCGTGGCCGCTAGATCGTCATCGAGTTTTTGACGGGCCGATGTGCCGGCAATGTAAAATACATTGGAACTTGTCCTGCACTGTCCATATACTATCGCCGTCACGACATAATTAAAATCGGCCCGAAATAATCCCGTTCTCGGTATCGGCTCGGTGACGGTGCAGTGGACAAACAGTCTTATTGTTATTTCATGACCAAATGAAACAATATTATTAAAAATTGTAGTCAGTGTCTTATTCTAATGTATAAGCTATATTATTGACAAGGCCTATTCTAATCGTTGTACGCATATCCGTGAGTCACTCTATGGGCTCACTGAAAATCAGCGCCGTGGTGCAACACACCATGGCATCAATGCTGAGTGAGTGCCTTTTCCGTATGCAATGTATACATACGGCATACGGATATGCTGTAACGTACCTAATTAACTATTGTATTATTATTCGGCTGTGTTGCCTTATTATGTATCTTGAGTTTTCTATGTAACTATATCCCACTATTTTGTATTAATATTATTATTAATATTTGTATTAAATAAAGTAATTTGTAATTGTTACGTGTGTGTACAATGCATTACGTAATAAAGTTATTTCTTTCTTTCTTCTTTCTAATCTGTTAATTGTTTTTTCCATGAAAGAGCAACAAACATCCATCCAACCAAATGCACGATGCAGTCTCACAAAAATTCACCCTTACAATATAATAAGATAGTAAATACAATTAGATGACTGCTTAGGTTAAGTAAATGAAAATTTTCGTGGCAATGCAGTCAACATGTTATTTTTTACATGAGGATTCCGGGTTCGTTCTCCGGTTAGGCAAACCTCTAAAAGATCAAGTTATTTTTCTGTTTTTTGTTGGACTATTTGTGTAACCGTCTTCATATGTGTCCATGGTTTTTATTCAAGGCACAGGCAATCCTAGAGTGGGCCTACGACAGAAGAAAGCTCCATTAGTATCATTGGTATTCAGAAGAAAAATTGCATACTCATTATAATTTTTTACCTTTTTATTACTTATTTATATGAATGTAATTAAACAAACAGTCTTTTAAAATTATACTATATTAATATTATGTTATTAGTTTAGGCCGACCGTCCTTTGGCTGCTATCACCTGAGAGATAGTTGCATATAGATAGTGCATGCTTCAGCCGCTTTATTTCCAGCATTTGTCACATAAAATTACTTCCCAGAATTTAATCCTTATAAGCGACCCTATCAGATAGTGGAATAATATAGAGGATATTTTTTTTTTCAAAAAGAACTCGTTCGACTCCCGGCTAAGTAATAAGATATTTTAAAAAGTAATTATGCAGTTTTAGTTGTTATCCAAATCGGCATCGTATCTCCTTTCAGCATTTTTCGCTAATCCCTATAGTTTTGGATTTGGTCCCAAAGACCAATTGGAATAATTCACCCTGTATTTAATAAGTGCATTACGTAATAAGTAGTCGGCGAGCAACTATTGACAATCGCGTTAAACAGTACTTAATGGCTAAATCTACTAGTTGCTGCAAGATGGCGCCTAAAACTAAATAATATTTCCCTGACTTCATTTTCATTGACGTCATAACAAAATTCCTCTATAGACATTCGTAGACTTCTTATTATTATTACGCAAAATTATACAGTGTTCTTGCCGTGTATGATGTCATAGGTTACATTTAATAACGTGTAATAACTCTGTAATAACTTGACAAGTCAATTAAATTTTCTAATAAACCACTGAATGATATTCCGAATATTGGTTATACAATACAACTACTATGGGTAAGAATCGAATACAGATTTATTGATTTAGGATTTAAATAACACTTATTTAGACTTAATTCCCATCCATCACTTAATTTTTATAAGTCACATACATAAGTATACTTGAATTAGCAGACTTCCTCGAAAAAAGTTTTAATGAACATTAGTGCTAACTATTCAGTGTCTTTGTATGAAGATCCATTATATAAACTAAATCTTAATAAAACTATAACTATCTTAGGTTTTTTTTTGTAATCAATAACTACTTGAGGAAATCAACTAAAATCTTTACACCCATAGTCTGATTCATAATTAGGTGTCCAAAATGTAAAGGTGACCTATTAATAAAATAAGTTTCAAATGGTAGTTTCTTATTTTTGACGCTAAAGTAATACAACAATAATAAAATAATAATCTAAATAAATTAAGATTAAATCACATTTTCTAATATTTATGTTACCTCAATTTCTTTCCATACAGTAATAATAATAAAAAATAAGGTTTATGGTAAAAAATTAAAATTGATAATGGTAACACACTTGGAATCCCAAATATTTCGTAGCTAATATTATTCATTTTCGTGATTGTGATCGAACCCGAGTGTTTTCTCGTTTTCATAGCGCATTTGTTAAATTGTGTATAGTTATTTATGTTTTCGTTTTTTGTTGAATTTGTTAGTTTTTGTTACTTGTTTATTTTGACAGTGACATTTCTTTGTTTACATTTTGTACACCTAATTATGAATCAGACTATAGATGTAGATTCATTAATCCAAATATGTAATGTGTATGCGTAACATTTGGAAGTTAAGAGGACATTCTACAAAGAAAATCAGTCATTATTAAAACAAACATAATACTTTATTTCGATACATTCTAGATATTTTGGTATATAACAAGTAGACTAGATTAGTGATGAGATTGATGATGGGTGGGAATGACGTGTTGAGCGTGACCTTCACGATGAACGACGGCGTTGAATCTGTAAAGATATTTATAGATTGAAGAGTGTATATGCAAAGTTGTTAAAATTTTAAAGTAGAAAATTGATATTTAGTGATGCTAACGAATAGACACAATGACAAATATTTACCCGGAGTGCTTGTCAGCGGTGTATTCGACGCGCCTGACAGTGCCGTCAGCCTCGTGCAGGGTGTAGTAGCCCTTCACGTTGTGACCATCGCGGGTCTCGTGTTGGGCCTTGATGTCACCGGTGTGCTTGTCTTCTACGTGGTACTCGAACGAGTAGTGAGCGGGAGCCTGTAATGGTAACGAGAATTCAAATTGGTATAATATAGGGAATATTATTTATAAGTCTGTTAAATTATTTTGGAAATTCAAGAATTTGTTTTTAAATATAACTTACATGGTGCTCTTCGTGGTGTCCGCCAGAAGAGTGGCCAGACTCGTGTCCGTGACCATTGCTATGGCTGGAGTGGTGCTCTTCGTGGTGTCCGCCAGAAGAGTGGCCAGACTCGTGTCCGTGAGTTTGGTGAAGCACTACGTTCTGGGAGGAGACAGCGTGTCCGTGACCATTGCTATGGCTGGAGTGGTGCTCTTCGTGGTGTCCGCCAGAAGAGTGGCCAGACTCGTGTCCGTGAGTTTGGTGAAGCACTACGTTCTGGGAGGAGACAGCGTGTCCGTGACCATTGCTATGGCTGGAGTGGTGCTCTTCGTGGTGTCCGCCAGAAGAGTGGCCAGACTCGTGTCCGTGAGTTTGGTGAAGCACTACGTTCTGGGAGGAGACAGCGTGTCCGTGAACATTGCTATGGCTGGAGTGGTGCTCTTCGTGGTGTCCGCCAGAAGAGTGACCAGACTCGTGTCCGTGAGTTTGGTGAAGCACTACGTTCTGGGAGGAGACAGCGTGTCCGTGACCATTGCTATGGCTGGAGTGGTGCTCTTCGTGGTGTCCGCCAGAAGAGTGGCCAGACTCGTGTCCGTGAGTTTGGTGAAGCACTACGTTCTGGGAGGAGACAGCGTGTCCGTGAACATTGCTATGGCTGGAGTGGTGCTCTTCGTGGTGTCCGCCAGAAGAGTGACCAGACTCGTGTCCGTGAGTTTGGTGAAGCACTACGTTCTGGGAGGAGACAGCGTGTCCGTGACCATTGCTATGGCTGGAGTGGTGCTCTTCGTGGTGTCCGTCAGAAGCGTGTCCATGAGTCTCATGAAGCACTATATTCTGGAAGGAGACAGCGTGACCGTGACCATGTCCCTGGCTGGAGTGGTGTTCTTCATGGTGTCCACCAGAAGAGTGGCCAGAAGCATGTCCGTGAGTCTGGTGCAGCAATACATTCTGAGAGGAGACAGCGTGACCGTGACCATGGTCTTGGCTGGAGTGATGCTCTTGGTGATGTCCGCCAGAAGAGTGGTCAGAAGCGTGTCCGTGAGCGTGGTGCACCACTACGTTCTGGGAGGAGACCGCGTGACCGTGACCATGTCCCTGGCTGGAATGGTGCTCTTCATGGTGTCCACTAGAAGAGTGGCCAGAAGCATGTCCATGAGTTTGGTGCAGCACTACGTTCTGAGAGGAGACAGCGTGACCGTGACCATGGTCTTGGCTGGAGTGATGCTCTTGGTGAAGTCCGCCAGAAGAGTGGCCAGAAGCGTGTCCTTGAGTGTGGTGCACCACTACGTTCTGGGAGGAGACCGCGTGACCGTGGCCGTGGCTGGAGTGATATCGGGCTGTGGCTACGCCGAGAGCGACAGCGATCAATAGTACCTGTGGTAATAAGGTAAAATATAGTTGCTATAATTTCTTTATACTAGGTGACAATTTAAATATTACAGTTTTATTTTGATTTTAATATGATTTATAGCTAAATATTAGATAAATACAAATTAAAAAAAATGTTTTATTTGTTTTATTAAATTATCGTATCGTGGATTAGTTAACCGAACCGAAGGTATTCAATTTTCAGTCCTTTAATCGAATAAAAATCCCTTAAAATCAGTAAATTCCAAATAAAACTGAGTTTGTACTAATAGTAGTAAAAATATAGTACCTTGGCAAACATCGCGGTAATAATCTACTTGTATGTGTGAAGGTAAAGAAATGACTGATAATGTGTAACAATCTAATTAAAGCTTATATAGTAACTGTCACTTAAAGCTACGCACATTTTCGTAACATATTCCGTAAGACGAGGATGAAAGTCGATCAAGTTTATTACATGTATCCGTAAATCCAACGATTAATGTAGGTGTTCATTTCAAAACATTTGGGCTTTGGGATTAAGGTCATTATCATAGATTAGTAAAGATTACTCACTCCTAACAAGAAAATGTACCCAGTTTTGAGAATTGAAATAGTTGCGTAAAAAAGTTTTGCCACGTCTCCGTGCTAAAATGTCCCTAAAATATTTGAAATACTTATTTATTTGTTATGTAAATTACGCAGTATTAGTTATTTATTCGTAAATTTTCTCAAAAATGATTTTATTTTTCAAGAATTCAAAAAAAGAACTTACTAATAAGCCGTTTGTGGCTTCATTCAATTTCAAGGCGGCGAAGTATCTTTACTAATCTATGGTCATTATTATCATTGTACTCCTCAAGAAGTTCATTTCCTATTAGGAGTAAGTAACTTGTTGTTTAAATCGTGACAATAATATGTGCCCAGCATTTATAATATAGGAGTAGTAGACGAGTATGCAGTCCATCTGATGGTAAGTGGCTACTGCCGCCCATGGACATCTATAATCAACCCCAGATAGGATTAGATATTCCTACCTGAGGTCGGCCACAGATGCGACGCTACCCTTGAGGACTAAGCTGGAACGCCTCGAAACAGTATGTCTCCCTTACCACACCCTTCAAAATGGAACACAACAGCGCCTAACAGTGCTGTTATTAGGCAGAACTAGGCAGTGGTGCCGCCTGAGTCGAACCAAAAATCGACCAATTTCATTCGCAATTTAAATAATACATCGGGTGCAAACCTTAGACGAGTAAAATGTACGAAATTACCGCATTGAAAATTTGAGCAAAAATATATTTTTAGTTTTACTTTAAAATCGTGAATAGAGCTTAGGTCTTATTCGGAAACTCCTGTTGCTGTTGTTCTATTTTGTAAGACGTAAATGAGACACTACATGGAAACCTAACCCTCTTGACGCCTCATTGACGTGACTTTTTGCGATCTTGCATATCACGGGGATACAAGAGTAAAAGCTTCTCAATACAAGATACAAGAGTAAAAATTCTGATATTCCGATTCACTTGGAAATAATTAATATCTCGAGTGTGTGTAATATCTTACAGAGAGAGTTACTACTAATTAGGAAAATTATTTTATGGTTCATGCAGCATATGTCTTGATACTCGTAGCTCTTAACACGACAGGATGTTTTGCAACTTATTTTTTAACGTGTGACGACTTATTAAAGAGTATTTAATACTATTATTATTATGACCAAATCAAACAATATATTTAGAAATTGTTTTATTTCGACGTATAAGGAAATTACGTTTGCTGCTCTCGGAGGTTCCAAAAAAAGCCAGATTTACTTTATAACTAATTTAATACTAAAATTACAATAAAACTCTTAAATTTAAGCCTAGTGGTTCCTATCGAAGTTGGATTAAGAATACACATTTTAATATTACAATGTTTAAAGAAAATATTAATTGTTAATTGCGAAATTACTAATCTGCAATAAATCTAGGTCTAAGTCGGTTACTCGCCAATACACGTGTTGGTAGCGTCAGCGATCCTCTTAGGGCTGCTATACGTAATTAGGATGTTATTATTAAGCCCTATTGACATACAATTAGTGGATTTTCCGCAAACACGCAACAACCATCCACATATTCAAATTCCAGTCACACAAATTTTCGTCTTTATAATAGTATAGTAATTATAATTAAGTCAGAAAGTTGAATAAATGACGATCCGCGTGGCGAAGCAGTTACTGTTGGCCGACACGCAAAGGGTTCCGCGTTTGTTCTCCGGTCAGATGGACCTCTAATAAGTATGAATTTAGTTTTCTCTTTTCTTCTTCAACCATTATTCACCCAATGCTGGGTATTGGTCTTCTCATGGTGTTTCCATGTAGCTTGATCGCGTGCCATTCTTATCCAATGGCGGTCTGCTATATTGACCAGGTCGTCGGTCGGTCGGTTTTCTGTTTTAGGGTGGAGTAATAGTCTACCCGTCTTTATCAGGGTCCATGGTATTCAAGGCACAAGTCATCTTAAAGTGGGCTTATGACTGAAGAAACCACATTGGTATTAAAAGAAAAAATGCTTACTCAATATCATTTTCTATTTGTATGATTGTAATTAATTATACAAAAATCTTATTATATGAAACAATAAGTCTACTTTTATTGGATTCATTCATTTATTCATTCATTTATTCAGTTTATTTTCAGCCCATCTCGAGTGCGATATATTTTCATTAGTTTTAATATCTGTGATTTTTTTCGTGTGTATTCTTAGAATATTTACTATAGAGTCCTAAATAATGATTAGCTAGAACCGTTTAGGATGACCGCCCTTTGGCTGATATCGTCTGAGAGTTGTGTAGGCTACCATATCGTCGTTTAAGCTACTAGGTGGTGCCTGTAGCCGCTTCATTTTCACCATCCAATTTGATATTTGCACAGAACAAGAGATTGTTACGAGGTTATTGGAGCGACTGATTGACTTTATTTCATACGAAATATCATTCAACTGCCGATCGTTTAAATAGTCGCCAAGCATTTTTTGACAATCGCGTTAAATACTACTTAATCGCTAAATCTACTGGTTGCTGGAGCGATAGTAACTAGTAGGCGGTCAGTTTTATTTGTACATATATATAATAATATACACCAGAAGTACAGTAAAGGACTTTTAATTACTCATTTTTGCATTTATTTTTACGTATTTTTTCCTAGGTTGTAATTTGTTACCTTTGCCTTTGCTTAAGATGGTGGCTAAAATAAATGTTACTCGACTTCATTTTTATTGTATTTTAGATTTGGGATAAAGTCTTTGCTTTGTATGGTGTCATGTTATAAATGACAATTAATAATGACTAATTTCATGTACTCAAAATTATTATACTACTTCCAATTTTATGTATAACAAATTTGGTAACCTCTGTAATAATTACACAAATCATTCGAATTCTCTGCAATAAAACTGCTATGGGTAGGAAATACAGATTTATTGACATTAAAATAATATGTATTTAGACTTAATCTGCGTTCGTCACTTCATTTTAAAAAGCGACATATACTTGATGTAGCAGACTTCCTCGAAATAAGTTTTAATCAACATTAGGTCTAACTATTCAGTGTCTTTATATAAGATACATTATAATAATAAAATCTAACTCCTTATAAAATACTTAATTCTCTTAGGTTTCTCATGATCATTAGCTACGAGAGGAAATCGACTAGAATCCTCACCCAGATCTAGATGCACAAATCTAAATATGTCTACTGTCTATGCGTAATATTGGAAGTTGAAAGAAAACCAGTCATTATTAAAACAAACATAATACTTTATTTCGATACATTCTAGGTATTTTGGAATATAACAATTAGACTAGATTAGTGATGAGAATGATGATGAGTAGGAACGACGTGTTGAGCGTGACCTTCACGATGAACGACGGCGTTGAATCTGTAAAGATATTTATAGATTGAAGAAAGTATATGCTAAGTTGTTGGAATTCACAAGTAGAAAATGGACATTCAGTGATGCTAACGAATAGACACAATGGCAAATTCTTACCCGGAGTGCTTGTCAGCGGTGTAGTCCACGCGCCTGACAGTGCCGTCAGCCTCGTGCAGGCTGTAGTAGCCCTTCACAGCGTCACCCTCACGGGTCTCGTGCTGGGACTTGATGTCACCGGTGTGCTTGTCTTCTACGTGGTACTCGAATGAGTAGTGGGCAGGAGCCTGCAATGTTAGTGAAAATTAATTTTGATATAGTATAGGTTACACACATACATATTACATTATGTAAGGTTGTTTGACTATTTTTGAACCTTTAGTCAGGAATTTATTTTTAAGCAGAACTTACATGATGTTCTTCATGGTGTTCATGATGTTCAGAGTGGTGGGCAGGCTGGTGGTGCTCAACCGGGGCGTGATGAGCGACCTCAGGCGTGTGGTGTGCGTGACCGTGGCTCTGGTGCACCACTACGTTCTGGGAGGAGACAGCGTGACCGTGGCCGTGGCCATAGTTGGAGTGTTGCTCTTCGTGGTGTCCACCAGAAGAGTGGCCGGACGCGTGACCGTGGGTCTGGTGCAGCACAACGTTCTGGGAGGAGACGGCGTGACCGTGGCCGTGGTCATGGCTGGAGTGATGCTCTTCGTGGTGTCCACCAGAAGAGAGGCCAGAGGCGTGTCCGTGAGCGTGGTGCACCACTACGTTCTGGGAGGAAACGGCGTGACCGTGACCATGGTCTTGGCTGGAGTGGTGCTCCTCATGGTGTCCCCCAGAGGAGTGGCCAGAAGCGTGTCCGTGAGTCTGGTGAAGCACTACGTTCTGGGAGGAGACAGCGTGACCGTGACCGTTGTCATGGCTGGAGTGATGCTCTTCGTGGTGTCCACCAGAATAGTGTCCAGATTCGTGTCCGTGTGTCTGGTGCAGCACTATGTTCTGGGAGGAGACAGCGTGACCATGACCATGACCGTGGCCGTGGCTGGAGTGATATTGGGCGGCAGCCACGCCGAGGGCGACAGCGATGAATAGTACCTAAACAAGGAAACATAATTATGTTATATCTTATGAAACAAAAAACGTTAATTTGTTGTTTTACCACCATATAGCGTATGTGTTTATTAACTTTAATATTTTTTCTTGTATCCATTATACGCTTGCGCAAAATTATTTTATACAATTACCGAAATTTTAATGTTAATTTTAAATTTTTACTGATAAATAACAAAAATGCATAAGTGTATATCTTTTTTTCAACCTTGTACCTTAGCGAACATATTACTGGATGTGCTTTTTGTATTAGTGTAGACAAATGACTGATAATGCATTAAATTAACACGTGAATTTATATACAACTGTCAACTATATCAAAGCACGTTTTCGAAATACACGCGGAAAGTAAGAGTAAGAAAGGAAACAGGTTTAAATATTACATACCAATGCAACGCATTCATTATGTCGTTAGATTTTTTGGGATTTGGGGTCAATTTATGTGTAATACCTTTGTTTTAAGATGTTATAAGAAAGGAATGAGTTTTAAAACTATATGTTAACCACATATCAATTAAGTAACTGGAGAAGTATGAATTTGGAAAGGAAACTCAAACACTAAAAGTATTTAATATAATAAGTTGTTCGTCAACTTGTCGATATCCTAGTATAATAGGATTTTAAATTTTGACCAGTTGACTAATAGAAAATAAGCAAAGAGATGACAATAATACTAAATTGTTTTGTCTTCACTCATTTAGTATTATTGTCGTCTCGTAGATTTTGTCTGTTGAAAGTGCTAAGCTTAAAAACGGGTGAATGCAAGCAGTCATGGAGCTTTCTGCTTCCGCCCCCGCCGCGGATGCGCTTTAGCTGTTTTGTTTAAAAACTCATAAGACTGCAGTTTCGGGCTATTACGTATCACTATTATCAATAGTCAGTCTATCAAATTTTTGGGTACCTAGTTAAAATCTAAATTTGACAGTTTCTAGTAGGCAGAAATTATGAAAGGCATGGACGCGCAATAGCATCAATCAATAAATTTCTACGACTTTTAATGGATCAAAGCAAAATTAATAAAAATATTGAAATACATACTAAATTAATATAACACCAATAATTAGATTACACCTAAATGGTAATACACATACAGGACAACAGTACTGTACTGTTATTCTGTGGTATTTTAATCGCGCATATTAAAATTCATATAATTTTTCTCCTATTGGAAGTAATACGGGTGACATTTAACTAATAATTTTAATACAGTAATTGTGAAGGTGGTATAACCTTTTGTGGTTCGTCTCCGGCGGCACCACCGTCACATCTATATCTGCCACATAACAGCAGCGATAAGCGTGTTCTGGTTTGAAGGGTGTGGTAAGGTAGACATACTTTTCCGAGGCGTTCCAGCTTAGTCCTCAGGGGTAGCGGCGCATCTGTGACCGACCTCAGATAGGAATATCGAATCCTATCTGGTGTTTATTACAGGAGTCCATGGGTGGCAGTAGCCACTTACCATCAGGTGGACTGCATGCTCGTCTGCTACTCCTATAACATATAAAAAATACACGGACGACAATTCGTGTAAGCGAAGATTTTCGCCGCTTAACTTCACCGACAGTAATCGATCGTCAAATTAGGTGGTCGTTGGCAATATGTAACGATGGTCGACAACATTCGGCTGCAGTACCCAGATTTGGCTGTTACTCCTGTATAACCTCCTTAATACTCCTTCAGACGCATTATTTCAATGACAGCCAAGGTTACATGTGGTATTGTATATCACATGTACTAAAACGCTCAGATGGGGTTCGTCAACATTTACTTGTACATAAACACATTTTTATTCACTAATTTATCACTCTTTCATTACAAAACACCTTGCAAAAAGTAGATGACAAAAACTCAAACTACAACTAAATATTCCAAAAATATAAAATAGAATAGTAATAAGTGATGTAAATTATTATTAACCAGCAATATAAAGGAATCAATATGATGTGTTTGTTACACGTGTGATACAATTGTGTGACGTGTTACGTGTGATATTGTATGTGTTACTTTTATATTTTTCATAATTATGTTGATACTCGAATCTTTGTTGTACTTTGGTTATGGAAAAATTAATATAGTGAAGAAATGTGCTAGTTTTAGTTTATTTACTTCACAGGAACTTTTTCTTAAATATAAAATTCTCGTGTCACAATGTTAGTTACCGTACTCCTTAGTCTTAGTATTATATACAAGCTGCGCCTGAGAGATAGTTATCGTAAATTTAGAATTAAACGTCAATTGTATAACGTCTATTACAGGTCATTAACCATACCGGCAAACTGAAATTCCCCGCACCGCATCACGTCATACAATGTTAGAAAAATTACTTCTGATTTTAAATTGTAATAACTTTTTAACCGACTTCAAAAAGGAGGTGGTTATCAATTCGGCCGGTATCTTTTTTTTATGTATGTACACGAATTACTCCGCCGTTAGTGGACCGATTTAAATAATTCTTTTTTTATTGTATAGAGACGAGCTGGAAGTTGGTCCTATTTAAATATGGTTAGGATCCATCGATGGGTTCTGGAGAAAATGAGGGGAACTCCTCCACCCATGTAAATATAACAGCCATAACTTCGCCGTTTATGAACCTATTTTAATGCGTTTAATTTTGTGTGTGGATAATTGCTACAAGTTGGTTCCATTTAAATATGATGAGGATCAGAGTGGGTTCTGGAGACAAAATATGTAACTCCTCAACCGATGGATCTAATTGAGTTTTGTTTGAAGATATTTGGTGTAGGGTCTAATGAAATTGCAAAACCAGTTTATCATTGACCATTTAAGGGTCTGATAATGTGCCTCGGAGACAAAATATGTAACTCCTCAACCGATGGGAATAATTGAGTTGTGTTTGAAGATATTTGGTGTAGGTTCTAATGAAATTGCAAAGCCAGTTCATCATTGACTATTTAAGGGTCTGATAATGTGGCTCGGAGTCAAAATATGTAACTCCTCAACCGATGGGAATAATTGAGTTGTGTTTGAATATATTTGGTTTAGGTTCTAATGAAATTGCAAAGCCAGTTCATCATTGACTATTTAGTTCGGTTAGGTTGGAACATATAAGACAATATAAAACTAAGCGAGCAGGGCGCGGCAGCGCCCTGCGAGCGGGCGGTTCCAATCAATGTAAATTCAGACCTTACCTTAATTCATGATCACGTTTATACATTTTTACATTGTATTAATATAAATGTTATTATGTCAACACTAAAAAGGGTGAAAAAAAAATTTTAACAAAAAATACAACCGACTTCTATGCCACTACAAAGTAAAAAATAATTCAAATAAATGTTGGCTTAGTACATATTTCTGTAGTCGGCGCCGTCGGCGATGAAAAAAAATCCCGTGTAACATCACACACCTATTTCTGCCTAATAAACTGTGTGAAGCGCTGCTGTGTGCTGATTTAAAGGGAGTAAGGGAGATACACTTTTCCGAGACATTCCAGCTGAGTCCTCAGGGGAAGCGGCGCGTCTGTGGCCGACCTCAAGTATGAATCTAATAATATCCGGTGTAGACCACAGATGTGCATGGATGGTCTCTTACCATCAGGTGGACTGCATGCTCGTCTGCTACTCATAAATTATAAAAAAAACCATAGGACATATATATCTCTCTCTTACCGCATCCTTTAAATCAGAACATATTATATCACCGCTTAACAGTGTTACGACATTTATTATTAGGCAGAAATAGATGTGGCGATTTCCTCTGAAGTCAACCACAAAGGTCCTAACATCTTAATGATTTTATTGTGTCATCCACTACGTCTGTCATCAAAGTTTATTGAATCATTCTTAATTGTGAGTAGATTGTAAAGAAAATAAAATAAGCTTTGTATCTCAAAACACTACAATTGTATTAAAAAATCACATTTTGTAAATTCAGTACTTAGAAAAGTTGCAATTAGAATTGTAAACAGTAGGTATACCTAGTAAAATAAAAAATGTGTAATTTTTAAATAATCTTATTTATTTATTTGTAAACTATGTTCTAGGTAATTTGGCACATTGATGTATAATAATTTAGTGGTGATGATGGTTGGGAACGGCGTGTTGAGCGTGGCCTTCACGGTGGACGACGGCGTTGAATCTGTAACAGGTTTAAGTAAATTATATTTTAAATAACCCTCTTCATTACTGTCGTTTATTTTAACTGACTGCGGATCGAAGATTTTTCGTAAACGTATATATTTGTCTTATTCTTTAGCACACACCATTTTAATATAAGAAGTGTCATTGGATTCCAAATTGTAGCAATAAGAAAGTATTTTTAAGTAATCTGGATTTTTGTTGCTATTCTTACCCGGAGTGCTTGTCAGCGGTGTAGTCGACGCGCCTGACAGTGCCGTCAGCCTCGTGCAGGGTGTAGTAGCCCTTCACGTTGTGACCATCGCGAGTCTCGTGCTGGGCCTTGATGTCACCGGTGTGCTTGTCTTCTACGTGGTACTCAAATGAGTAGTGAGCGGGGGCCTGCAACGATAATTATCATTAATATTGACATTATTATATGTAAGAATAATGGTATAACATTTAAATTTGATGTACAAAACTTACATGGTGCTCTTCGTGGTGTCCACCGGAGGAGTGGCCAGACTCATGTCCGTGAGTATGGTGCAGCACTACGTTCTGGGACGAGACGGCGTGACCGTGGCTGTGGCCGTGACCATGGCTGGAGTGATACTGGGCGGCGGCGACGCCAAGAGCGGCAGCGATCAACAGTACCTTCAGGAAAATAATTTTATTTTATATACGAATACGATCCTTAAAATTATTACACTCTTATTCCTTCTCTCGAGTTTGTCGATTTTTGGAAATTTTTCGATCCATGTTATTTATTGGTTTTTGGTTTGGCTATTTATTTACATTATTATTCTTAATTATTATCAGGAAAACTTTGACTCAATTATGAATTTTAACAGAACACATTTTAACAGAACGCCACTTATTTAACTCGTAATTGTCATTTGCCACGATCACTTAAAAATTATCACCTAATTTACAATCCAGAGTTATGTCTAGGGTGTACATTTTTTGTAAACATTTTCACGTTGTATCACAATACACAAACTGATGCAAGTAAATCAATATTAAAATTATAATAATTAAAAAGGCACCTTGGGGAACATGTTGTGAATGTGTGTGGTTTGTTTGGAGATAAACAAATAACTGATAAACTAAAACAATATCATGCGAGCTTATATACTATCTCGAATTAGCGAAGCAAATTTTCGAAATACGCATAGTACGAGTATGTGAGAGAAAGAAATGAAACAGGTTTATTACATATCGATTTAATCCATTAACTTGTTTTATTGGTTATTGGATTAAGGTCATTGAATAGCTTTGTTAAAATAAGAGAAATAATTTATTAGTTTACATTCAGAATATTTTTATGAATATTACCAGTGGTAGTAAAATTTAAGGATGTGTTAAAATCATAAGTTTGTACGTTTACAATAGCGACTTGGTAAAATGCTTTTTACATCGTTATTTTATCAGAAACTGCGAAATTGATTTAAATTAAGTATAACAAAAATATAATCGAGGAATCAAAAAGATTACTTACACAATAGCTCAATACACTTTGAAGGTGGCCCTTTGTGGTTCGACTCCGGCGGCACCACCGCCACACCTATTTCTAGGTAGAAAACCGGAACACAGCAGCTCCTAACACTGCTGTTATTAGGTAATAACACTAGTGTTAGGAGCTGCTTTGTTCCGGTTTGAAGGGTGTGGTAAGGGAGACAGACTTTTCCGAGGCGTTCCAGCTTAGTCCTCAGGGGCAGCGGCGCATCTGTGGCCGACCTCAGGTAGGAATATCTTATCTTATCTGGGGTTGATTACAAATGTCCATGGGCGGCAATAGCCACTTACCATCAGGTGGAGCATGCTCGTCTGCTACTCTTACATTATGAAAAAAAATAGCCCTTTTAATCTCCAAAACGAATTTTTATCGAAAAATTAATCTCTCTATAGAATATATTACACACGTTTGGTAAGAATAAAAACCGAAAAAGAATCTAATTTTTAAAATTTAAACGATAATAAATCGTGTGGTTGTAAGTATTTTGAACATTAAACGTGGTTATAATATTGAAAATAAAAATAGGTATAAGTAAATTATCAAAAATATATTTTGACCATGAAGGAATAAAATATATCAGAATTTAATTAATGTGGAGCAATGTTGTTGTAGCACGTGAGATAATTAATACAAAACAAAGAAAAAATATATCAGTATCATGTCATTTTTATAGCATTCGAGATTATTCTTCAACGAGCTTTTGCCCGCGGCTTCGCTCGCGTTACGAAGTTATAAATTCATCCCCTATTTTATCCCCTTGGGGGTAAAATTGATCAAAATCCTTTCTTAGCGGATGCCTACGTCATAATATCTACCTGCATGCCAAATTTCAGCCCGATCCGTACAGTGGTTTGGGCTGTGCGTTGATAGATCACTATGTCAGTCAGTCACCTTTGAGTTATATATATTTAGATACTCGTTGTTAAAAAAAATATAATGTCAAAATTCCAAGCTGTCGCGATAATTTCAGACGGGCAGATAATTTCAACGTTTGTTATCTTCGTGTCCATTCTACTCGTTTTTGTTTAACGTGAGATAGTTGTGTAATTATTCCATTAGAGTATCCACTGTCACTATCTGACAGACGCTCTTGCCTATTTGATATATTTAATCCACTTCTTTTTTTTTTGAAATTTATTCATTTTAATTAAGTAACATAATTATATAGAATCTATCTATCTATTTACAACCTAAAAATCTATATACTCGTACAATATATACAAAAAATATAACTTAAACAAAAAAAGAAATATTAAAACTCAAGGAAATATAAAAAAATAAATATAAAACAATGAGTCCAAATCACTGCCTCCCGGTAGAGTCCCAAGAATGCTGGCTGCGTTGCCGCGTTGTATGGCCAAACTTATTCTTTGGCCAAAGTACGCACCAGCTCTTGGGTCTCCAGAAACGTCAACCAGACGCGACGACATTTCTTTGAAGAACCGTCGTGCTTCTGGCCCCCACGGACCCCGATTCTCTACCGCAAACGGCACAAATATGTATTCTTATCTTCAACATAGTCACGTGCATACAGACGGAAAAGTAGCGGCCCGTGCTGAGTTGCAGCGGAGCGTCGGAACCGTCGCACCGTGTCATGAGAAGTTATGACTAGTTGGTAATAAATAGTGGACGACATTTCATTCCCATTTTCCATCTATTACAACTTTATAATTAATGATTTGCATTGGATTTAAAACGTTGCGTGCTCTACTCAAGTCACTCTTGTAGAAAACTTCTTATTTCTTGGAGCATTTATTTTCATACATAAATATTAATAAATTAATGCAGAAAAATACTTTAAAAGCCATGTTTATTTCCATTTATTCATATTTTTGAAATCATAAACATGCTTATTGATTTAGTTTATCTATTCATAGGCAGTATCAAAACCTACAATATATCATTATATATCGGTGCACGGTGCAAGGCACTTGTTAACTTGTTAACTGTTTTTTGTTGGTGGCCTTTGGTTAATATATTCATACTATAGAAATGTACTAGTATTAGATACATAAATATATCAGATATATAGAACGTCGTTTAAAACAGAAACTAGACGAACTGCCCGCCTCAGCCTCCCTTCGTCTTTAAAGATTACCGATGGAGGAATGCACCGATATGAACAAAATTTGGTGAACTTAGTATGGCTCTCGAACTCTCGCCTAATCGCTTTGAACAAGTAAATCGTCATAACGTAATATAAAATTTGAGCCCATATTTTATGGTTATAACATCGTTTTTCCAAAAACGGTAAAATATGTAGATGTTATATTATTTCTAACTAGAAAGTCAACTACAACGAGTCAAAGTTTCATTGAGCTTGTTTCAAAATTGGCGAATTTTCCCTTTTATAGTGAAATATAATAATCATCTTTTTTTATTAGTGGGTGCTTATGTCATGAAAGAAACAATAGTCCAAATTAAACTTCAATTTTTCAGTAGCTTTGGCTCTGCGTTGATGAATCAGGCGTTTGTCACGAAAAGTATTTTATAAGTGTAGATTAGGAGACCATCACTGAAATTGCTTTAAAAGTAAGTCGTAAAAAAAGAAAAATGGTGCACTCTCCGTCTCCAAACAGTGAAAAAACTACTTTTATTAAATTAAACCAGATTTAACTTTAGTTCTTTTAAACTTATTAAACAGGGAATAGGAGTTAATAACAAAATAGTTAAAAAAAACGTATTTATTTGTAAATTATATTCTAGAGCATTTGGTACATTTAAATAAAATAAATTAGTGGTGATGATGGGTGGGAACGGCGTGTTGGGCGTGGCCTTCACGGTGGACTACGGCGTTGAATCTGAAAATTAAAGCAATTTAATTTATAGAATAGCAAATTTGGGAACATTAGCACTTGCTTAGATAATTGACTACAGCAGTCATTCTTACCCGGAGTGTTTGTCAGCGGTGTAGTCGACGCGTCTGATAGTGCCGTCAGCCTCGTGCAGGGTGTAGTAGCCCTTAACGGCGTCACCCTCGCGTGTCTCGTGCTGGGCCTTGATGTCACCGGTGTGCTTGTCTTCTACGCTGTACTCGAACGAGTAGTGGGCGGGAGCCTGCAACGATAATGATCATTGATATTGACATATGTAATATGTACTATATGTAAGAATAACGGGATAACATTTGAAATATGATGTACAAAACTTACATGATGCTCGTCGTGGTGTCCACCGGAAGAGTGGCCAGACTCATGACCGTGGGTCTGGTGCAGCACTACGTTCTGGGAGGAGACGGCGTGACCATGACCGTGACCATGGCTGGAGTGGTACTGAGCGGCGGCGACGCCAAGAGCGGCAGCGATCAACAATACCTTCAGGAAAAATAATTTTATTTTATAAAATAATACAATCCTTAAAATTCAGCCTCCTCCTTCCTCCGAATTTGTAGAGTTTTGCATTTTTTTTATCTGCGTTGTTTATGTATATTGCTTTTTATTATTATTAAAAAAAGTTTAATACAATTATGAAGAATTCATTTTACAGAACTCATTTGCCACAATCATTTCTTAAAAATACACATTTTACAGTCGACCATTATTTTTAGGGTTGTATAATTATTTTGTTCTTCTTGTCACTCCCGGGGTATTTAATAAAATTTTCACTTTGAATCACAATGCACGAAACTGATGGAAATAAATCGATATTAAAATTAAAATAATTAAACACCTTGGGAAACATGTTGTGAATGAGTGTGGTTTGTTTGGAGATAAACAAATAACTGATAAACTAAAACTATATAATAGGAGCTTATATACTATCTCGAAATACGTATAGTATGTGACAGAAAGAAATGAAACAGGTTTATTACATATCGATTTAATACTATACTTGTTTAATTGGTTAAGGTCATTGAATCGTTTTGTAAAAATAAGAGAAAGAATGTATTATTTTATATTAAGAATATTTTATGTATATTATCGGTGGTACTAATAATAATAATAATAAACATTTATTTCAGACAATATAGACAAAGATACAAAAGTATAATTGAATACAGAGGTCCATATCATATATACCTTACAGACTAACATACATACTAATATATACTTATAACTAAATCACGTATTTGCGGCGACGTGAGACGCGGGTCTGGTGACTTCCGGGGGTGCTCTCCTTCCGCGGTACTTCCGGAACACAACTCCCTTCGGCCACAGGTCTTCTTTTAGGAAGGTCGCTATATGCTCGGTTGGGACGCGTAAAACAAATGAACTAAAGTTCACTGCGTTACGCGCCTCCAACTTCTCGACCACCAGTCGGTACTTGGTTTTAACAGCCAAGTACTCCGTTATGTCAGACGGCTTCGTGTTGTGATGGAGTCGTGAGACATACACGTGCGTCACGGGAACGGCAGGACGCAGGAGATGGTTCGTTCCTAAAATTTGAAGGATTTGTTAAAATCATAAGTTTGTATGTTTACAATAGCGACTGAATAAAATGCATTTTACTTCGTTATTTTTACAAAGGCTGTTAGAAACTCGGAAATTGATTTAAATAGGACTCTAATGAAATAATAGGAATTAAAAGGATAGGGCTATTTATTATACAATAGCCCTTTTTATATCAAAAACTATTTTTTTTTTTACGGAAAAGTTATATTACTTAGTTAGTTATATTATCTCTCTATTAGAATTATGGTTTAGCTTCTTATGTGACAATAAGAATCGAAAAAACAAATCTAATTTTTAAAATTCTAATTATAACAAACCATGTAGTTGTAAGTTTGAAGGTGGTAGAACCCTTTGTGGTTCGACTCCGGCGGCACCACCGCCACACCTATTTCTGTCTAATAACAGCAGTGTTAGGCGCTGCTGTGTTCCGTTTTGAAGGGTGTGGTAAGGAAAACATACTTTTCCGAGGCGTTCCAGCTCAGTCCTCAGCGGCGCATCTGTGGCTATCCTCAAGTACGAATATCTAATCCTATCTGGGGTTGATTACAGGTGTCCATGGGCGGCAATAGCCACTTACCATCAGATGGACTGCATGCTCGTCTGCTACTCCTATATTATATCAAAAAAGTTTATAATATTGAAAATATAGATAGGTGTAAGTAAATTAATAAAAACACATTTTTACTATAAACGAATAAAATATATCAGAATTAAAGTAATGTAGAGCCATGTTGTTGTAGCACGTGAGATAATATAAAACGAAATATACACATTAGTATCATGTTATTTTCATTGCATTCGACGTTACTCCAAAGCTTCCACGAAAAAGAAGGGAAAGTCTACTATTAGTCTACGGCCAAATTATTTCAACGTTTGTTATCTTCATGTTAATTATTAAGTTAAATAGTTTTTATTTAGCGTAGAGGTTCCTTGAACCCCCTTCTGTATAGACTCTGATACTGTCTAACAGACGCTTTTGCCTATTTGCTGTATTTATTCCACTAATTACCTTAAACAGGCATATTCTTATTGTCACCTAAAAGGTACATCAATGAACTATTGAACTCTAAACTTCAACTGCACGATTCCCTTTTTCAATCAGATATATTTTTATTTATTTATTTAATTCAGACAACAAGGTCCATATCACATATACTTTACAGACTATAATAGTACATAGTAGTACATGTATCTACTTATAACTAAATCACGTATTTGCGGCGACGTGAACCGCAGCACTGTCGATCGCCTCCTGTGTGAAATTTGTCTTGCATATCTGGATGATGCTGACTTCATCCATGGTATCGATGACGTGCTGTAAAAACGCCAACGCCTAATAAGAAGCCAATGGACTATGAGTTGTTCAGATCTCATAGCCATTTTCCGTGCAGCGGCGATCGCCGCGCAAATCGCGAATATAAAATAGAATATATTCGTAAGCGCTGTGTTTGCGTCCGTCAGCGAGCGCATACGACCCGAACGATATGGTTCTCTCATTGGTAATTGATTTATAACGTTGCGAGCGCTACTAAAGTCCACTCTTAGAGCGTGTATTTTCATGTAGAAAAATACTTAAAAAGGCACTTTTATTTCAAATAATTCATGTAATAGTAATCACAAACATGTTTACTGATTTAGGTTATCTATTCATAGGCAGTTTGATATCAGTAAATATCGGTACACAAGTCCCTTTGATACCGCATAGTTTATATATTTATACTATTGTTACTTCGATTAAGTACAAGAACGTTTAAAACAGAAACCAGATGTACCGCCTGCCTCAGCCTCCCCTATCTTTAATGATTACTGACGGACGGATACACTTATATAAACAAAACTTGTTGAATTTGGCATGGCTCTACTTTGCATCTAATGCGCCACGCATCATACGAGAATCGACGCACACATTTATTTTGGATGGCGGATCAGTTATTGATGCAATGATTAGAGTAATGCAATATTAGTTGTTCTAACTCTAAATATAACTAGATATATGTGATCTTGTGTCTGACTGCTCAGACAAAGCGCCTGACGTGGCTTATTTTCAAAGTGGAAATTACGCAAACATTTTTTTGCAAAACGGTCAAATGTATAGCCGCATGAGTATCTATGGAAAAACAGTGTCTTAAAACTGGTTAATTTATTCATAGCTATTTGTCTATGAACACGTGATGCCTTTGACTTTTGTAGGAGTAAAATTATATTAATACCAATATATAATTATTATTCCTAACTAGAAATATTTTTATTATTTCTAACTAGATGTCAAATACTAAGTTTCATAGAGCTTTTTTATAAAATTGGCGAATTTTCAAATATAACTTTCAAGCCATACATGTATAATTGTATAACTTCTTAGGGGTGGAATAATAAAATCTCCTTTATATGTGACTATGTTCCAAATTACAAAAGGATCTCATAGACAAAATTTAACGCATCTAGATTTAGATATTAGTAATTTAGGCTTTGCGTTAACGAATCAATATATATAATCTTTACATTTACAGATCATGTGACCATCATTGTAATTAATAAAGAAGTAAATAGTAAAAAGTATTGCGTTGTGCATCTCAAGACCATCTGTTTTAAAACACATCACATCAACTGGGCTAGTAAAAAGGTTTAAAAAATGCAAGTAGTAATTTTTAAAAACCTTATTTATTTGTAAATTATATTCTAGAGCATTTGGTATATTTAAATAAAATAAATTAGTGATGATGATGGTTGGGAACGGCGTGTTGAGCGTGGCCTTCACGGTGGACGACAGCGTTGAATCTGAAAAGATTATAAAAAAATAATTTATTATATAATAAAAATTAATTAACAAACTTTGGAAAATTTGAACTTGTTTAGATAATGAACAACGTCAGTTATTCTTACCCGGAGTGCTTGTCAGCGGTGTAGTCGACGCGCCTGACAGTGCCGTCAGCCTCGTGCAGGGTGTAGTAGCCCTTCACGTTGTGACCATCGCGAGTCTCGTGCTGGGCCTTGATGTCACCGGTGTGCTTGTCTTCTACGTGGTACTCGAACGAGTAGTGAGCGGGGGCCTGTGACGATAATGATCATTAATATTGACATTGCTGTATATAAGAATAATGGGATAACATTTGAAATTTGATGTACAAAACTTACATGGTGCTCTTCGTGGTGTCCACCGGAGGAGTGACCAGACTCATGTCCGTGGGTCTGGTGCAGCACTACGTTCTGCGAGGAGACGGCGTGACCGTGGCTGTGGCCGTGACCATGGCTGGAGTGATACTGGGCAACGGCAACGCCAAGAGCGGCAGCGATCAACAAAACCTTCAGGAGGAATAAATATTACATATTACGAGTATGTGAAGAAATAATTGTTGTAATACTACCAATTTACTAATTATTACTGATAAAAGTTTTTAGAATTATTTTGATCCATGTTATTTATTGGTTTTCGGTTGTTGATGTTTATTATATTTGTCGCAAAAAGTGACTAGATACAATAATTAACTATTAATTCTAACTCGGCACTACTCGAGCAATTTGATTAAATACTATCACTTGTCACAAACACTTTTAAAAACTACGTTAAATACAAATATTTGAGCACTATTTTCACAATCCCGAATTATTTGTCGCGGTATAAAATAATTACATTCCCATTGTAAATCTTAGGAAATTTAATAAAATTTTCTCTTTCAATCACGATACACTGCACTTATGAAAGAAAACCAATATTAAAACTAAAATAACTTGTTAAGTACCTTGGGGAACATGTTGTGAATGTGTGTGATTTGTTTGGAGATAAACAAATAACTGATAATGTATAACAATATCCTGCGAGCTTATATACTATCTCGAATTAGCGAGGCATATTTTCGAAATACGTTTAGTATGCGAGAGTAAAAAATTAAACAGGTTTATTACATATCAATTTAATACACGAACAAGATATTGTTTAATTGATTATTGAATTAAGGTCATTTTGAAGAGTTTTGTTACACTATGACTTTTTATTAACTTATATACATACTAGCTGACCCGGTAAACGTTGTGTTGCCATATAAATAAAAAAAATTAAGGGTGAACAACCCTTATCACTTACGGGTTTGAAAAATAGATAGATTATTTGAAATTGCGATGGTGGCGAAGTCTGTCGAATCCAATGTGAAACATTCCAAAATCAACAACAACTTACGAATTAAAAATCATTAAAAAAGCCTTTAACCTTAAAAAAAACCTTCCCACGGACTAAATTGTGAATCTAAACCATTCTCAAGTCCCCTTGAACACACACAACAAATTTCATCAAAATCACTCCAGTCGTTTAGGGGGAGTTCAGTGACATACACACGCACATAAGAAATATAAAGATTTTAGGTACTAGGATAAAGGATATCTATACATTATTTGTATACTTTGTACTCAGTTATGTGCGTGTTATAAATTATTAATATTTACGACTTGCTTTATAAAGCAACGTTGTTATAAAGCGGAGTAGAAAAATACCCATAGGAAAACTAAATACATGATAGAAAAACACGAGGGTGAAAGTCATCGTGGTGCACTATGCTCTGATCCTACGCACTTGTGAGCAAATTTATGTCCAGCAGTAGGACAGTAAAGAATTGACAATGAGGATGTATGTTTTATTAATTATAAAATAACTTGCACATTATTTGTGTTGCAGCACGACATTCTGTTTATATTTGTCTTTATGCAAGTATGCTTTTTATCGTGAAAATGCTTCTTTCGGCTCTGGAAGCACCAACGCTACACCTCTTTGTCTAAAAACAGTTTTAAGTGCTGCAATTCATCAGACAACGCTTCTGCATTCAAACTCAAATAGCATTCTAACCATATCTGGGATTGATTATTACAGATGGTTACAGTCGATGGAAAACGGCCGTCTAAAAAGTCATAGTTATTTTAGCAGTGTAATTAACAGCTATAGGTTTTTCTGAAAAATATACCATTATCCGTTAATGCCTTCATTTTTAATTAATGGAAATTGAATAAATGGGTACCTACAGTTATTGAAGTTTTACTCTTTGTGGTTAGACATCGGCGACACCATTGCCACATATATTTATGCCTTATAACAATTGTGTTAACGCTGCTACGTTGTGATTTAAAGTACGTGGTAAGGGACACATGGTTTTACGAAGCATATCAACAGTCCATTGATTCATTAGAAATTGATAAAGCCCGAATTTTCATTAATGAAATGTATTGATCATGTCTTAACAATGCCTAACTATAATACACTGGGCACTTTTGGGTAGATATTTTGCTGATTTGTAATCAATATAATCCATACTTAATACATTTTTGGACATTTAATATAGAATATAATATCGTTTTGTGCCTTATTTTCTTATTTTTATAATAATTAGGTACTATTTTTATTGGTTATATTTTAAATTTCAACTGTTCAAATATAACACATCTTAGTTTCGTGCAAGTATTTGAAAACGATTTTTTTATTTAAATTAAACAGTACATAGTTCTTAGTATTCTCGTATACACTTACTAGCTCAGGATATTTATAGGCTAATGGAAAAATATCTGTTGAAAAATTTCTATAGTACTAAACACTACATATATTTTATATATTCAGCTTCAAGTTAGAGTTCCGACTTGAGTTGATTACAAATGTCCATTAATGACAGAGTTTAATATTGGATAAGCCACGCGATGATTTTTATATATTTGAGACAAAATATAAAACTAATAAAAAAACACGAAATAAGTCCAAATACAAGTACTGCAGTTAATTCACGAATTAACTGAATTAATGCAGTTAATTCACCAATTAACTGCAAGTAATGCTGCAATGTTTATAATCATTGAATAGTAATTATTTTTAAGAGTAAGTGTAAGTAGATATACCTGCATATTGTTTTGAGTGAAGATATAAAATGCACAATTATGCATCGAGCCTTCATCTTAACTGCCTGACATGACTTATTTTCATTGTGGAACTTGCGAGCTACTTTTGGAGAGACTCAAGTAAATAGCTCGATCATTATTTACGTAATTACAATAACATAAAACAGCTATTACTATAGTTTAAATACCATTTCATTTGCAAATAAGTGATACTTTTTTTTAATACATTTTTATCTCAGTGTCTATTTATGATTTTTTTATCAATGTTTATTGACATTAAGGTAAATTGTGAAAAATTAAATATCTAATTATTGTAAAAATCAAAACAGTAATGCTATCTATATTAAAAATAATTTTAATTAGGCTAGTGAATAGGTTAAAGAAAAATATAGTATTTTTTTTAAATTCCTTATTTATTTGTAATTATATTCTAGAGCATTTGGTACATTTAAATATAATAAATTAGTGGTGATGATGGGTGGGAATGGCGTGTTGGGCGTGGCCTTCACGGTGGACAACAGCGTTGAATCTGAAAAGATTATAACAAAATTATAACAAAATGCCCAAAGTTAAACATTGAAAATTATATAAACAAATGGCTGTGGCAATCATGTTTACCCGGAATGCTTGTCAGCGGTGTAGTCGACGCGCCTGACAGTGCCGTCAGCCTCGTGCAGGGTGTAGTAGCCCTTCACGTTGTGACCATCGCGAGTCTCGTGTTGGGCCTTGATGTCACCGGTGTGCTTGTCTTCTACGTGGTACTCGAACGAGTAGTGAGCGGGGGCCTGTGACGATAATGATCATTAATTTTGACATTACTGTATATAAGAATAATGGGATAACATTTGAAATTTCATGTACAAAACTTACATGGTGCTCTTCGTGGTGTCCACCAGAGGAGTGGCCAGACTCATGACCGTGGGTCTGGTGCAGCACTACGTTCTGGGACGAGACGGCGTGACCGTGACCGTGACCATGGCTGGAGTGATACTGGGCGGCGGCGACGCCAAGAGCGGCAGCGATCAACAGTACCTAAGGATATGATAAATATGTATTGTAGTATAATTCAAATAAATAGGGTTATAAATAGATTGAAATTTGCAATAAATGGATAAAAAATAAATATGCAATATACCTTATATAATACAATATATATATAATACCTTATATAATATAATATGAATATACCTTAGCGAACATTGTAGATAAATATAGGTTCGTTTTGATTAGGGGATAAACAAATAACTGATAATCTAGAACGATATCATGCGAGCTTATATACTATCTAGTATTGGCAAAACAAATTTTCGAAATACGCTCAGTATGTGAGAGTGAGTACCATAACAGGTTTATTACATACAAATTCAAATAAATAATTTATTCAGAGATTTTGATTATTGGATCAAGGTCACTTTGAATATTAGTTATATTTTTAGTATATTTTCAAATATTTTGGTCCATATTCCTAAATTTGTATAAATGAATAAGATTTAAGAGTTTGTCCCAAACATTTTTACTTCTGTCTTTCTGTAAAATGCATTTGTTGAAAGAATTGAATTAACTTACATTAATCATTAAAATAAAGGTAGTTTTAACCATTATTTTAGCCCTTTTTATTCGCAATTTTTTTAACCGACAATATCCTGTTCATAAGGTTAATGAATTTGGCGTCTATTAAAAATAATTAAAGTTTGTTAAAAGAATTATGGTTCTAAATATTTCAAATAAAATGTATCGACCCAGAAAATGCTTAGCTAATATTCCTATGGTTGTAGAGTGAAAAATACATTTCCCGAAGTAGGCTCTATAGGTGTATATCAATTTTCAAAATAACTAATAATTTAGTTTTTCAGTGTAAGGGAATGCTGGTCCTCAGGAGAGTCAACGCCCCTGTTAATGGTATGAAACTCTTTTCTATATGGTATGTTTATCCAGTTCTCCATAGTCAGTAGTGACAACGTACTGATTAGGTAGACGGCACGCTTTTTAAAAGTTCAAACTTATGAAAATTGCCCATACTTTATTTTCGTCCATAAACATAGGTTTTGGTGGATTTCGCTCAGGGTGTATCTGACCACAGTAAACATGTTTTCAATTGGAAAGGGTTTTATCTATACTTTATTATTTAGTTGTTTCCAAGAACTATTATTTTTAATAAATATAGTTTTTTTTTTATTTATGTGAAGGTGAAGGAAAGACGCTAAATATTTTATAAATAATAAGATGCGTTTCACGCCTCTATAAGACTGGTTCATCAGGGACAAGCAAAAAAAGGCGGTAAGACTTTTTGTGGTTTGACTCCGGCGGCATCACCGTCACTCCTATTTATACCTACCTAACAACAGCAGTGTTAAGCGGTGCTGCGTTTAAAGGGTGTGGTAAGGGGGACATACTTTTCCGAGGCTTTCCATCTTAGTCCTCAGGGGCAGCGGCGCATCTGTGACCGTCCTTAAGTAGGAATCTAATCCTAGCGATTACAGATGTTCATGGGCGGTAGTAGCCACTTCCCATGTTCGTCTGCTACTCTTATATTATAATAAATATAGTTAAAAAAAACTAAAAAACACGCTTTTATGATAAAATCAACTAAAAAGTAGAAAATAATTTTCAATCTAGGAAACAATTAAGGAACAGTAAATTGTATAATTGTAAAAAAAGCGTGGAGTGCTCCACTTATCAATTTTCGAAAAGCACCAGCAAAATAAAAGCGTGTTAAAAAAGGCCATTAAGGTCATTGCACTTGGCGATCAGATTTATAACATAGACTTCATTAACTTCAAACATAATAAATTTTACCTAATGAAAATGTTTCTTTTATATACTGTGCCAACTTATTAACATTCAAGTTCCTTACACACGCAGATTGTGAGTAAACAGTGACATATATTTTATTAATGCATGCGGGTGAATCATGTGTGCGGGCCTAGAAATCCGGGGGGCAGGAAAAACCGACCAGGGAAAGGCCCTGTGACAGGAAAGTTTGTAATGATCCCTCAGTGGTTGGTTACACTGCTAATTGGCTGGTGTTTTATTATAGGCACCTTAGCTTACTTTTAAAATTTGCCCCGTGAGACGTATGTAACAATGTACGTAATGTATGTTTTATAATATAGAAGTAGCAGACGAGCATGCAGTCCACTTGATTTTAAGTGGCTACTGTAATCAACCCCAGATAAGATTAGATATTCCTCCCAGAGGTCGGCCACAGATGCGCCGCTACTCCTGAGGACTAAGCTGGAAAGCCTCTGAAAAGTCTGTCTCCCTTACCACACCATTCAAAACGGAACACAGCAGCACCTAACACTGCCGTTATAGCGTAGAAATAATGTTATTATGTAGAAATAATGTTGCGTGGATTGTAAAAAATAATGCGTATCCAAACTCTAGTCTGCAAAATAATACTTTTTTGTAATGCTTAATAATATTAATATATCGCTCAACTTTGGGTTCGTTTGTACTTGCCTTTATGACCTCTTTGAAAATAGTATTTCGTTAAAATTGATGTATTTATAAATTTCTAAATCTAAAAATTCATCCCTATACTTAGGGCTATCTCTATATTTTCATCCCTAATACCTATATAAAGTTCTCTATATATTCAACACATAAATTGTACTGATTATTTCTTCTCCGATTTTTAGACAACGGAAAATAAATATATATCTTTGTTATTTGATAATTATAGTGTAAAAAATAAGCTTTAAGGTTCAAATAGATAGATTCAATATAGTTTTTCTCATTTTAGGTAACACTAAAATGAAGGAACGAAAAAGTTTAACATAATAAAATAAATAGAGGTAATTTTTAAACTCTTTATTTATTTGTATCTTATTATCTAGGACATTTGGTATTTGCAATAAATTAGTGATGATGATGGTTAGGAACAGCGTGTTGAGCGTGGCCTTCACGGTGGACGACGGCGTTGAATCTGTAAGAGATAATAAATAATTAATTTTACTATACGACTGTTATCATAACCTACCTAATTAGCAACTGTGTTTATTTGTATAAAATAGGCAAAAAACGAATTCTTACCCGGAGTGCTTGTCAGCGGTGTAGTCGACGCGCCTGACAGTGCCGTCAGCCTCGTGCAGGGTGTAGTAGCCCTTCACGGCGTCACCCTCACGAGTCTCGTGCTGGGCCTTGATGTCACCGGTGTGCTTGTCTTCTACGTGGTATTCGAACGAGTAGTGGGCGGGGGCCTATGATGGTAGAGAACATTAATTTTTATATATTTATATGTTACAAGAGGTTTTAGCCCACTTGAAATTTCATTTATAAAACTTACATGGTGCTCTTCGTGATGTCCACCGGAGGAGTGGCCAGACTCATGTCCGTGGGTCTGGTGCAGCACTACGTTCTGGGAGGAGACGGCGTGACCGTGACCGTGACCGTGACCATGGCTGGAGTGATACTGGGCGGCGGCAACGCCAAGAGCGGCAGCGATTAACAGTACCTATGGAATTATTGATAATATATTTACTGAAATTATTTTTTTAATAATCCAAAAAAACTCTTTGTTACTTTTTTTTTGTTAAAGAGAGAACTGTTTACTCAGTATGTAACTATTTTGGTGTCGAGTTAAACTCTACTTTTTTTAATTTAATTTTGTAAAACCTTTTCAATATTAAATTTCCTTTTTCCATATAAATGCACAGAATAAAAATTTCAGACATCATTTATTTGTAACGAATAAACTAAATTTTAATTTCAACCAAAAAAATTGTTATGTACCTTAGCGAACATTTTGTTGGTAGTAATCTACTAAGTTGATTGAAGGTAAAAAACAACTGATAATAAGAAACATTTTAATTAGAGCTTATATACCAACGGTCACCTAAAGCTACGCAGATTTTCGTAATACATTCCGCAAGTCGTAAGAAAGGCGAACAAGTTTTACATGCAAATTCAACTAGCACTTTCTACACTCTAGGATTTAAATATTATGGGTGCCTTGTTACAAAGTACGTCCGGGAGAAATACCTTTTTCTTCACGAGGAGGAAACCCTCGAAAGGTACCCGACACCGTAGTGAGCGGCGCCGAGTGATTTGATTAGATTTGATGTTATATGGTTAGTTGGGAATCGAACCTAAATTCTTTGAATTGGAGATTCGTCTGCAAATTGGTTGTTCTTTGAATTTATTTCTGGGATTAAGATTATATTCCACTAACTAAAAACCAGAAAGTGCACTTAAAATAAAACCAATGCTCTTTTGATAAAATCAACCTGTCAATCTGTACCCTTACCATGAGTTTTTACGTTTTGCCAAATATTACTGTTTTGGTAATTGTTTATGTATTTGCCCATGCAAATTCGAATCAGCGCCCCTAGTGAATTGTATCAGAACTATAGTGTCAGTAATGTAACATTAAATGTCTAAAGTGACAAAATGGCGCTTTATGTTTTGTCTCTCTTTTTGTGAACATGTGAGGCAGACGAAAAGACTTGAGCAATTACTTATTGTTACGTTTACTGTTCTTATTAATGATCGAAGCGTTTACTCAGTCTACTGAAGCGAACGGAACAGAATAATGGATCGAGTAAACTAGTAGAAGATCCGAAGCTAAGTTGAACTGGACCGAGCTGATAATAGAATGAAACTCATTTTATAACGAAATTAGTACATTGTGTAATACATTAAAAATGGGTTTGCTAAAAAAATCCTGGACAGGATAATTTTAATTATTTTTTGAAAAATTAATTTTCATTTTGCAGACAACCCTATATCAACGTGTTCACAATAAAACAGCGCTTCTACTGATATAAAATTTTATCTATTATCATCATGAGTGAAAGTAGTTGCCAGCGAAATACCTGTTTATACCTGACAACCCAGTAGTTCGTCCACGTAAATAATAGGCAACCCAAAGCCTGCACATTCTGTATGTTTTTAACATTCACTCAGAATAGAATTTTCTTATTATCTTGATGTTGCAAAATTTAATTTTCAATTAAATTTTAATTTTTCAAAAAATAATTAAAATTATCCTGTCCAGGATTTTTTTAGCAAACCCATTTTTAATGTATTACCCAATGTACTAATTTCATTATAAAATGAGTTTCATTCTATTATCAGCTCGGTCCAGTTCGATTTAGCTTCGGATCTTAGACCAAACGTAACGTAAAATTGTGGGATGTTTTGAAAACTCATGGTGAGGGTACAGGTGGTTCGAGGTTCGAATCCCAACCACTAATATATTATATAATCGTTTTTTTATTATTAATTCTAAGAGAAAAATATTAAAGATCTTAAAACTCAAATTAAAGTTAAAAATAATTTTAAATTGAACCCAGTAATACATCGTGCTATATTCCAGGATGGAATATAATAATTAAATAAAAATAAACACATATTGCAATATCGCACTAAACATTTCTTATTATAATTAAAACGACTCCAAAATTTTTAGATTCGTACTTAACGTTTCCGTGGTGTAGCGGTTATCACATCTGCCTAACACGCAGAAGGCCCCCGGTTCGATCCCGGGCGGAAACATTTTTTTATTTTAATAAATAAGCTACGTTATGGAAAAAATATGAACTTAAATTTTAAGAAAGGTAAACATTTTACTATTGTCTTAAAATATTTGAGTCGTACGAAAGATATTTTTTCATACAAAACTCATATTATTTGTAAAATTTTTACTATTGTTATGTTTTTTAGTCTCATACGTGTTTTTAGTAAATTAAGAAAGTTTGTTGTTGAAATAATCTGACCGGATAAATTTAAATAAACTAAAGGAAAATAGTGTGAAGAAATACTTAACGGTGATCCCATGGGGAACAACGAAGGCAGACGAGAGAGGCGGTTTTTCAGTCGGTACACAGACCAAGTCCGACATACGGGGTCCAAGCATCTAGACCCTATGTACGTAATAGTATTTTTCCCCTCAGAAAAAATAAAATCATACATACATACGATCGAAAGGGTTACTCTGCGGAATTTGATGAAAATTAATAGGGAATTAAAATACAAATAAAATAAACGGGTAATAACTGTACTCATTTAATTATTTACAACAACAAAAAAGTAATATATAAACGTCACTTAATGTTATATTTTTTACATAATTAAAAATAAATAACATTAGTGATATTTATGAGGAACAATGTGATGAGTGCTGTATTTCACGTCCGCGTGGAATCTGAAAAGATAAAAGATAATTAGGTCCGTTTCTCTTTATTCGTTGCTTTTGTTATTATCTCCCAGATCTATTTTAACTGCTATTAAAATAATTATATCCAGCAACTTTAGAATCATTATAAAGCCGCCAAAGTCAGTGTAGAAAGCTGTTTTCGGTTAACGGTTCCTTATTCAAGGGATTTATATAATTATCAATTAAATTTACATCTTTAACGAGCAATCTGAGATTTTTTTGAGAGCTCTTAAAGTTGTCCAAAATCTTTCTTAATAAACTTCGCCGGTTTTTAGGTATTGCCTTTATGCCTTTATGTTTACTTTTCTTTCCCATCTTTGCAGGAGTAATGGATTGATAAACGGATAATTATTATTGAATCAAAGATAAAATCCACTTACCCGGAGTGCTTGTCACCATGGTACTTGACGACTCTCTCAGAGCCATCGGGCTGGATCAGCGAGTAGACTCCCTTAACGACGTCGCCATCACGATGCTCGTGCTGGGACTTCTTGTCGCCGGTGTGGTGGTCCTCTACCTTGTACGCGAACTCAAACTTGGGATGAGTCTGGAAATACAAAAGGTGATATAACTATTAAGTTCGTCTGCTTTGGTTATGTCTCTTACACTTGTAAGGGTAGTAGATTTTTTTATAATACAGCAAAAGCAGATGAGTCAATCTGATGGTACGAGTAAGTGGCTACTGTCGTCTATGGACATCTGTAAACAACCCGAGATAGTATTACATATTTCTACCTGAGTTCGGCCACAGATGCGCCGCTACCCCTGAGGACTAAGCTGGAACGCCCCGGAAAAATATATATCCCTTACCACCTTGTATTCTGAAACACCGTGTGTTTCAAGGGCATTAGGCAGAAATAGATTTGGCGGTGGTGTTGCCGAATTCGAACCACAAAGGGTTCTACCACCTTCAAAATATGCTAAGGCAAGAATGTAAATACTTCCAACTGGATATTAATGGTACATAAACGACTCCCGATAAAACCACTGTCATATTAAGAATTGCTTGAGGTATTATTGTGTTATCATTATTATAATCATATAGCATTGTTCCAGTTACTATTTTTCCTTGCTATAATCAGTTAGTAGCGTGGAGTCTGATGAGTTTTTTTTATGTTAATGTTGACTTACATAATAATCATGATGATCGTGTCCGTGATGTCCGTGCACGTGCACGGGCTCGTGGTGTCCGTCGTGCTTGTACACGTGCTGGGAAGAGTATCCGTGCCCGTGACCACCATATTGGGCAGATACTACGGCAATTAGAGCAGCGACAAATACAACCTGTAAGTAAAATATAGGGTTATTTATTTCAATTTATGTCGATGAAAATATGTATAATTTATTGGAAAATTTCTTGGCATGTTTATATTTGAACAAGCTTAAGAATTTTCTCATTTTCATCTGGAAATGATAGTATCATGAATATGGGTTACGATGCCTATGTTGCGAAGGATATCCGCATACCATATACATGCATAGAAAGAGGTTGAATAGGTCTAAATACATGTTGGATGTAGTCCTATAAAATTATACAATTTCTTTCTAAAATTAAGAAGAAAATGAATATAACATTAGTAAACAAAAAGTACTCAAAACGGAGGGAGGATTTTACCATCATCTTCATATTTTTGTATTCAAGTTTGGTTACTGCTTATTCCAAATTCAATACTTGACTGATAGTTATGAATAAAAAATGTTTCTTATATATTGATAACAATGCTAGCTGACCAAGGTGAAACGATTTCACTATGACCAATGTGCTATTATAATAATTAAAATTTTGCTATGTAACAGTTTTGTAAAACATTTATCAGAGACAGCCTTTCTACATTTATATTACGTATAATGCAATTGTATGCAAGTGATTGTTAATTCCAAATATTTTAGTAGCAACATTGATGTTTTTCAAATAAGTAATGAGAAATAAGATATGAGGCATTTTTTAAATTACTCTTACCACTCAATTCGAGTTCGACCCCATCACTTGACTTAGATTTATGATTTTAAATTGTTGTTGCATTTAGAACATTTACCATTCGGGTTACTGAATCTAAATATCGGCAATAAAGGATATTATATGCAAACCATGATACAAATTGTATTGTAGAAAAACTCGTGTTATACAATTAAAAATGGCATTTACACAGCTGAGCCATATCATATCATCATCATCATCAACCCAGTACTGTCCTACTCTTGGGCACGAGTCTCCTCTCAGAATTACAAGGAATTGGTCATGGTCCACAGCTCTACCCAAGTGTAAATTGGTTGACTTCATATATCTTTATCAGCAAGCAGGTTTCCTCACGATATTACTATATATATTCGAGAATTTTGCGGTATTTTCAACTGTAAGAAATAATTTCGTAGTAAGAAAATAGTGTTCATCTTCGGTAAATATTTAATATCGAATTTAATTTGCAAATTTGACTACCACGACATCTACGTAACGTGACATTTACCTACTATTTTGACTTTTTTACACCACAGAAATGAAGTTTCAATAACATTTTTTAAATCTACATCTAGATCCAATGAACTCTACACACATAGACGAGCCTATAAACATCCAGACCTATAAAAGATACCTAAATTCATAATTTAGAAATGTCTGGCCATGACCCCGGACCCTTCTGCACTCATATCGTTATGTTACCCTCTTCTCCAAGAAGGTTGTCATTGTAATTGTAATATAATGGATAATAAAATCATCATTAATCTTGGTAACCATAAGAGTAAATTCCCTTATCAATAAGCTTTCAATACTTACCAGTACGAACGTACACAAAGGGTTTCGGTAACAACGCACGCACATAATTTCTATTGCGGTTAACTGTTTTCACTTTATTGCCAAATTTGCATATAAATTATTAACAATTTAACGCCAATTTGTCAATATGTAGTATTGTGGCCTTGGTGAGTAACAATGTTTTTTGATATTTAAGCCGTTAGTAAAACTTGAATGGTATCAGTTAACTCCAGAACTTGGTGTTCAAAACATTATCATCTATTATTCCAACTGTATAATTACTCCAAAATGTTCGCCAAAGTAAGACATATTATATGATTGCCGATTAAAATCAATCAACTATAAATAAGGAATATTATTGATTTAAATTATTTTTACAGATTGTGTGTGTAGCTACTTTCGTCGTGGTTGTGGCTGCTCAATTTGGAGGCCACGGTCATGGTCACGGGTACTCTTCTCAGCATGTGTACAAGCATGATGGACATCATGAGCCCGTGCATGTGCATGGACATCACGGACACGGCCATCATGACTACTATGTACGTGATTAAAATTGTTTTATGACATATTTTTATGGCCTAAGTTGGTTAAGAAAAAATATGTGGAGCTTAGAGATGTTTCTGTATAAATCTTGGGGTCATTCACTTTCTATAACTCTATGTTACATTTAACGCTTAGAACAACTACCTACAGCTTTTAACAATTTGAATTATATTTATTTCTTTGAATATTTATGAACAATTTGAATTATATTTATCTTTTTGAAACTTAATTACGTACACCTAAAAAGTAAAACGGCGGGCTTAATGCTAGGAGCATTTTCTGTAAGTCAACCTTAAGCTCAATTTAGATCTATAGAAAAAAACCTTAATAGGATTTTATTTGTCAATTCTTTAGACCCACCCCAAATTCGAATTCGCGTACAAAGTGGAAGATCACCACACTGGCGACATCAAGTCTCAGCACGAGCACCGCGACGGCGACGTCGTGAAGGGCGCCTACTCGCTGCACCAGCCTGATGGCTCCGAGAGGAGCGTGCACTACCACGGCGATAAGCATTCTGGGTAAGATAACTTAAAAAAAAGTTCTATTTACATTCAAAAAGTTAAAAAAATTAGAGCAGGAAGTTTTTAAAAATCAAGTATGTGAATAGTAGAAAAGTAACTTAAAGTTGTTGGATAAAACATGTGGAATATAGGATACAGGCAAACGGCGAAAACAATAAGAATATTTTATCTTTTAAACATAATTTTGTTTAAGTTAGGATTAAAACCTACTTACTTCGCTACAATTTTATTAATTTTCACTTTATCCAATAGTTTTTGATTTCATGTCCCTATTTCATTTTTTCAGATTCCATGCTGACGTAAAATTCGATACGCACCACATCGTGCCTCACAAGCATTACTGAGTTGAAAAGCCATAAAAATATACTTTTGCAAAAGTGAATTTGTAAATAGTTTTAACCTCTTCTTGTTGCTATACTGTTATTACTGTAATATGTTATGTTCAGATTAATTATGTGTGTGTTGTTTAATGCAATAAAAAAAAAATAATAAAAGAAAAATCGCTATTATCTATTATTTTTCCACTTTTTTTGAAACAATGTTTTTTAATATTAATTAACCCGACTGCCAAGGAAGGATTACGTTTTTCGCGCGTGTCTTGTATGTTTATCTTTCTTTATTCGATCGGGTCTAACAAACGGCTCGATGAATTTCGACGGTTAAGGTGTCAATCGTCTTAATGAGCCGAGTATCCTTAAATAAGTGAAAAAAATCAAAATGGCGGATTTTTGACGAGAAATGGTAACAATTTAAAAAATTGGGGATGACAGTTTTTTTGAAACCCTTTAATTTTGAAGCAAATACTATGAAATTTTGTATCTGGCTTGCTGGATAAAAATAATGAAATTCTACCTCTACCTAGGTAAAATAATGGCTGGAAATTTGAATTACTGAAGCAATTACTTAACCATAACCTAGCAGTGGGACAGTAAAGGGTTGATGATGATGATATGCAGAAAGAATGGTTTAGGTACTCTATCATTAGGATTTAAATTGGTGAAGATAAGGATTAGCGACCAACTTGTGTCGAATAGACACAATAAATTGTCCTCCGATGTAGGTAAGGAAGTGGAGATAAGCAACTAGATACTGAACCAAAAATGTAGTAGCACTTTTTTTCAAATGTGTAGTTACTGTTAACCCTAGTGGCCCTTTTGATGGCGAGCTGGAAGGGAGACATGGTTTTGGTCACTGTTGCCGGTATCCTGGACCGTCGCCTTCGGTAAGGAAGGGAAGGTTTCGGACCCAACTATTGCCGAAGTTCTGACCATCCGTCTATTGTTAAACAGAGATTACGTAGAACCCCAGAAGCACCTTCTGTGAGGTACTGAGCTTAGATAGTTATGGTAATGTGGGGTACAGGGGAGACACGACTCATCACTCCAGGACACATTGTGATGGTTATGAGGTCCTCGTCTCCACCGTAGTGGACACAGTGTATGTAGTACCTGTTTTTCTTGAGTGTGTGTGGGAGCTGATGAGGCTCCTTACTGGGGGCATTATCTAACAACACTACATTTTATAAAGCAAGTATTTTATTTTCTCACTAAATATTTAGATTACTCTCTAATTATTTAGAACCTTATACTTTACCTTATTTAAACTAAAAAATAAATATGTTTGTAATACAATTCCAGTATTAAACGACTAAATTATTACGTACCTACACTTTTATGGTCTGATTAAAAGATGACATAAAACACTTATGAAAATAATATTTTAAAAGTCTCGTATTAAATTAATAACATTAATTTAACTACACCATCGGTAGTTTCCTGTTGTTGTACTAAGTCTTGTAATAATTTGTAATTTATGATAACATTTTTTTATAAATTTTGTGTTATGTTGACGAACTTTAACCTTTTAATTTCTTATTTTAGAAAACGTTTTGTGCAACATCTCTTTTATAGCTTTTTAATATGATAACATTGGTGAGTGCAGAAAGTAAAGCGGTCAATAAGATTTTTCTATCTCTTTATATTTAATTAAACAGGTTTCTCATAAAAACTACTGGACTGGTGTGGACGTAATTTGCTTCAAGGAAAGGGCATTAAAGGGAGAGAAGTAACTACTTCTGTCTATTCTGTCTATTGGAGACAGACTTTTCCGAGGCGTTCCAGCTTAGTCCTCAGGGGTAGCGGCGCATCTGTGGCCGCCATCAGGTAGGAATATCTAATCCTATCTGGGGTTAATTACAGATGTCCATGGGCGGCAGTAGCCACTTACCATCAGGTGGACTGCATGCTCGTCTGCTACTCTTATAGTATAAAAAAAAAATCATAATTCTGAACCTGAATAAATCGTTGGGTTTTTGTTAGCTAACCACCATCATCATCAGTGTATGGTACGTGCGAGAAGGGTGAATATATTAATAATTACAATATTAATTTTTTAGTAAAGTAGGTATTTTATTAACACAACATAATGCTCATTTACAATACAGTGATAACATAAAGCAGACATTTCGTGATCAACACGAAAAGAATCTCTGTACATCTATTTAAAAAATCCTTGAGAATTTCTTTCAATAATGTGCATGCGGCACGATATGATGGGTGTCGTACTTGACGTCAGCATGGAATCTGAAAAAGGAAAAAATATCAAAAATGTTATTAATTATGTTTGTCACTAACATTTTTCCTGTGTCGTGGGTGCCAGGGATACATACTAAGAACCAACACAAGAATCCAGACCCAGAACAGATGTCCAAATTCAAAGATCGAACTCGTAACGCCCTTATCATACCAACATGGTTATCGTCATGCGGGTCGTTGATTCATACATATTTATAGTATGCAAAATGTAATTTTTGTAATATGTATTGATATATTCAACCCATTATAATACTTATTTACAAGTAGCATAACAATATATTATGAGAAATATAAATATCTTGAATACTTAATAAAATTTATAATTACAGTAAGCAGAAGCAATAAAGTGATAAATTAGCATTACCCGCTGTGGTGGTCACCATGATAGTGCACGCTCCTCACGGAGCCGTCAGGCTGGTGCAGCGAGTAAGCGCCCTTCACGACGTCGCCGTCACGGTGCTCGTGCTGAGACTTGATGTCACCAGTGTGGTGGTCCTCTACTTTGTACGCGAACTCATATTTGGGGTGGGTCTGAAACAATAATTTCCAAATATAAAAATATGACAGATACATATATACTATGAATACGAATGTAGGTATGTGTATTATAACTATTCATGTATGTATCTGTGAGTTTAAAGCCTTCATTTTATGTTTCTTAAACTAATATAAGTCATTTCATCTTGCACCAATAGTGAAGAGGTTGCATAACGTACATTTTCATTAGATTTTCTTCATCTGGCGTCTAAATTTCAAAAAGCGCACTGAAGGTACTTATATATCTGACTGTATAATTATGCTAAGACTCATGTTGATCAGTGAAAAATAACTTACATAGTAATCATGGTGTCCGTGATGTCCGTGCACAGGCGCATGGTGTCCATCGTGCTTGTACAAGTGCTGGGAAGAGTACGCGTGCCCGTGACCATGGTCACCGAACTGAGCAGCCACAACAGCGATGAGAGCAGCGATACACCAAACCTGGCAAAGTTTTGTTTTCTTATTATAGCTGAGAACTCCAAAAATCGCTTTCCTTAAATGTAACGCACGAAGCGTCTTATTATCTGTTGTTAAAATCTTTAACTTTTAACTTTGATACTAGTAACATTTATTACACTGATTATGTAATCTAATTCTATTACCTTTACAAACATTTTGATCTGTGAAATATATTTTTCAGATATAAACTTCAGTCGTTGTGTAACTTATATGGTCTACCTTAAACTGATGCATGGTAACTATATTTCTTGTCTTATATATCGGAAACAATGACAACCATACCAAGGTTGAAGTACATGTGTAATTGGTTTAGAAACTAAACTTTGTGGTTTAATAATACTGCGCAATTACCTCACTACAATCATTTGTGAAAGTGTTTGCTGGAAATTGCATTGTAATATATTAGTCATACTTATTTAAAACACAAAAAATGATTACTTAGCAAAACCAAAAATCGAATGGAAGGACGGATATTAAGTGATACATTCATAGTCCACTAAGCCGGGCAAGAGCGAATTTAGAGTGCTCACAGTATTTTCTGAAATGTTTTTATACAATTACAGCAAACGATCATATAATCAGTGGCAATACTTTTGTAAAATCAGAGATATACCTACCTACTTAAAAATATTTCTTAAAATTCAACCCTGAACGTCGATTATGGAATACAAAAGATTAAATAGATATAGTTCGATTGTATTGTGTATTTACCAGTATTTACGTATTCTTGAAGTGACAGTTTTGTACCTTGTGTATATGGCGATTGATTTGATCGTTCTTGAGTTGTAGATCGTGATTAGCAAAGCATCGGAAGCGTTCGGGGGTCGGATGTTATTGGTTAAATTTCATGTGGCTTTCCGTCCTTGTATTCCAGGAATGTATGTTTGACTATTGATTTCATGTTTGGGACGTTCACACTACAACTTTATTTTTTGTGAAAATATGAGACCAGAAATCTTATTTAGCAAAGGTATGTGAAGTCTACCAAAACGCACTTGGCCAAGGAGGTGGACTAGGACCTTATCCTTCTCGGTCTGAGAAGAGACCCGTGCCCAGCAGTGTAACAGTAATGGGTGGGTGACTATAATAATAAAAGCTTAAATTATTAATTTATTTTATTGATCTAATTAGAACGGCCGAGGCCACTTACACTAACTAGACAGATCTTTATTTTTTTGTTAACAAGGGGAAAACCTATGCCGTGGGAGCGGTACGGGGTTATGTGGGATTCTTACCGCACTAAAACCCCCCGGTGGCCGTCCTCGGCGCTGCGTAGAGCACTCCGGGATCTCCATCGGAACGCAACCGGAGTCCACTTGGCGCGTATGCGACCACACATACCGCCGTCCATCCCGGGGTTGCTGGCCGGGCGGTTCGAGCTCCCACTCTTGCCGTCCGCAACCCCGGAAGCCAGGGGATACCGTAGCCCTATTCTGGTCCCGGAACTACAGGGACAAACTAGACAGATCTAACATACAGACAACTCACAGAACTCCAAGCATACAGACATGATCAGCTTCCAGTCATCAGCAAGCATTATATTATGTTTCATCTATTACTTAATCCATTGATAATACGTAGTTGAACATAGTTAACTAATAAACTAATTTAACATATGTTATGTACAAAATAGGCATGCATTGATTGAAAACTTTCACGAAATTATTATTTTGTTGCACAAAGTTTTAATATTTTACGCCCAATTATTCAGTGCGAAACAGTTTGACCTTGCTATGATACCATTGTTTTCGATATATAAGAAACGCATTATAATCATTAGATATCAGTTCACTTCTGAGTTCCAAGTTTACATTACCTTTCAAAAATGTTCACTAAGGTATTATTAATTCAATTTTTTTTAAACTATATAATCATTTTTTTACGTGAAATAAAAAATAGTTATTTTTTTCGTTCATATATATTAGTGCGTTGACCATTGCAAAAAAATGTATGTAAGACTTGAAAAAAAAAGTATTAATAAATATATTTTGTAAAATATCTTTCAGGTGCTGCTTATTGCCGGTCTTGTAGCTGCCGTGGCTGCTCAATTCGGAGACCACGGTCATGGACACGCGTACTCATCACAGCACGTGTACAAGCACGACGGACACCATGAGCCCGTGCACGGACATCACGGACATGGACATCATGACTACTATGTATGTACATTAGAGTTTCACTTTGATGTATTTGAAATATCATCCCATACCAATTTATACTAGTATTACTTGTTCCTTTGTTGAACGTTATTCAGGTTTCCAATGTAGTCCCGTATGAGGTGACAATATACCTATGTCCGATTTTAAAATGGTCCGTAAATGTACGGTTTCTTATTCAACGATACATAATAGGTTGCTAATCCGCTAATCCATAGAAAACCAAAGTTCTGTGTATCTAATTTATTTTATAATTAACTTTTCAGACTCACCCCAAATTTGAGTTCGCATACAAGGTAGCTGACCACCACACTGGCGATATCAAGTCCCAGCACGAGCATCGCGATGGTGATGTCGTGAAGGGCTCTTACTCGCTGCACCAGCCCGATGGGTCCGAGAGGGTTGTTCACTACCACGGCGATGATCACAGCGGGTTAGTATACTATGAATAAAATATTAATACTTTAGTTTCTCAGTCATGACAAAACTGAAATTAAGTTTCAATTATCCTTGGAATTCGTTTTTGATTAGTTACTTCGTGACATACTTTTTCAAAGGATTCCAGCTTAGTCTTCAGAGGAAACGGCGCATCTGTGGTCAACCTTAGATAGAAACGTAATCTTATCTAGGGTTGCAGATGTCCATGGGTGGCGGGAGCCTGGTCTGTCTTCTACTCTGATATTATAGAAAGCCAATGATTAATTAAAAGTAGTAAGGTTTTTAACCTGTATTCTTTCTAAGCCAATAGAAACACAAAATACTTAACTATAATTTGATTTTCTTTTTCAGTTTTCATGCTGACGTTAAGTACGCCACGCATCATCTCGTGCCTCACAATCATTATTGATTTTAAGTGTTATATTTGAAAATATTTGTTGTACAAATAAAATGTTTCTATTTTATATTTTCTTTTAATTTATTTTCCTTCTACTATATTTCGAGTATAACGTAATTTTTAAACACTGTTTCACTCTAGCTTAAAGACTAAATGACGAACTAAAAATTTAACAAATCACTTTCCTTTGAGAAAATATGAATATTACAATATTTTTTTACATGGTATCAATAAGAAATAGCTTGAACAAAAAATCGATAGTACTGAAAGGTTTGTAAATACGCTATTTAAACATGAAACACGAAAAATTACCAGTGAAGCTCTAAAATACGTACATAGTAGTCATGGTGTCACAAATTATAACACACGCACACACTCAAACATTTTTAGTATTTAGATCCATAAGTAAAGACACAGATATATGTAATTTAAGATTGTAAATAAGAATAGTTTCATGTTTTATAGACGTCCTAGCTAAAATTAGATAAGTTTAACTGCAACAAACGATCATGACTGCCAACTGTCAACCGTATACCATTGAACCAAAACGACGTATTACGGTCCCGTCATCAACCCATTACTGCCCCACTATTGGGCAGGGGTCTCGTCTCAGAATGAGAAGGATTAGGCTGTAGTCCACCGCGCTGGCCAAGTGCTTATACGAGTACGTATATATATTATATAAATCTCTTAGGTATGCAGGCTTGCTCACGATGTTTTCCTTCACCGTTTTAAGTTAGTGATAATTAATTTCTAATACGCACATAACTTTGAAACATCATACCGTGCCTAGGATTTGAACCTCGCACCCCTTGTTCTAAGAGGCCGAGTTTCTAAACCATTAGGCTAACACTGCATTTAATTTTGAAGGTTCCTTGAACCCTTTGTGGTTCGACTCCGGTGGCACCACCGCCACACCTATTTCTACATTTGTTTTTAAGCTATTGCATAGCTTTTATCGCGGGCTTTGAGCGCGGCGACCGAATCGAGAAATTCCGTAACGAAAATAAGTAACACCTTTCAACAACTCGGTTGCCTGGAGACTTGATATCCAACTATCAAGTCTCCAGGCAACCGAGTTGTTGACTGTCAATAGAAAAATATGGATATAATTGAATAAAGTATTATTTTACATTCCTTATTATTTTATTTGATATTGGCGACGAGATGTCGAATGAACTAAAAAACAATAAGGAAATACGAGCCAATTACGTGGGTTAATGAAACGAACCGAAAATTACATTTCGGGAATAGAAAAAATTGACATTGAAGAAATAAATATACGACTGAATTCTTTACAAGAAAATTTGAACAAATTCTACGCGATTCAAGAAAAAATTGAATGGCTTACAGAAGAAGAAAATTTAGAAGAGGAAATAAAATACAGGTACGAATTTGAAGAAATATATACAAAGCTAAAATTTAAATTTTTGAATGTACAAAAAGAAAATAATCGGCTAATACCTGAATGTTCTTTTATATCAGCAAGAGCGGAAGTTTATTTGATAAACTGTTAACTGTCAAGGCACGCTTGAGACGTACACCTAATACAAAAGAGTTATCACCTTATCAGTTAATGTTCGGCAGAGAGGTAAGAACCTATATGCATGCCTTATTTAAGAAATCCGCCCCACTATCCAGATTACATTACAATGCACCGCCAACGCAGGAGTTCGGACAAGGTGATAAGGTACAAGTCCGCAGTTACACCAACCCAAGAGTTAAATGGGAGTTCGGAGTCGTCATCCGAAGATTAGGTAGACTCCATTATGAAGTCAGAACTGAAAATGGCATACTGGTGCGCCGTCACCTTGACCAAATGCTGCCGGCGCCCCTGGTGGTGTAAGTGAAAATAGCGGTGGAGGACTGTTGGATATCAAGTCTCCAGGCAACCGAGTTGTTGACTTTCAATAGAAAAATATGGATATAATTGAATAAAGTATTATTTTACATTCCTTATTATTTTATTTGATAACCTTAATTCGTCAACTTGAACACAGATGGCAGTAATACACATTTTTTTATAATCCGTGCAGAAATCTTAAAATTGCGTGAAGTATATTTTATATTCCCATTATAAAATTCAAAATTATATTACCATATTATCAAAATAATATGTTTTATCAACATAAGCTATGTTGAATTCTGGATTGATAAAATAACGTAAAAGAGTGTTTGTTATTTTTAAACGTACAATTACAACTGACAGACTTGACAGCACAAAATCAAAACGCCATTATGATTTATGGTACAAATAATTTGTGTACAAAGTGTTTTATATATGAATAAACAAAGTGCATTTATTAATGAAAAATGCGATGTACCTGTAACATTCGGCCAAATGCCACAGGCACATCGCATTGATCCATTTATATTGCTGGTTGTTAATACTTTACGTCACTTATTAAATACTTTTCTATTTTATATTTTAGAATGTTCAGTCTTGCTTGGAGTTATGAAATGTCAGCTGATATTTGCAATGTCTTATATAATGGAGATATGATAAAATAGTGGATAAAGATGTATTAATGTAAATGTTGATGATTATGGAAGAATATATTGTATTTCTGGAATTCTTTCTGAGCGTTTTCATAGCATAAAAAATGCTATGCAATAGCTTTACCGCGGCAGTCTCCGAGTGCCACACGTATTTTTTTTTTTCTTCTCGAGGGGGAAACCTTCAAAAGGTACCCGACGACGTGGGAGCGACGCCGGGTTATGTGGGATTTTTACCGCACTAAAACCCCCCCGGTGGCCGTCCTCAACCATTGTTGGAGAACTCCGGGATCTCCGACGGAACACAACCGGAGCCCTCCAAGCGCGATGCCCCGATCGGGCTCTACCCTGGGGGAGCAGTTTTCGCTCCTCCCACACCATGTAGTGTTTACGACGGTATGCGACCACACATACCGCCGTCCTTCCCGGGGTCGCTTGCTGGACGGTTCGAGCTCCCACTCTTGCCGCCTGCAACCCCGGAAGCCCCCTTTTAGTCGCCTCTTACGACAGGCAGGGGATACCGTAGCCCTATTCTAGTCCCGGAACTACAGTGACAACACCTATTTCTACCTAATAACAGCAGTGATAGGCGCTGCTGTGTTCCGTTTTGAAGGGTGTGGTAATTGAGACAGACTTTTCCGAGGCGTTCCAGCTTAGTCCTCAGGGGTAGCGGCGCATCTGTGGCCGACCTCAGGTAGGAATATCTAAGTAGCAAACGAGTATACAGTCCACCTGATGATAAGTGACCCCAAATAGGATTAGATATTCCTGCCTGACGTTGGCCACAGATGCGCCGCTATCCCTGAGGACTAAGCTGGAACGCCTCGGAAAAAAATATGTTTCCCTTGCTTGACCCTTTAAAGCCAGAACGCATCAACGCTTAACACTATTGTTAATAGGCAGAAATAGATAAAGCAATGTGGAATGCACGTCTACATTTTATTTATATTCGGTCTAAAACCATGATTAAATTGTGTTTTTTGTATAAACGGAGTAGGAAAAAAGATAAAATCAATCTTGTATGGTATGATGGAACTGGAATTTTACCATAATTTTATTTATTTAAATTATAATTACCTTTATTTTGAAACTAAATGACAAACATCTGTTAATTTATACTGCACGCTTCAAACTAGAAAAGAGAAATAACAATATTTTGCCACAACTTTCATAAGGGTAAAAAGGTGTAAAAGTAGTGTGGTGTAGTGTAGTATAGACGAATTACCAAGAGATGACTGAATTATTTATTCGCCCCGATTATAACACGTGTAATGTTATCTTTATGCGTCACTGACATTATGACAACTATGAAAATTTCCTTTTAAAAATCTCATTATATATTTTATAGTAGATCGGTTCAATTCGGCTCAATATACATAAACAATCCACTTACATAAAAGCTACTGCTCCAATTTGGAGGGAGTTTTGTTAATTTACTACTTATTACAGAAATAAATAGGTATTTTTAGGAATATTTGAAGATATATACTAAGTTAAGATATTAACCAATAAAATCAGCACATAGTATAATAAATTTTATTTATTCATATTCGTATTTTACAAAACAACAACTATGTATTTATTAACATTTACGAGTATTTACTTATTTGTTCCTATTTTGTTCAATAATGCTTGTGAGGTACAATATGATGGGTGTCGTACTTGATGTCAGCATGGAATCTGAAAAAAAGGAAAACAATCTTAATATAGGTATCATTTCTAAGTCACAAAAATGATAAAATATAAATTAAGTCAAATTAATCATAGACTGAGACTGAGCTTAGATGAAAAATATTATTTTACCCGCTGTGGTGGTCGCCGTGGTAGTGCACGCTCCTCACGGAGCCATCAGGCTGGTGCAGCGAGTAGGCACCCTTCACGACGTCGCCGTCGCGGTGCTCGTGCTGAGACTTGATGTCGCCCGTGTGATGGTCCTCCACTTTGTACGCGAACTCGTATTTAGGGTGGGTCTAAAAGACAAAAACATAAATAATATACGACAAAAACATAAAGCTATTAAATTGGGTTTTGAAGTTTGAAAGTTATGAAGTGGATAGCTCCTATTGTAATTTCATCGATTAATTAAATAGGAGTTACTTAGGGAATAAAACATTATATTCTTATGGAACAGTGCAATTTGGTTAAGTACTAATAAAAACACTCAAAACAATTAAAAACTTAGGACAAGTTATATCTAAATTATTAAAAACATAAATGTAACATACATAGTAGTCGTGGTGGTCGTGTCCGTGATGTCCGTGGTGTCCGTGCACCTGCACGGGCTCGTGGTGTCCATCGTGCTTGTGAACGTGCTGGGAAGAGTATGCATGTCCGTGACCATGATCCCCGAATTGAGCAGCTACAGCGGCGATAAGAGCAGCGATACAGAGGATCTGAAATATTATATTTAATTAATCATTATATATGTTGACTATATTTTATTTATTACGAAACCTAAAAATGTTATAGGTATATAAAAATTACCTTAGAAAACATTTTAGATTTTTTGTAAATTACAAGTTTAAATGATATTGTAACGTCCGTGTGTTGTAGTGAACTGATAACTACGAACAAAAATATAAGACTTATATATAAAAACAATGATAAGACAGCAAGGTTATAACATGTCAAGTAGAATAATTGATTATTAAAATAACAATTGGTAATAGCAATTATCTTGTGAAAGTTTCGTTAAAGTGCTATATATTGAAACATTAGGTAAATTTTGCAATAAACACATTAATAAATGTGTTAGTTTCATAATCATAGTTTTTTATTGGCGATTTATTGTTTTATATAAAATTGGTGAAAATCTAACTGTTCATTTGACAAATGTAAATTTTTTTTAAGTTATATCTGGTAGTATCTGTTCTTCTCACCAGTAATGACAGTTAAGATATGTCTATAAGATGATATGTATTTCATTCTAAATAAAGTATTTAAATAAAATAGAACCGAATCACATTATATTTCATTTATTCTGCTATTATCTTTAATGCCGCTTTAACCATGTAACTTAATATGCGAAAATTGATGGCTTAATTTAGAGAGCTTGGTATAATCATAATTATGGTTTTGAATATAGTAGAATTATTTGTAGTTCGACTACAGAAGCGCTTCTATTGATAAAAGTGACGTGATAAAAGTTAGTTTTCTGGATTTCATGGATGTCTATAAACAGCAGTGGTCACTTATCTCGTGAATTTTATGCTTCTGTACTATAAAAATAAATAAACAAAAAATAACTGCTAGTACAGTGACCTATGTAAAACGTAAAATTATTTTATTTACTATGTATATTGAGTTACATAATTATACTTGTCGGTTCGAGCAGTCGGTGTTCCGCGACAATAAAAATAATTAGTTCACGATAATATCTACCAACATTTAACGAGTCCAAAGTAATGTGAGTCGGCCGCATTTAAGCGATGCGGCGTCTTTAGAGCTTCTTTACAAGAATCTTATTTGTTTATCTTATTTTAAGCTTCAACAAATAATAAAAACATAAAATTGCATTGATTTTGATTGAACAGTTTACTAGGATTAGTGTGTACGGATGTGGTGCCATGTGATTCATATTTTTCGAGATATCTATAAGATCAGATCACATAGACTTATTATTCGTAATTAAGTAACTTATATGATCAATCATAAAAAGAGCTGAATAGGCGTGCATTGACTCGCTGAAGTGTCTTCGTGACTCATGTGCGTGTCGCATGCATGACATGTAAAGTAGTCAAGGTCAAATAATTTTAAAAAGTCATATTTAATTTCATTGGTTTTTTTAATCGTCTTCAACCCATTTTTGTCCCACTGCTGGGTACGGGTCTACTCTCAGAATAAGAAGGATTAGGGCATAGTCAACCGCGCTGGGCGAGTTCGTAGACTTCACATACCTTTGAGATGTTTTTTTTATATAAATTTCTCAGGTATGCAGGTTTCCTCACGAAGTTTTTTCCTTCCGTTTTAAGCAACTTATAATTAATTTCTAATACGCACATAACTTTGAAAAATCAGAGGTGCCTAGCATTTGACCCTTCGTTCGAGAGGCCGAGTTTCTAAACAATTAGGCTATCACTGCTTTTTTAATGTCTTTTACTTTTCCATGTTCAGAAAAAAACTTTCAATTACTCCTGCCAATCAGCGAAACTGCTTTTAATTATAGCCTTATCCATCAGGCTGGTACGCTACTAGAGTAAAGTAAAGTCAGTAGTTTACTGTCTATTAAATTGCCCGATAACTTATTCTACACATCGTTTCAAAGATTTATCAGTTCAGTTTATGTTATTTTAATAATGTGTTAAGTCTTCATTGGAATTGTAACACGGTTATTAGCATAAATATAGGTGCAGGCCATAAAAGTTTAAATTGCCGTTAATTTAAACTGCCTTGTAATGTAAACTTCCTTGGCCATCGCATTCGTTTCAAAACAGAAATATGAATATTATGATGAATTGAATTACTAAGAGAAAATACATGTAATATAATGTAATCTATTTTCGTAGAAAATAAAAAAAAGGGAAAATGTTCGCAGTGATGCAATATTAACCAATTTTTCCATCGTATTAATATTTATTTATATTATATCGTATAAGTATTAATATTTGCAAAGAAGTTAAACTTTTTAAACCATTCCATAATTTATTCACATACACATTTAAAAGTTATTTACTTATAGTCTGGTTCATAATTAGGTGTCCAAAATGTAAACAAAGGTGTTGACCTATTAAGAAAATATGTTTCAAATGGTAGTTTCTCATTTTTTTGCGATATTAAATAATACAACAATAATAAAATAATAATCTAAATAAATTAAGATTAATTTACATTGTTTATTATTTATATTACCTCAATTTCATTCCATACAGTAACAATAATAAAAAGCAAGATTTATGGTAGAAAATTAAAATGTGATAATGGTAACACAATCGGATTCCAAAACATTTCTTGTGCCGTCATTTTTAAGTTGTGTAGCTGATGTTATTAATTTTCGTGACTGTGATCGAACTCGAATGTTTTCTCATTTTCATAGCGAATTAGTTAAATTGTGTATAATTGTTAAAGCTTTCGTTTTTTGTTGAGTTTGTTAAAGTTTTTGTTTCTTGTTAATTTTGACAGTAACATTTCTTTGTTTACATTTTGGACGCCTAATTATGAATCAGACTATAATATAACTTCTTCACTTTATTAACAAAATCACATGGTTTAATATTGAATGTCGTGTAATAAATATTTTTGAATTAAATAGACGATGAATATACTCCATTTACTTGCTATTAATTCTTTATATTTTTATCTGCACTTTATAGATATATGTTGGAGGAAATATAAATTGAAAGCATAAACTTTAATGTAATTTATTTATTTTGTAGAAAATATAGAAAACATAACATAATTTAACAGTAACAAAATACAACAAGAACAATGAACATGCATTAACAAGAATCACATAACTGGGAAGATAGTTGATAGCAATTTTTCCGGACCGTATATTGATGTGTATGATATTTACTATTTACATTAGTGTGACGTCTTAATGATGTTTGTGGTAGATGTGATGAGTGCTGTGCTTAACATCAGCGTGGAATCTGAAACAAATACAGCGTTAAGATGAGATTATTTTTCGAGGAAATCACATTGGAAAATTAAATATTTTTTATGTATTCTTTTTTTGTTTTAATATTTTTTTTACCCGCTATGATGGTCGCCGTGGTAGTGTACGGTCCTTTCGGAGCCATCAGGCTGGTGCAGCGAGTAGGCGCCCTTCACGACGTCGCCGTCGCGGTGCTCGTGCTGAGACTTGATGTCGCCAGTGTGGTGGTCCTCCACTTTGTACTCAAACTCGTATTTGGGATGAGTCTAAAATGTAACAAATAAACAAACTCTTATCTAATCTCTCCAATCTATTCTGGAACCAATACATCCATATGCTACAATACATGGTAAAAAAAAATAAACCTAAACTACATTTTACTTATATGAGTTTATTCATATTAAAGATTAGATAATAAAAATTTATGTAAAACAAAAGCTACAAATGCTTACGAAGTAATCATGATGTTCGTGTCCGTGGTGTCCATGCACGTGCACGGGCTCATGGTGTCCGTCGTGCTTGTACACGTGCTGGGAAGAGAAGCCATGTCCGTGACCGTGTCCGTAACCACCATATTGGGCTGACACAGCGGCGATGAGAGCAGCGATGCAAACAATCTGAAATATTATTTATCGTTAAAATTTTAAAGATTAACATATTTTTAATGAAAATACATTTGTATCTTTCAGAAATGTTATTTTATGTGGCTTTTAATTGGCGTTTTTTAATGTAACGATTGAAGGGAATAATTTGTAGTAATAATATTTTTTAATATATTTTTTCAAATCTTTCAAAGGAAAAAATCGCTAAAAACAAACATTTCATAGTCCTGATAAATTATTAAACTTGATTTTAATTTACCAAAGCAATATGTAACAATACCTTGGAGAACATTTTCTTGGATTTTTAGTTTCCTGTTGCTTGTTACTCTAACTTTGTGTTCAACATGAACTGATACTGTATCAGCATTATTTTCGCTTTATATATCAAAAATAATAGCAATAGCAAGATAACGTGACCACGCTCTAATTGGCGTTAACGATTTTAATTGATTGCTGTGCAATATTTGTTAATTTTTTCAAAGTGTTTAGAGATAAGTGTTCAATTTGCATGCCAAGATATCGGAAAAGATTATCGCGGCTTACGAAATGTTTCTATAGTTTTTTTATTCGTAATGAAAGTAGTTGACTGTCATGTAACTCTATAACTTGTAACTGCATCTGATTTGATCTGATCTGCATGTAGATTATAGTAGATGCCCATCAATATTCATGACGAAATCTAATCAGAATTCACAGAGGTTACGATGAAGAAATCATCTTACCGACCTATATTTCAGACACTTCTTGTATTACTATAAAACCGAAAAGTCCAATTCCCCAATAAAATAAAATTTAGCTTATGTCACTCCCACATAGGAGAGAACAATAGCTCACATCGTACATGAGGATCTTAAGATAGATATTTCAAAAATTAAATTTGAGCTATGCGTCGAATTCCTTAAAAATACCTAGAGACCAATAAAACAGACATAAGAATAGGTCCATTATTCAACGCTAGGTGACTTTCAAAGTCCCTTTTTTGTACGAGTGTGCATTATTTGTCCCAGTAACACAGAGACATCGCTATATGCTATCAGTTTTACAATATGATAAACGCACTGGCCCGTTGCAAGTAAACTAGAGTTATTTGGAGTTGATTCCGTGATGTAGAGTTATTTCAAGTGTCACTTGATAAAAGGAATCTAAATATAAATCAACGCTTCCTTAGCTCTATATTAAGATTGATATGCTTTTATCGGGTATATAGAATAGATACACAAACGTGTGTATCACGTAGGTACACAGACAACTACACCAAAAAGGGCTCTTCATTTATCAATAGAATCTTTTTTTTGTTTACGAGGGGAAAACCTTCAAAAGGTACCCTGTGTCGTGGGAGCGACGTAGGGTTATGTGGGATTCTTACCGCACTAACTCCCCCGCAACCCAGGAATCAATAGAATCTACGTCGTTGATAACAGGAAATTAAACTTCTGCGTATAAAATCAATATAGTGACCATTTTGCCATGGGAATGGTTGATTGTGGTAAAATTAGAACGTCATGCTTCCGCATAGAAGGTTCTATCGAATATGTTTTTTTATGTAAAATCGTTTAAACTTTTATCTAAAACTAAGCATCATCGGATGGCATAATAGATCTGACGTCATAATTATATGGACATATCCTCAAGTATTAGTTCTCTGTGGGACTTCAGATATTGAATATTAAGAAAAAGAAAACAAAATTTAGGTATCTGCTCGATCCACTTTTGAAAAATACAAGTGTTACGTATATCTTACAGCGAATATCTTACAGCGTCCGCCCATAGATCAGAATTCAGGTCCCTGAGAGCATCTAAGAGTTAGTTTTCTTATACTTTCTACAACCACGGTTTTAGGATCAATGTTAAATATATAATAGTGCTTCCATGAAAAAGAGACTTTCTCCGATTAATTCTGTCACTACACCGAACATATTGAGTTTTTTTTTGCTAGGCGAATATCCTATAACCAAGCTTCAGTTCTATCATGAGGTACGCATAACAATGTTATAAAATTAAGATTTTTTTAATAATATAGAAGTAGAAGACGAGCATGCAGTTCACCTGATGGTAAGTGGCAACTGCCGCCCATGTCGCAGATCTGTAATCAACCCCAGATAGGATTCCTTTTTTTTTCTTTTCGAGGGGGAAACCTTCAAAAGGTACCCGACGACGTGGGAGCGATGCCGGGTTATGTGGGATTTTTACCGCACTAAACCCCCCCCCCCCCTCCGGAGTCCTCCAAGGGCTCTGGGGGAGCGTTTGCTCCTCCCACAACATCTGGTGTTTACGACGGTATGCGACCACACAGCGCCTAACACTGCTGTTATTAGGTAGAAATAGGTGTGGCGGTGGTGCCGCCGGAGTCGAACCACAAAGGTTCTACCACCTTCAAATTTTGACTGTTTATCTTTTGAGTTCAAAGCTTATGTCCCTACCTGCATTGTGGACAAACTATAGATTACGAAAATCCGTTGAAGATCGTCTCTACGGCTAATATCTTTGAAGATATTCATCGTGTTGGCATCATTCGTATAACTTTATATATAGGTATAACATAATTATATATTTAAGAATGTTAAAATAAATGAGATTTTCCACTAGCCAAATCATATTATTATGAATGGTTTTTGATATTAAAATAATAACACATGTTTATTTTCTTTTATTGTTTTATTTATTACTATTATAATATGGTTGACAATTAAGGAATTAAGTAAATAAATTATAAAAAATCTTTACTTTACGTAGCAAAGAGTAATGTTCAAATGCTCATATTAACCGACTTCAAATGGAACAGAACTTATTTTTAAGTAAATTACTGTTGTATGTTGCACTGGCGTCTAAATTTTAAAATTTTTGTTAGTTAAGTTACATTTTTTATAATATTGAACTAGTAAAACGATTATGCAGTCCACCTGATGGTAATTGGTTACTGCCTCCCATAGACATCTGTAATCAGCCCTACAGAAAATATTAGAGACCACTCGGAGGTCGACCACAGACCTACCCCTGAAAACTATATTGGAGCGCCTGGGATGATTATGTCTCTTTTACAATATCATTTAATCCAAAAGACAGCTCTTAACACTGCTATTATTAGGCAGATACAGATGTAGCCGCGGTGCCCCCTAGAGTCGAACCACAAGGGTCTTCTACCACCTCACCGTCACCTTACCTACATTGTCAATAGCTAAATGATACACACTAGAAAACAACAGCGTTCTACCCTTGCTAAGAGTACAATACACTACAATGTATACGTATACGTATGTTAGAGAACGATGCTGGTATAAATAAATATCTAAGTAACGTTGTCTAATTAGAAATGGTTACAATTGGAAAAAAATCTATGTACATTGGTATTTTAAGGTGCCATGTATGGAAAGGATTGTATATGGGATAAAGGCATTATTTAAAAATTAAAGTATTTTTATAATTCGTTTATTAGTTTAAAGAAAAGATAACAGTAAATTTATTCTAATAACAAGGCAGAAATAACAGTTTATTATTCATATACAAGGGTAGTTCAAAATTGCACAACATAATCCTATAATTACTGCTTGGTTCAGTCGAGTGTTTTTTTTAGTTTTAAGTACTTAATAATGCTTATGAGTATGATGAGTGCTGTATTTCACGTCAGCGTGGAATCTGGAAGAAAAAATATAATTAATTTAAAATATTATTGTTAGTATTATATATTGCTTTCAATTATATGTATATCAATAAGATACAGCAGTTCCAAAACACTCCATTTTCTGGCCGTTTATTATACTTTTTACGAATATTAATAAAAACAGGCTTGTTAGTACTGTTTTTTTAAATCTGTCCGTTTCTAATTTCGGAAGCCTTAAATGTTAGTTCAATTGTTTTATCGAAGATTAAAATGGTAATTAACATTTATCAAAACGCACGGCTATACGTTGGACTTTCAGCTGTGTATACTGGCAGTGTATACTACATAAAAAGTTTCATCGTATTATTTCCCCTCTCATGCACAAAAATATAACGTAAGGTGGAATTTGAAGTTACTTAACTCTTATAATATCATCATACTTACTTTAACTTTTATAATATGTTTCTAAAAGCTTACCCAGAGTGCTTATCGCCGTGGTAATGAACAACCCTTTCAGAGCCGTCGGGCTGGTGCAGCGAGTACACTCCCTTAACAACATCTCCATCGCGGGTCTCGTGTTGGGACTTCTTGTCTCCAGTGTGGTGGTCCTCTACTTTGTAGTCGAACTCAAATTTTGGGTGAGTCTGTAATATATATGAAGTTAGGAGTTAATCATTAGGAATTATAATTATGACGACTTTAAAGGGAAAATTTAATTTTGATTTTTGCATGTTTGTTAGAATAGGATCTGTGTAGATTTTTTTTATAGAATCTCAAAAATGTACGCAGCTTTTTCCTATAGTATTCCTATTGTATCGGATATTTTGTACTGAAAACTCTACTTACTATTATTCTTTTTGAGATTCATGAAAAAATTTAGAAAATTGTTTTAAAAAATCTCTATGTTCGATCACAATGTTGTAAGTGCCGTCTGAGCAAACTACACATGTTTATTTTCTGAAAAAAGTCAAAACAAATTGTTATAGACATACATAATAGTCATGGTGGTCGTGTCCATGGTGTCCATGCACATGCACGGGCTCATGATGTCCGTCGTGCTTGTACACGTGCTGGGAAGAGAATCCATGTCCGTGTCCATGACCACCGAATTGTGCGGCCACTACAGCGAAAAGAGCAGCGATGGAAAGTACCTGAACGGGATAGAACATTTTATTGTGGTTTTAATGCACAATAGAATAAATGCAGCTTTTTACGAATGTGCGTGGGTGACTACTTCTTAATATTCCTTAATACCTTTTAATATTTTATTATCCGTCGTTGATGATATATTAGGTATCAAGTTAAAATAAACACGTATCCAGATCAGTTAGCTTTCTACAACATGAGATGAACTCCAGACTTTTAAAATTTAAAAAGCGCAATATGGAAGCTTAGTTGTATTGTATGTATATTGTATAATAAGATTGTATTGTTTTCTTACCTTTACGAACATTTTAAAGTTTTTTAATGCTTACGATTTTAAGCCTGTCAATGAACTGATACTAGCTCACTATTGTCCAGCACTTTTATATCAAAATCAGGGGTAGCTGATAACTAAGGCAATATTGATTACGCTATAAAATAATTGGCAATTAAATTATTCACCGGCAATAGATATAGTTGGCAATAAATGCCGCAAGCTCCGGATATTTTATCAACACACGCCAGTTCACATTGTATCACGATATTATAATCACGCTTCATATATTGTGATTAGATTACTTTCAATAAAACAAAAAATATGTAGAAAAAATATTAGCTTCCCATGAACGTGCAAATTATGCAAAAAAAGTCTTGTCATTGCATCTATTCTATTGTTAGGCGAAAGATTTTAATCTATATATAATATGTACAGTTATGTTACCTACCTATCTAATTCGTTAGAAATGCAGTGTGGATTGTTATAAGCTATCAATGCATTGCTACTTTACTGTTAGCATAATTTTACATAACAAAGTATTTATCAAAAACTAATTTTACAAATTTAATGATGTCGTTAAAAAAGTTTTTGGTTTACATGATGATTTCAGTTAAATATTTAGATACATCAAAATAAGTAAATAGGTCAAAATAACTAGATTTTTTTTTTTTATAATATAGGAGTAGCAGACGAGCATGCAGTCCACCTGTAAGTGGCTACTGCCGCCCATGGACATCTGTAATCAACCCCAGATAGGATTAGATATTCCTACCTGAGGTCGGCCACAGATGCGCCGCTACCCCTGAGGACTAAGCTGGAACGCCTCGGAAAACTCTGTCTCCCTTACCACACCCTTCAAACCGGAACACAGCAGCGCTTAACACTGCTGTTATTAGGTAGAAATAGGTGTGGCGGTGGTGCCGCCGGAGTCGAACCACAAAGGGTTCTACCACCTCTATGTTACATACATACATGCACACATACATACATGATACATGTTACTTTGACTTATTTACTTAATTTGACGTCACATCTGGCTTTAAATGTCTCCTGCTGGAGAAATTGAGAGATTTCGTCATAGTCATCACACTAGGTTGCTTATCACTGATCACCATAGGCAAATATTCTTAGAAAAAAGTTCTATTTAATTCCTGATTTTTCTGAACTGATCTGTACTTTACATTATAATACGCCATTATCATATAGTTAAAGAATATAATAATAAAAGATATAATCTGACAGAATATTTATTTATAATGCACGCAGTTACTGGGAAAGATACAATTAAATTTTAACATTATCACGAAAGATATATAAAATTAATATTAAAAAGATCACAGGATATCATTAATGATGTAATTCGAAGTTAATTAATGATGTTTGTGATGAACATGATGGGTATGATGCTTGACGTCAGCGTGGAATCTGGAAAGGAAACAGCTTGTTAGCTATGATGTATTGCAAGCTAATAAATTATGTTTCATTTTTAATGTTGTTTCTTAAATTACTGCAAATTAGAAGCAATCTATGAACGTCGAATGAATCTAGATAATGATGTTCAAGAATTAGAAGTAGAGTTTCCAATATAATAAGTATTTTAAAAGATCCCTTACCCGCTGTGGTGGTCGCCGTGGTATTCAACTACCCTCTCGGAGCCATCAGGCTGGTGCAGCGAGTAGACGCCCTTCACGACATCTCCGTCGCGGTGCTCGTGCTGAGACTTGATGTCACCAGTGTGGTGGTCCTCCACTTTGTATGCAAACTCGTATTTGGGATGAGCCTGATAGATATGAAGAAAAAATAAATATAGCTAGAGAAGCAACTCTATCATATATTTTAAAATACAATAGTGTTTACTTATGTAATGCGATATAATGCGATGAAAACACAATGAATCTCACAAGTACTACATATTACATTAAATTAGATTGCTTAGTATGATTTCCAAGTCTATTTATTAAAAACGTAAAAAAAAAATAATATTGATATGGTAAGGTTAGCTAATTGCGAAATAAATTAAGACAGAAGGTCCTTTAAGTTGGACTGAATAAATTAAACGACTTGGTATTCTTATTACATGGATCTCACAACTTTTTACGGTAGAACAACTAAGTTGTGAGACTTGTTTTTTTTACAAGTTATGTTTTTGTTTATTCATACTGTATATTTATTCGTACTAGCCTAAATTCAGGCATGTACGTCCACACACGTTTTACTTAACCCCTAAGTTATAACGCATTGAAAACGTAATACTTACATGGTAGTCGACATGTCCGTGGTGATCATGGTGTCCGTGGTGTTCGTGATGTCCATGGTGTTCGTGGTGTCCGTGATGTCCGTGATGCACTACTTCCTGGTGGTCGTCGTGTTTGTACACGTGCTGGGACGAGAACGCGTGTCCGTGGCCATGTCCATGTTCATGTCCGTGGTGCACGTGGCCTAGGTCGTATGCGGCCACGGCAGCGACGAGGGCGGCGAAACACAATACCTTCAAGAATTTTCATACATTAAAAATTAATTAAAATACTTTACAATGATGTGGACATTGAACACTAGCATGTGGTAAAAATGTCCCTTAGAAGTATTTCTGGGGGTATTACACTATTATGAGGTTTATTAAAAATACATAACGAGTTCTCCTTCAAATCCAAATAAATGTGGCGTCTGTCGTGTCATAAATGTCTGGCTGTTCATTTAGCCCCACATATTAGTTATAAAGTCTTCAAATAAGAAATTAAAACTATTAGTTCCGAGTTTCAGGGAGAGGGCTAACGTATTTTAGCAACACTTATAACATTAGAAGGCCAATATAGTTGACTATTTTTCTAACTGTAAATTTTTGATAGCAAATATTATTGCTACGAATACAATATTATATTATGAAACAATTATTTAGCGCACCATAGTAATTTTTTTTCTTAGGACAAGAATTAAACCAAATTTTAGTAAATGAATAATTCATATAACACTTACCTTCGCAAACATTTTGATGCTTAGCTGAATAGGTAAATAGTAGATGTAATTCTGTACTGATGCGTAGTACTAAAACACACGACTTTTATATCGACGAGGGGTAACTAATCAAGGCAATTTTGATTTCACCTAAAATAGGTGGCAATTAGGATTATCACAGTGTTTTAATATGCAACATGCGCAATCATTTCGCAAAGTGATCGTTTCGGTTAATTCACCGGTAATTATTTGTTAATACAGAGGATATTAGATAATCGACTCGTTAAAATAATGTGCTGACAATGCAGACCTTTTTTATTATTTATTTTTGGGTCTGAAGTCTCGGGAGTAGAACGGAGTTATGGTTTGCCCTGCATATTGTAAGGGGCGATTAAAACGAGGCTTTAAGGGTTGCGGGTGGCAACGACTCTTGGAGGACGTTGGTATGCACGACCATGTACCGTCGTAAAAACTTTATGTTGCGAGAGGAGCGTAAGCTTTTCCCGTGCGGACCCTTACAGGCACCGTTGTGAGAAGACAGCGCAATTCGATTGGTCATCTCAGAATTTTCGACGCAGCACTGAAGAACTGAGCCACTTAGGGGATATAGTTCAATTATATCCCGAAATATCCCAGTGACTCTCCCAAGGCACCAAGTTACCTTTATAAGGTTCCCCCCTTGACTAGAAAAAACTTTTATTTCTACGAATAAATCTACACAAACTTTAACGTACAATAAAAGTTACTTGCAATTGTTTATGGCGATTCTTAACTTAATAAATAATTAACTAATGTAATGCAATACGGTTATGGGCTCATACGCCTGACTACACCTAGTTATATAATCTACTTCGGAAAGAATTATCAACGAACAGCGTTGATTATGTTTATCGGTCTGTAAAATAAACAATAATAAAGTTGACCACTTGCCTTGTGGATAAGATATAATCTCTAATCTCTCTATAAGATATATTCTCAGTAGTACATAACTATATCACAAATAGAGTTCTTCATAATAATATCTTTGAGCAAGAAATAACAGTTTATATAAGTCGAGTGATGGTACTTGCCGATCGCACTGAGAACCTTCAACCGGCATTTATTTTTCAAGATCAATGTCAAATTCTTGACATATGTGTTGTAAATTACCGGTTTATCTATATTTAAGGTGGTAGAACTCTTTGTGGTTCGACTCCGGCGGCACCACCGCCACACCTATTTCTACCTAATAAGAACAGTGTTAGGCGCTGCTGTGTTCCGGTTTGAAGGGTGTGGTAAGGGAGACAAACTTCTCCGAGGCGTTCCAGCTTAGTCCTCAGGGGCAGCGGCGTATATTTGGCCGACCTCAGGTAGGAATATCCAATTCTATCTGGGGTTGACTACAGACGTCCATGGGCGGCAGTAGCCACTTACCATCAGGTGGACTGCATGCTCGTCTGCTACTACTATAAAAAAAAACTAATGAAACACTTGTCCTGACTGGACTGATGAATTTATCAATACAGAACCTAATCTACTGAAGAACGGCGAAATTATGACATATGGCTGTCTTTTTCGACGTCTTCTTCTTTCTCAGTCGTTCATGGCTGAAGTTAGTGGCTGCTTTGGAAGTATTTTACGCTGGCGTGCTGCATATCCAACCAATGTGCTCGGTTGTCTGCTTTTCTAAAGTACTCCGTAACAGACATCTTGGTGAGGCCTTTGATTTGGTCAGAGCACCTAGTACGACCTTTTACGACGTAGGTAGCCATTAAGGAATAGGCTATTGTCCACCGCCCTGGTCAAGTGGGAATTGGTAGACTTCACCCACTTTTAAGATTTTTTATGAACTCTCTGGCTGTGGATTTCCTCAAAATATTTCCTTAGTCGTTAAAGCAAGTAACAATTAATTTCTCATACGTGTGTAACTGAAAAATCAGAGTTACGTGCCTGGGTTACAAACTTCAGACCAATCGATTGAAAGGTCGAGTTTCTAACCACTAGGCTGTGACACCTGTAATGTAACGTTGGTTTTTTAATTATTTATTAATAGACAAAAAATAATTATCTATTGTGAATTTCGATAGATGAAAATATATTTTGCTTTATTGTGTTTTAATATCTGTTTGTTAATTCCTATTCGTTTTTCTAAGTACAAAGCGAAATCTAACAAGGTGATTAGGTAAGAAACTTCGTAAATTATGATTTAAACCTGTTATTTATCGGAATCACCAGACTTTAAGTATAATCTTTGTAATTAATGGTTTATGTAATAATGCACGTTATTAAAATAATCCAAGCTTTAAAGGAGACATTATTTTCTTACAAATAGGGTTTTGATATGATTCGATATGAGAATATAGTCAATATTTATATCGCTTTGTAGTTGCAGAATATTGCCAAGATATTTATATTGCGGAGAATAATAATATATTCAGTTTTTTTGAGCATATGAATGAGTATGCATGTATGTCTTATTCTTTGGCTGGTGCTGCAGTCCAAATGGCTTGATGGATACATACATATATAATTTAATTTAATTTACATATTATATGTATTGTATATACATATTTAATTTAATATTTTTAATTTAATTTGATTTAATTCAATTTAATTAGTTTTATACTTGGTAACTTACAATGTTTTATTCATGCATGTTAATTTATGAAAATCTATTATTGTATAATTAAGATATCTGAATTGTTGTTTTGTTTATTATGATTTATGATCCTTAGAGATTGAAATCAACAATTATTATTATTATATACCCCGACACCTCATATGGGTGCATATGGATACATATGAGGTGTCGTTGGACTCCTCTAAATTGTAGGAGTACTATATTTTAAATCATTCAAGTTATGCTTTAAAAATCGTATGAATTCTCTAGTTCAGTATATTTCTACACCAGACACACAATTGAAACATTTTCACGTTTTGTATATATAGGAAAGTTGGTAGAGAAAAAGTCCAAAATTATTTTAAGCACATTTATTAGGTATAAAAATGTAAAACCATTTCATAACAAACAACCACAAACACGATATAACACACCATCCGCATCAATCACATGAGGAACAATTACAATTACATTATCAGTATCACAGTTGGTTCAACAGCTTAGTAATGTTTCGCAGGGACGATATGGTGGGTGCCGAATTTGACATCAGCGTGGAAACTAGAAAAAAAATATACAATTAGTTATCAGTTAAGTAAACACAGAGAGGTATAATAGTATAGAGGTTGTAGTTTGAAGTTATAGCGCCGTTGTTAGAAGTCTCTGATTTTGGTTAACAATTTTTCAGTGTTTATCAAACATTGTTCATTACTGTCATGAGATTACTAAGAATTGACATCAGAAGAAGACATTGTGGATCGTTATTTTTTGAATTTGGAATACTGAATACTTTTTTAATTTGAAATTTAAGGTATTAAAATTCTGATAGGTAAAATTCTAAACGTGGTAGAATTATCTTGGACCGACAACGGCAGAATGAATGCTACGTCAATTTCTACCTTATAGTGTTAAGCCTTGCTATGTTCTGATTTAAACAGTGTATTAGAGTGTAAAAAGTGTATCGAAACGTAATTCTTAAGGGTACATGTGTGATTGACAAAATAAAGGACACCGAATCCATCCATGGTTCAGAACCAAACTTGCTGTCTCTATAGTTCAAGGATCAGAATAGGGCTACAGTATCCTCTGCATGTCGTCAAAGCCACTAAATGGGGGATTTCGGGGTTGTGGGCGGTAAGAGTGGGAGCTAGAACCGCACGACCAGTGACCCCTGTAAGGACGGCGGTGACATACGTATTATACACCAAATAGTATGGCGAGTGTTATGTTCTATGTAAATAAAAATATCCTTACCCAGTGTGCTTGTCGCCGTGGTATTCCACAACTCTGACGGAGCCATCAGGCTGGTGCAGCGAGTAGGCGCCCTTCACGACGTCGCCATCACGGTACTCGTGCTGGGACTTCTTGTCGCCGGTGTGAGGGTCCTCCACTTTGTAGTCGAACTGGTATTTAGGGTACGCCTGGGAAGCAAAATATAGTTTTGATTATGTCTTTCAAAATTGGCAACATTTTTCGTTTTGTTTCGTAGGACATGCTAGGATTTACCGGTTTTAAAACTTTCGCCTGCACGTTTTCTGTGTTTTTTATATATTTTGGGAAAATTTTCGTGTACACCGGAAAGACATTCAGATAAAAAAGAGATGAATACACAGGAAGGGTCCATATTGGGGATATCGAAAAAAAACGAGGAATGCAGTTAGTACCCGAGAAGTAAATGAAGAAGATAATCAATATTTTAAAAACCTACATAGTAGTCTACAACGTGTCCGTCTCCGTGGCCTCCGTAGCCTCCGTGGCCTCCGTGACCTCCTAGGCCTCCGTGGCCTCCGTGACCGTGTCCCGCGACATGAACGACTTCAGCTGGGCCGTCGTGGCGCGAGATGTGCTGGGAAGAGAACGCGTGCCCATGGCCATGTCCGTCTCCATGCCCGTATTGAGCAGCTACTGCGGCGATGACCACGGCGAGGCAAAGAACCTGTAAAGGAAACCAAAGGACCATAAAAATAACGGAGAAAAAAGATAAACTACGTAGAAAAGATAACTTTTTAAAACAAAAATAACATTTTATAATTATGTGATTAAAGGATCAAATAAGGATATTTTTGAGTGGTAACTGTGATATATACATGTCTATAGTCGACACTAAGTAGAACTAGAGTTATATCAAAAGACATGTTACTACTCCAGAAGATGGATGTTAAAGCCCCATACTGATATATATCCCTTATCACTTATCAAACCAGAATATCGCGGGTGTCACACCGGTATTACGAGGCAGGTTTGGTGGTGGTGCCGTCGTACACGCATGGGATAAACATATTCCCTAAAGGATAGTCACGCATCAACTGAAGGTAAGACTGCCTACTGGTATTATCTGAAGGTCCATGGGTGGCAGTAGCAACTTTAGATGAAGGATACTTGATATTTTTCACCCATTAAACAATTCCGAAACATTTTTCGCCACATTTATTAGACTGAACGGTAGATCACCGAATTTTTTGTCACTTTTGAACTTTATCGAACAAAATATCACTGGTTCTAAACTGCACGTATTTTACCTTGGAGTACATTTTGTCGTTAATGAGTTATTAACTCTAAGCCCAGCTATGAACTGATACCGTCTGGGTGTAGTTCACGTCTTTTATATCGATAACAAGGGTAACTAACCAAGGTAATATTGATTTCACTCCAATAACTAGCACTTAACATTATTTACTGGCGACAGTATGCAGTGTCTGCAATCGTTTCGTAAAAACTCTTGCGGGATAGCCCCTCTCCTACTGATATTGCTAAAGTCTAATAACTTCGCTAAATTAGAAGTTAATGAGTTTCACGAGGTGTTATTTTAAATAAATACTGGGTAGGATAACTAGGTCCACTTCCTGCTATGATAGCGTTGACAGCTTTGCATAATATCATTCAATGTTTATAGTGCGCCGAGCCTACAAGAAATATTTAATGAATAATAAGATCAAAAGAATGCTATCGAATTCCAGATCTTGATAAGATGTCTAGTATTACTTCAGACAACATAACTGATGAATATTGTAATATTATAGGCATATAGGTAATTATGAAATCTACTCTTTTCCGTCTTAGAATGACGTTAAAATTTGTTTCCTGGAAATTACGAAGCAAATTGTTAATGTCAAAATCTTGACTGAATGTCTTAAAGGCACATAAGTAATATGCACAACTTTGTTTAAAAAGTATGAGTTAATATATAATTAAAATTAATACTTCAGTACGTCGAATAGGGCCTATGGAAAGAAATTATATAATTCCTACAATATTACATACGCGTAGAGCCAAAAAGACATCTCATCCTTTATCACTTATTAATCTATTATTAGTTTTACGTATCATTAAAATTGTTGACTATTATTCTGTACGCAAAACTCTATAGTAATGTCAACCCTGTTTTAATAAATACTATGATTTTTGTATCTATTATAATAGGCACAATACAATAGTTTTACAAAAACTGAAATCGGTGCATTGTCATTCTGAGAAATAAAAAGAAAATGATTCCGTAAAATTTGCCACTAGGAAGTGGCAACGCAGTTTTATAAAAATAGAATAAAACATGACAAGACCGTTACAGAAACATTAGCTATGGACAATCTACTTTTTCTACATACATAAATCAGTATGTATATAGAAAAAGATGAACGTAGTAACGTACTATCCTCGTATCAACCTAGTAACTTAGCGAGAATCTTTACAATTTGAAACGTGTCGTTTTGTGGATGCCGGCTGACTTACATATAAGGCAATCAGCGTGGTCCTCAAGAGTGCCAACGTATTTGTGATTGACTTAAGACAGAACCCATCTTCTATATGGAGTTGTATACTCACTGTTCGTTTACTACTTTTTTTCATAAAAACGCTAACATAATTACACAAGACGGTGGACTAAGCCATCGTAGGTCTTCTTCCGTCTTCTCTTTAAATCTATTTGAGGTTTAATAAGTTCTAGTTTCCTTACAACGACTTTGCCGATTTTAGCAAACACCCAAATATTTTTGGGCTTAAACATAGTATTTGAAATCCGGTTCAAACCTATCTTTCAATGAATACGTTTCACGTTCAAAACGATTTAGTACCAAATTTCCAAGGTAAGCCTTTACAAATAAAAAGTCTATAAAACGATTGTGTGGATATCGTTAATGATATTTGGTGTCATGCTGTTTGAGCTTACAAAATTAAAGTAATTTTGCAATTTTGCTCGTTTAGTTAAAGTAAATGAGTAGATGCAGTATAACAAAATAGTATTATCATTGTGTACTACCTGCGCCCGCGACTACATTTGTAAAGACTATGTTAATATTAATTAGCAGTGATAGCCTAATGGTTGAGAAACTCGGCCGCTCGAACAAGAGGTCCGAGGTTCAAATCCCAGGCACCTCTGATTTTTCAAAGTTATGTGCGTATTAGAAATTAATTATCACTTGCTGAAACGGTGAAGGAAAATATCGTAATACTCTCAGGTGTGCAGACCTGAGATATTTATAAAAAAAACTCAAAGTCATGTAAAGTCTACCAATACGCACTTGGCCAGCGCGGTGGACTATGGCCTGATCCTTCTTATTCTGAGAGGAGACAGTTGCCCAGCAGTGGGATAATAATGGGTTAATGATGATGATGTTAATATTAATTTTATTACCCTTCCTTGTTCTTCATGGAAACCTGGATGTGAAACGCATGTTTTTTGTTTCTGATGTTAACTAAAATTGTTATTGCTATTCTACAGTACCCTTACCATGAGTTTTTACGTTTTCACAAATATGACTGTTTTGGTATTTGTTTACGTATTTGCCCATACAATTTCCAATCAGCGCCCCTAGCGGATTGTGTCAGAACTATAGTGTCAGAACGTAACATTAAATGTCTAAATTGACAAAATGGCGATTCATGTTTTGTCTCTCCTTTTTGCGAACATGTGAGGCAGACAAAAAGGCTTGAGCACTTACTTATTGTTACGTTTACTCAGTCAACTGAAGCAAACGGAACAGAATATTGGATTGAGTAAACGTAACGTAAAATTGAGGGATGTTTTGAAAACTCATGGTAAGGGTACTGTTTCATTCAGAAACAAATGAAATCAAAACCTTACCATTAAACGTCTTTGCATACTAAAATGTATAATGTAAATAGGTCAGTGTTTTATGGGTTTGTGACGACTTCCTGAAACTTCAAGAGATGGCTCTAAGCGTTTCTGAATCACGATATTCAAGTTTTCTCAATATCTTCGACATGTGTGAGCTCCAAACTGAGAATGTCGGAGCACAGCCGCTCCCCGAGCATAATCACCTAACCCAGCGGGAGATTTCCCTCTGCTAAAGGTCCAATAAAGTCACATAAAAGCATACAGGTGGTAGAACCCTTTGTGGTTCGACTCCGGCGGCACCAATGCCACACCTATTTCTGCCTAATAACAGCAATGTTAGGCGGTGCTGTGTTCCGTTTTGAAGTATGGTAAGACATACTTTTCCGAGGCGTTCTAGCTTAGTCCTCAGGGTAGCGGCGCGTCTGTGGTCAACCTCAAGTAGGAATATCTAATCCTATCTGGGGTTGATTACACATGTCCATAGGCGGCAGTAGCCAATTACCATCAGGTGGACTGCATGCTCGTCTGCTACTCTTATATTATAAAAAAATACAGACAGTAAGGCGATGTGCTTTGTAACCTGTGAAGATATTTACTTGTCTCAACAATCACGTGATCCTCATTTCAATGAATTAAAAAAATAAAAAACATCAATGGGTCTTTACAAACAAATATTGATTCTATAACTGTAAAGATTACAAAGTTTCATAAAAAATGCGTAACTAACAGAACTAACTTAACCGAATAAAATTTGTGTAAATATTTACTTGACCGTTCGGCGCGTGCCGTCCATTGGCGTGACTTTGAGGTTATTACTAGAGATTGCGATCTGAGATCGATTAATCGAAGAATCGATCTTTTGGAGCGAAAAAACCGATCTCCAGTAATGGATCGATTAAGCGAATCGATATTTCTCCGAAATCTATTTTGCCGAAATATCGGCAATAAAGATATTCAGAACCGCATACCGTGAGTACCCGTTACATAATAAAAAAAAAATAACTATATTTCATCCTAGAAAATCGACGTTCGATTTTTCAATTTGATTGGATATGAAAAAGTGTGTTAAAGAGATTTTTTGCTGACGGATACGTATACTTAATTTGGTCCTGACGACCTTATTTCTCGGTAGCCTCGCCCCTGAATGGATCAAAGATCGCTGTTTGCAGATACGATTCTTCAGAGCTCGATTTTTTTGGAATTGATTTATCACACTTCGATTAGAATCGATTCAAGAATCGATCTTATTCGGAAAGTATCGCCATCCCTAGTTACTGAGTTTTTGTTTGCTAAAAACTTGCTGGAACATTTTTTGTACCGATTTCGAAACTTGTCTTTGTTAAAAGTAGGGCTCCCGAGGGCCAACGCACCGTGAGATTATCTTTTTATAACAAGTAGCCCAGTTTAACGTAATCTACTGACATAATTATTTTATCACGAGCTGTAAAATTCATAATAACTAATTTGATTATAAAACTACTGAGTAATAAGTTACGTAACATTGAATTTGTTTGTAAATGTAAAAATGCGTACATTATGTTTCCTGTTATAAGATTTTTGATAATTCAGTACAATTATGGAGTTACAAAATGTACAAAATCGGTATATAATTTTTTTCTTTCTTCAGTGTAGGAATTTTTATGTAACATATTTACTAAAAGGGCTATAGTCTCAGCTAAATCTTCGAAAATAATTGAAAATTAATAACGACTTGTTATTTGTTTTTTGGTGTGACATCTTTTGATGTACTTACTATGGTGGTAAGACTGGTTCGTATGGCATGACGACTAATGAGATGATGCTTTTTAGGGTTCCGTAACCAAAGGGTAAAAACGTAACTCTATATAATTCTATCTATATCGTAACCGTTACTTAGGCGGAGGCGCGGAGGCTTACGTTACGACGTAACGTAAGCCTCCGCTGTCCATCCGTCTGTCTGGGGGCCATAATACAAGATACGGTTTGGCGTTATTCGCTCTATCCATTGAACCGTAATAGGTACACAGTTCAAATTTTCACAATGTATTTACTTCTATAGCTGTTATTATAAAAATACTAAAAATGATAAACTAAAGAAAATGTGGTGGTATCGAATCCTACGTTTTCGAGTTCGACTCTCACTCGCCCAATTAATTATGACATCATTGTTCCTCTCATTAGGTAACGTGCATCGTTCGTTGCTTGTTATTTGTTTTATTATTGTTTTATTTATATTTATTGTACTATATTTTTTTTGTTAATGAAACTCTGCATTTTTTATATTTACTCCATATCTAATTATCGCTGATTATCATTGAATAATTATCATTTTCGATGTTACGATTAATGAATTGTGGGCATTTAAATTTATTTAAGCATGATTTTGATCTTCCCTAACACTTGTGTTATGAGTTTAGTTCATTTTACTGAACAATGTAATTCTAATTTACCGTTTTATTTTGTATCTAACTACGACTTATGTCTTTTAAATAAAAAAACCTAGACAATAAAGAAATAACTAGGTTTAAGTTCAAATAAGAGAAACACTACTTAGCAAATTATTATATCAGTGTAAACATTTAGTACGATATAACAAAACTTAGTTTTTGTGTTTTTGTTAAATCACAACGTAAATGGAAAAATAGACTAAATATGGTTTTTATATAGTAGCTACCTGCTAAGTACTACAAATAAATTTTTGGAATTAATTTTTAATTGTTTTAAATCGTGAATGAAACGTTATGACTATACGTCTCATATGTTTCACTAACTCGCAGATTTTCGCGAATTAGTTTATGTGATCGTTCTACAAAGACGACGTTGGAAGTGGAACGATGGAAGTTACCATCAGAGAAGGACCGCGTGGCGAGCGGTCTGACGCGAAAAGGTTTCCGGATTCAATCCCCAGTCAGACAGGTATCTATATGATGAATTTAGATTTCTGTTCTGGGTCTAAGTGTCTAAGTGTTTGTGTATTCGTCTATGTGTGTGTCCATCGTACCCACGACACAGGGAATCCTATTGTGGGCATGTGTGTAGTATTGTAGAAAGCGTCTTTTAAAGAGACTTTTCATATGCTCTGTCGGTAGTTTTCCGTCGTTACATGTCACCAGAGACTTTATTTGCGGATTGAAATTTCCTTCTTACCATAACTTACAAATACCTTCTTTCACCAGTCCTAGTTGGAGCAACGTGGTATGCTTCAGCCTTCTTTCAGTTGCAGAAAGAGTCTCATGCTCAGCATGCAGCTGAGCCTTTAAAGTTGCACCATTTTTGGCTGTAAAAGGATCTGTAGAGTGTAACCTACATACCTCCTTATATCTCTGTATAGAAAACCTAATATTTTAGAGGAAAAATAAGAAAAGACAGTTAGGATGTCATGTCAATTGTGTTGATACGAAAATTAATATTTTATGTTTAAATCTTTCATTATTGTTCGCTTACTTTCGTTTGTTAATTGTATATATATAAATCTATAATATAGTGAGTCGTGTAAATAGCTTCGGAGTATCATTTCCAACAACACCACTACACATCCTATATTGGTGACCACCGACTAAAACACGTCATTTAAGAAGATGGAGAAGTACGAAGACGCGATACCTTTGGAAACGCGAGCTGTTGATCGAGTTGGCGTGAGAATTCCGCCGTTTTGGCCCAACGACCCCAGCCTTTGGTTCGATCAAATTGAAGGACAATTTGCTTTGGCCAACATTAACAGCGATTCCACAAGGTTCTATTATGTGACGTCTCAGCTTGAACATCAATATGCTGCAGAGGTAAAGGACATAATTTCCAGACCCCCCGATTCGGGCAAGTATGAAAAGTTGAAAGGTGAGCTAATTAGACGTCTTTCCATGTCCAAGAATAAAAAAGTGCAACAACTTCTTATGCACGAAGAAATAGGCGATCGTAAGCCGTCACAATTTTTGCGACACTTGCAAAGCCTCGCGGGTTCGTCTATGCCGGACGAATTTATGAGAACTCTATGGTCTGGTCGGCTGCCGCATTATATTCAAACACTGATAGCTTCGCATCCGGATATGCCTTTATCAAAAGTTGCTGATCTCGCCGATCAAATTTTAGAAATTGTACCACCTAATTTGCAAGTAGCATCTTCTTCAACGACATCAACATCCTCTTGCAAATCAATTGAAGCTACTCTGAACCTTATGGCAAAACAAATAAGCGAACTTACTAGCGAAGTGGCAGAACTCAAGACTAGTCGGATGCCGCGGAATCGGTCGCGTTCACGTCCTAGATACAGACATCGCTCCCGTAGTCACTCGCGATCAGCGCAACCGCCATCTAACCATCCGCACTGCTGGTACCACTTCACTTACGGGTCACGCGCGAAGAAATGCGTCAAGCCTTGCAGTTTCGTTGACTTGGAAAACTCACTGGGCAGCCGGAATTAGCGGCCAACCACTGCCCTTCATCTACAGGCCGCCTTTTTATTACTGATCGCTACACGAAAATGCTATTCTTAGTGGATACTGGTTCAGACCTGTGTGTTTTCCCGCGTTCAGCTTGCAAGGTGCCCTGTACCAAATCTAGCTTTGACCTTGTAGCAGCCAATGGTTCCGTGATTCATACATATGGTCCCATCCACCTGGATTTGAACCTTGGACTCAGGCGTTCTTTCAAATGGAAATTTACGATAGCCGATGTTACAAAACCAATAATCGGAGTAGATTTTCTATATAGGATGTGTAGTGGTGTTGTTGGAAATGATACTCAGAAGCTATTTACACGACTCACTATATTAAAGATTTATATATATACAATTAACAAACAAAAGTAAGCGAACAATAATGAAAGATTTAAACATAAAATATTAATTTTCGTATCAACACAATTGACATGACATCCTAACTGTCTTTTCTTATTTTTCCTCTAAAATATTAGGTTTTCTATACAGAGATATAAGGAGGTATGTAGGTTACACTCTACAGATCTATTTAAATTTACAGACACAGAACGTGTCAGACAGGGGCCGTAGCAGACAAAATAATATTTTATAGTATGTAAATTTGGTCTGCCACGGTCTTGTTCGGCGCATTCAAAAATCTGAGTGAAAAAATACAACTTTGTATAAAATATCGAAATTATATCTTTCAGTCTCATTTGGCACTTTTTATGAGGTCCTTCGGTTTCAATCGTTCAGACCAATAAAAAACCTTACAATGATTGACCCACTATTACTTCCAAATTGACCTAGTAGCTCACAATAAAAACGAATGACCTATGTGATCTTTTTATGCAAATTTATATTTTTTTATATTTTGTTTTTATATTTTTGTTTTTCATTTTTGTATATATGTAAATTTTGTAAATAAGTTGTTTTATATTTATAGTTTTTATATTTATTTCAAACTGGATGAAACTACTCATCTTAATATAATAAAGTTATTTAAAAAAACCTGTTAACTTTATAAGTATTTTTATTTATTCTTCTATGTTTTTCATTATCTTTAATTAAGTTATTTCTTCTTAATTCTTAAATGTTACTCTTTCAGTTTTAGCTTTATAATTTATAATATTATTATTAATATTTAATTCTATTTAATAATTAATTCATTTCTATCATGACATTGGATTTAACTTGTTCATTAGTGTATGTTACTGATGTATCGATCAGGTAACAATAAATAAAATAAATATTATTTACAAATACCTAATCTATAAGAAAATATTAATACAGAGTAGGATCAAAAATTTCTAGAAATTAATATAAGCTAAGACCATATTCTGACGGACTGTGACACTACTATATCATGTATGGTTTACATCTTTACAAAAAAAATATCAGTATGTTTTCTATGAACTGTCTAATTAATCCTTATTATATCAGTGTATTGTTCAGATTTGGTTCCAGGTTCGAGATTCGGCCAGGCATAAATGTAGATAATTATATTTCTTGTAGGACCGAATATTTATGTTTTGTATCATTAGTGTGTTAATGACATGATATAATGAATTTACAGTAAGATAAATGTACCAATTAGTTATAAGTAAAAAAAGTATTTTTCTTTATGAAATATTAATAACAACTAAATCAGTACTAGAGGAAAGAGGAAAAGTTTTGTTAAAATAATAATAAAGAACCACCAACCTTTTATATGTACAAAGGTGTAAAAATATTATTTATTAACAAAGTTAACATATAAATAACAAAGTAAGAAATCTATACAACGGTACGTAATCACAGGATATTTGGTTCAATATGGCTCAGTGCTTGCCGTCGTGGTGGACGGAGTGCTTCACGTCAGCGTGGAAACTGGAAAAAAGAAAAATGTTATCTTATCTTTTACAATATACAATATCTTTTATCTTTTGTTTATTTGCATTTTGGAGGACATACTTTTCGAGGCGTTCCAACTTGAACCTCAGGGGCAGCAAAGCATCTGCTAACCACGGGTAGAATTTTAATCTTATCTGGGGTAATCTGTCTCCTTTATAACACTCTTCAAATCAGAACACAGCAACGTTTATCACTGCTGTTATGAGGCAGAAATAGGTGTGGCGGTGGTGTCGCCGAAGTAGAACCATAAAGGTTCTACCACCTTCAAATCCATTTACTTATTTATCCATTTATTTTCGCCCAGGAATAAGTAAGAAGCTTTATATTTACTTTAAAAGTTTATTTTTTTATTTATTTATTTACTCTTTATTGACCATGTTAAAAACAGTGTGGTACAAAAGGCGAATTTAAGGCTAAATAGTACTTATATGACTTAGCGTTTATATGACTTTATTTAAAGGTCCATCTAATTATGTCCAGGAGTAAGTGGATAATGGCAAATATTGTGTGAATATTTGTTTTTAAATATATTTACAGTAATAAGGGGTTAATAAATAGCAATTTTGAAATTAACCACTTACATTTTAATTTTACTCCATTTATTTGTATAGTTAGAAACTCGGTCGAATACATTCAATGTCGCTCGCAACATTGCGTGTGCAAATCAATGACTTATGTTTGCTTTTCGAAATGCTTAGCGTTCTATTTGAAAACTAATTTAGTTCTGACTTTGAGTATTGCTTTTAATGGGGCTATTCAGTTGACTGACAAACTATTTGTTAAGTAAACATTTGGACATGTGGCTGTTTGATTGATATTTTATTTTATTGGAGCAGAACAAAAATCATTTAAGTATGTTATGTGGTTTGGATATTTTTGTAATTAGATTAAAGTACGAAATAAGTATGTAATTCACCTGATGGAAGTGGTTAGAGTCACTCATGAAAATTTGTATCCAACATCATGTAGAATATGGTTTGTAATTAATCTCAATTACAGTTGCGTTGCCGCTCTTGAGGACTAAGATCTAACTAAATTACATAAAATTTAGGTTTGTATAATTATGTTGCAGCTGTAGATTACCCACCTATATTGAGATTTTAAATCTCCTCCTTCATAACAATTCTAAATGAATATCCATGATAAGGAAGAATCTTATTGAACATGCTGCAGTTTTAATCAGGATAAATAGTCTACCAACCCATACTAGTCCAGCGTAATGGACTACCGCCTGAACTCCACGCCAAGACCTACAACCCCATAACAACAATAGGTAGATGATGAAGAACAAAATTCTTCTTACCCGGAGTGCTTGTCGGCATGGTATTCAACAACCCTGACGGAGCCGTCGGGTTCGTGGAGCGAGTAGACCCCCTTCACCACATCACCGTCGCGGGTCTCGTGTTGGGACTTCTTGTCGCCGGTGTGGTGGTCCTCTACCTTGTAACCGAAGTCGTACTTGGGGTGTGCCTGTGGGAATAAATGAGACAACTGTTAATTCACCATTGAGTGAATGCGGAGGCCAAAATACGCCTTAACCCGTATTAAACGAATGGGAGAGTAGGAACACTTTAACGTTAAGAAACTTGACCTTTCGGTCGAGGAGTCCGGGGTTCAAATTCCAGACATGCTAACTTATTTAAAGTACACCTGTAATTATTTAAAGTTATGTGCATATTAGCAATTAATTGTCACTTGCTTAAACGGTGAAGGAAAAAATAATGAAGAAACCTGTATACCTAAGAGATTTATAAAAAAAAGTCTCAACATTATGTCAAGTCTACCAATACGCACTTGGCCAGCGCGGTGGACTATGTAATCCTTCTCATTCTGAGAGGAGACCCGAGCCCAACAATGAGACAGTAATGAGGTTGATGATGAAGCCAGCAATTTCCCAGAGCAGTAAAAATGAGGGGCAACCATAACCCATTTAACAACATATAAATATGTGACTTAGGCACGCTTTAAACCAGTAGAAAGCAGCGTTAGTTTACTATGAATCAGAAATAAATAACGTAATGAAATGCAGCGAAGATTGCTAACTTATTTTATTTGTACTAGAATAACTTGTGTCTTGACTTACATAATAGTCATAGTTCTCGTGTCCATCATGTCCCTTAACGTGTACTTTCTCAGCGGGACCGTCGTGGCGGGACACGTGCTGCTCTGAGTACGCATGGCCGTGCTCGTTGGCGATCACCACCGCAGCCAGGGCAAAGAGGCACAACACCTGGAAAACAACAATAGATACTTAGATGTAGTTTATAGGAAATTACAACGTTTATTTTACATCCTATAGTTTAGGTGGCTACGTGTCTTATTGAAATGAGATACGACATCACACAACAAATTAAAAATAAGTCTTATTGGCATTGCGAATCATATGTGACGATCACTAACACATCCACTTTAATGCTTGACAAAGGTTATGAATTTCTATGAAAAAATACCGTGAATTTAATTTTGAAAATACACAGAAGTAAAAAACTTAAACATGTGTAAAACCTAACAAAATGCTTTGTAAAACAATTGAATTTTAAATGAATCAACGATCATATAACAATAACACTTCATAACAATACAATCTGAAAAATTGGTAGGTTAATTCAATTTTTCTGTATTCTCCTCACTGTTATGACTTATGACCTATATACTCGTATTTTGAGAACTTTTCATTACTTTTCATCCATTATCACTTCACTGCTATTTTATTCAAAGAGTGCCCTTAAAACTTTCACATTCATTGCAAATGTACTTGAATCATCATTGTGATCTAATATGAAGAACATCACTAGAATCTAATATGAATATGAAAAACACTTCTATAAAAATATTATCTCCTTTGGTTGTTTAAACTTCACTTCACCAATTTAGTTATTAATCACTAATCACTTATTTATGAAAACATCGCTCTAACAATTTACCTTGGAATACATCTTCGGTTTTCTTTAGTAGTATTGCTTTTCAAATACTATTATCAACTGATAGCGGTTAACAGCAATTCGCGTCTTTTATATCGATAACAAGGGTAACTCACAAGGTAATATTGATTTCACTCCAAATAATTATTGGCACTTAAAATTTTGCCCCTTCTTTGATATTTGAATTTCGCAAAAAATATCTATTGTTTGGACTTCTAAGTATAACAGTGTCGTTCAACAATATAATTATGCAACGGTGCATAGCAACTGAATGTAAATTACCGAATTGAACGTAATCGATAATGATCGGTACGAACAAATAAAATTGAGGCGTCTGTGTGTGATATTAAAAAATAATTACCCATTATCTAAGCTCTTATATCGCGTAGATACATACCTACTAACACATATATGTTTGCACGGAATCAAATCTTTCAAGATTTTATCTGTTTGTATGTCTGTCTGTCAATGTAAGTTAATTGATATTTTCACACATGGGCACACAGTTACACACACAATATACATTTGACATTTTTACCCCAAAATTATTAAGATTTGCAGAAATCATACATACATACCAAGAGACAATTACAAAAAGAACCGCGTAAAGAGTTACAAAATATCATACAAATCAATTATCAATTTAATTATAAAAAAACGCCGTTATCCGTCAATGTACAGTCAGCGGCAATTGTTACATCGTGTTGAAGTATCAGATTATAAAAGCAATTATATTAATTACAGGGCTATGAAACTGGGTAACGTATTTAGAAATCGTTGATGATACACCTAAATGGGTGTGCTGTTATTATGTTTGATTAGGCGTTATTTTATTAAGGGTCCTATCCTGTACCGTTTAGATACAATTTTGCTTTAAGGCTCTTTTGTATCTATTGCACAATGTAATAAATTGTTGCATCAAGGGTAGAAAGATAAGACTATCCGGTATACATGCACAGGTTCCACCACCGCAGCTACATCTGTCATAAGATAAAAAAATGTGTGGTAACAGCAGCAATAAGCGCTAGTGTGTTCAGATTTTGAAGAGTACATAATATGATAAGATCTTCTTGTCATACTCTTGATTTCTACACTTGCAAGAGATTCCAACTTAGTCCATAGATTCAGCAACCCATGTGTAGGTACTTCAATAATATTTTTCAGTGGATTAAAAATATCATTGTTTTATAATATAGACGTACCAAACGAGCATACAGTTATCTGAGGGTAAGTGGCTTCTCCCACCCATGAACATCTGTAATCGACCTCAAATAAGACCTCAGTTTGGCCACAGATGCGTTACTAAGTAAGTTAAATGCCCTCGGATGAGTATGTGTCTTTTATATCCTTCAAACCGGAACACAGCAACGCTTAACAGTACTGTCATGAGGTAGAAATATGCCGTGTTGCTCCCGGAGTCGAACCGCAAAGGTTTCCACCAGATCACGCAATATCTTTGGACGGCAATCATCACCTACTAACTGAACGACATTCTCGTTAGTGTTTTTATTTCATAAAAAAGAACACCCAATTATGTTTACTTCAACATTTATGTTACAGTATTATAATACCGGTTGTGGCACATGCTTCAATTCACCGTTTAATGCCTTTTTATATTCACTCGAAGGTAATTACATGAACAAGTGGAATAAGGAAAAAAGGCGTTTAAGTGTAACGTGCGGTAATTCAATTAAAATTATGTTAACTTATTACAATTGTTTATTTAATGCAATCATAATTAAATAATAATGGTTCGTACTCAAAGTGTCTAAATATGTTGTTAATAATAAATACGGTATTAATATTTGCTTACCGTTAATAAAATATTAACATATTTATTAATTAAAGATATTTTTCTCAACAAATTTTATTTATAATAAAATTATTACAAATAGTTATCATTAAAGTATATTAGCTATAATAAATTTATTCTTATTATTCGTGATAATTTAATAAGAATAAATTTATTATAGCTAATATATTATATAATATATATATAAAATATTAAGACCATGAAATTAATTTATCATAATTATTAGGTCGTATAATGTTTTCTTTTATACGTCAAAACCATTTTGAGTTTCTTTGTAGAAATGTAATGCAATACATTATTAAACTTTCTATATAGTAAAAATACAAAACATACAATTCAAAGCAACTTATCACCTTGATTAATTTCTACTTATAACAAATTAAACGCTTCTATTGTAATTCTTTACAATTTTGAGGTGTATTGTAGTAGCTAAAACTAGTTTATTGTTATTATAGACTGCAACAAATCATAAATCTTGCTACGAATACAGGTTAAGAAATAAACGCAAATGTGGTTCATGGCTTTATGCTACTCGTAAAAGGAGAATAAAATAACGGATTAGGTATCTGTTATACTGCATACTATCTGCCAACAATTAACGATTAATTTTGAAATCAGTTAGTATATTTTAAGGAGTTATAAGTATTTTAGTATGTAAGCATTCTAGTAGTAGCAGTAGTAGTAGTATAATTAATTTAATGTAACTTTAATGCAGTTAAGTAAATTTATTATTATATTATTCTAAACTAAATATTCAATAAAACTTTCTTATTGTTGTGATTAAAAGAATACGGGGTATTTATTAACGGAATAGTGATGTTATCAATAAAGGACCGATATTATATTAATTTTTATAACCCTATGTCTGAGTGATTTATTGTTTAACGCAGTTGTTTTGTACTCATCAGTACCATAATAAAAGGGTAATATGAGTATTATTTTTTGGAACGTCCGTTAAGTCAAATGTTTCAAAGTAAGAATGTTGTACCTGTGGACTGCGTAGGCACGCCAGGATTCAGATATCATCGCTTTTGCTAAAAACCTCAGTTAAAATATTTTACCATCGTGTGGAATATCCGATTTTGCTGCATCAATTATTTAAAAAAGAAATTCCCATCGAAATATATTAAATCGTTAATTTTCCCTCGCTCGCAGTGTAACAACTCAACCGCATCGACGATCGCGCGACATAAAAAGCCTTAGCAATGACTTTGGTGAGGTCACTTTCCATCGCGCGGTGAATCACTGCGGTAACTTCTGTAATACCCTGTCATACTAGCCGTTAAAAGAATGCGGTTAAGGAAACAAAAACACTCCAGTAGTACCAGTAGTTTTTCTAGTTTTTTTGTGGTTTACTTGGCGTGTACGTTCAAAAATTAATATTGTATTTAAAGTAATTAGTAAAGCAAATATAAATGCGTGATAGTTTTAAAACTTAATTTATATAACGATACTAGTTTTATTTGTATAGCGGAGCGCTTTTTTTATTATTATACCAGTCATTAAAATATAATTTATTTAAATATTTATTTTAATTTACTACCATTTCATAAATATTTTTTAAATTGGAATTAAAATAATAATCTTTTAATTTTTAAATACACAAAATCATAATGCAATGAACTTGTAAAAACTTGTAACTTGTACAAAATAAATAAAAAATTGTATAAATAATATGTATATAATAATATGATCTATATTTTTTAATCTCTTAAGTTATTCGCTATATAATAATGTATGTTTAATTTAATTTAATTGTCTTCGAATAAGCCTTTTTTTTTTTTTTTTTTTTTTGTTTTCGAGGGGGAAACCTTCAAAAGGTACCCAGTGTCGTAGGAGCGACACGGGGTTATGTGGGATTCTTACCGCACTAAAACCCCCCCGGTGGCCGTCCTCAGCGTTGCCAAGAGGACTCCGGGATCTCCTACGGAACGCAACCGGAGTCCTCTGAACGCGTTGCCCCTTCGGGCTCCTCCTAGGTGAGCTTCAGGACTCACCACACCGTCTGGTGTTTACGACGGTATGCGACCACACATACCGCCGTCCTTCCCGGAGTTGCTTGCTGGACGGCTCGACCTCCCAATCTTGCCGCCCGCAACCCCGGAAGCCCCCTTTTAGTCGCCTCTTACGACAGGCAGGGGATACCGTAGCCCAATTCTAGTCCCGGGACTACAGGGACACTTCGAATAAGCCTATTATTTAATTTATGATTGTGTATTAAAATGTGTTATAATTTACTTAGTATAGTAAAAATATGCTTATGAGCTATTTTTTGCATTTTAGTTAAAATTTAGGAACCCCTACTTTAAATTTAATCCTATGAATTTGTTATTATAGAAGTGTTTAATTGCGTTCATGAATACTGTATATTCACACATTAATATATTAAACTAAAAAAAGTTGCAGAGTGACAAGACTCGTCATCATCATCTACCCATTACTGTCTCACTGTTCGTCTTAGTCGTAGAACAGAGACTGGTTTGACAAAAATGCGAAATTCACTTTTTATCATATTTGGATATATTGTTTTAATATTATTACTGCATTACAGAAAAATCTATGTTTTCCAATAAATCAGTCGGTATAACGACGGATTTGAAATGCGCTAATAGTAAATTTACGTTAACTTGAAATGGCGGCCCTGTAAAGTTTGGTATTTGTTAAATCCGAATTTATTCTACGACTACGAGTCTCCTCTCAGAATGAGAAGAATGGGTCATAGTACGAGTACACTGCGCTGCAAAATAGGAATTGGTAGAAACATATATTATTTTTTATGTTTTTTTAAAGATCTCTCAGGCATGCATTTATCACAATGTTTTCCTTCACCGTTAAAACAAGCTTAAATCACTTATTAAATTTTATATTTTGAAAAAGTTAGAGAGACTTGAACCTCGGACCCACGATCGAGCCATGTTTCAACCACTAAACTATCACTACTTTAAATTTAACCTTAATCGTTTATGCAAATCTACCTTCATTCAAAATCCACGTCGTATCCGCATTAAATTCAGAGGCAAAGAGAACTAGATCTATTATACGTGAATACTAATATCCGCTTGTTACGTGTTAGAAATCAGGTTTGTTCAAAGGATTCCGTAATATACTCTTATTGTACCAATTGATACACATATTTGGATTTATATAAGTTATTTAATAGTACTCTGAAAGTCTTATTGTATAGACTAGTAGACTTGGCTAGATATTGTAATGTCATAATAAGAAATAGATCTTGACAATAGCGTCACCTAAACTTATTTCGAACAAACTGTATGTACAATATATAATCTGGGAATAAAATAGTCCAAATAAATAAAATAGTTCTGAAATCTAAAAATTGACGCAGTAATAGCCTAATGGTTGAAGGGGTCTCAAACAGGGGTCCGAAGTTCATTCCCTATGTATGCACTTCTATTTTTTCAAAGTCATGTGCGTATTAGAAAGAATAATTTATAATATAAGAATAATAAGAAAGAAATTACCATTTTCTACAAAGGAAAAGGAGTTCCTAAAAAAAATGTTCTCTAGGCTACCGGTGTGGCTCAAGGACGTGTGTGACTTACCCCAAATAAGATTAGATTTCTCCCTGAGATTGGCCACACATGCGTTACCCTGAGGACTAAGTTGTGACGCCTCGGAAAAATATGTATCACTACACCCCTCAAACCGGCAAATAGGTGTGGGGATGGTGCCTCCGGAGTCAAACCACAAAGAATTTATTACCAACCTTACTATAGCGGTAACTATTGGTTCCTAGTATAGCTATAAACCAAAGTTTTGCTTAAATGAATACCAACATTCCACAATGTTGAAAACTCAAACGCCTACTAACAGTTAAAACGTTCAACTTTACTCATCTTTATATTAAACGCTTGCCTAATAATAATCATCATACTTTATTGTGTAACGTACAACTTAAGGGAATGTAATTTTATTATAAACAAACGGAGCCTTCGATTTCGCTCTCGTGGATTCAAAACATAACGACTGTAATTGGAAAAATTACTTCTGACTTCAAAACTGGAACAACTTTTGATATTTTAAATATATTTCATAATTAATGAAATTATTAATAACATTTGAATGAAATGAAAACTTAATGTTAATTAATTAATTCAAGATATCACAACAAAAAAAATAACACACCGACCGACAATATATCTGAAATGCCAGAAATTGCTGTTGTTACTCGTTCTCAGTTCTCCTCCTTGTTTTACAAATATATTCGAAGTATAGACACGCAAATCATACAATTTATATGTATCTATTAATAAATTTAAAAGTCAATTTATAATTACATATAATTATTTTATCTAAATGTTAATTCTGTTCCTTTAATTAGAGCATCAGGAAATAAAGTTTTTTTTTATCTCTGCTCTCTGAAAGCCCGTAATTGTCTGTATATTACATAATATATTTGTGACCGCACATTCGGATTCAGGTTTCAAAATCGAACTATCAGCTTAGGAACATTCCTTATCCAAATCTGGTTCCTTCATAGTTGACCTTAATCTTGATAGAAATCTACAACATCTAAATGTCTAACTGTCTCATAACAGCACGACAGTAATTTCTATTGTGTTCAGTACAACTTACTTTTCACTACATACTGATTTATAATTAAAGAATGGGAATGAATAGAGTTCGAACATATTTTGGAGGGATAGAATTTTATAATAAAATTTATAATATAGGTACGTACCATTTTATCGTGTACATACATAGAAGATGTACTCAAAACTCGTACTCCTTAAAAAAAGTTGCAATTAATTTTTATGTATTAGGTGTACTTACAGGTACTTAAAACACTTTTTTACTATTTTAATAATATTCACTTGCAAACCAATATTACTTTATCCTCGTAAAATAACTTTCAATCGAATTATTCTCTAAAATAATAATTTATATACTACAATATTACAGCGAAAAAAATTGTTAAAAGTAGAAGTAATATTAAGTATTTAAGAATACTAGTAATAAAATGACAGATGTACATTTGATAGTTATACAAACATAATTAATGAGATTTTACACACATTCGATCCAATTTGAGATCTGATTCAAATAATTATGTACATTACAATAAAATTTACATTCACTTCCTTAATCTGATAGAAATTGTGTAGAATTAGAATTCCTAAAATCCTCAAATGAAGTGAAAACATACAAAGTATGTACACAAACAGAATATAAAGTAGCCACTGAAGTGAATCTATTAGATCGATTAACGTCTAATTATATTTTTTTCCTTATATGGATGTTATAATGAGACCTACAATTTAAAACTGCATTAATAATATTAAATACAAGTACAGTTTTCAGTGTTCCGGTCCGAAGTAACCGTCATATTGGTTACGTAAATTACGTCATACAAAGACTGCGTGAGGTGGTTACAAATTTTGACGCCCCAAGCGGTAACAGATTGATACAATTCTCTCTCGTACCGTCTCCGGTATATATTGAGGTTTAAGCCTATGCTAATTCATCAGTTCCACCGCGGAAGTCATAGGAGAAGGATCTACAAACATGTTAGCTAAAGTGTGTTTGTGATTTTAGAATATGACAATAATATAAATAGGAAGTTTGATTTTACATTAATCTAATTGAAATGTTTCAGGTTCTAGTCCTTGCCGCTGTCGTTTCGGCGTGCCTCAGCCAAGAGCATGGGTATAAATACAAAACAGTTCCTCAACACGAGCCTCCAAAGGAGTACAGATATGTCGCTGAGCACAACTCCTTGAGTGCTTACGCTAGCCATGAAGCGCCAATCCACGAAAGTCATTACCACGTTCCGGAGAGCCACGGACATGCTACCTCATCTCAGAGCATCGTCCGCCATCCCGCTGCGGTTACTGAGGAGTCTCATTCTGCGGAAGCATACGAAGGATATCACGCTGAGCCTGTGAGCTACAAACACGCTGAGCCTGTCAGCTACAAACAATACTATCAGGACCATGAGCAAGTGAGCGAACATCAAGCTCCAGTGAAGCACGTCCAAGCAGTGCATTACCCTGCAATCCGCCACGAAGCACCAGTGCATGCTCCTCATCGGGAAGCACCGCACTACGTGCATGTTCCTACCCACGTTCCTACTGCAAGCTATCATCATGCACCGCACGCATCTCATCACGAAGCCCCCACTTACCACCATGAAACTGATTCTCACGAAGAGCCCGTTGACTATTACGTAAGTTGATGTCCTACAGATACAAATGACCAATTCGTGTACGGACGTCCGGCATTTTGCCGCAACTTTCTATCCATTTGTATCACCTCATCCATTTTAAACACAAATGAGATTATCGTTAGCATTAGAATAGTTTTGTTATGTAAAGTGCGTATATAAATTTACTGTTACCGTTTCAGGCCTACCCGAAATACCAGTACGAATACAAAGTGGAGGATCCACACACCGGTGACAACAAGTTCCAACATGAGATCCGTGATGGTGATACCGTAAAGGGCGTTTACTCTCTGCATGAGGCTGATGGTTCCGTGAGAACCGTTGAATATAGTTCCGATAAACATAATGGGTAAGATATCACTTCTGAGTTTTAAATTTGTAAAATATGGCTTACACAATACTCTAATCTAGTAGTAGTCGTAATTGAAAAATTCTAACTGACAATTTGTAAGAGTAAGTTGCAAGTCCCCCGTGGGTCTGTACAAATGTTCATTTCATTTCAATGTAATTGTTATTCGTATCGATTGTGTTATTTGTTGGTAATCAGATCTCTTTTATACTTTCTATTTCTTATGCTTGTGATAGATTTTAACTTCAATTATTACAACTACAGAGATATAGCTATAACATACTATTAGAGGATTTACAACTCATGAAACATAAAGTAAAGCGTTTTTCGTACCTTTTTTATAAATACTGCAAAAGAGTTAAGGTGTATAATTTGTACTTTTTTCTTCTACAGCTTCAACGCCGTGGTCAAGCATTCGGCCCCTGGACAGCACGTCCACATTGAAAGTCATCATCAGAATTAGTTCACCTTATTTATTAGTTAAGACTGACTGCTTCATTGAATTTATTTTATTGTTGTTACATGTGTAGATAATAAATATAAGCAATATTTAATCGTGGTTTATTTTCTTCATTCGGCATGACGATTCTGATTGCGGTAGACATTATATAAGGCGTATTGAATATTTGATTAAATGACTTTGGTTGAGAAGACTGACACTATCAAAAGTTATATCAGGTTTCACTAATAGAATTTAATAGTACATAATATCTGTCACGTTTAATAATATGTTATTAACGATTATAAATATGATGTTAGTAATGTATAAAATAATCATTACGTGAAATACAGATCATATAACCAATAGTTTTAAGTTCATAAGTTTTGTTAAATAAAGTTACAATAATTTCAAAAAAAAAATTACAAAAAGTGGAAAAATATAAACTAAAACACTAAAGAAACACATTATATAACAATATTTTAAAAATCAAAAGTTAAGTTTTAATTAAAGTTAACATTGTTTTTGAAACCTAGCATCCATCCAACGACACCTCATATTTTAAAATTCATCAAGGTCGGTTGTCTCAAAGAATGAGACATAAATACATTCGAAAACTATTACCCTCCGTAGTTCCTCCTAGTTCATCAATTTAGTATGTCACTTACTTAATAGTTAACATATTTTATTTTCCTGACTCATTACGATGTTATCAAAACAAAATCACCGTTAATTTTTTTCCTCTATCTCGATTACATAAATTTTCTTCTCGTATGTTTGTGCGTGCAAAATTAAAAATGTTGTAAATTGTCCAACTAAGAATTTATTCACAACTTTGCCTTTTAATTTATTTATTTTGAAATACAACATAGTAGGATTATAATTATACATAATTATGCATATTATAGCTAAAAAATATACCTAAAATTCTTCTAAAAACACCAAACTAAACCACGTCGTGTTTAGTTTATAAAAATAAGTAGCTTTTACCCGCAGCTTCGCTTCCAGAGGTTTTATGTATCTCTCGGGGAGGGTAAAAGTTACCCTATGTGATTTTTTCTTTTAACCGGGTAAAAGTTACCCTATGTGATTTTTCTTTTATCCGGGTAAATGTTACCCTATGTGATTTTTTCTTTCATCCGGGTAAAAGTTACCCTATGTGATTTTTTCTTTTATCCGGGTAAAAGTTACCCTATGTGATTTTTTCTTTTATCCGGGTAAAAGTTACCCTATGTGATTTTTTCTTTTATCCGGGTAAAAGTTACCCTATGTGATTTTTTCTTTTATCCGGGTAAAAGTTACCCTATGTGATTTTTTTTCTTTTATCTGGGTAAAAGTTACCCTATGTGATTTTTTAAACCTTTGACAATGTGCGTACAAAATTTTATGACAATTATATAGTTAAGGCGTGAAAGTATAGCAAACAAAAACATAAACTCAAATTCGCATATATATTATTAAGTTTGGATTGCGCTCCTATAAAAATATTACTTTTGATAAGATTAGTTATTTAAAATCTCGGGATACATATCAATTGTAAGAATGCAGTGAAAGGAATATAGAGATTGAAAGTGAACACTACACTTAACGAGGTTAACGCACCGAATAAAGGATTTTATCTTATGAATAAACCAATCGCGATTACGTGTAATTAGTACTCAAAAGCAAATCATTTATGAGTATGACATAAGATTTTACATTTGTAAATGTTTTATTGTAATTGTAACAATTTAAAATAATTATTATTGACCGCAAACTTTTATGCCCTACTGGAATTTAATTTATAGTAAAATTATACTTAATTGAAAATGTTGTGCCATAAATGTTCATACTTTTAAGTTGTGTAACGATAAAAGGTACGAGTACTTATAGTCGTCACAATGTAATAGGCCCATTTTGACACATGCCATCCCAATGTCATTAATGTCTTAAACTAACTTTTTAGTAGGGAAATTACGACCACGTGACGGCTAGAGCTTGCGGCTTCAAAACATTCGGAAGAAACCATAATCGATTAACTTTCAAATAATCGAAACTAGTTATTACCAATAACTAATTATTTATCCATTTTCATTATAACAACATTAAAATAATCAAAACTTTGTGTCTTAGTGAATGATAAAACGAAAAAAAATACAGTTTACGACCGATGCTTTATTTAATCTTCTAAAAAGGATTAAATTTTTAAATTACACTAGAATTTACTTTCTTTTTTGCTTTTTATTGAATATTTAGATGATTTATAATAATAAAGTATAAATATTCTGTTTACAAAATATTAAGTAATTTATACAATACGACGTGTGGTTGTAATCGATTTGTCGTAAAAATTGGATTCTTTGGTTATCGATTTGTATGTCACATGCTTAGAGCCTAGCGATGGCATGTGTCAAAATGGGCCTATTAAATTGTGACGAGTATAATATAATTATTGTTTTTAGACTTTTTTATTTTTAAGGCAAAACACGTATAATATGACCGAAGTCAATCTTACATACATATGTATATTTTAAATACGTTCATTTCACGCAATTATTTTATTATGTAACAAACTTGATTATATACAACAAGAATATAAAAGACGACGTTTGTTTATTAAGTAATTATTTTATTAATATAAGTTACATACGACTAGATTTGTTGAGGATAAAAGGAAAAGTTCATCTACTTAAAACTATAGTTAATGGCACCACTTTTTATAGGCTGCTGGGAGCAGGTCGCTCTCCGAAGTAAGAGCAGGCCTGGAGTATGATTGGTGTTGCTGCCCCATTGTTCGGTGGTGCTTAATGGCGATAGTAGTGAGATGCCGGCTGGTCATGAGTTGATGACTGGGAATGATGTACATCTTCGTTGAATCTGGTAAAAATAGATAGTTACTTTAAAAATATGTTACTCTGATTATCATGCTAAGAATCCCAAAATCAAAATTATGTATGTGTTCGTGACCGAAAATCAAATCCGTAAGCTTGTTGGATTAGTCACAATTGTATGACAGTATCACATAAGGCTTTCTTATTCCCTAGGAGTTGTAACGCATTTGTGATCGGCTTCAGGTAAAACCCCTGTTGTTCAAAAATTATTAATGTCTTAGATATTAACCACAGATTAATACTGTTGTTAATAGTAATGCTGTCAATACTTCTTTGTAGCAATGGCCATGTATTCTTTGTTTTTGTAAAACTTTGTTGCGGTAAAAAATATCACGCGAACGTAAACTCAGATCAGAAACAAATATTTTCTAACGTACAAACATATACTTTCACTGCGATTATAAAATGATTGTGACTGAATACATTATCATCTTAAAACATGGTACATGTCGTATGGACATATGTAGATGAGATGGTTGATAAAAATATCTATTGTACTAGGTTTTGCCGCAGTGACTTTGTCCGTATATTATAGTTAATATACGGACAAAGCCGTATATTATAGTTAATTTCGTCCATGTGGGAGTCCACTCATCCACTATACCTATGAGTATGTAATACAGTACGATTGGAACCATCAGCCTCATGAACTCTATAAACGCTGTTGATATCGTCACTATCATGCGTCTCATGTGAGGAGCTGATGTCACCGATGTGGGAGACGTGGACTTATCCGCTATACCCATGAGTGATGTAATACAGTAGGTACGATCGGATCCATCGGCTTGATGAACTCTATAAACGCCGTTGATATCGTCACTATCACGCGCCTCATGTTGTTGAGAGTTAATATCGTCCATGTGGGAGTCTTGCACTTACCCGCTTTACCCATTAGTGATGTACTTTACAGTGCGGTCGGAATCATCGACCTCTTGAACGCTGTACACGTCATTGCTCATGTCATTGTCATCACGCGTCTCATGCTGGGACTTGATGTCGCCGGTGTGGGAGTCCTGCACGTTGTACACATACTCGTACTTAGGATGCGTCTGGAAATTTATTAATTTGTATTTAATAATTTCATGCTCTGTAACATTCCTTGTATGTGCCATTTTTTTTTGTTCAGTCCTTATAATTTTTATACTTAAGTGTTTCATATTACTCTAATTTTTTACATATTTTATACTAGTGCCACAACAAATAAAATATCAATTCAATTTAGTATATCGAGTCATTATGTCATTTGTGATTTAATTTTGATAGTGCATTAATACTCAATTTCAATAACCACAAAGAGAATTGTAACGTAACGTGTTATAAAAAGAAGAATGTTTTTGGAATATCATAAATATGCATTAAAGTACTGGCGAGATTTTTTACTTTTTTTGAGGTAATAAAAAGGAAGTATAATTTACATTTATATGTGCAATGTCCACATTTAATGATTAAACAATGATTTTCGTGTACTAAAATAATTACATCAACGGGTGAAAATCTTTACTTACGTGATAATCCTGCTGTTCAATCTCCTGGTGTTGTTTGTAACTGATACTATATCTCGTGATCGTGATTATTATGTGATGTTTCGCAGTTTAGGATTGAATGAGAAGATGCTTCATGTCCATGGGGGTAGTGGTCTTCCGCGCTTGCTGCCAGTACAGCAGTAGCCAAGATTATTACCTAAGAAATAAGCATTTGTTTAGTAAGATGTCGTTAAATGTTAACTGTTTGTTACTGTCTTTATAAGATTAATTAAAAAGAATAAAATAAATAAGGAACAGAAATTATAAAAAGATAACTTACTCCAGCGAACATGATGTTTCATATAATAAGATGAACTGCGATCAACGAATGATACCTTAGTGAAAACTGAAAGAGCTTTTATACGGAAAAAGTTTACAATTTTGCACTACATTTGATTCACGAAACATACAGGTTCAAGAGTAAGAAGGGTCGAAACAAGTTTTAGTAATCGCAAATCCATAAAAACCGGAAGTATGTGAATATTACGTAAAATATAAATCTTTAACGAATAAATATCTTCAATAGACAGGATATAAATGAAATGTGTTTTATATGAGAAAAAATATATTAATTAACATTTTTGTCGACAGCAAATACCAAAAATTTTGCTCAGCACCCCGTAGGCGTCTCGTCTGACGTTTCATAAAATGCATTCAACATTTTAACGATACTATACAGTGAAAATGAAAAAGTGAAAAGACTTACAAACTACAAGGAAGTATAATACAAAAGTAATAACGCTAATGAGTTGTATGGGCGGTGAATGGGATATCCCGTATGTCTGCACCTTATGAAACGTCGAGCCTCTAAGCGTATTGTCCAATGGACTTAACCGTAACCACGAAGCGTTCTCGTTGTCGCATCCGTCCGTGCCTATCCTAAGTACATATACGGGTAATAAATATGCGTCGTCGGTGTGTTTGTGGGTTTAGCCGTGGAGCAAGGAGCCGTGGCCGAGGGCTGGGGCGGCAAGCACGGGCGCGTGGACCGCGGTCGCAGGGTGCGCCGCGTGGCCGTGTCTGCTCACTACTGCGTTGAATCTGCAAGAAATACATACACAATCATGAACCTTGTGACCTTGTACAATTATGTATGACGGGGCAATGAACTTTCGACTTGAACTTTGCGATTTTGCCGTAGGCTCTCGTGATTTCATTAAATACGAATGGGGAATTCTTGTGAAGAAACCGGTCTGTGGAGTGTTTTTAGATGTATGATAAAAAGGAAAAAAAGTCAATGTTTTTTGTCTATTTTTTTAACTGATACTACAACAATAACTGACCTTACTAGAATAATATCAAAGCAATAAGTGGTTTGACTTTGATTTTCTTTATCTTTGCAAGATTTTTATCTTGAATTAAAGTTTAAGTGGATACCAATAAAATAAGTAATATTCTGAACTCTACTAATTAGTGGCTAAATATTTTTAATGCTGACCTTTTAATTAAGTTAATTAACTTTTTTGGAACCAATAAAATATCAACTTTATTACTTCAAAAGTAAGCAAAACAACTTTGATTAAGAAAATAAACAAGGTTTCGATTTCATTGATTACCATGTAAGGATTGTTGATTTCAATAATTATCAGGTTTTGAATACAAACTCGTTATCGATTTTGGTGCCCTCAGACTTGTCGAGAGAGAGTCCTGGCCGTACGATACCTTAATATGGCACGTTATTGTTTTGCTTTGACTAAAACCGGCAGCAATATACTGTCATAACTAAAATATCACGATGGAAGAACCCTCTGTGTTTCGACTGCGGCGGTATCATCACCACAACTATTGCTGCTCAATAACATCAGTGCTAAGCGCAGCTGTGTACTGGTTTCAAGGGTGTGGACTTCCTGATCCGAGTCATTCCAGCTTAGTCCTCATGGGTAGCGGTACATCTATAGTCAACCTTACGTACGGGTTCTTTTTTTTGCTACTTTCATATTATTAAACGACACGAACCCATTATGAGCATCAGAAGTGTAGTCGACGGTACGGATGGTGCCGTCAGGCTCGACGAGAGAGTACTGGCCCTTCACCACGTCGCCGTCGCGGGCCTCCCACTGACTCTTCTGGTCTCCGGTGTGGCCGTCAGCCACCCCGTAGTTGAACTGGTAGCGGGGGTGGGACTGGAAGTAAAGGAGTTGGGGTTTAGATACGTTTATTGATTGATTTTTCAAAGTTATTTGCGTATTAGGAATTAATTATCACTTGATTAAATGGTAACGGAAAACATCGTAAGAAAACCTGCATACCTAAGAGATATAAAAAAAATTCAAAGGTATGGTAAGTCTACCAACACGCACTTGGCCGGCACGGTGAAATAATAGTTAAATATTTCCGTTAAATAAAGTAAGATGTGGTCGGTTATTAAAAAGCTAAAAAATAATCTAATTAATTTAATGGCATTTTTAAAGTATTGTTAAATCTACTACATGATGGATGTAACTTTAATCCTTCTCAGAAAGCTTCCTTCCTCTACTTGTATCTTCATCCGTATGTCCCATAGGACTCGTAACTAGCTTATTCTATTACCTAAATATTATTTACCAGTGTTATGTATACTGATACAATTAAACAAACATTATTCTAACGTCAACGGATATTCAAGATAATGCTTCCTTTAAAGTCTAACATTTTATCCTTTATTGCAAATGTTGGTTTCAAAAATGACATAACTCACATAAATTTCAACAGGGGCAGCGGCGTGGGCGACCGCCAGCGGAGCGCGCAGCACTGGCGCAGCGTGGGAGACGATTGCCCCATGCCCTGGAATTGATATTCAAAATGTTTAGCAATGTTAAATTATTTTGATTCAGTAAATAACGTGTCGAAGTAATTGTAATGGGATGAACAACACTGCTTAATAACACATAATTAAAATGTAATTCTGCTTAATAACATCAGTGTTAAGCGCTGCTGTGTTCCGTTTTGAAGGGTGTGGTAAGGAAGAAATACTTTTCCGAGGCATTCCAGCTTAGTCCTCAGGGGTAGCGGCGCATCTGCGGCCGACCTCAGGTAGGTATATCTAATCCTATCTGGGGTTGATTACAGATGTCCATGGGCGGCAGTAGCCACTTACCATCAGGTGGGCTGCATGCTCGTCTGCTTCTCCTATATTATAAAAAAAAATGTAAAAATTAGATCACTAACAAACAATACACAAGTAACCAAAATTAAATCAAATAAAACACCTTTGCAACAGCAGCTCTGCATCCTATGCTAGATAACCATAGTTCACAACGATAGGAAACGTATATGCTTTAATACCTAAGTGCTATGAATAAGTCATAATGTACCTATATAACTATTTATAACATGTAAAATTTACAAATCTGCACTGTGTAAATTTTACAAACTTGCGTGCGTCCCTGGAAGTGCGGGCAATTCCTAAATTTGGTAGATGCACAGCCGTGCGTCTAGATTAACATACTCAACCTACGTAGAATCTCACGCTCATATCTATCATGTATCATTTGCACCGGGTTTATCGAAAACCCATTTAAAACAATTCTTACAATACCTAATCCTAGTCCGTAGGCCGGTGCAGCGATGGCTGGCGCGGCGATAGCGGGGGCTGGATGACCGAGGACTATGCTCTGGGATGAGATCGCGCCATGTGGGCTTGCGAGCAGGCCAGCCTGGGCCACGGCGAGAAGAGCGCACGCTACTACTACCTGGAAATAGACCAGAGTTAAAGTTAGAGATGGAATTAAGTGAAAGGGTACAATATATCTAAGGATAATGATAACCGCAGACAGCTCTATTGTCACTTATGTAAACGTATTGTGATGTGTTGTTGAATTTTAAATGTTAGTCATACATAGGAAATAGTGATTATAGAGAATTAGAACATAATAAGTCTAAAGGATTATTTCAATTATTATGAAAAGATTTTACACTGAAGTTTACAACCACAACCAAATATATATTTGTCTGTAATTTCAACATTTTGGTTGTTGCTATTTTTTTATATATTTATTTTTTATATACTTGTATTATTTTTATTTTTTATAAGAAACGAGCTTGAAGCATCTTGTAGCGTAGCAGTCGCTGCAGTCAATATGTAATCTATCTCACACACATAGGCAGTAAGCAAACTTCTAGGCAGCCGATAGTGCTAACTGCGTTTTCTTATAAGTTTACAACCCATACGTACGTACGTTACGTTAATGATTACTGTAGTACAAGAACTGAAACGATAGTCTAGGTTTTGTGATTGTGATACAGTTCGTTAGTAACTTTGCCTAATTTAATAAAAAAATCTATTCAACCATGCGGCCATTCGATTTTATGAAATCCAAACTTTATTAATAATGTATTTTTTATAAAATTATGTCAACTTTAATGTTTTGTTTACACTAACATTAATAGAATATTGAGTAACCTGTAATATTATATTAAAATTTAATGACACCTAATTTAACACCCTTATTTTTGACTAAATATATAAACCTTAATAACAAGAAATTCCACAAAACTGTTTCAAATATAATTAATTAAAACAATGTTTTATAAAATTTAATTAAAAACTATTGAACGCACTAAAACCCAACAAGATATTTACTTTTGACAAAACACTGAATCACTTATTACCTTTCCGAACATTTTCTTATTATTATCTAAGTTTGGCACGTTAGGTCACTCTAAGCACTAGGGCTTGATGTGTGCCTAAACCACAGATAACTGGCGCTTATATAGAGGTCGTATGCCCTATAGGTACAGGCATAGTTCCTTGTAGGCGCAGGAACTATGTGTAGATAGCGCTGCCCGATACACTAGATTGTTGGGAATATTGTGGATATGCCCTGAAAACTATTAAAACTGTTGATCGCTTGATCATGATGATGATAATTCGTAGCTTTAGTAGATTATTTTAGCGTATTGCAGTGAAGGAGGTTCGACTCTGGAAGCACCATCACCACACCAATTCCTGCCTTATGAAAGCAGTTCTAAGTGTTGATGTATTCCTGTTTGAAGAGTGTAGAATCGGATCTGTAGCCACCCTCATTAGGATTCGCTAGGATTAAAACCCTGTTGTCCCTGTAGTCCCGGGACTAGAATAGGGCTACGGTATCCCCTGCCTGTCGTAAGAGGCGACTAAAAGGGGGCTTCCGGGGTTGCGGGCGGCAAGATTGGGAGGTCGAGCCGTCCAGCAAGCAACTCCGGGAAGGACGGCGGTATGTGTGGTCGCATACCGTCGTAAACACCAGACGGTGTGGTGAGTCCTGAAGCTCACCTAGGAGGAGCCCGAAGGGGCAACGCGTTCAGAGGACACCGGTTGCGTTCCGTAGGAGACCCCGGAGTCCTCTTGGCAACGCTGAGGACGGCCACCGGGGGGGTTTTAGTGCGGTAAGAATCCCACATAACCCCGTGTCGCTCCTACGACACTGGGTACCTTTTGAAGGTTTCCCCCTCGTAAACAAAAAAAAAAAAAAAGGATATAAACCCTGTATGGATTTGATTAAAAGATGTCCATGAGCAGTAGCCATTGACCATCAGGTAGACAACATGCTCGGTTGATATAATAGTATGATGTAAAAAAACCTTTTTTTAGATTTCCACAGAAACATTCTTAAAGGCTTATAATACTGTACAAGTATATTCCTTTACCAAAATATTAAATAAACAGATTTTATAATAATTTAAGAGTCTAATATTTCTAAGCTATAGAATACCAACATAAGTATCTACAAATTTAATGTGAATAATTTGGCTCATACACGAGATAGAGTAAGCAAACAAAAAAATCTAATTACCATTTACATATTCTTGTATTGAAATAAATAAATACTTAATTGTTTTATAATTTTTACTACGAATAAAATAAAAGACGTTTTTTGAAAATTAAAACTACATTTTTATCGAATAAAATGTCTATATTTACAAGCCAAAGTAAAATTAATAGTTAACTCCGATTATCACGAATATGATCTGTCCATTCCACATTACTCTAACCAACATATGCAGTCGAGAATTGGTTTAGAGCCGTAAATTTATACCGTAAGTGAGTATAGAATACAGAATAAATTAAGCCGATACACTTATCTACAGTACTTTCTGAAATTAACAGTTAACAGCCTAAAAGGTAGTAAGTTATTTTGTTTTTGTCTCTCGACGGGTGTGGCCGCCCCCTTATATTTGTGCCAAGGATAATATCATGTTATTACAGTAGTAATGTTGATAGTATTGTTTAAAATTCTTTAATTATGATTCTTGTTTCTATTTATGGACGATTAATTAATTAGTGGATTTTATAATTGACTGTTATATCTATTAGATCTGGTATGGTTTGTTTTCAAGTTTTTAAAGGGTTTTTTGTATATGTGTTTCGTCAACCCATTATCGTCTCACTAGGTAAAATATAGATAGATTTAGTATAACGAGCGCTTTACATCAACCCATAGTCAATCCGAGAGAGGGTCAGTGTGAGATGTATTTACCGTGGCGTTCCATTTTAATTTATTTTTAACCGACTGCCCAGAGGAAGAGAGGTTATCTATTCGACACGTGTATCTTGGACACGTATATTTGCTCATATTGGACACGCTGTTTATGCCGGTATCAAACGAGATGTATTGAGCGCCGACTTCAGTAGTAAACCAACATTTATTTTAATTATTTTTTACTTTGTAGTGACATAGAGGTCGGTTTTATTTTTTTGTAAATTTTTTTTTAATGATGAAATTAGAAATGTAACATAAGATGTGTCGTCGGATTCGTCTAAATTGTAGAAGTCAGCTTATGCTCAATATATACTTTTTTGTATATTTTTAAGCAAAATATATGTATGTAGTATGTATGTATAGGTATGTAGTAAACTTACATGCACACCACCTAATTATAGAGATCATTGCCGTCTATGGATATTGCCTGAGTCCTTATAAGGCAAAAATTACTCGGATCGATTATAAATTCCTTCTGAGGAGTAAATTGGTGTCTCATATTAGTATCTCTACCTTAATACACCTTTTAAATTATAATACAGCTTACATAAGCAGCGATGGCTTAGCGGTTGAAACTTGTTCTCCTAATGACGTGGTCCTAGGTTGGAATCCCAGGTACATCTGATGTTTCAAATTCATTGCGATTCCATGTCATCCATCCACCCATCGGGTTTACTAGTCCACTGCTGGAGATAGGCCTTCCCTGACTAGCGCCACTCCGATCGGTCTTAGATGAGATGTACTGATGGTTCTAATGCAAATAAAGCACAAAATTCTAGCACGTCTAAGCCAAACCCCAAAATGTTCTACTACCTTAAACCCTACAAAAAGTGTTCAACGAAGCGAGCGACTTTTATCTTGAAAAGCATAGAGCATAAAGTATAAATTACCAGAATGCGTACATAAATTATGGCTATCTCGCCAAAAGTGCGGTATTCATTGACGGTAGACACGCACAAGGAACCTTGATAGTGCGATTAACATAACAATAGTTGCGCGTGCGCCGATACCGGGCATTCTTCGCGCCTGTAACATATGGTGGGACTTCACTTGACATGTGGTGCTTTAACTGATTTCGAAAAAAGAGGAGATAGTATGCTTGGTTGCTTGTATGGTTGTTAATGGACTACGTTGGTATTTTAATTGAGGAATAATATACATAGAGAGTGTGTTTACTAATATACACATACAGTGTGCATACTAATATGCGCTTCGCTACACAATTCGTACAGATATTACAAATTTCATACGTCATCGTACGTGACAGTTTTTTTTATAATATCGAAGGACATAGTAGAGTACACATTACCACCTATACCCCTACCATGAGATTTTACGTTTTGACAAATATGACTGTTTTGGTATTTGTTTACGTATTTGCCCATATAATTTCCAATCAGCGCCCCTTGCGGATTGTGTCAGAACTTGGAAATTGTATGGGCCAATACGTAAACAAATACCAAAACAGTCATACTTGTCAAAAAGTAAAAAACTCATGGTAATGGTACTGATTATAAATGGTCACTGCTGATCATGCTTTAATGAACTCTAGATAAAATTAGATTCAGTTTGAATGCCTCGGTTAAGTATATGTTCCTTACAACACCCTTTAAAGCGGAAGCAGCACTTATACCGCATGTTTCAAGCCAGAAATACTCGTAGGTGTAGTCTCTGTGGCTCCAGAGTCGAATCACAAGGGGTTCAAAACTACGACGTCAAGTGAAGTGCCACTGTTAGATGTTAGGATAGAATAAGCTCTAAACGATAGTATCTGAATAACTGACTTGCATTTTGCACGGTTGAAGATATACAAATGAATTAAATTTTAATGTAGATATTATTATGTTTGCAATTTCATGTAACGTATAATTGTAAAATTTTGAAATATAAATTGTAATCAAAGTCAACGTTTTCAATAAAATAATTCGGTAGCATGATAAAATTTTGTAACTTTATAAAGTTTTATATACAAATATCGCTTTAAAAAATTACACATTATTACAATGTAACACAATTTGTCTTCATTTTTTTCCAAAAAAAATGTTCCTGAACCCCAATTAAAGTAGGTAGTAAACTTCTAAGTCCAACTCCAAAATATGATGGCCCGAAATGTTAAATATAATATCTTTGAATTATGGTAGATTACAAATAATTGTTATCAAGCTACTTACTACTTATGTAAATATTACAAGTAAAAGCATTAAAACATATATCTTTAATTATAGTCAGAGGTTTTATCCCTATTATATAAATACAGGTAATGTTTACACGTACTAAACTAATAACCTAAAACCCCTCATTGCACAGTAGCACAATTGTAACACTAACTCTTTCCCAGACTATGATATGTTTGACCGAAACCACAAATTGGTCTATATCTGGTTCAGTTGTTCTCAAAGTTCTTTAAAGAGAATACAATAATACGAGAATTATAATTGTGACCATTTTATCTAATTAGACAATTGTCAAGTTTGTGATATTAAATTATTGATTTTTAATTAATGATTTTCTTTATGTAACTGTAGTAAAAGATTAAGCAGTCCCCTTGATTATTTGAAGAAATTTGTGCTTCAGCTCCGGCGGCACCATCGTCACACCTATATTTGTTTAATAAAAGCCGTGTTAAGTGCTGTTCTGTTTGTCTGTGTTCCGGTTTGAAGAGTGATTGGAGAATGTAAGGGAGACATAATAATGCCTGCCGAGGCTTTTCAACCTAATGGCTGACCTCGAGTAGGCCTCTTGTTTTATTTGAAAAAGACCAGACTTGTCCATGGGAACCAGTAGCCACTTACTATCAAGTGGACTGCAAATTTGATGGCGACTCTATTCATTCTTAAGCAACTTCATTCTTCAACAGATTTCTTATACCATACCTATAACGGATCTATTCATTACTTATGCGAATACAAACAGTTAAATTAATCACTTGTTTAAAGTGCTTAATTTATCCAACTATAAAAAGCCGTACTAATACTACAAAGTCGTACTAGAAGGTTGAATACCTCTGGTCTAGAGCAGTCTCGAGTGTCAAGTGAGCGCGGACAGTGACTCATCTGATGTCATTAACCTCGCTAACTGGTTGTACTGGTTATGATAAATAACCGAAATAACATCTGCATAATCGAATAGCTATTATAATGCAATAGCTCCGGTTTTAGCTTTGAACTAGTGATGATGTAAATTATACAACGGTTTATCATGGATATAAATAGGCAAGAAGTAAGTAATACATTAAAGACAAAGTATTTGTTTTATTTGTTAATTGACTTTTACTGGGGAAGGTCATATTTTTCAGTCGTCATGTATGTGTATGTATGTTTTTTTTATATTATAAGAGTAGCAGACGAGCATGCAGTCCACCTGATGGTAAGTGGCTAGTGCCGCCCATGGACATCTGTAATCAACCCCAGATAGGATTAGATATACCTGAAGTCGGCCACAGACGCGCCGCTTCCCCTGAGGACTAAGCTGGAACGCCTCGAAACAGTCTGTCCCCCTTACCACGCCCTTCAAACCGGAACATAGCAGCGCCTAACACTGCTGTTATTAGGTAGAAATAGGTGTGGCAGTGGTGCCGCCGGAGTCGAACCACAAAAGGTTCTACCACCTTCAAAAGTGCATGTTAGTAAACGGCGTCATTATTTATATATCTACTAATTTCTTAAACTCGTTTTCCCTTTTTAAATCTTGTACCAATCAGTCTACTCACAAATTAACCTTACCTTACCTAACTTTAAACACCTACATATAACATTATGCAAATTGGATATTGAGTATAATTGGCCTTAACTTACTTTTATTTTCACTTAAATCAATTCTATGTCAAACAGATTATTGTAATGAGTCCATTTATAAGTTTCAAATAGTTTCAAAACGCACAAGCAACTTGTTTTGAATTTCGACATAATAAAGTCTGTGGGCGTGTAAACTATTTTCCATACAAATTAAGCAATACACATACACTTACAAGAATGCATATGTTTCAATCACTTAAAGGTGCAAGCATAATGTAGTCGGATGAATTATGTTACATAGCAGCATTTACCCTCTGTACCCTGCGCCCCTAGCGGATTGTATCAGAACTGATTGGAAATATATTCTGGGAAATACGTAAACAAAAACAAAAACAGTAATTTTTGTCAAAACGTAAAAACTCATACTAAGGGTAGCTACTGTTCCGGCCTTAAAAGATGGATCAGGTCTTGTAGACGCAATTCTGTCTTCTTCCTAAAAGGTAATCAGATTACTGGTATTACTACGCTACTTCGGCGCCGTGATTAATTATCGGTATCGGCTCGGTGACGGTGCAGTGGACAAACAGCCTAAGGATTATAATTATATTTGGAGTAAGTAATTGCTGTATCCTACTTTGGATACTTTTTGTTGAGTATGATTTTAATAGTATTTTTCTAACATGTTAACATGAATAGGAAAAATAGGAAAAAAAAACGTCCAACTTTCGGAAAGTTTGTTTTTAACGATGTGATTTGCGTAGAACATGGAACCTTTTCAGGAAATAATATGTAATAAGAACACTAGTATAATGTATATACAATTATAATATTCGGAATCGAATTTTATAACTATTCCAATCTACACTAGACCTATGAAATTCCAATTATCTGAGATTTGGTAATAGTTAGGTACGCGTACTAATCTTCAATCTTCAATTCCCATAAGGATTATGATGTACAATAGCTTCTTGATTCAATACTAAATTGGTATGTACTTGTTAATTAGTTACGCTGTTGTGAAAACGTTAATCATAATATTGTTAATATCTGTTTTGTGTAATACCTACAAATAATATTTGTTAGGAAACATTACAGTTATTTGGGACTCTATAAAATGCGCAGGTTAGTGTTAAATACGGAGAAGAATTGCAAAAATCTTTACAGGTTTTCATAAATACATAGTCCACACATTACTGATGGTTGAACATGGGTCTCCTCTTAGAATTAAAAACATTAGACTATATATTTTGGATAATCAGAGATTCTATCCTTGGACACCTCAATTGGGAGGCCTTATTTCAATCACTGGCCTATCCCTGCATATAGTACTAAAATTATATTTAATTAAATTTCCCTACTTGGATATACTTATTCTACTTTATTAACCTAAAACCCTTTAGCCGCAACGTACATTTATCATTTAATGTTAATTTGCATGGTAAGATATTAGTAAGTACCAATTTCCTTACCTACATATTGACACCATAATATATTACATATTAATTATTTCATACAATTAACACATTGGCTGCCAGACAGTTACCTACGTGTCAGACACATATTATCACGGCAGGTGTACACTATTAATGACATAGAAAATGTCTATAATGTTATTCTTGCGAAACTGCGAAATATCTACAAGCTACATAATGGTGCGTCCACACCTTGCTCCTCGCACTGCTCTTCGCGCAGCTCCTCGTGTTGCCGCGATTATTTCCGTGGCCACACGCAACCCTAATCGCGTCGATTCCCGGCTAGGGTAAAAGATATTTTAAAAAACGAATCATGCAGTTTTAGTTTTTATCAAAATCGGTCTCGTAACTCTTTTCAGCATTTTTCGCTAATCCTTATAGTTTCGGATTTGGCCCTGAAGGCCTATTTGAAAAATTCACCCTGTATAGTACAATCGACTAAAATACAGTGAAACCTGGTTAAGTGAGACATCAAGGGACCTGCAATGTCGTTTCACTTATAGAGGTATTCCACTTACCCAGTGTCTCAGATATACAGGTATAAATAAATATCTGTCTCATTTACAGAGGGTTCCATTAATAGAGGTGAGAATACAGGTTATTTCACATTTTACAGGTCTTCCCACTTTCATAAACGGATATTAACTTCAGTTTTTCACGTAATGATAACGATTGTAGCTTTCGTTTTGACATTTTTCAAATAAACATCTGTATGATAGTAAAGCGAAACTAAAACTGAAGGTAATTGAAGCTCAAAATTTGTACTTACGTACTTGGAATTACGTGTGGAATTTGTGGGTAGAATAAGAATGAGTAAACAAACAATGTTATCTCAGTTACAGAGGTTTATGCATATAAAATTTACTCGCTGTCTCAGTTATAGAGGTAACTATGATGATAAATCGAAAGAACAAATCCCAGATATAGAGGTTTACCTCGTCCCACTAACAGAGGTAATTCAGAGCCAAAGTGTTGGGACCTCAGCATGAGTTCCAGTTATGGAGGTTTCTCACTTATCCAGGTCCCACTTAACCAAGTTTCACTGTATAATACAATACTATATGTTTTCGAATTAAAGGCATCCTTAAAAATCCATAAAATTCGGTAAATGACCGGCAGAACGAGAAGCATTTTTCTATAATAAGGGAGTAGCAGACGGAGGAAAAATATGTCTTCCTTACCACACAGCATGAGCCCGGCCACACGACGTCCCTGTCCACTTCCCTCGCCACTCGAGTATGTGGCCGCGCAGTAACACCAAACTGACCTACTTGTAAGGTGACAGACTCTATATGTCTTTGTTCATACGATCTTGATAGTATATAGAACTTTGGTGGTATATCGCTAAATAAAATCTATGGATTAACATAAATCCAATTAAGATATGCAAAACACCTAAGTTAATTGCATGTATGTCGTATGTATGACTTAGGGAATTGGGGTAAGTAACGCCATCTAGTGGATATTGAACGTGTCTTAAGGTGAACGTTAATATGCAAATAATTTAAATAATATTATTTTAGATTAAAGCTATTACTACCGTTTTACGGTTGTGTGGATTTCTAACCCTTATTATAAATGACGTACATACATACATGTCATACACAAATATGAAATATATTAAATGTAAAATAAATTACTATGATACGATTTTTAAAAACAAATATTTTGTTATCACTTACTTTGATGTATAATTTAGTTTATGTCTGGTTAATTGGTATAACCGATTAACAATATCATGTTATTAAGATTGCGCTACATTTCCTATTGTTGTAGGAATTTGAATCAGTACCTACCCTTCGTATTAGTTTTTTTGTTTTGACAAAAATTACTGTTATTTGTTTACGTATTTGCCTATACATTTCCAATCAGCGCCCCTAGCGGATTGTATCAGAACTGATGTAAAATGTAAAAAAAACTCATAATAAGGGTACAGCACATGATGTGAATAAAGTTACTGTTGACTGTCATCCATTCATATCGACAACAACCCCAAACAAAATAGGAGTTCTACCTATGGTCGGCTACAGATGCATTGCTATCCCGGAGGGCTATATTAGCCTGGTGTTTCGGCAATCCATTACCATCCCACTGCTGAGCATGAGTCTCCTCTCACAGTGAGAAGGTTCAGGCCATACCACGTTGGCCAAGTCCTTATTGATAGACTTCACATAACTTCAGATTTCGTTAATTTTAAGAACTCTTCTTCCCTCACGATTATTTTCCTATAATAGCAAGTGTTGATTAAATTATAATGTGTGCTTAACATAACTTTTTAATATCAGACGTACGTGGCTAGGGTTTGAACCTCGGACCTTGCGATGGAGAGGGCACTTTTAAACAGTAGACCATCACTGCTTATTGAAAAGCGTGTAATGAAAAAAATATTTTAATAATAAAAAAACAATAAACATTATAAAGAAAATCTAATCATACCTAAAATTCTAACTTCAAACGTCTATATTTCGATAAATTCAATCGATCAAGTTCTATAATTTCGGCAACATTCGGTCCCAATAAGAAAGGGGACCGCGGGCCGTGTCACATTGCGACAATGCCGGCCGTGTCATGGCCGCGCCTAGTGAATGTTCGTGGAATGCACGCGTAATGCCTATTCACATGTACCACTAGCGCACAATGCATGCGTGGGTGCAAAGTATGAAATGCAGTGTTGTTCAAAGGGGCCTTAATTTGCTGTTTAATGAATAGTGTGGTTGACACCACATGGCAACCGAAAATCAACTAGACACTGTATACGAGAGGCCGACTACTCTACATCTAAGACACGTTTTTTACAACGCAACGCAATCATCGTACCACCTTTTTATTTTTTTCGTGGAGTAAACCTGCATGGGTTCTTCTCAGCCGCGGGGGCAGCGGAGAGGATATGCTGATTGGCTACTAGCTAAAACCCCATGATGTTCCTCTGGACGCCCTCTGTTGGGACTACAGGTACGCTGAAAACATTCACCCGTGGTCCGACGGCGCTTGCTTAGCAGGGCTCGTCTCTGTAAATCATCTTTTTTTTTTTGTTTACGAGGGGGAAACCTTCAAAAGGTACCCGGCGCCGTGGGAGCGACGCAGGGTTATGTGGGATTGTTACCATCATAACATCATAACATTGTAATCATCTATAGTCTGATTCAGAATTAGGTGTCCAAAATGTAAACAAAGAAATGTCATTGTCAAAATACGATTGTCTTGTCTTGTAAACCTTAATAAATGAACAAGAAACTAAAACTTTAAGAAACTCAACAAAAAGAAATATTTAATAACTACACACTATTTAACAAACGCGCTTTGAAAACGACAAAACATTAGAGTTCGACCACGATCACGAAAATGAATAACATCAACTACGAAACTTAAAAATGGCGGCACGAAAAATGTTTTAGATCCCGATTGTGTTACCATTATCACATTTTAATTTTCTACCATAAACCTTGTTTTTTATTATTATAACTGTAAAGAACGAAATTGAGTTAATATAAATATTGGAAAATATTAATTGATCTTAATTTATTTACATTATTATTTTATTATCGTTGTATCACTTTAATATCGTCAAAAATAAGAAACTACCACTTGAAACGTATTTTCTTGATAGGTCAACACCTTTGTTTACATTTTGGACACCTAATTATGAATCGGACTATAACCACCTTATTAGGTGCCGTTTCCGTGTCATTAATTAAACATTTTTAATGGTTATTTCAGATAAGATACGTTAGAATTCTACCTAAGATTGCCCACAGTTGCATTGTTACCCCTAAGGACTTAGTCACAGAACACGGCAACGATTAAAATGCTGTAATGAGGCAAATAGGTGGTGTGTCCAAAACTCTCTATCACTTTTGCTTGCCGACATTTTGTCACAAACGTGTGGCGTACTTGTAGTACATGTGAACAGCCACTTAACTTGAATAAAACATAACACCGAACTACTCGTGGGATATACTCGAATCTGGATCACATTTGAGCCTTATCAGTGCGTTTCACACATTGCGCCGGTGTTTCGACTAAAATGGACGTGACACGTATACATTTGTCAGTTGGTCTATAAAATAAATTGGTTGCTATCCAATATACTTGTCTTGTAATACTATAACACTCACATACGGCTTTTACAATATAGTATATTTCGATTGTGAAGTAGCTAACTGGTCTTACGCTGTTTAGATTTGTTAGTGTTGTACTTTTACAAATGAATTTTACAATATCTACTATTTACATATTACATATTTCTTATGACAATGTCGACCTAATTTTATCGTTTACAGCAACTGGCTTAATTGATTAACTCCTTATTAAAATTTCATGGGCTTTACGAAAGGGTAGTTATGCGTCTCTCGCTCTTGTTATTATAATAAAACAAGCATTATATCGAAGTCTGATGTGATTGCAATTAAAGGGCTAGATAGTAACATTTATCTACGGTGTTAAAAGATGAATAAACAGATAGTCAAATTAGTATTCAGAGATAGCATCGCAACCTTAAGAAGAACTCTAAAATTATATATAGTTATAAGGGAGGAGTTATCAGAGGCGTTGCAACTAAGTCCTCAGGGGTACTATTACCAATCTCAGACAAGAATCTAATCTTATCTTGGATTGATGCATGTCCATAAGCAGTCCATTATTTTAATTACAAATAAAATTCTTGTCGATAATACGTGCACCTTCCGTTAATTAAACACCCAAAATTAATAACAATATCGCAAGCTGTTTCGCGTTACCTTAACTTTCCAATCCTTCGAACGCCGATAAGGTTTCAATAGCGATCGCATATCGAGATTAAGTTTACGTGCACTAAAACGACCCAAATGGATAATAATTAAAGGCGAAATAAAAAGCCCGAACGTCCTTGTGCGGTAATCGGCCCACTCCAGTACAGCGCACTTTCACTACCATTGTGTGTTTCACAATCTGTTCTGTCAAAAGTAATAATAGTTCAATTGATTGATTAGGTATGAAAGTAATGTAACCCGACATGTATGATAGGATTTTTATGGCTATAATTGGGTAAATATATCATATTTATCATTTAAAATTCAGTTGGAATTTTATAAGAACCACCGAAGAAGATAAAATGAATTATTGTAGATAAAATACATTTGTTTTTTGTAAAATTACCTCATGCTTTTCTTTATACAACATTTCTTACTAATAATAATCAAACAGAAAATTTATTAGATAAAAGTGTTCTTGAAATATGCGTATCATTAATTTGCTGAAAATAAAGCACAAAACGTAACTACTTGTGCCATCTAGCGGAAAGTTGCGAGTATATTCATATGTGGCCTAAGAAACTAGTAGTTTAATATAATAAAATGACTTTTATATGAAAACCCCAGTACAATTCACATGATTTATATAATATAGAATGCTGTAATACATATATTTATAGTGTTTTCATTTTAAAAGCACGTTTTAACGCTGCAAATTTAGTATATGTCCTAAACATACTATATTTTTTGTCCACTGTTTCCTAAGGCTTAAATATAAGATTTTTGCGCAAAAATGTAAATAAAAGATTTTTATCACCTTTGTTATATTTTATTGCCAACGTTACCCTACATTATATTACACACTCAAACACTTTAAGCTTTGGCATGAGGGATATTTAATCTTAGGTAACATAATATACTGGCTGACTAAAGTACTTTTCAAAACAACAATCAAACTAATTATAACACTTTCGCTATACTTAGGCATAGTTGTGATTTGTTCCACAGTCACCAAACTATGTAGTAACATCGACAGTACTTTTCCTTGAAGCTGTACATTACCTACACTAATTTGTATTTATAAATTAAATATCGAATATGTCTAGGAGATTTACTGTTGGTTTTCGTTTTTTAACAATTTTCCGGACGACTTCCTTCGGACCGGTGCCTCTCGGTGGTTTATGGTTTCGATCATCGTCGAAACCATCGTCATATCCGCTGGGATGATCGTATTCTTCATCCATGTCCTGGTGATAGTCGATTGGGTCTACCACTCGGGGTGGTTTCTTGTATTTCTTCTTCGGTACCAAAATGTAATCATCTAGATCTTCTACCGGGTATTTTTCGGGTTTGTTATGTGGTCGAGGTTTCTTTTTAGGCCGAGGAGGCAGGTCTTCGGGATAAATGCTATCAGGCGGTGCATCTGGAGGAACGGGGTAACTGTACTTTACTGATGTTGGCAGTGCCGTCAACTCGTCATGCTTTGTTGGTCTATATTGCTCGTTATATTTATAGAGCTGGATAAGTTTTTCGATATCAATGTTTGCGGGATCAATGTACTTCTCGAAAGTGTCTCTATATGAATCAGATTCATATGGTGGGTGCTTTCGAAATTCTGAGATACTCGTGTACAAATTTTGACTTTCCTTCTTATGTTTTGTTTTACAATCCGGGTCGCTATTGAATCCTATATGGCTGTGTGCTTCTCCTATAGGATCATACTCGTCTCGCGGATGTTTTATTGATATACTGTGTGTATATTCACTCGGTTCTAAATCCATTGGATATTTCGGTCGTTTTTTAACGGAGTAGTCCTTAAATAATGAGTCGAATGGGTGCTTCTTTCTTTTTCTTTCATTCGGCGAATACTCCACCGGCTCTATATCGGCGTCTTCAGAAAAATCGTAGAATCTCTCTTGGTCTCTCAAGGCTTTTTCTTCCATGATATGTCTCTCCTCTGGCTGTGTTTGTACGCCGTTATTATTAACAACAGCTGTAAATCCAGTGTTTGGTCCAGCTGAGTATTCTACAGATCTCATAGAGCCGTCTGGTTCTAAAACACTGTAATGACCTGTTAAAGAAAAGGTGGTATTAGATTTCGTATCAATTTTAGCGTTAAGCTGCATTATTTTAAATATTTCTTTGTTTATAATATTACCTTTAACAGTGTCGCCTTCTTTTTCTTCCCATACGCTCTTGACATCCCCAGTGCGAGCGTCAGAAACTCCGTACCCAAACGAGTAGCTCGGATTTCCCTGAAAGTAAAAAACGAACGCACGTGAACATTAATTCATCGATACATTTTTAATGCCTCCCGTAATTACGCTCGTATTCTAATAAAAAGTAGTCGGGAATTTGTGAAGCGATAGCTCGCGTGCATTAATTCGGTATTTTACTCATTATGACAATTCATTGCATGCCTGCGTTAGTATTTAGTATTCTGAATAATCAATGAGTCATTTTAATCGTTTCCATAAAGTTGGAATGCGACTCGTATACTAAGCAGACGTGAGAGTACAGATGTCAATTTGTCAGTCAAACTAATAGGTGTTACGCTTTCAACGCTTTCGATTTCGATTCGCTCAGTGAATACGTATTTTTACTCGCACGATAAATACTACACGTGGACTAGAAAATTCAGTTAATGTTGCGTAAAGGGTTTAATTGATAGTGTTACTTTAACATTCCGTAAGTTGAATTATTTGGTAGTAAATGACTATCTATTATAAATTAAAATTGCTAAAACTGTTTCTTGACTATTTCTAAAATTAGTTATGTAAAATATATAAGATAAATATTCTAAACTATTACGCAATAGTGCTAATTTTAACTATGTACCGTTGCGGGATATTTAATTAGCATCTTAATTTGAAATCTAAAAATAAGGTTCCAGTTCAAAGATGGAAACTGGTTGGTGTTTGTAAACAGTCGTAAATGTCACTCGCTCGGCAATCCCCAAGTTCAAGATGAGCGGATAGCATCGTCCAATGTCAATGACGGATCGTTTACTTTCATTCTCATACATACATTCACCTTAGATGAGTAAAATACGTAGATAGATCACTCCTAACTAGAAAGTGTAACCAGATTTGATATTGTTGCGTAAATAAAGTTTTGCCACGTCTCCGTGCTAAAAGGTCACTAAAATGTTTGAAATACTTACTTTATTTACGTTAATTATGTAATGTAAATTATGTTACGTATTGTAGAATTCAAAATATAACTGACAAATCAGCATTTTGTGGCTCATCTATTTTCAAGGCGGTGAAGTATCTTTCTATTTTCCTCATTAAAGACATTCAATTTAACGTCTTTAGACGCAACGCTACGCATTGTTGTTCTGTCAACGACCCCTATCCATTTAATACTAATCAAAGTACTCTGTCAACATGAAACTAATGGCCGATTATTTTTAAAGATCTGTCCATTACTGTCTACTATAAAATAATTCTGTAACAAGCTGTCTTATTAACTTGGCATACATTTCATAATGTTGATATATGAATAAATAAATTGTAACTCTAAATAAATAATAAATAAAATGTACTTTTATGATATACGAATATAAATTGAATCGTTAAAATGAATCTATGTGCTTTACACCCTGTTACAACTTAATGTTATGAATTTCGTATCACCTTTGACTTTTTAAGTTATGTTATAATTCCTGATAATTTCTAATATCAACGGTGAAAGATTTCTTCGTAATCAACATGTTTATGCGCCGACCTACATGTATAAAAAGTTCTCGAAATGGCAGTATTTGTCTAGGATAATAAATGGCCTAAATCCTTCTCATTCTAAGAGGAAGCCAATGTTATGTACCAAGCCGTGGTATAGTTATTGTTTAATAATTATTTTTGAGGATTAAAATTGCATAATAACCTGTTCCTTTTCTGCGTTCTTTAACAGTTGTTACGTTTTACGCAAAGAGACGAGATATTTACAGGTTTGCATAAATATGGAAATGCTGCTATAGGCTACTTAAAATTCTAATACTTTCAGTAAAATTCAAAGTGGTGAGCCCTCTCTGATACTATTTCACAGGCACCTGTATGTGTGTTCTGCTTTGAAAGGTGTGGTAAGAAAAACATGTGTTTAATCTCAGTCATTGGGAGTGATAACGCATCTGGGGTCAACCTCAAGTAAGACTCTAACCTTATATGGGGCTGTACCCTTAGTATGAGTTTTTACGTTTTTACAAAAATGTGTGTTTTTGTATTTGTTTACGTATTTGCCCATATAATTATCATAATCAGGGCCCCTAGCGGATTGTATCTGAAGTGGTTGGATGATACTAAGGGTACTGGTTACAGATGTCAATGGGCGGTAGTGACCACTAAGCATCAAGTGGACTGCATCTTTTGCTACGTCTATTCCAAAAAAGTTTAACCCGTAGACCTTGCTCAAAATAACTATTGCGATAATGAACAAATTAAAATTATTTGAAAGTTCCGACCGATCTATAACACTTATGTCATTACAGCAAAAAGTAGATCGCAGTGGAACAAGTTAGAGTCACTTTTACATACTTTGAACGAGTTAGCCGAAGAAAAGTGGGTGAACAACTGATACTGGTATCGTTTCGACATTCAGTTCACTTTCAATAGTAACGTTTGTCGCGCCATGTATGGGTTTGGTCAAAGTTATATAGAGCAAGCCCAGTTACGATTTTCGTTGCAATTATTGCAAGTTTGAGAATGTAAGGTCATATTTTTTAAGTTTTGTCTAAAAATAGTGCTAGGTGCTGTTGTGTTTTGGTTTGAGAGGTGTGGTTAGGGACAGACTCTTTTAAAAATGTAACATTAAAAGATATTTGAAGGTGGTAGAATCCTTTGTGGTTCGACTCCGGCGGCACCACCGCCACACCTATTTCTGCTTAATAACAGCAGTGTTAGGCGCTGCTGTGTTCCGTTTTGAAGGGTGTGGTAAGGGAGAAATACTTTTCCGAGGCGTTGCAGCTTAGTCCTCAGGGGTAGCGGCGCATCTGTGGCCGACCTCAGGTAGGAATATCTAATCCTATCTGGGGTTGATTACAGATGTCTATGGGTGGGAGTAGCCACTTACAATCAGGTGGACTGCATGCTCGTCTGCTACTCCTATATTATAAGAAAATATATCCAACTTAGTCGTCAGAGGTAGTAACGCTACCTAAGATTTCAAGTCGATTTAGTTGAAAACATCATCGGGAGCCTGAAGCCATTTACAATTCAACAAACAAACAACAAACGCTTTCTACACTCACAGCCCCACACTAGGATTCCCTGTGTCGTGGGTGCCATGGACACACACAGAGACAAATACACAAACACCCAGACCCAGAAACAGAAATCTAAATTCATCATTCAGATATCTGTCTGTCCGGGGATCGAACCCGGGACCCTTTGCGCGTCAGACCGGTATGGTGACCGCTCCGCCACGCGGGTGGTCGATTGGTTGGAATTAGTTCGGTACCTTACGCATTTCATAAGAATAACAAAATACTTAATATTTGTCTTCTAACTGTAGGGACATTATTACTTTGTAATAGTTTTAAAATTTCAATGTTTCAAGGTTTCAATTTAAATTTCTTTATCTAAGTTCATTATCAACTTAATGTATATCTTGACGTTTCATTAAAAGATTTTGAGTTAATTGCATTGATTTAGCAATAATGATTCGGTATATTAAGTGACAATTGGACGTAGTTACAAGAAAAGGATCCAATCCACAATAGACTTCATATGGATTGGATCCTTTTCGTTTAACTATCTGACTCTATATGACTAACTAACTGTCCAATTATTCTCTAATACGCACATAACTTCGAAAATCTATAGATGTGTGTCAGAGAATCGAACCCCGAATCCTCGATTAACAGGCCAAGTTTCAAACCACTAGCCTATCATTACTTCCTCCTCCTTTCTTGATTACTCCTTCCTCAGAAATTCTAATTTAAATTTACAGCATAAATGCCTTAATTCCTACAAAACTGCATTTAAAGTAAATGGTTATTCAGATTAACTTGCAGTTAATAATCAGGAAATAAGAAGACACATTACAATTTATAAGGAAGGAAACAGATTCGTGACACAAACGATTTATTGCATTATTGTAAGAAATTACTGATCATTATCTATTTCACGAAGCATATATTATGAGATAGTGATTTAGGTAAACGAGCATTATTAATGATAAGATTTCACGTTATAAAATTCAATTATACGACCCGCGTGGCGGAGCGGTTACCATGCCGGTCTGACGCGCAGAGGGTCTCGGGTTCGATCCCCGGCCAGACAGATTTCTAAATGATGAATTTAGACTTCTGTTTCTGGGTGTTTCTGTATTTGTCTCTGTGTGACCATAGCAACCACGATACAGGGAATCCTAGTGTGGGGCTGTGAGTGTAGAAAGCGTTATTTTTATTTTATTTATTTAATTATAAATTAAGGAAGGTAACATACGGGTGACAGTAAGCTTATACATGATCGACAGCCTTCGTTATAACCGTCGCCGAAAGTCGCTAACACTCGCTAGATTTAGGCAACGACAGTGGGCAACGATCTCCGGCGACAACTCGCGACAGTCTGCTACCATTGGCTGTGGCGGCAGTCAGCGACTGCTCTCGACAGTGGCGGCTTGGGATGTGACATGCTTATTGGAACAAATTATAACTAGTCTTTATAATCAATGCAAGTATGGTAAATATCAACGTACGAAATTATATTTTTTTTACTTTTTTTAATATTAATACTTTTGATTTTGGTCTACAAATAAGGTATAATTGCATTAAGTCTACACGTAAATTTGCGATAGTACCTATCCTGGACCCTTACCGTTTTTACATTTTGAAAAATATTACTATTTTGGTGTTTGTTTACGTATTTGCCCATACAATTTCCAATCAGCGTCCCTAGCGGATTGTATCAGAAGTATAGGCTCAGTAACGTAACATTAAACGTCTAAATTGACTGAATGGCGCTTTATGTTTTGTCTCTCTTTTTTGCGAACATGTGAGGGACACAAAAACTTACTTATTGTTACGTTTACTGTGGAGCACTTTCTACAACTCATTTTACTGAACCAAATGGAACAGAATAGTGGATTAAGTAAACGTAATGTAAGATTGTGGGATGTTTTGAAAAATCATGGTAAGGGTACTGTTTTCGAGTGCAGGCCGTAAGGTATACTGACATAAATTATTCCTACTTAATCCTTATAGGGATGATACGACTGTTCTGTCGATGGGTGATATTGACCACATAACATTTCACACATTTGATCACACGATCATTTGTTTTTGATCATTCATTTGTTTCAATTAACATGAAAAATATATTGAAAGTAAGAGAGGCATGATAAACACAAAAACATCGAAAGTAAGAGAATCATGATAAACATTGTTAAGTAGCGTCATCACAGCTGTTTTGTCATCAATATCTGTCATACGTCGCGTGGAACGTCAATTAAATGGAGAAACTTCGCAGTTATGTGCCAGGCGATTAACTCATTTAACTCGTTTAAGCAAATTTACTGTCGTTTTTATATCAATGTACAATGTTTAAAGTAAGAAATGTAAATAAACTTTCCATTATTTTAATTTAATGTATTATAATACTAAAGCTATAAAATATAGATACTAAAGCTATACTATAAATAGAGAAGAGAAAAATGTAGTGATTTTTTTGTTTTGAATTGTTTGTTTATTTTAAGAAAATAGGTTTATTCTAATAGTCACGATTTGTTGTATTTGAAATTTAAAAAAATCTAAATAAAAACTTTTTCAGTCATAAAAATAAATTTGAAAATTTTCATTATTTTGATAATTATTAAATATGTATCTTTATTTAATTATTTAAATATAAATAGTCTGTATGAATGACGTCACGTCTTTTAATAAGCAGAAAATAGAAATAGAATAATTTTGTCATAATTAAATTGATCAAAATATATAAAAAAATGAAAAAGGGCATTGAACGTGTAAATAATTATAAAACATATTAGAATTATTGTCAATTTTCATTTTTTCAGCAAGGGATATGTAATAGCTATATGTAAACTAATTATTATACAGCTGCGGCCTATTTATTTTAAAAGTGCTTCGAAAGTTTATACATAAATAATTACGTATTTACAAGAAAATAGTAAAATAATCAAATACTTACATTTTTATAACTAAGTTGCTCGAATTCGTCTTCAACTATATGTTCTTCTTGACAATTTAACACCATTACATGTGCCAAAAGGACCTTAAATAATAAACAAATATTACTTGTAATCTATATTTCTATGATTACTATGGTATTTTTATATACTAAGTAATGCTTTAATATGAGATCATATCATTACAGCTAAAGTTATAATCAATAATTTAAATATTCTTGATATTCCTTTACAATTATTCTCTTAACTAAAATAATGTTAATATCTTAAAAAATATAAAAAAGTAATCAGATTGAGGATCACATCTAACGAAAATAAAAAAAACTTTCTAAATTACCAGAAATTTTTTCCAATAGCTACGTACCAATAAAACCAGGGCTTTCGCCATGGCGTTCATTCGTCATAAAGCCTCCCCAACACCACCATATGATTAAATTCACTGCCACTCAATATTTTTATTTACTCAGCACAAACTAGTCCATATCCAAGGTTGAGGCTATGTGAAGACGGGCCGCGATGACCACCACTTACCTATTTATAAACGCACACGGTCACACCCGAGCAATGTGTATGGAACGCACACACTCGACTCCGCTGTCACTAGGATACGCTTTATTTAATTACTTTATTGTCTACCAGTCTAATACAATGGATTGTTTCCTGACCAACCCCTCCAGTAGACTTTCCTATTTTCTTTGTTTTATTTTCCCTATGTGTAATTAATTTAATAAGTCCGAGATTAATCAAATGCAATGTAAGATTTGTGGTTTATCAAAATTACTAACATGTCTACGCTATGCAATAAATAGGTAGATACATATCAGATGCAATAAATAATAAAAGTACTTATACTATTACAATAGACTAAGTAGCATTAAATTAAAAATTTGTGGCATAAATTTTCTTTGTTGAAAAGAGAAAATTTCCACATTATAATTTTCTTAATGAATTTTAATTTGAGGTGCAATATCCTGACATTGATTGATGCCTACTTTAAATTGTATTAAAAGTATAACTTTGATTTCACTTATAAATTTTTACTTTCTTTTTATCTAGGTAACAACCTTATGTTTTTTTTGTAAAATGTGAAATCTGTAATAAAATATAATATATAAAATATTTTTTCGAAAATTATTTAAATTATGCTAATTACGTCACATAAAAAATGACATGTAAATAAAAACATAATCTTACATACTGACAACACCCCAACGAGCTAGCGCGCATAAAAAACTATGCGTTTGTGCATATTAAGTATTCTATATTCAGCTGAGCATGTAAATCAATGAAAGTGAATACGTTCCAACAGATACAGAGTAAAGCTACAGCTAGAGATAGGCGGAGCGTCAAGCGGAGCGATTTAACGTAAAAGGCGTATAAAATATTATTGTGTCTTATTCTGCTTGTAATATTTAAACTCAATTATTGAGTTTAAATATTACGAGTTACAAGTTTAAATATTACCCATATATTTATTGAAGTTATTTGGTTATAAAAATGTATTACTGCAAATAAATATGGAATCATTCGGTAGATCTCTACTAAATGAAATTGTATGAATTCACTTTATGAGTTACATGTCACACTAATTTAATTACAGAAATATGGTGGTTTATTAATATGCATAATAGCTTGGTTTGACGACTAGGCAGTATACCGTAGGCAATATTAATAAATACAGGTACATAGCTATATAGATGATATTAGGGAAACATGAGTGTGCCTGCATAGTCGAAGGACAAAGAGTTTAGAAGACGATGTCTATCACCGCCATAAGCTCCGCATGTAAGTAACATAAACTAGGCCTAATTGCGTGAAGTCCAACGCAATGCAAATCGTAAATAACACTACGCAACCGTAAACACGTCAGATCTTAAAATTACGCACCAATTTTACAATAAGGTAATAAAATTTTATTAGCAAAATTACACTATCACATATCAGGCAACTTGCAACTTATTTAGTTTGAAAGTAGTCAGGGGTACCAAATTGTAAATTGTAACAATTTAATCATAGAATATATCTATTTTAAGTACCATTTCATTAGTTACCATCAAGTATTATCATGAAACATATATACTTACATAATATCTAAAACTAAACTATATATTATTCTAATATAATATAATAATATCGGAGTAGCGGACGAGCATGCAGTCCGCCTGATGGTAAGAGTATTCTGCCGCCCATTCTATTCTATAATCAACCCCAGATTAGAATTCCTACCTAAATCCGGTCACAGATGCGCTGCCACCCCTGAGGACTAAGCTGGAAGCCCTCGGAAAACTAAGTCTCTTTACCACACCCTTAAAACCAGAACACAGCAGCGCTTAACACTGTTGTTATAAGGCAGGAATAGATGTGGCGGTGGTGCTGCCGTAGTCGACTCACAAGGGACTACCACCTCTAAATTAAATTATGTATTATATACATATACAAAAAAGTAAAATATATATTTAAGTACATGTTTGTTTCCCTATTGTAATATAAAAATACTCCTTTACTATATATACTATATTCCTATACTATACTCCCTTGGGATTTCCCAAGGGAGTATACGATTATATTTTTAATCAAAAAGTTTCTTTACTGTCATATGGGAACATACTATCAATACGCTTAAAGATGTGTGTATACAAAAAAATGTACACACAATTATTTGTCGATATTAATTTGTAACCGATGTTATCTAAGTAGTGTTATAATTACGTTCAATTATAAAATTAGTAATCAAGAAATTTACCTAATTCTGTGTAAAAAGAAAGATTGTCTTGATAATAAATCGATGACAAGTAAAAAAATCCCTACTCGATAACAGAAAATTTACGTTCACACTTAATCATATGCCAACACTTATTAATGAGCATTCGACAATATTTCATGCATCAGCTATCTATATAACGATGATGAATATGTTCAGGAAGAGTCGTACATAAAACTCTTCCGTTTCCCTTTGTAAATAAAAATATCGTATTATGGCATGTATAAAATATATTTATTTTGTTTTCTTAACTTAACAAACGTTTAAAATTAAATTATTAAATTACAAGAGTCAATAGATGACAAACGCAGTTATCAGGCGCATTATCACAGTCCACCCTAATATCGAATCGCTGACTGGTTAATATTCATCATTTGAACGCCATCTATCGGTCAGCGGGTTTATTCAGTAAAACTATAACTGGTTTTAACGCCATCTAGTGGTAGCCTCCGTAACCAGCTCCTTCGTAGTGGTTACCGTAGACCTGCGGGTGGTGAGCGTGGCCGATACGCTTCACGACCGCGTTGAAGCCGTTGTGTTTGTCAGCTGTGTACTCAACAATCCTAGTAGTACCATCGGGCTCCGCTAGAGAGTAAGCGCCTGAAAGTAATAAGAAGTCATGATCGTTAAGCTTATTAACACGTTATTTTATTAAAACTATGATTTTTAATTATTTAAATAACGTTTTCTAATCTCACAGCCCCACGGTAGATTTTTTTCTGTGTCATGGGTGCCATGGACATGCATATGCACAAAGCGAATACATAAATAGATATACTCAGAACCAGAACACAATTATAAATTTTCATTTAATCTTATTTAGATATCTGTCTGACCGGGGATCGAACCCCGAAACCCTCTACGTGTTTGGCCGGTGTAGTAACCCGTATGTAATAAAAATAGTAACGATATACAATTTTTTTGCATATTTAGAAGTATGATTTCTTACCTTTGACGACATCACCATCACGCGTTTCCCATTGTGTCTTGTGGTCACCAGTATGGGGATCTTTCACCGCGTAGTCAAATGCATATTTGGGATAAGCCTGAAATCAAATACATAATCTGTAAGTAAAAAACCACTTTCCAACTATCATCAATTTCTTTAATCTGCCTGTATATGATTTATTTAGTTTTGAAAGGTAAATAAAAATGCTACGACGACTCCTATATTTCCATACAAAAGACTTCAACGCGTTCTTTTTGTATTTTTAAAATGAATTATTGCATTTATTTCGTAGAACTAATAAAGTATGCTTATTTTTAGTATGTTGTTAGAACATGACTGTAATACCACGCTAGTTCAATATAATTTATCTGTATTGCAGTCTATAGCGACAAATGACTTCCGAATGCTGCAACTACAACGGCAATTACAGTACATACTCGTACATTCGCTTTACTGTGGCGCAAGCATGAGACGTTACGGTGGTTGCCTCGAGTTATGGTTTGTTACACTTATAGTAGGTAACGTTTAGGTTTGAGACCTATTGTAAACATGTGTTGTTGATTTTTAATTTTATTTTTTACGTAATGATTGTCGCATAATGTAATTTTGTAACCGACTTCAAATATTTTCGTGTAGCGCGTGCTGATTATATCTATTATTAATCTCAATAAGCTAAAGAAATATGCAATGCTTACGTAACAGTTATATACCGAGTGTTTTAAAACAAATGGTCGTTTTTCAGGCTTTAAAAAAAATATCTATTCGTAGTTAATTTTAATTACTACTTTATTGTCAGGAACTCGATTGTTCAATATTCGAATAATCTTTATTTATTTATTTATGCAAACAAAAAATAATAAAATTGAGGATATTAAATACCGGTTAATATTCTTAACCAATGTAATATCCATATTGCGATATCACAAATAAACTGTTAATAGTGCAATCACGTAGCATATAAAGTTTTCCTAAAAAAGTTTAACAGTTAATATTGCCACTCCGCGGCGTATTGAGTTTTCCTTATCTTTTTTGCCATTTTGACAGTAAATCGGTTTAAATGACACCGCCAATGTCAATCTGTTTTTGTTACTTCCAATATAATGCAGTTATTCGTGCGTAATGATATCATTGCAATATTACTCACAGATTTTTTGTTCGCGTAAAGATAATAAGTACAATACTACTTAAAAACATAAATATATAAATATTTAAGAAATCAAATGTAAAAACAGTAGAACATCACAAAATGTTGCCACTTTTTTTTCGAAATAAGTCATTAGACACTACATAAATTGTAGTTTTAGTAGTCGCAAATATGAACGCCATCTATCACATTAAATGTGCATTTTCAGCAGATAGCGATCGTGCAGTTGATATATGTAAATACTTTCAAACCAAATTTTCTATCATATCTTTTAATTACACATTGTTATATTTTTATTGGATCCATAAGTTTTTAAGGGCAAGTTCAATACCTTCTTTTATGCATATAAATTGTACTTCCAATGTATATGGTACACATCTTCCTATAAATATTAATTTAGACGAAAACTATTTAACTTTTGCTATCGTTCATTACATATAAAAATAAATAAATAAATTACATAATAATCTCCATGTCCATGCCCAGCGTCGCCTCCGTAGCCTGCGTAACCGCCATCGCCGGCGTACCCGCCATAACCGCCATTACCTCCGTATCCGCCATACCCAGCGTAGCCGACGTAGCCGGCGCTGGCGGCAACACACACAGCAGCTAAGACAAATACCTGAAAATGCAAAAAATATATTTTTAAAATACGATCATTGCTTGCACGTATGTATAAGATTAATGCTAGTATTTTGACAATGAGGCGGAACACAGAAATATAACTATGACTATTAAAATAGACACCCCTATATGGTTGATAATTTTGTTCTTTTATTACAATAGTACCATTAATGTATTAGACTCATTTGTGGTTCGACTCCGGCGGCCCAAAGCCTTATCTAGTCCTGCCTAATAATTGTAGTGTTAAGCGCTGCTGTGTTCTAGCTTGGGTGCGCTAAGGGAAAACAAATCAGGTGGAATGAATACTTGAATGAAGACATCTTATCTTAGTAGTCACACTCATTTACAACTTATATTCCAAAACAAAAAAATAATTAGCACTGAAAGTCTATTAATGTTTTAAACACCTTGTCAGTCCACATATACTTCATTCATACACCATGACAACACAATATGCAACTATTCATGCAAATGTTTGTTTTAAGCCGTACAAACTGATTTAGAACTAGAACAATGGATACACAAAAACAATTGAAGGAAGCATTAAGGTAATAATGATATACGGCTTCAACTATTTTCCGGTTATGCCCTATTCGATAACAGTTCCCATATCGTAACGTACGGTTTTTTATATGTGAATCGCATTGTGTTCAAGCTATCGATTGATTTTAACCTAATTATGTGATCATCAATAGACATCAATGAAATTACGTTTATAAGTATTTTTTTGTGTGTATGTGTGTATGTCGCTTATTTTGGCACAGTAGTGTTACTGTCCAAACGGATTGGCAGAGTTTAACATATTTGGTGTCATCGGATTTGTTTAATCTGTGCGAGTGACATAATCAGGTTTTTTAAATGATAATTATTAGTTCTACTACAGAAAACGTAACCGAGTGTATGGTCCACTTGATCATATGTGACCTCTACCACATATAGGGATCAGTAACCGACTTCAGATATAATTTGAGTCCTGCTTGCAATCGGTCACAGATGCATTGCTTATGCAAAAAACTTAGTTGGAACGTTTCATATAAGTCTATCTCCCTTACCACATCCCTGAAACTAAAACACAGTAGCACTTAACACTGGTTCTTCGAAGAAGAACTCGCAAGAGTTTTACTACCCCCAAGTGTGGTTTAGATGACTCATCATATGTCTTTTAAATATTACGGAGAATATTGAAGCGTATACCTATAATGTTTTTCTTAACTGTTAAATTACTTTACTGAAATATCATAAATACATGTTTGGAGTGCGAACCTTAGACCAATAGTTTTGAATTTTATAATTCATATTCATTTGCATACATTTTTATTTGTGCATATTGTTTACTTAATTTATATAATAACGAATTCGTGTCTATATTAATCACAGTTTAGAAAAACCAATTTCAGTTGAAAGCGCTAATAATATTTTTTAAATAATAAAAGCAAAATGAATGTGCTCAATGTAATGAACGGAATATGATTAAATTTCAAACCAATTTTATTTGCACTACCTTACATAAGTATTTTACCTAAAAAAAAAAAATCAATTTTATAGTAATTTAAAATTAATAAATGACCTACATTATATGTTATAAAACATAAGTACCTCACCCTAACCACCAAATAATTGGCCTAATTAACTATTAAAACATAATCACTACACTCACCTGAAAAGCACGCATTTTAAAATGTGTAAATCACTGGGGTCACTTTCGTCCTCTTCAGCGTGGGTCCAGCCGACAGGAGTGGAACTGACTGATGCTGGCTCACCCGCTGCACAGTATTTATAACTGGCTCACGTTGCACCACCTTGAGGCTGCCTAGAAGCCTTGCACGGTACCGAAAAATCCCGCACAATAGATTCCCATGTTCTATGGTTTGTAGTAGTTTTGTATTTGGTAGTTAGTGAAAAAATCATTTAAAAATCTAAATTTTAGGAAATTCAAAAATTGAAAATTGAATTTGAAATGTATTGAAAACGAGTCGATATATTTTTAATAGTAAAGATAATTTTATAGGTTACATATATCAATATTTAGAACTGTATTTGATGGTAAAATACTAATATTTAAATTTAAATTCGTATTTGAAATTGTACTTTTAAATAAGCAAAAGTAAAAAGAAAAATTATAAATAAATTATAATAAATTATATACTGAAAAAAGTCTCAACAAATTAGGTTTTTTTCCTAATTTACGACTTCATTAACAGTATTTAAATTTCATGCATGAAAGTAGGTAGTAGCTAACGTTAATGGAACAAAACCACTTTTATTGTTCAAATAAATAGAAAAAATTTTATCTGTCGTCAACTTCACAATAATTTGGAAATATTAACTATATAGGACATATTTGATACTGGATTAGATGTATTAAAGACAAATAAATTCAACATATTATATGTATCATAAGTGTCACTTAATGATTATGTATGTATAGATCATACATACATAATCTTGCATTTGCCTGGCATTTCTATTACACCATGTTTTTAGATTTCCATCTACTAATATACAATATATCTCGGTTGTTTAATTTATCCAATAAATATATCAGAGTAGATCTTCTTCACTGTTCCATATGGGAAAAGATTATATACTAGCTGTTACTGGAAATCAAAAAGAGAAAATCCGTAAAGAATCCTTTTAATATTATAAGTTAAAATTTTATCCCATCGTATTTATTTCCAATCTACCAAAAATAGTCAACAAAATAACTTACTTATTAATATCAAAAAATTAACCTCTACGTATGTATCGACAGCATGTATATCTTAAATACAACAAGTAGAAAACTTTGCCTTTATTATTTTAAACAATCATGCCAGGTACTTAACATTTTAACGAGTAATATAAAAGGTTCACAGTACTACTTGTTGACAGAACACAAAATAATATTCAAAATAAATGAACAATATCTGTAAACTTGAACACACTTTTACGGGCCAACACACTTTACATAAAAAAGGGGTTAAAATAAAGTTGCATTAAAAAGTCAAGTAATGACTCGCAGTATCTGTTGTGGTCATTATGCATATCTAAGCTTCCTGGGTTTTTCCTATCTTTAGAGCAAATCACTGTTATTTGCACAAAGAAAATTTATATAAATAGTGCAAGTGAACGCGATTGGAAACGGAATAAATGCAGGATTTAAACGTTATTTGTTTACCCTGAAAAAAGACTACCTATTGCAAATAAATCGTAACTATGTGGATAAATATTAAATTTATAAACTATTGTCTTTTTTATAATATAGGAGTAGCAGACGAGCATGCAGTCCACCTAATGGTAAGTGGCTACTGCCGCGCATGGACATCTATAATCAACCCCAGATAGGATTAGATATTCCTACCTGAAGTCGGCCACAGATGCGCCGCTACCCCTCAGGACTAAGCTGGAACGCGTCGGATAAATCTGTCTCCCTTACCACACCCTTCATAACGGAACACAGCAGCGCCTAACACTGCTGTTATTAGGCAGAAATAGGTGTGGCGGTGGTGCCGCCGGAGTTGAACTACAAAAGATTCTACCACCTTTTGACTAAGGTATGTCTAAGGTTCGGTAGTCATAATGAATCCTAAACATCTTTGTATTAATTTAACATACCGAAATTCATTGTATAAAGCCACATGTCTTTGCCATGCAGAATAGCAATCCATTTATTAGATAGATGTTGTTGGAAAGCTGGTGGTAAAATGACTCACTATACTATTAATAAAAAATAATATAATATGGTCTATACATATAAAATATTAACTTAATACCTATAAAATCATGTAAGTATATATAGAAACTGAAAGTTCCAGCTTTCAGCCAAGCTTGTAGGACGAAGTAGAGCATAGTGGTGTAGGATGCTTTAAGCCTTCCAATTGTGGGCTATCTCCCCCTGACTGAAACCTAAACAGGGTTGTAGACATATACGCAAAAGGGTTGTTAAGACACACATTTTATTGAATATTGCATACGCATTCATAGTGATTCAAGACTCCTATTCATTCATAGGTACATAGCCATAGGTACGTAGGATGAAATGTTTAAAAAATCGGCAAGTTCTACGAAACTTAAACTAATATTAGGTATAACTTACTTGACAAATTTATAATTCACTAGTTTCATAACAAAACCTCATTTTTTCTATTCATAATTATACGTTACATTACGCTATCATTACGCATTTTAACAATACATTGATAAAAAATACTCGCATTCGTAATATCTGTCGGAAGAAACGTAAGTTCGTGGCTTCCGAACGGAAACGAGCTACGACTATTGGTTTAGGTAATACTATTGAATTAACTTTTCACAATAATTGAATTTATGAACGTGAACCCTTCGTGGCTCAACTCCATACCACACCTATGCCTGCCTAATAACAAACAGTAGGTTTAACCATTGCTGTGTTCTGGTTTGATGGGTGTGATAAGGGAAACATACTTTTCTGAGGCGTTCCAGCTTAGTCCTCAGGGGTAGTGGCGTTTTTGGTTTACCTCAGGTAGAAATATGACATGTATGAATGTTAAAAAATATCCATGAGTGGTACTACCGCATATTTACCGTCAGGTGGATTGCATGCTCGTTTGCAACTCTTACATTATATAAAAATAACATGGTATTTAACTATTTCATCATCAGCCTTTGAAAGTCCATAATTTGCATTACTTTAACCTGTCTCGAACCGTCTGAATCCAGTGGTTTCGTCGTCCCCTTCAGCTTATCAATCTACCTGGCCTTCTACTCTTTTTACCTAGAAGTGCTCTCCATTCAAGGACTTTTCTATCTCATCGGTTGTCTGTTCTACAACCTATGCCCAATGGTACTTTAGCTCTTCACGTTAATTAAATTAACAAATTTTGTAAGATGCTTATGACATTTCATACTAAAGCTGTATATACGGAATACTTCCTATATTTTTGTTAGTCATGCATTTAATTATTTTTTTTTAATTTATAATATAACCTATTAGGGATATCATTATTACGTAGTAATTATTGTCAGTAAGTTTAGATGTTTTTAAAACGCATAAAGGAACAATAATTTTTATTGGCTACAGTTAGTTCTGTATTATTCTAGTCGTATATAGTTACGTTCCTAAATCACACTTGTTGCCATTAATAAGATAAAAGACAAATAGAAATTTAACCATGCAACTTTATGTAAGGCAATACATAGGTAGGGCTGGCCACATTAAACTACATTGCGTTTTATTATGAAACATCGAGTTATTATGCAAAGTAGGAAAAGTGGATCAAGTCCTTTAAGATTGATATCAATTATTAATAGACTATTCTAAATACTTGTTGGAATATTTCATATATTGCCTAATTTTCTAGATAAAATGGTATAATAACAACAACGTAGGTATACATGACAGCCCTTGAATATACGAGTATTTTTTATAATTGATAACGGGCTGAAACTTTGTAAGCGGTTTCTTTCTTTATGATAAAGGAGCAGCAGACAAGCATGACTTGGGGCGCTATGACTTGGGCTCTTAAAAAAAGGTGCAAAAAGAGCTCTCCTTCAAAACCGGCGATGAATTGGCGACTTCTCTGGTGTTGCAAATGTTCATAGGCGATGTTGACTACTTTCCATCAGGTAGCATGTCTGCTTTATCTGTAGGCTCAAATAAAAAAAAAAACATGAAGTTATGGTAAGTGACTGCTGCCGCAAATGGACATCTGACATGACATGACATATCGGACATGGATTCTGCCTGATATCGGCCACGGCGCCGCTACTCCTGAGGACTAAGCTGCAACGCCTCTGAGAAGTATGTCTCTCTTACCACACCCTTCAAAGCAAAACACAGCAACGCTTAACACTGCAGTAATTAGCCAGAAATTAGTAGCCGGAGTCGAACCACCGTGGGTTGTACCACCATTTTATTTACGAAAATCGTCAATAAAACTTGATTGCAAAAATTTTAAATGGCTTCTAATAGTCATTAGCGTTAACTTCCATAATACTAATTACATATTAACTTTAGTTAACGAATAAGAAATATTGGCCTATTCTTAAAACTATTCCAAGTATAAATTACAACAATTATAAATATCTGTATCTAGTTTTCAACGAATCCTTCTGATATCATCTCGAAAACATCATCCAAATTAAACGTTCATTACTTCCAATTACGTACAAATGATAATTACTGATGATGGTCCGATAAAATTCGCCAATATACGAGTAGGTAGTTGCGAAGCTGGTGCCGCAACGCTAGAACCCATCATTACACCCGATGGTACGAAGGTAAATTGGTTATCCTCGGCCATTACAGCTTCTAATAGCACTTGAATGTTTCCTTTTAATCGTAATATTTCCTTTGTTCTGAATCGAGTTTGATGCGGAGTTCGTTGACTTATTGAGACTTATAGAGAGACGGTGGGACTCTTTGTTTGGTTGGCAGTGCTAGAACTTATTCAGATTTCAAAGGTCTTAAAGATCTTAAAGGTATTCTAATTTAAATGGCGTGATAATGCAGGGTTCATTAGGGATAGCAACATATTTATTACGTTAGGTAGATAATCTCCCATGAAAAATGTATATAGGCGTTATAATCCAAAATCATTAGTTATTAATTTATTAACATTTTAAGGTTAAAACGAGCATGCAGTCCACCGGCTGATAAGTAGTTGCTGTTACAGTAGTACTGTGTTGCCAATTTACTTCTGTGGCCAAAGACATATACAATAAAGTTTACACTTGAAACCGATCACAGTCCACTGGAGAGTAAGATGAAAACATGGAAAACACAAGAACTGCTTCACGACAGAAATAGGTATGGCGGTGGTAGTTTGTACCTTCTATCGAACTACACCGATTCGACCTGTCGTACGTTGTAATTTTGGAATAGTTTACATATACCTATCAACGGTGTTATCTTCCTGTCAAAATAGCCCAACTACACAAAATTATCTTATTATCTCAGGTAATCAAGTCAGTAACTTAGTCAGTACTTCATCCGTATCCAACACAACAAATTCGTCACAAGGAGGTAATGTCTCATAATCGTACTACATTCCCTTTATTACAAGACATTACAGAATATTAACACCTAGTTTTAGTTTACACCTTTATTTATAAAGAGCGAGCGTTAACCACAAATTGTCTTGTTGTTGTTCGCTCCTCACTTCATTGATTCAATAAATTGTAACTGAACAATATAATAATGACATCTCAGTTCAAGATTCTACAAAAAATGTGTAGTATAATTTTTCTTCGTGGCCAAGGTAAATTATTTAGACGCTTGTTTCACTCACAGCGTCAAGCGATAACGCACTTGATAATTTTAACTTATTAATATTCTGGCTGATTATTTTTCGTTTGTAGAAGTGAAAATTTATTTATTTCTTGAAACACTTTACTAAGTGTATCGATTTAAAAAAAATAAATAGACAGTCCCAAATTATTTACTATGCTTATTTTGGATATCACTGGGTTAATCACTGTGTTTATTTTGGGTAAGAGTTCACTATTTTTTCTGGATTAGACCTACATTATATACCTAATACGTTGCTCTAGTGTAGATATATTTACAATCACTACACTCTACTGATTCACACCATGATGTTAAATAATTTAATATTAATTATAAAATTATATAAAACCTAAATACAAAATATTATCGCTTCTCGCACCTCACTAACAGTGAAACACGTACCTGCTGACCACTTATACGTGGCCGTCAAGGTCCATTAAATACACAAACTATGTAATAATACTAGTAAATTTTCGTCAGGGCAACTGCAAAGAGATATCATTGATAATACGCCCAATTGTGGAAATGTTTTTGGGTGAAATAGAGGTTAACGTAATTTCCGTGATACATTTTTCGGCGTCTCAAATGATATAGTAATAAGAAGTGTCAATGGACGTGCTGTATTACTTTATTGTAAAAGCTAGCTTACTTTAAACTTATAAAAATATATTATAATCGTATGTTTGATAGAGTTTAATTACAATAAGCCGATTATTTTATTCCAATTTTAGGACAACAAAACATAATAACATGTTTTTCTGTGTATGTGAGTTTGGTGGAACTGACCAAAAAATAAATGTCAGTGTTTTACGTTGTATTGAACCGCAAATGAGCATAGATATGCTCGATATGGGCAGAAGTGATCACTTAAAAAATTGTGCCTTATTGTAAAGATTTATATCTTTACAACCAACTAATATAAGAAGAGGGGTTCTATCTGAACCTGATCATAGATGCGTTGTTACTCCTAAGAACTGAAAGGGTCGCCTAGAATGCAGGTCAACAGATCTCGTTTTCGTCAGCATTTTCTAATTTCTTTCAGTAAAAAGTTACAATGCATTTGATTTTAAATCACCTGCATACCTATTTCATAAAGTACAATATTGTAACTGCAATATACTTATTCAGTACATGTTACTTATGTAATCTCTTACGTATAATTTCGGCGCGTGTTACCAATAAGTCATTATTTTTTGTTATCATAACAATAGTAAAGTAAATAGGTAGTGTTAAATAGTGCGGTTATTCGACCTTTATTGCTAGTATTGTTTCGACATGTACGCTAATTAATTAGTTTGTACTTCACAACGCATATAAATAATGAAAGTACTAAATTCAGTCACTGTGATAGCCCAGTGGTTAAGAAACTCGGCCTGTCGATCGAGGGGTCCGAGGTTCAAATCCCAGGCATGCACCTCTGATTTTTCAAAATTATGTGCGTATTAGAAGTTAATTATCACTTGCCACACGATGAAAGAAAACATCGTGAGGAAACCTGTGTATACCTGAGAGATTTATAAAAAAAAATCTCTAATGTATGTGAAGTCTAACAATACGCACTTGGCCAACCGGTGGACTATGGCCTAATCCTTCTCACTATGAGAGGAGACCCGTGTCCAGCAGTGGGTCAGTAATGGGTTGATGATGGTGATGATGATGTTAGCCTAGTGGTTAGAAACGGTGCCTTATTCGGGAGGTCCGAGGTTAAAATCCACATCAAAATCAAGAATTTTCCAAATTATGTATGTACTTAAATTAATTATAATTTGCTTAAACAGTGAAGGACAACATCGTGACGAAATGAATATCTGAGAGTTCTAAAAAAAATTTTAAGGGTGCACGAAATAATCGACTTTGGTCAGAGTTATGGGGTCCCATAGTTCCGGGACCAGAATAGGGCTACGGTATCCTCTGCCTGTCGTAAGAGGCGATTAAAAGGGGGCTTTTGGGGTTGCGGGCGGCATGAGTGCGAGCTCTAACTATGGCCTAAATTCCATTTATTCTAAGAGGAGAGCACTTTTTAGTCGAAATTTCGTATGAAATGACAGATTTCATACAGTTAGTATACACTACTGCTAAGGGCGACACAGCGTGAACAGTACTATAAGGGCAAATGGTGTAGCAATGCGATCTCAGCAGAACCACAAAAACGAACCTTTAATATAGTAAATAGTTTTCATAATTAAGTGTGAAAAAAGTAGTTTTTGCCGATTCCGCTTACATAAGGTGCTAATTGACTTTCAGCGTAACTGAAAGAGTACTTTGAGCCTAATATTGCGTATTAATATTAGCACAATATTGTTGAAAGTGGGTCACGAGAGCTAAGTAGGTGAGTTCACACGGTTAGTGGACTAAAAAGTAACCTTGGTGCTATATGGTAATTGAATTGCTTGAATCATCTACCAGTTTCTTAGAAAATAGTATCTTATACCAAAGTGTACAATTTACGTTGTTCTAATAGTAATTGGTGACTTGCGTGGCAGAGCGGTCACCATACCAGTCTGACGCGCAGAGAGTGCCGGGTTCGATACCCGGCCTTGAAATCAGATTACTGTTCTAGGTCTGGATTTATTTATCTGTCTCCGTGTGTGTTCATGGTACTTACGACGCAGGAAATCCTAGAGCAGGGATGTGAATTTCTACATTCAATAATAACAGTATTAAAAAAAGAAATAAAATAAAAATAATTAAATGTTATTGTGTATTTTTGAGAAATTTGGTCTCTAATAATACCATTGGCCTAAAACAATCTCAAATAACTAGTGGTCATGAATTTAATTCGATTTAATTAAGATATCCAAAGCTACTGATTTCCACAGAGAATCTAATATTCTAGTAATTCAACATTTACTTAATGCATACAATCGAAAATAGCAAAATTATGTTTAATTACCTAATATACTCCTATAGAACAAATTACGAATTTATATATTATTACTTTACAAAAGAGTTTAAATATTTGGTTGCTATGATATCTAATATATAGTATAGAAAACTTAGTCGTTTTAATTCATAATTCATCTTGTGTAACCAAAGAAAATGAAATTCATATGCACGAGCTCTGCTTTGTTTATATTATTATAAAAAAATCAAACTGGCGTGTAGTTCGACGTTAACAAGGAGTAACTACCCCCATTCACATCTGTTATGAGTTATAATTATAATTTCAATCCTATTTAATGGTTTTACTAAGGTAAGGTAACTTAAGGTTTTGTGCTACTAGGGAATAGTAAGGAACGCCTCATAAAATATCTCTTACTTACCAAAGTATTCAAACCAAACTGAAGCAGTGCTGTTTCTCTCTCTTGTTTTTAGGCCGATAGGTCTTTGCCTGTGTTACCTCTGAAGTTGAAAAAATCTACTTTTAAATCAATTAATGTTAAATTTTCAAGTTCATAATACAAGTGTTTTATCTAGGGACAGACATATGCTCATTATTCATAATCAATCTATCCAGTGTTTCATCTACCAATCGACATTTGAAAATTTCTTCATACAAGACATTCTCATTTTTTCGATCTTTGGTAGAAAAAAATGGATAGATTGGTCATTAATAACAGGTGAAAGACGTAGAAGATAAATGCTAAGTTTACACATAAAACGCCATCTGTATCAGTAAGCATGAACTACGTACTGTACTATACTTAGCACCAATGTTGCTTGAAGTTGTTTAGCGTGAAAGGCAACAAGTTGCAAACTACTCGTACGTTGGCACTAAGCCACCTAGTTACAGGTATTTCCGATAGGTGGCGTTCCATTTGAGACTGATGATTTTACAGAATGCAATTGTTACGTTTTTAGAGCAGTATATTAAGTGGTCAATAACAATTTTCTTTCAATGTTCATTTACTGTTGAAAATGCCATTGAATACTTATAGCAGCTTTTTATATTTGTTACTATATTTATATGTTTAAATATTTATGTTTATTTTATTATTTAAAATATACCACTGTATTGTATTGTATGCCAATTCTCAACAGTAGCGTTAATTTTTATTGTTCTATTAAATTCAAATAAAATATATTATACTTATATCAATTTTTTTCTTGATATAAGAACAGTTTTAAGAGAAAATGATCCGAATTATCGAATGTTTGTGTAGGTAGAAGTGGCTCTTTTGTTATTATATCCTTGTGAAAGATATACCGTATGTGTATAAGTATTGCAAATAGCCCAAGCTTTGCACATTCAACTTATCGCATAAATAAATAATATGAAATAGTAATCTATACGATTAAGTTGATAAGCCCATTCCTGGCAAACCTGAAGCTATACATTTTAATATTACAAAGTAAGCAAAATATGAATTATATATGAGTATAATATTATAAATTATAATTATGTATCAAGTGTTACTATAGAGACGTTGCATTACTAAGACTTTGAAGGTAGAACCCTTTGTATTTCGAGTCCGTAGGCGTCACAGCAACACCGCTTTCGGTAAAACAAAGTTTTTGAAACTTTAAAATTTTAGTTCCGATATGGTCCACGGGTAAGCAGTTAAATGGTAACCGTTTTCAAACAATTCAAACAACCGTTTCAAAAATTTTGCCTATTTTCAAGAATATTGCAAGCCGGACTAAGACTTAATAAAGCTTACTTGTAGTATATTTATTATCTAGCCTAATGGGATTTCTCTTTACGAAGATTATAATATAATTTAAAGTCATTATCGTGACGGTCTTATTAGTTAGAAGTTACTGGTATAGCAGCTTTCCCATATGCACATGACATCACATAAAAATTAAGAGACTCCTCAATAAGTATTATCTTCTATCATAATAAGGAAGAAGGTGGTGATATCATAAGAGGGTGGTAGAACCCTTTGTTGTTCGACTTCGATGCTACCACCGCCACACCTATTTCTGTCTAATAACAGCAGTGTTAAGCGCTGCTGTATTCTGGTTTGTAGGGTGTGTTAAGGGAAACATATTTTTCCGCGACGATCCAGCTTAGTCCTCAGGGGTAGAGGCGCATCTGTGGCCGACCTCAGGTAGGAATATCTAATCCTATCTGGGGTTGATTACAGATGTCCATGGGCGGCAGTAGGCACTTACCATCAGGTGGACTGCATGCTCGTCTGCTACCCCTATATGATAAACAAAAAAACTTCAGAGGTAGCGGCGCATCTGTTGCTGACCTCAAGTAGAAATATACTTGTAATCATATCCTATCTGGGGCAGATTACAGATGACCATGGGCGGTAGCCATATACCATCAAGTGGATTGTATGCTCGCGTCCTACTCCTATATTATAATAAAAAATGGTTTTATATGGGTACTATAAAAATAACAAAACAAATTTACACAGAGACATTATTTTGTTTAATACGAATATTAATATAACACTCTACATACATATTTGTAGAAACTCGTTTAGTTACTAGCTATTAAATTCAAAATATTATTTGTGATCGATCCCATAGAAGGAGATATCAACAGAAATGATGCAACGATCAAAACACTTTACATCATATGCATTTACATTGTAGTCATTATTTTTATCCCAGACGCACAAGGCAATGTAATATGTAATATGTTATATGTAATATGTTATGTATATGTTAATATTTGTTGAGCTCAATCCACAGGGGAGGTGACATACAAGCGACAGCGAGTAAATAATGCAAGAGAGGCAGTTTATCTTGCTGAAGGTTGCCAGCAATAGCTTATGTGAAGAGACAACTAAAAATGCAGGTGGTATGACCCATGAAGATGATAGAATACTTTGTGGTCCGGCGACACCACCGCCACACCTATTTATACCTAATAACAGCAATGTTAAGCGCTGTTATGCTATGTTAGCTATGTTATATATTATAAAAAAAACTGTCACACGTGTTTTGTTTAGCGACTGTGGTCGGTTGTCGTTATCAGGCGACGGCAATTGTTAATGGTGACTGACTGACTGACGCGACTGACAGATTCCTAAATAAAAAGTGATAGATTTTTACGTATCTAACATAACAATCCATAATGTTTTTACTTAGAGATAGACAAGTTTAAACAATAATAGTGTCACTAAATTGTGATCTATAATGGCTTAAAACTCCTTGTTTTTATATTTTTTGGTTTGGTTCTTGGAGTCCGTAGATACCACTGCACCTTGGTAGATACCACCTTGTTCAGATAATAGTATTCAGTCTGCTGCTTTATAGTTTGGAAGGTAAAGAAAGGACACATAAACCGAGCGTTCTAACTTAGTTCTCGGGGACAGCTTTTTATAATATAGGAGTAGCAGAGGAGCATGCAGTCCACCTGATGGTAAGTGGCTACTGCCGCCCATGGACATCTGTAATCAACCCCAGATAGGATTAGATATTCCTACCTGAGGTCTGCCACAGGTGCGCCGCTACCCCTGAGGACTAAGCTGGAACGCCTCGGAAAAGTCTGTCCCCCTTACCACAACTACAGGTTCGTCTACTAGTTACTTGGATGTAATAATATTGTATGACGTAAGTTTTTCTAGATCAACAGACGTTCACATTGAAAAATGAATAAAGGATTAGATAAAAAATAACTGTGCCTTATTCCATATGTCACCTGCCATTCATAACACCTGCCATTCATAAGTAAAAAACTGTGGAATAGCAACTAAGTATGTGACAGTCTTCGGCCGCTATAGCTTGGTTTTTATCGTATATTTTTATTATTTGTCTATTTAAATACAGTCACACATTTCACACACACAGAATACCGCTTTTATGCCTCCTGTATATCTTCCTATATGAGTATTAGAAATTATTATAATTATAACTTGCTCTGACGGTGAAGGAAAAATCGTAACGAAACCTGAACGAACGCATGAGGGTTACTTAAAAAAAATCGTGAACTCTAGAGATTCGTATTTAACCAGCGCGGTGGATACGAATTAATCTCTCAATCTGAAAGATACGATGCTCAGCAACAGAACAGTAATGAGCTGAAGATTTCGATGTATCGCCGGAACATCTGCAAAAAAGTCACAATGATAAGAGAATTTTTTATTTCGGAGGAAGCGGGGATCTTCAAAAATATATATGTCCTCGGTAGTTCCATTTCACAAAAAGGGAAACTCCATTATCTTCAAATATAAGCAACGAGACTTACTATGACTACTTTGGTAAGTAGGCATAGTAAGTCACATACACTTTGAGGACAAACGATTAAGTCAGTTAAAAGTGTCGCTTACATATAAAATTGCTAAAGACCACATCTTACATATGCACTCGGCCTTACAGAAAAATGTCGTGACGTCTCGTATCAATAAATATATTCTGTTTATTTTGTTATTACCAAAAACAAAGTTGTTTATCTCATACAATGCTTTACTTTAAATATGACAATTCTTTAAAATCATTGCACCATTTTTTTAACTTAATATTTTTTTCTTTTAAGTGCTGTTCTGTGATGTGATTGTACACAGATGTTCTTCGGCGATAAATTATTATTTGTATGATAACATACTTTTGATACCACCTAGCCACCTACATAGAAGTAGAGCAGATGAATATAGATTATAGAACTAGGTAGACAATTATCATATATTATCATTATCATACATGCATATAAATTTCATCGTATAATTCTTTATAACAATTGCTATAATAGACTTGCACTTGGTGCAATTCTCTCCACAACTTGCACGAAGATGGTAGAATCCTTTGTGATTCGACTTCAGTGGCACCACTGTCACATCTATTTCTGCATTATCAGCACTGTTAAGTGCTTTGTTGGGTTTTATGAGTGTGAAGGAAAGGTGTCAGGAAGACACTTATTCGAGGCGTTCCAATTTAGTCCTCAAGCAACGCATCTGTGGTCGACCTGAGATAGGGCTCTATTCTTATCCGGAGATGAGTACAGATGTCCATGGTCCGCAGTAGCCACTTACAATCAGATGCATGCTCGTTAGCTACATTATCCTATACTATCAAATAAATATACTTCAAAAATCTAAAAAACACGCTTTTATGATAAAATCAACTAGCGTCCATCATTATGCATCGTCTGTAAAAAAATCTATCATAAGTGTCTATCTATTACGGTTTAAGAGATAAAGCCCTATGACTCACGAACAGACAGCGGAGGGTTTCGTTTTACCCTTTGAGTACAGAATCCTTAAAATCATTCTACAAGATGGCATTATAGCTATGTTTCACTACATTTAAGTTATAGGGAAATAACCTTATTATTTTTCAAAACTAAAAATCAATCTAGTAACTTTGCGTGAACTTTCTCTAAGGCGCTTGAACAATCTCGCCTCGAAAATCGTTAACCCTGAAGATGTTGATAAGGACAATGTTACAAAATAATTAAAATCGTGTAGTGTCATCGGTTTTTGATAATTTTTCAAAATTTTGAATTAAACTGAACGTTCAAAATGAAATGTTACGTACATACATAGATACATACATACATACAACCCAAGCTAATAAAAGCGTATTAAAATACGAATGAGTAGACGACCGAAATAGCGACTTTTAACTCAAATGTCTATTTTAGTTGATTCTGTACTAGTTGTAATTACTTATTTTGAATTTGTCCAAATCCACCATAAAAATATCTGGCAACAACATTAAACCATCTATAGTATTTTAACGGTACAACTTCATAGATCAATAATTCATAAACTACTCAAAAGAGATGTAATTTAGTTAACCATTTATATATCGGCAAGATTACAACATTTTTCTAATCCCTATCGTTCATACCGTTAATACATAACATATCTTTCATTAATTAATTATACAAATCAAACGTTTAGAATTTCTAGTTGCTTCCGTATTCGGATGGAATCTCCGCAATTTATGATAACTGATTAGTTAGAATATACTTAATATGCTATTTGAAAATTTTGTTCGGCGCAAATGGTCTCGTTAGATATAGTCAGCATTATTTTAACATTTTTTGATATATTTTTAATTCATTATATTCGTGTCATCGCACCTATAATATTAAATAATGAGTATTTAATCCCAATGGGACTAAGAGTATAAATCACATAAGCCTACATTTAAATAGAGTAAACCTAGTTTAATCTTAAGGTTAAGAATCAATTTATGAGCATTAAGAAATCCATAACTTGACACAGGTCTCCTTCGGAGAGGATTTTGGCGCGGTTCCACATTTGATTATATTAGAGACTGTCGTAGATAAAAAAAAATTGCTAAGCTTAGCAGAAATAGTCCCTGTAGTTCCGGGAATAGAGCTACGGTATCACATGCCTGTCATAGGAGGCGACTAAAACGGGGCTTCCGGGGTTGCGGGCGGCAAGAGTCCAGACTCGAACCATCCAGCAAGCGACCTCGGGAAGGAAGGCGGTATGTGTGGTCGCATACTGTCGTAAACACTACATGGTGTGGGAGGAGCGGAAACTGCTCTCCCAGGGCAGAGCCCGATCGGCGCATCGCGCTTGGAGGGCTCCGGTTGTGTTCCGTCGGAGATCCTGGAGTTCTATAACAAGCGTTGAGGACGGATAAACTTCCGTTTAGAACATACCTCCGATCGATCTGAATTTTGGTACACCTATGGATTTCGACCCGCAGATGAAGAATATCGTACTCAAAATACCCGCAAATAATATTTTTAAGGTCAAATTGCTCAAAAACGATTTTTTTTTTTTGCTGCTATATTTCTCTGAAACAACTGGGTCCACGCAAAAAACATATAGAACAAAAAATATGTATTTCTTTACGGTCTACAACTTTTGTTTGGAACGTTTTTCTCTAACGTTCATATTTATCGCAAAAAGCGCAAAAAACATAAAAAAAAATCGTTTTTGAGCAATTTGACCTTGAAAATATTATTTGCGGGTATTTTGAGTACGATATAAATGTGCTCATGAATAAAGGTAAGGTCTGGATTGGACCCACCCGCTCACTTAGTTTTATATTGTCTTATATGTTCCAACCTAACCTAACCAATTCAATACGAAACACTATAGGCTAGGCTATACGCAATACTATATTATTGGCTAGGTTACGTTGGGACAGGGAAAATTACATTACCGACTAAAGAAAACTCCGCACTATATAAATATAACGCGCGTGCTAAAATGTAATTTTCACAATTTAATTTCTCGCTAACTATGGGTATGCGCCAAAAAACCCTTTAGGGGTTGTCTTCGAACATCCAAAGGAAAGTCCGAGCCAAGTTTCAAATCGATCGGACGTGGGGGTTTTCGGAAGTGCACCACATTTTTCTCCCAAACAACTGGGTTTATGCGGAAAACATATAGAACAAAAAATGTTGATCTTTTTAGCGTCTACAACTTTTGTTTGAAACATTTTTCTGTAACGTTCATGTTTGCTGCAATATACGCGGAAAACCATTAAAAAAAATCATTTATCAGCAATTAGACCTTGAAAATATAATTTGCGGGTATTTTGAGTATGATATTCTTAATTAGGGAGCCATAATCCATATGTGTCTCTTATGACACTCTTGAGAATGAATTGGTGTTAAAAGGATTTATACATTTTTTTCAGGTTCCTAAACCCTTAGGATACGAATTTCTAGACCCGGTTTAATGCGCATTATACATATATTTCACTTAAGTACACCTGTTTTTTTATAATATAGCAGTTGCAGACGAGCATGCAGTCCACCAGATGGCAAGTGGCTACTGCCGCCCATGGACATCTGTAATCAACTCCAGATAGGATTAGATATCCCCACCTGAGGTCGGCCACAGATGCGCCGCTACCCCTGAGGACTAAGCTGGAACGCCTCGGAACAGTCTGTCTCTCTTACCACAATCTTCAAACCGGAACACAGCAGCGCCCAACACTGCTGTTATTAGGTAGAAACAAGTGTGGCGGTGGTGCTGCCGGAGTCGAACCACAAAGGGTTCTACCACCTTCAGACCTAACGTTAAATAAATATTTTATCAGTGTGTTTTTCAAAACAAAACCACTTAAATGAATTTACAAAACACATCACTATAAAAATACTTATCACGTATAAGCCAAGCGTACCACATTATTTAACGAGAACTATTCAATACCCGTATGGTACTGAACTAGTTACTTAACTATTACTCAATGACGACCCAAAGCACTCGCAAGTAAACAGTTGTGGCTAATTAGTATAAATGACATAAGCCTGCATTTATGGAATGAGCGCATCGTTTTATATGGCATGGACCTGAATAGAACAGGGTACTGAGACGCGCTGTGGGTACAATTAACTAAACGACAGATTCTTGTAATGTTTGTTTTGTCGAAAGTAATTTAGTTTTTTTTTTTATAAAATGAACTAGGTAGCCAACAAGCATGTGGTCCTAATAGTAAGTGGGCACTGCAGCTTATGGTACATCGGTAACCAGCTCCATACATAACAGTGGTTCTAACTGAAGTCTATCATTTAGGTTAGGTTAAGTTATGGAATGAGCGGATCGTATTATATGGTATGGACCTGAATAGAAGGTACTGAGACGCGCTGTGGGTACAATTAACTTAACGACAGAGTTTGTATTAACGAAAGCAGTTAGGTTTTTGATGTGAAACATCTATAGCCGCACGTAAAACCGATTTCTGGCGTGGCGACGCATGCCATGCGCAATCGAATTCAATAAATAGTCATCGTTATCTGGAAAAAAATCGTAATATTTTATTTTATCATTATGACATATTTAGTTCCTATCACAATATGTTCTTTTCTGCATATTACTTTTACAAAATAATGTCGATGTTTCACATCTGCCAGGCGTCCCGTGACGGCTCACATTTTTTTTTTTAGAATGATGCTAGCGAGTATGTAGGCCTGATAGTAAGTGGGAACTGCTGCCTGTGTTCTGGTTTGAAGGGTGTGGTAAGGAGACTTCTATATGAGGTACTCCAAGTTTTCCTCAGCTTTAGCAACTCATTTATGGCGAACTTCAACTTAGTTAATTACAGATGTCCTTGTTGTCTATAGGCGACGATGGCTACTTACCATCGGGTGAACTATAACATCCTCATCAAATCAAAAATTTTATTCAACGTAAATCTTAATAGAATTATTTTTTAATATCATCAATCAACTGACTCCTGAAACTTCACAGGTGTTTCGTTAAGTATAATAAGAGGCGAAAAAAACTCCATAATACAAATGTGTAACAAAAAGTCATCTATAATTACAAACCCAAGACAACAGAACATGTATTCTTTGTTTGCTACTTCTATATTATAAAAAAATCCTAAGCATCAAATGTGTAAAATCATCTCAGGCTAAGTCCAAAACAATGAGCTATAGATAGCCTAATGATCACGACCGGTTCATTCGCGGGCGCATCGACTCGAGATTTTACTGTGACCATCATTTAACGTATAGCAGGACTATGTCATATGTGACATGCGATTTTATAAAGTAGCTTCATTATTATTTGTATTTCTGATCACATTGAATATATTATAGAACACATAGAAAGCAATAATTTCTATTTAGCCTTTTTCCTTCCTTTAGATCCTAGTCGATATTCATGGACTTCCTCAAATATTGTCACATTCCTTACGCTATTCCTTAGATCTATCATTCTTACAAGCATCATCTTATCAAACACCCAGAAACTCGAAATAAATAAAAAGTCGAAGGTCGAAACTCCATAACTATAATAATTGTTACATGTGAAATAATGTATGTTATGGAGCTTTATTATCGATATTTCGATCGTCGATAAATAATATCTAATTCTCAAATAATTTTTAACATTGTTGATTATCAAAGCCCAGGGTGTTATATCTCTGATCTCCCGATTGAGGGATCGAGTTTCTAACCATAAGGCTGCTTACTCCGTATGGCATTATGCTTACAAAAAATATTAAATATCCTGCTTATAATCAAACGTGTGGTTACCTACGACCCGGCCCCGCGCAGTCCATCAACGGTCCTTTTATGTTTGTCGCCTAATTATGCAATTTATGCAACGACTCACCACAACCGATGGACCTTGTGCTCTTTTCTATTGTACGCGTGCTAACGACTCGGTTACCATCAGGTTTTGTGACGGTAACATCATCATTAGTAAGTCACTGATATCAGTAAATTTAAATAATATCACAGTTTTTGTTACCAAAGATGTAGTAAGGTAACTGGAGCTTTTTTTTTTAAATTTAATATTATATAAGTAGCAAACGGGTATACAAGCGACAGGGGTAAGTGGATCTGTTAATTTATGGCTACTGCCACCCATGGATTTTTTTATTATCAAGGCCAAATAGGATTCTAGTTTTTCAGTAGGTTTTATTTGACAGTCTTTTTGATTAATCAAATAAAAACATATAAACCTCTCTAATTATATTAATGTCATGACCCAACGCCACGGCTAATTTTACTAAACATAATTTGTCATCATTATATTTTATTGTAGTTGTTCCATTTTAAAAACGAACATTTGATAAGATTATTGTATATGGCTAAAGAATGTGCTCTAAAACTATACGTATCATAGCGTTAAATCAAAAATCGATTTGGATTATAAGGTTGTTCGGAGAACGTAAGTTATTCATACGTCTTCTTTTCATTTTAATTTTAGTCTTAATAGATGATTTAACACCTTTTCAAATCCGAATAGCTGTAGTCCTTGTAGTCTAGAGCGAACAAATGTCGAAACAGAAATGTCAATTTTTAATGACAAAATGTCTGTCAACAAACGATTTATTTTATTTTGTACGTTAAATTAGTCATACAACCTAGAAGGTAACAACGTGAGATATTTATCGAAAAATAACGATCATTACATATTGAAATGTCATCATCATCAAACCATTACTGTCCAAATGCAGGGCATGGATCTCTTGGAATGAGAAGGATTAGGCCAGAGTACACTGTGCTGGCCAAGTTGGTAGACTTCACATTCCTTTGAAAACTTTTATCACTTCTCGGCCTTTTGGTAAGTATAACTGAAATGTAAATAAGTGAAAATAAGCACATTACACAAATGGGCCTTATCAGAGTTTATGTCATGACATTACATTATCGATTATACACCAAAAATATGGTAATTGCATGGTGTAAATTATAAGTGATCTTAATAAAAAGCATCTGGTTGTTCTCGAAATGGACCGGTCATTGTGTCACAGTGACCTTAGTTGGCTTAAGCATCTCGTCGGCCCCAAAAATATCTTGATTGATAACAGATCTAACTTTGTAAAAGGAGTTGTTTGCTTACTTTATTTGTTCAGATTAAGGTTTAGGTAATAACATTTTAATTATAACAGGTATTTATGGAGTGCTTTAATTAAAGAATTTGATGGATTGTTTTAAACATCTTGTCGAACTTTAAAGGGCCCTTTGTATGTTGATTCATTACACTGACTAAATTATAAATATACGTATATTGTATATAGTAACTTAATTTGGCTTTACAGCTAGCACAGATCCATATATTTTAACATAATATTTTTTTCCAAAAAGAGTTTGTATTATAGTCGATCTTACATAATCAGTGGCCCTTACAAAGCCTAACCTACTTAAACCTACTTGTGTTAGTTCTGAAGATTAAATATGCGTGCAACCTGATACAAACTACACCAAAGCTAACTTACTAGTGCAGCTATATGCATACATAACAAAAACAGATGAATAGTGGCGCCACCACAATCAAACAGCTGAGTTCTACTTTTCTACATTTTGAACCACTTTCGGTACAACTCTCGCTTTCATCAGCGCATCGTGAAAGTGTTTACGTCACGCGCGTCATACGCGTCATCAGATATTTGGGGCAGGTCATGATCACTTGCACTTTCAACGAAAGTGAGTGGTCGAAAGTGAATCTAGGTGTTTAAGTGGAATAAAGTTACGACTATTTCAATGGTACGAGTTGATATTTTTTCTACGTGCAAAATGTAAAAAGATCAGAGTTTAGGATTTGTGTTTTTGACAACGTGTCAAAAACACAAATCCTAAACTCGGTCACCCGAATTTTCAATAGTGTCTTTATTTCATAATGATTTAATTGTTTACTTTTAAAATTTTAAAAACCGTGGGTTTGCATTTGATAATTTTTGGTCGCCCTAATTTGATATAGTGTCACTTTTCATTTTTTTCAAATGAAACAAATTAGTAATGTTTGTCACCCTAATTCTAAAATGTCCCATTACTCAATTCCTTGTTTCATTGTATTATGTTTTATACGTTTTTTTTTTTAATTTCAACCATTTAAAATATGATTTATAAAAAAAAATGTCAAAGGTATCTGAGGTCTACCAATACGCACTTGCCAGCTTGGTGAACTATGACCTAATCCTGTTCATTATGAGAGGAGACCCGTGCCCAGCAGTGGGACAATAATGAGTTGTTGATGATGGTGAAAATATGAGATTTTGTAGAAAGAGATTACTAATCTGATTTTTAATCCTCTTATTTGTCCAACAAACTGTGTTAACACTATTCAATAAGTGGCCTGGAATACAAATTAGCCATTAAATTAGTCCAGCGAGTAATTTCATGCTACGAATATCTTAAAACATCACACAATTAACCGCTTATTCAAATACTGACTGACCTTTTAAAAGTGAGCATTTCGTAAACATATCTAACTATTTAGATCAGCGACCACACACGCCTTTATATATCATTTTTGTGTCATGGCAGCATTTTTTGTTTTAGATTTTGATCAGGGTTCATTTATGAAGACGTCCGTAACAACTTTTTATTTTTTTTAATATAGGAGTAGCAGATGACCAGTGATAGCCTAGTGGTTAAAAACTCGGCCTCTCGATCGAGGGGTCCGAGGTTCAAATCCCAGGCACGCACCTCTGATTTTTCTAAATTATTTGCGTATTAGAAATTAATAAGTGATAATTAACGGTTTTATAACGGGCTTAAACGGTGAAGGAAATCATCGTGAGGAAACCTGCACACCAAGAAAAAAATTTCAAAGGTATGTGAAGTTCACCAATACGCACTTGGCCAGCGCGGTGGATTATGGCCAAATCCTTCTCATTCTGAGAGGAGACCCGTGCCCAGCAGTAGGACAGTAATGGGTTGATGATGAGATGAGCGTGCAGTCCACCTATGGGAAGTGGCTTCTGCCGCTCTGGACATCTACAATCAAGCCCCGATAAGATCAGATTCTTACCTGAACTCCGTCACAGATGCGCCGCCACCCCTGAAAACTTGACTGCAATGCCTCGGAAAAGTAGAAAGTCTTAATACACTGATCGATCTTACCTTCACTAATGTATAAAGTGATCATGTTTATTCTCATAAATGCTTATTGTCCGTTTTTTCAAATTCGTTTGTGTTAATCTTACTTAATGAAATGCAATACGACATTGTGTGGTTTGAACATCAAAGTTCATTTATTTAAGTATTAGATTTTGAAATAACAACAAACTTTTTCCACTTCGTTTGCATAACATAACAATTCCAACAAACAATTACATTATTTTGGAAGTTATTTTAGTACATGAGACTACGAATGATAATCTAAAAAAATCTAAAAATAGATGAAGAGAGCGGGTCACCTAAATGGATAAGTAATTAAAATTACCAGATTGCTTGTTCGTGGGAACAGTGATGAACACGCGAACTTTACAATAGACATAATGAGGTTTGAATCGCATGTTTCTTGGTAATTACTTAAAGTGGGATAACATCATTAGCATACAATTTTGAATGGTATTTGAACACACATTATACATAGGAAAGGCGGTAGAACCTGTATGGTTCGGGGTACCGTCCGCCACACCTATTACTAGCGTGAAGCAGTTGCGTTTCGGTGGAAACGTGTGGAATGTGTGGATGCCGGCTGACTTATATATGAAGCGACCATCTTAGTCCTGACAACACATCTGTGTGTGTGAGTATGCGTGTGTGTATATATGTGTGTGTGTGTGTGAGGGGGGGGGCGTTGAGCGTCGTCGTCGTCAAATCCATTACTGTTCCCACTGGGTACGGGGTTGGTCTCAGAATGAGCACGATTAAAGCATAGTCTACCGCGCTGGCCAAGTGCGCATTGGTAGACTACACATAATTTTGAGAACTTTTGTTTAAGATCTCTCAAGAATGCACGTTTTTACGCGATGTTTTTTCTTCACCGATAAAGCAAGTGATAATTTTAAATACGCACATAACTTTGAGAATTCAGAGGTCTGGGATTCGAACCCCGGACCCCTAGAAAGGCCGAGTTTAAAACAGACTTGTTTCAAACAGACTTTAGGCTATCACTGCTTCAACGGCTGAACCTCTAAAAAGTACATAGTTTGAGGTCATGGACATTAAGCCAAGAGTCACATCGAATAGTTGAATGTAGATCAAACGATTTAACTTGAATTATGTGGAAGATTCAAATTCTTACGCTTGGGTGTAATTGCTCATAGAATATTCAGTATATTGATCAGAATAGCTAATAACTACAATAAATCACAACACACCTCAACATTTAGACTTGGGATGTTAGAACGCTTAATTATTTATTTCACAACAGATTATATTAAATCACGTTGTGAATAAAATTGAGCTTATATTCATATGAATAAATATGTTGCCTTTCGACTTATTTTTTGTTTAAATAAATAATAAAACGTTGATTATTTAAGGCTTTTAAAACTTAGGTCGCAATATGAGTGAAAAACATTATTTATTTTAAATAAAAACAATTTCTATACCTACGTTAATTTATCATCTCTAAAAATGTATTTGTCGAATATAATAAACTACGAGTATATTACACCCTTAATTGTAATTTGTAACGTAACAGCGCTACACTGCTGTTATAACATAGAAACAGGTGTGATATTATTAACTATCGACCTTTAAGTATTTGCACTTAAAGGTGGTATAATCTTTTATGATTTGACACCGGGGGCACCATCGCCACACCTTTTCTGCCTAATAACAGCAATCTTGCAACAAAAATAAAAACGTACTTTTCCGAAGCTTAGTCGTCGGGGGTAGCAGCGTATCGGTGGCCGACCTCAGGTATCAATCTAATCTTATCTGGGGTTGATGACAGATGTCCATGGGCGGGAGTAGCCACTTACCATCAGGATTGCTTGCTCGTCTGGCACATCTATATTATAAAAAAAAGATATAATCATAATCAAAAGCTTTAAAAAGTTTTTGATCTGATAATGAGCATTCTCTCTTAAATTTGAAATTAAATACTTAATTAATAGCAACGATTTATTGGAAATACTGATAAATATAGGTATATGCGTAGAACTCATCTAGAACACATTATTTCCAAAAGGGCTTGGCAAATTATAATGCTAAGCCACTGTAATTGTAGGTCAACCTCACGTTACAACATAAATTTAATTACACAATTCATTCGTAAATAAGTCACATCGCTCGATACGTATTTTCAAAACCGTTTTCATATTAAGGTTACCATAATTTTAAACATTTTAATATTAAGACAAGAATATGGCTACGGTATCCCCTGGTAAGGGGCTTTTGGGGGTTGCGGGCAAGAGCGGGAGCTCTAACCGTCTGGCGTTAGAGCGGTAAAATCCAACATAATTAATATGGATGAACTAAAAACTTTCGTCAACCCATTTCTATCCCACTGCTGGGCATGGGTCTTCACTCGAAGCGATAAGAATTTAGGCCATATTCCACCACGCTGGCAAAGTGCATATATGTACTTCTTAGTAAGGTTTAATTTATTTAGTTCATGGATGCAATTTCTAGAGTATTTTATTGCAATGCAAGATCTTAGGTACCATAATCGCTCCCAGCATAAAAAAATATATTTGGTCAAAATTTTAAGACAAATGTGGCCGTTAGGTATTTATCTTACTCAAAACTTGAGGTCTAAACAGTCATATTTTTTAGTTATATCGGTGACCTAAGGCCACAGTGTCAAATTTTAAGGCTCTATCGCAGCGAATGAATTTGTATCGCACCACTTAGAGTCACATCACTAGAGCTAGATCGTTACTATGCATAAACAGCTTTATATAAATATGTTTTACATAGTCTCTACATTTTTTGAACACAATGAAATTGCCAACGAGCATGCAGTCCACCTGATGGTAAGTGGTCACTGCCGCCCATAGATATCTGTAGCCAGATAGCCAGAACGGGGCTTCTACTTAAATCAGATCATAGATGCGTTGTCACTCCTGAAGACTATATGATAACTTCATAAGAATCTCCGTCAAAATGTTCAATTTGTACCATCTACTAAGGATGGCGATTCTTTCCGAAAAAGCGAAAATAAGTTCAACATCAGGACCAAATAAGCACTGAAATATTTATCTGTCACTAAAAAATGTCTATAACATAACACATTCAACCAACTTTGAAAAGATCGACTCTCTATTCTCTAGGATGAAAGATCGATTCACTGGATCGATCCATTGCTGGAGATCTATTAAAATACTCGATTTTTTGACCCAAAAGATTGATTCTTCTATTAATTGATATACGATCGTTTTTGAGATCAGATCGAATTTGAATTTGAATTTATATTATTTATTTTATTTTAGATCATATCGAATTTTAATTTGAATTTATCGCGATAATAAATTTGAGTGTAAATTGATGTCTGTCTGTGTGTGTGTCTATGGTGATTGCAACCAACATACATCATAATGTAAGCAGTGCAATGTTCATTTATTATTGAGATGTTTTTTCCTTATATTAAGAGTGGTACCTATTTTTTCTGAGCAATTAAAATGGATTCGGCTTAAATGTCAACGTTATTAAATATGAGGCGCACGTCACTCTTATCTTTCGATCAAAGTTAGTGCTAAAGGGCGGGTTGCACCGAAGGCCCGTTTAAAGTTTGCGTTAACTATAACAATAACTTTGACGATAGCGATTGATGGAATGTAACAATTACGTATTGCACCAAATTATTTGTTGTTACTGGCATTTGTGTCATTATTCTCATATTTTTAATGGACATTTGCAACACCAGAGGACTCGCCAATGCATCGCCTGCTTGAAAGTAAAGCTCTTTTTACACCTTTTTTGAAGAGCCCCAAAAGCGCTCCGAGAAAACCTCAGGAGGAAGTTCATTCCACATCTTGCAATGGTGGAACATTGCTTAACCATAGATTTAATGACTGGTTAATCTTTTGTTAAAGTTAAAGTTACATGGTGCAACCCACTAAATGTAGCAATAAGATGTTATCACTGTATTATTTCATTTGAGTGTTTAAAATTAATATAGACCAATATTGTGATCAATAACCTTTCAATGTGACTATTTAATAAATCGTTTCCTTTTCATTGTGATAAAGGTTCCTAATGCATTTTAAATGGATAAGTGCAGTGCATTAATTTGACGCTTTTATGTATGATAGCTGTTATTACCTTTTCGAGTTTTCATTATATCATTGCATAAATCTTTCACGTAACTTTACCTGTGTTATTATTATTATTTATGAACTGTTCCGAGGTATAAGATAATTTAAATGAAAACTCTTTTTTCTATTCTTTAGTGAAAGTCCCGTTAATATCATAATATATGTAGTTGCTGCCACACGTGGATAACTGAAGAACTCAATAGTGACTGGGATTCTCCCAGTTCTTTATGCGAAGAAACTTAAGATCACCAGTTGAAAGTGGTGGAACCATTTGTGGTACGACTTCGGCGGCACCATTGCCACACTTATATCTACTTAACAACAGCAGTTTTAAGCGCTGCTGTGCTCTGCTTTAAAAGGTGTGGTAAGGGAGACAAAATTATCCAAGGTGTTCAGCTTAGTCCTCAGGGGTAGGGGCGCATTTATGGCCGACCTCAGGTAGGTTTCTTATCCTATCTGGGATTAATAACAGATATCTATGAATGGCAGTAGCTACTTACCATCAGGTGGACTGCATGCTCGTCTGCTACTCCTATATTACAAAAAAACAAGGACTGCCTAAAATATTGATGAATTGTTACAAATTTTTACACATGTTTGACAAGATGTAGCTGTATCAAAATGGTACTCTCAGCAAAATCTTTTTCATTACAGTTAAATTAAATGATAATAAAACTCATTGATAAACGGAATCTATAATCGTTTGTCTATTCGTAAATAATTTATTACATCAATATTATATTTATTAGCGGCAGTGGTTGAAAGCTTATATCGAATTGGCATCTCTAAGATACAACTTAAGCGTGAACCTGAGAGTAATAATAATTATAGAGCGCGTCAATGCCGCTAGAACCATGATATTAGCTTTATTGTAAGCAAATATACTGTGCCTGCTTAAAAGTAGCTTAGTCGTGATATAACATATTCTTCTAGTTTTCACAAATTCTAGTGTTAGGGAGTTATTTTTGTCGCTTCTATAACGAAACACTTTGCGAAGTGGTGGTAGACTAATTGACGTTCAAAAAGAATTTTCTGAAGAACGTACATTTAATATATTTTTTTTTGATTTGATTTGAAGACATTTTAGCACAATCACCACATTTAACCTAACTTAAATTAGAATTATTACTGACTTTCTTATATAGAGTGGTGATCGTATCCTAGTGATGGCGTTCTTACTTGTTAACTGTTCGCACCTAAATAGGCTCGCTCTATTTATAATTACTTTACTCACTCACACTGCTACTCATGATAAATTTACAGAGCCGGTCATTTGAACTTGTCACGATTATCTGGCTCGTGCTGTATTACCGACCGTGATGTTTTAATATGTAAACAAAAAATATCTGATCGCATATCTTAACTGCAATTGAATGTAATACAAAAACACTTCTTGAAGTGATATTGACCTTTAGAAAATAAATAGGTTATTTTTAATTCACTTCTGAACAATGTTCTTAAAAAACTGTAGAATGGTGCATACATCGAGACATAATTAGTGAATCATTAATACTAACTAGGTATATCACCATATATTTACGGAGTGATATGTCTTTATTTAGGCAGTGATAGCCTAGTGGTTAAGAAACTTGGCCTCTCGATCAAGGAGTCCGAGGTTCAAATCCCAGGCACGCACCTCTGATTTTTCGAAATGATGTGTGTATTACAAATTAATTATCACTTGCTAAAACGGTGAAGGAAAACATCGTGAGGAAACCTGCATACCTGAATTTTAAAAAAAAAAAAAAACATAATCTCAAAGGTCTAGTGAGGTGAAGTCTACCAACATGCACTTGGCCAGCGCGGTGGACTGTGGCCTTTTCATTCTGACAGGAAACCCGTGCCCAACAGTGGGACAGTAATGGGTTGATGATGATGTCTTTATTGTTTGAGGATATGAGGATAGGATGTTCGAGGAGGATATCATTGATTTCTCACATTGCGTTTGGCCAATAGTGTATGTAGATTTTTTTATAATATTCAAGTAAAGAAACCAGCCCATATGGTCAAGCATGCTTATCTGGTAGTATCTGGTCACGCATGGACATCTGTAACCAGCTCTTTAGAAATATGTAACAGGAGGTTTTCTGGAAGCTGACACTGAGGACTAAGATAGCCGCCTCATATGTAAGTCTTATCATAAAACCTCATTTAAGTCGAAAGATAAAACTTGGATGACCTAAGTAATACAGGTATTAAGGAAAAAGATAAAGATAATAGACAAATAAATTCCATATTATTTTATTTTACATATTTACAAGCATAATTAACAATAAAAACTTAACTACGAACTATAGTAAAAACCTGTCAAAATAGGAATAAGGGTAAAACACGTAAAATATACAATCAAAAACGTAACAAACTAGGTATTTTAGAGAAAGCAAACGTATGAAGAGAGCTAAAGGCAGACACAATCCAGAAATGCACCTAATGAATAACAGCAGATATCTTATAGAAATATTTAAGCCTTAAAACTACTTAAATAGGATTATTGCTAATAACAGGTTGTCATTAGCATTTTTCATGAAGAAGATTATATCGAATAGAAATTATGATATTAAATTAGTTTCAGCGCTTATTTCGTAAACAAACTTTATATTGAAGTAATGATAGGGCAAATTTCTCTCCATATTTTGTATATGTATTTAAATTAAGCAAGTTATTGTTCTCAACTCTAATTAAAATAAATTTACATGGCATTTTTATGAAAAAATTGTTCACAAAATGTAAATGGCTACTTTGATCAAATGTTACGTATAAGGTTTTGAGTTTACAACAACGACTTAAGGCTCGTTTATATGTATATACAAACATTGATCGTACTAGACACGTCCCATTAGACAGTATGATATTCTCTTAAACAATGTGTTATTAATTTATAATCGTAAAACAGCCATGGAGACACGAGCCGTGCTTGTAAGTAAAACGCGGTGGAAAAATATTATTTTATCTACCATGGCACGTGTCTGGTACAGCCAATATCTGTACATTCATGCCCGTTATTTATAATCAATCTATACAATTTTAACCTACTAAAAATAATAAATGACAATTTCTACTAGGTAAAAAAAATTAAGTGTCAATCTTTGACAGGCCAAACAGAGGATAGATTAAATATTAACAACGGGAAATAAACGATCCGTTACAGTACACAAAACATCCATTACATATGTCACGAAATACCTTAAATTATTTTCGTGATCGTCATTACATCACAAATGACAAAATGATTTCCGTTTAATGACCGAATAAAACTTTCCAGTGGGTAATATAGAACAATGGACATTATACAATAACAATTTGTTATTTGTTTTCTACATGTTAGTCTTTATGAGTTTGTTTATGGTGTGACATTAAAATAATATCATTGGAATAATTTGTAATTACATATTGTAGACACCGATGATAGGAATAGTAGGTCGTAGGTTCATTCAGAGTTTAAATTTCGAAAAAAATAATGTTAAAAATATGTCAGAAATTATGAATGACGGTACATTTAGGTATAACAACTGATATCGTACTTGTGAGACACGCTTCGTGACAACAAAATCATATGGTTTTATATAATATGCATGAATGTTTTATATCTTCCGTAATATGACTGTGTATACACGAACCGTGCCTGTCAAAATATTGTATAGAAAAATATGATTTTGTTTGACACGACACGATGAATATCTGTACATATAAATGGAAAGTTTTTTTATAAAAAAGCAAGATTTTAAAAACAGATGTGCGTATTGTATTTAGGCAGATCTTCACAATAAGAATACTGCGTAGTCTTGTAGACAATATGAATCGATTTTAAAATCAACAAAAAATCCAAAATTGAAAAATTCATGTAGAATTCTATATAATGTTCTAGAATTGTACTTGAAATTTTATGGAGTTGACAAATTCAGTACTACTAGGTAAATTAAAACATCAGGCTCCATATTTATGTATGCCATATGCGACATCATGTGTCATTGGGCAACGTAATATTTTACTTCCAACTGAGTGAGAACCTAACTTTATTTTAGGGCTAAGAAGCTCAAAAGGTAGTGACTGTTCATACATGGAAGAAACCAAGATTAAATGTTAAAATGTTAAATTGCCAAGATCCTTATCGGAACTGAGTGCGTTTACATTGTACATACATTTTCTAAAATATCCGAGTTATACCAATTCAATTTATTTTAGCGGTATGGAATGTTAATTCAGTTTACCGGATTTTAAATAATTAACAGATATTAATGAAATAATAACGAAATAATTCACTAATTAAGAGATTTTAAGAGGTTGTGTGGTACAATCGATAGGTAGGCGAAAAATGGTACAGATTGATTATTAATTATTAACAACGATATTAAACCATGCTGCTCATTCAGTAGAAAGACAAACAGAATATGATTTACATTTAAAAATCATGTGAAGATAATTATAACGTCAGTTACACTATAAACGCACTCATTTCGCTATAGTTTTATCCGAAGACGTGAAAAGAAACTATTCAACTTCATCTGGCACGTTTATCTTACGCTCTAATACTATCTAATCACATCACAGAATCTATATATAACTTAGAATTACTATTGAGGCCTTTTGACGGTACGAAACGTTCTTACTTTCGTTTGTCGTGCCCTTTGATAAGTAAAATAGAAAGATACTTCACCCCCTTAAATTTGCATGAAGCCACAAAAGGATGATTTTATTTGTTGTTTTAATTCTTGATAAATAAAAAACATCTTACGTATAAATAAATATCTATTTCAAACATTTTAGAGTCATTTTAGAACGGAGACGTGGAAAGACTTTATTTACGCAACAATCTCAATTCTCAAAACTGGTTACACTTTCTTGTTAGGAGTGATCAATCTATGTATTTTACTCATCTAAGGTCGTGCCTTAAAATGCGGTGTATAATTTCACTGGCCATCGCATTGTATAAAATATGGCTGGTATTCTTAAGTAACTTGATTTTATTACGAAGAAATTTAAGATTACGCGAAATAGGTTTAAGTTCAGATGAGTAATTGAGCCTTGCAAGGGATTGATTTAAACCTACATAAAATACAGATAAGGCCTTGATGTTTCACTTAAACTACTTACATTAAAAGGATACAAAACTATTCTAATGCCGAGGATGGACATACACCGGCCACTGGTAGACGTGTCTTGCTGTACCCTAGAAAAGAAAAACAATATTACAATAATTGTAGTTAAAAACTAAAAACCACGCTAAAATCGCACAAGGAAAATTGTTACTGGCGATTCTGCAAAATGGGACAAAATTATTAAAATGGTGTATTGTCATCGGTTCTTGATAAGTGTTTAAAATTTCAAATTAATTGGAACGTTCAAAGTGGGTAAAAATTGAGTTTAAAGATTCCGTTACATACATACATACAAACATACATACATACATAAAGGTCTAGCTAATAAAAGCGTATTGAAAAGTGTTTTAAAATAATTTAAGAAGACTTGTCTGAAACACGTTCTCTTCTCTATCTCTCATTCTCTTTTTACCCAATGTACGTTAATATTCATGTTTAATGTTCAATTATTTCGAGCGTATAAATGTATCATATACACGAAAAAAATGTACCTATATGTTTTATATGTGCTGTTACCCAAACGGCTTAACGTATTTTCTTATATATAATAATTCTCATGTCACAATGTTAGTTACCGTACTCCTCCGGAACGGCTTTACCGATTTTCACCAAATTTTATATGCATATTCAGTAGGTTTCAGAATCGACTACTATATATTTTTCATACCCTTAAGTGATAAGGGTTTTTCACTCTTAACATTTTTTTATTTATATGGCAACAAAAAGTTTGCCGAGTCAGCTAGTAACATATAAAGTACGAAGATAAGACTACATTTTTGAATCGGGTTTTTGTTATTATAATAATTTGTATATTATAATGGGACGATAAAGGCATTTAGATCACCTAATTAATTCATCAGCCTTAAACTCTACGGTTGAATATAGACTTGCCCTAAAAAGAGCATTTACCATTTGCAAGTTACAGGTTGCAATATAAATGAATTCTTCCATGATATATGATAATTAAGTTTGTAATTTATAAACATTTTTACGTAGTTCGCAGTTAAACATGAAATTAATCTGTCACTATAAGATAAATAGCATTTATCGATAGTATTCTAGTAATTTGAATCAAATTACAGCTTATTATAAGCCATTCGCGTTTATTTGTGAATGCAAAACGTTTATGTAAATTGCAACCACCTTCGTGTCACTCAACACACATCTTGAATATTCCTGAGAAACTTTATATTATAAATGCAAATGTTTTGTTTATTTATTTCTTATACTTTCACGCCTTCATTACATAACCGATTGTCATCCAATTTTTTACACACATTGTCAAAGGTGTATAAAAGAACATATGGTACCTTTCATTTCGAAAAATGGTACTGTTTCCAATGGATAAATAAAAATCTCTGAATGCAATCCTTTTACCTGAGGCTTCAGGTAAAAGCTAGTATTACATAAGGCAAAGATGCAGTACATTCTTTTATTTTCATTACGAACAATATTTTGTTACGGAAGTAATTAACAAAATTTCTTTGGCCCCATACAATAACGCACACGAACATATAATTTTCGTGTACGTACATAGATGGTGAAGACCTATCACGCACACATCAAATAATATACTATTTTGTACGTGTCCTCCATTTTAGATACAATCTAACGTGTAGTATCTTTGGTAAGAACGTGCAACATTTCTATATCCTTCTGATGGGACATGTGAAACATTGGAACAAAACAATTTTCACTTTACTACAATTATATAAAATGCTCAATATCATTAATTTATTTGGTGATATCACTAAAACATAATATTCAATATATATTTAAGGCATGATAATATTCTTTCGCTACTTTTCCACCGGTTTCAAAAAGTAGAGGAGGTTCTCAATTTTCACTTTTTTTCTCGTTCACAGCACAATACTTCTTAAGGTTAAAGTTAACTAGTTCAACAACAATTTCCATTTTGATTAATGCCATTATTATTTTAATTGAAATATTCATCTAAGATATACCAATTACATGGTTGATACTCACTTCTTGCGCGTCCCTATGAATCCTCCTGTTGGAATCCTTTTCGTACTTCCACTGAAGGTCAGCAGACGAGTCGCCGCTGGAACCGTCGATGTTATTTGTCTCAATATCATTGTGTTTCGCATCTTCTTGCTTTCTGATCTCCTTTCTACTGTTTAGCTCGTTTACATAAGCGGGTACGAAGTATCTTATTCCGAAGCCTGGCAAGTTTTGTGAGCTAAGGAATTGGGTTGGTGATATGTAGTTTTCAACGGGCCGTGCCTTGATTGGTTGATGCTGTGGTCTATATGAGTTGGCGAATCTCTGGGCGTTATTTAGGGGTTGTGCGGGCGGCGGGGATACATTGTATGCCACTTGCGTGTATCTCGGCTGAGGTATGAAGAATTGGGGTCGCCTGGAAAACAAGCAAAGGGTCTATACTACTATACAATATAAGTATTACTGCTATTAGAAGTATAACTGGATCTTATATGTAAGGATTACCTTATCGAACGGATGGATTACTACAAGCTTACCTCAAACTACTTTTTATTAATATAAAAGCGTAAACCTAACCCACAACTACTGGATACGGATATTACTGGGCTAGTCTGGATGGCGTCCAAACTTGATCTGTGTTGTCTATGAGAACTAGGGTATGTGTATCTATTTCATATTGACACATCAAATACTACTAACGGCCTACAAATGACAAATATGCTGATAAGTATGAAAACTAACTTATCTTGATCATATCCAATAAAAATGATATAGACAAATAAGGAAGAATATATTAAAAGTGATCATATAATTATGTATCTTATTTGTTACATCACAGTAGGCGTTATTTTGATAATGTAATAAAAATCAGGAAAGTCAAATAAGTATAAAGATAATGTCAAAATGAAAATTTACGGCTGACCTCTAATATTATCCTCTTTCGTCAGCATTCGTTCGTATTTGAGTAAATGATAAAGTCGATAACGAAAGCTAATTTGGAATATAAATGTTAACAGCAATGGCAGTTACAAAATAAACGGCCCAATTCAATAATCACAAATCGATTTCTACGCTCAGTTGATTGAGCGTGACAAGTGACCGGTTTAGACGCACGGGTCATATTTTATACCTTTTGGAGTACCCTAGTTGACATGCTACTTTTAGCATCGGCGATTCGCGTTTGGCGATTGCAATTATGCCGTATCATGTTTCGGCGTTTCGCGGTGGATCGCGGTATAGAAAACGCTTGTGAGTGAATTACTGCTGCAACATGGTTTTCGTGTTTAATTGCTGCGTCGAAAGTCCAAAAGTAGCCGATCCAAAAGATTGGCATTCAGACAGTCTGACTTGTTCGGGCTGCTGTGTAAATGTAGTTTAATCATCGATCGCCGAAACTAAAAGTAGCATGTCTGTTGGAGCTTATGAAGCGGATAAGGTAATTACAGCTACTGACAGTTTGTACAACTATTTTTAGAAGAATGAATGTATCTGTTCAAAAATAAACACGGATTAACATGAAACTACTTTTTTTTATAATATAAGAGTAGCAGACGAGCATGCAGTCCACCTGATGGTAAGTGGCTACTGCCGCCCATGGACATCTGTAATCAACCCAAGATTGATTGGATTAGGTATTCCTACCTGAGGTCGGCCACAGATGCACCGCTACCCCGGAGGACTAAGCTGGAACGCCTCGGAAAAGTCCCCCTTACCACACCCTTCAAACCGGAACACAGCAGCGCCTAACACTGCTGTTATTAGGTAGAAATAGGTGTGGCGGTGGTGCCGCCGGAGTCGAACCACAAAGGGTTCTACCACCTTCAAATTAAGTCCTTAATTTAATAATTACTTAATTAAATACTTAATTTCACCTTAAGTCAACGAAATGAAGCTTGAACGTCCAAATATATGATATAGCATGCAGTCCACCTGATGGTAAGTGACTACTGCCGCCCATGGACATCTATAATCTTGCTCGTCTCGTACTCCTATATTATAAAAAAAATACAGAGCCCTTATGCAATTACCAATGTGCGTTAGGATCCGGTGCGTCATTAGCTCGTTCCTCCCAGACGGGCGCCGGCACGCGGTACGGCTGCGGCGGTGGCAGCGGCTCCGGTGTCGGCGGTAGCACTGGCCCACTCTTCGTGCCGAACTTCACCATGATCCCGTGTGCGCTGGACACGTACACGAGCAGGCAAGTCAGCACCTACGACAAAGAGGATGAGATTTATATACGCGTTGCAATGTACCAGGGAGTCCCTAGTGTAAGGGTATGTATTCATTACAATACTTTTTAAATTATTTAATGGTAATAGGAATCTATTTAATTCTGGTGAGTAGCAATCTAGCGGGAAACTATATAAATAGAAAGAAGGATATTATATGGCTTAGAAAATAAGATGTCATAGAATGGATTGTCAGAAGAGAAAAAAAAGAATGGAGTTGTTATTGATTTTTTTTATATAAAATAGTCTATCAGGAATACTGAGCCTACTCTAGTTATGATGATAGTTATGATGATAGATATCCAGCTAGGGATTTTTCATATGTTAAAGTAGCAAACAAGCTTACAGTCTGAATAGTATGTCACCAATGTCATGCATGGACATCTGTAATCTACCCCACATAGAATTGGAGTCCTCGGTAAACTCGGCCATAGATGTATTGCTCTACCACTAAGGTCTAAGTTGGAATCCTTCGGTAGAAGGGTAGCCTTTTCAATCCAGAACAAGGAAACTCTTCATGCTGCTGTTCTTACAAAAATAATGTCCTGTTTCGTTCTTCAAAATCGAACCATGAAAAGTTTTTTTAAGTTAACAAAATTGATACATCGTTACTTCACTATAAATAATACGAAAATACTAAAGGACTCGCTAAATGTGTATGCAAACACGCACTTTAGGCAATATTTTCCGTGGAGATTGCACATTAATTTATTTAAATTCGATCAGAGTGTCCATCTTAGCCTTGGCGTGATTACAAATATTCGTAATCTTTTCTCACGCAAGCGCTTCCAAACAATTAGACTCAAAGTAGATTGTGTTAGCAATTTTGGTTATGTACGAGTATTTCAGTAATGTTTTAAACAGCTCCTCTTTGAAGTTACGATGTTACATTTTAACGAGATTCTCACAGTTAAGCTTGGTTCTAATTTTATGGCGCTTCCTAAGGCAAAAAGTGGTTAAATAATTCCTGAAAATTGTATATATGTACCATCGAAATATAATTGCCCCTTTCAAAGCTTAAGCCTGTTATTTATCGTCGTCAACCCACTATTGTCATACTGCTGGGCGCGGTCCCAGAATGAGAAGATTTAGGACATAATCCACCGCGCTGGTCAAATATGTATTGGTAGATAGACTTCATAATATACCTTTGACAACATATTTTTGTTTGAAAATTTATCAAGTATGCAGATTTTCTCATGATGTTTTCCTTCTCCGTTAAAGCTAATGATAAATAATTAATTACTAATATTTATTTGTTTATCACAAACAGATAATTATATATGCATTAGTTTCAAAAAGAATTGCAGCCAATGTATGTCAAATATGGCATCCAGTAATCATTATGGAATGATTAGGTATAATTAATATTAAAACTTTTAAAACGTATTGGTCTTAATTGACAAATGTAATCAACTTGCTAACAAATTGACTTACAATTAGACAAATTACATCTATTACCGCGTAGCTACGACCAAATAATGTATAAGGAATAGTCGTCCGAGCTTATCTATGTAGCTAATAAATAATATAATCGGAACACTCAGATACATTAGTCTTATTTATAAAGGTAAAACCAGTTAATTGCCTAAAGAGCAGAGGGCTTGGTATAATATATTATAACCTTATACCAATTCATATTAATATTGCAATATAAATTTTTTATAAACTACCTTTTTGGTAATAGAAGTAAAAGTTCGCATAAAAAGGTGGAAAGGAAAGTAGATTAATCCGATTTTCATGGAAATTTTAGAAATAAGTAGAGAGAGAAAAGCTTACATTCGAATTTCGTATTAACCTTTCTTAAGTTTGTTATTACTTTACAACTACAAACCATTTCTTGTGGTACGTCTCATAATGTACTAGTTCTTTTTAATTTTCTCATTTCTCCAACAAAATTAAAATTCTTTAATTTAAGCTATACTTAACCAAATTTTAATTCTCAACATGTATAAAATATGAACTTTGTTTTTCAGGAGATAAAAAATAATAATTATAAAAGACAAACAATTAGACTCAGAGAGTTGTTAAAATATTAATATTTCGACAAATGTAGAAAACCTAATAAATGTAATAATTGAATGTGGAATTGTGGGAACGGTAACTATCTCCCATCAACGTTGCAGACAAATATAATATAATAGAGTAAGATAAAGTGCATCTATTAGAGGTATGTAGTAAGTCTTGCCGAATCGAATTTTCAAAATCGCGGGAAATGACGCTCGTTTATAACGTTTTATCACGCACTATTACGATTTGTGTTAGTTCATCTTTGAAACAGTTCAATTTTTACCAGCTTACGGAAGGTAATGTTTTTCGAGCGTTACTTTAAACACACGCATAGTTTTGTTAATAAATTGAGAAGTATACCAGATGTACTTTAAATTCTAACTCAATTGTGATATCAGTCATCATCATCATCATCATCAACAACCCATTACTGTCCCACTGCTGGGCACGGGTCTCCTCTCATAATGAGAAGGATTAGGCCATAGTTCACCGCGCTGGCCAAGTGCGTATTGGTAGACTTCACATACCTTTGAGATATTTTTTTTATAAATCTCGCTGGTATGCAGGTTTCCTCACGATGTTTTCCTTCGATGATATCAGTCAATACCAATTTATTACAATACCTCGAATATGCTTTTAACAGTTACTTCCCCTGCAGAATTATTGACTTTTTTTATCGTCAGGAAAACTTGGCACGAGTGCCTTCCGCCACAGGGGCCTGATGGTGTCTCCCCGCAATGCTGCGGGGGTGGAGACGCGGTAACACTTGCGCACACACCGCGACTCCACCAGTGCTGTCCAACCGAGTCGTAGTCAAACGCGCTTCAGGAGGGTTGCCACCAATATCGGCGTGCCGGAACAGAGTTATTGACTTGGTACAAATAACATCTTATACAAAGGAGAATGCCCATTCTTGGTACTGATTTTTCTCATGCGTCATAATGAAAGTAATATTAAAATTATTTTTTTGATTTTTTTACATACTTTGTCGATCAGAATAGTTTCTTTGAACAGGGGATTCCATTTAAGATAAAATAAGACGAAATCTTGATTGTTGTTCTTAAAAATTAAAATGGCGGAATTTTATACTCGGAATTCAATAAGATCTATTAGTGTTTTGATTAATGATTTTTCTCATGCATCAAAATGAAAGTAATATTAAAATTATTTTTTGATTTTTTTACATAGTTTGTCGGTCAGAATAGTTTCTTTGAACAAGGGGGTTCCATTTAAGATAAAATAAGACGAAATGTTGATTGTTGTGCTTAAAAATTAAAATGGCGGTATTTTATACTCGGATTTCATTATTTTAGGTTTTTAGGATTATTTTAGGTTTTTTTTACCTACTACCTTTAAAAGTAAATTGAATATGTTAGTCGAACTACATTATAGATACCTACTATCAGTTAAAACCTACCATAAATCTATCGTCGGATATTTTCGATTTTGTGGTTATGTAACATTTCGGTAAATAACTTCAGAACTCGGGTGCTGATCTAAAAAATAATTATTGGTGGTAGTATTTGGTTAATTATACATCGTCCACAACAAGTTTCAATTTGACGCAACTCTGGACGGCGGTCCATACTTTCATGGGCATTGTCCTTTATACGTCTTAACTAAGTAGTAACTATAGCATTACTAATATAACTAGCAAAAAGCGCAGCTTTATAAGGGCTCGCGTATCGTGATTTGCAAAAAATATTTTTAAGTATATATAGGTATAAGCTATTGTGGATGTCTGAAACGCAGTACATTATAAGCTAATCTGGGGTCGGTTACCAATCAACAAGATGGTGAATGACCTTTATTATTCTCTTCACGTCGATTTGGGTCATTTATCAGTGAATGTTGAATTCACCACGACTTCTTTAATTTACTAAAGCTCCGAGGGATACATTCCGTAAAGCTGCGAATGAGCTACTAATTAATTCTATTAAATAACATTTTTATCAATTGTTAAATTAACTATTAAATTTACTACTCAATTAGTTTTGTATTTTTTTTTATGTTTCTATCTAACATAACCAATTCTATATAATACAGGAACGAATTTCCGTAAAACACAATGTGATAGTCGCTAAATTGTAAATTTGTCACTGGCTTTTTGTCACAAAGAAAGTATTTTTTGACGATGGAAATGAAATTTGCGGACGGATTCTAAACGGGTAGTATTTAAACGAGTGACTGCAAATAAAAGTTTTGAATGACAAAAATAATGAATTTTGGTTATAGTATTACTAAGGGAGCAACTGGCTGCGAGTGAATCAAGAACAGCAACTTACAAACATTAATTTGAGCGACCTAATATTTTTCTAAGTGTAAACATTACGTCCTGCGTTTTATTCAATATTTAGCAAATGTTTTTTTTTTTTTAATACTGAGCAGCATTTTATTTTAAATGAAGTGTTTCGAATACAAAAATCACTTTGAAAAATACTATAATAAGTAGAATATTGTGTGCTCATGTCATTGATCATGAATAAAGGTAAGGTCTGTATTCATACAGATTGAGCCCACCCGCTCGCTGGGCGCTGTCGCGCCCTGCTCGCTTCGTTTTATATTGTCTTATATGTTCCAACCTAACCTAACCAATACAATTACAAAAACCTAATCTATCTTAATACTAAAGTTGCCTCTCTATATTTCCAGTCGCTCACTTAGTAATGTAGTCGCTCACTTAGTAATGTAGTCGCACAAGTTATTAAAACAGTCAGTCGCTAAGTTTTTTTTTTATTTGATTGTTTTATAATTTCCCACTGTAAACAAAAACTTAGATTAATCGGATATGTGGAGTTTTTGAAACTGCACTGCGTCAAAACATTTATAATATCCAACGAATGTTATAAAGGCGAAAGTTTGTGAGTATGGATGGATGTTTGTGCCTTATATTAATCGGATTTGAATGAAACTTTAGAGTATTACAGTCTATAAGTACACCAGTATAACCTGGAGAATACAATTCATAAAGATATGGCTATACTATACTTAGTTGTCAGAGCTATATTGATGTACCTACCATACGATGATACGTAAATTTTATATGAATGGATTAATAGTAATTAATTAGATACATTTTCGGTACGCATATTGTAAATAGATTAACTTTTTCTTTGACACTAAATAAATCGGACGGATAGTTTAAATTAAGGTGGTAGAACCCTATGTGGTTCGACTCCGGCGGCACCACCGCCACACCTAGTTCTGCCTCATAACAGCAGCACTGTGTTCTGGTTCGAAAAGTGTGGTAAGGGATACATGGTTTTTCGAGGCGTTCCAGCTTAGTCCAGTTTAGTCCAGGGGTAACGGCGCATCTGTGGCCGACCTCATGTAGGAATATGTAATCCTATCTGGGTTTGATTGCAGATGTCCATGGACGGCTGTAGCCACTTACTACAGGTGGACTGCATGCTCGTCTGCTACTCATATATTATTAAAAAAAAACTTATCTGAGACGTTCCAGTTTAGTCTTCAGGGGAGCGGCGCTTCTGTGGCCGACCTCTGTTAATTACAGATGTCCATGGGCGGCAGTAGCCACTTACCATCATATGGACTGTATGCTCGTCGGCTACTCCTATATTATAAAACAAATAAAAACTTGAAACAAAACGCTTTTAAAATACACCGGTGAAACCTCGGTGAAGCGCTGCCACGTTAGCATTTTCATATTTTTGATTGACATAATTATGTCATAAATGTCTGCATTCATCATGACGTTTTTTTTTTATTCTGCCATTATTTAAACAAAAATAATTCAAGTCATACAACCATCAATGTTACACTAAATTTAAATTTGATAAAAAGTGTTTTTTTTTTGTGTACAAAACCTTATTTCAATCATGTTGGTCCAATCTAGACATGACCTTAAGTAACTATGATAAGTTTCAAATTTATAAGCCCTGTAGTTTTTTCAAAAAAGGGATGGAAAGCTTGCAAGATTTTCGAATTATAGAGGACTCGCTTCGCTCGCCCTAATAACTACAATTAAACAAAAATATGTCCAATAATTTTGCACTGTCATCAGACTTACATTTTACAAAATTTCAGCTCAATTGAATACCGGGAAGTAGGTAAAATTTAACTCATAAAATTTTACCCGACATACATACAGTGCAAGTATTTGAAATAAATGTTTCTTTTTTTCTTTCATTCAAGTCAATAAAATATTGTAAAACAGTTTTCAAAACACGCTCTGTTGGTTTTAGCTCAACTATTTAAGATCGTATAAAAATAGTAAGCTTACATAGTATGAGAAATCGACACATTGTTAAGCTCATTCGACCCGTATCTATTAGTTGATATGAATTACGTACACCCAGTTACAGCCGCCATTGTTTTTGTGAAGTTAGCACATCAACCTTGCAACCTTTTTTTCTAAAGCTTCACTTAGTTACTAAAGATGTGTGTTGACTGGGAACATTCGCTTTGTCAAATAGCAGCACATTAGTAATACAACGTGAAACCAAACATCTGGATGCAACATTTCATACTTCGGTTTTAATAATATTTAAAATATTTTTGATATTGTCCATATGAAAGCTTAATTATTTTTTTAGCTTATTGACGCACATTACAGCCTAAATTTTGTTTACAGCGATGACTTGCTCTATAAAGTATATAAGGGACAATCGAAAATACCCGTGATAGGATGGGATAATTTACTAAAGTTTTATCACGCAATAGTTAATTAAAAGATAACACGATAATGTGTGTGTTACTAGCTACTTATTTGTAGTTAAGTAGGCATTTTGGTATAAATTAGTCTCTTAGGCAGCTGTCTAGGATGGGACATTTTTGTTGATTGTAATATTTTTTGTTCGACCTCACATATAACATACAGAAAAATAAAAAGTAGAATCGTTATTACGAAACCTATGTACTCACTATTAAAATAAAATAACTAATTATAAAGTTAACTCAATTTACGTTGTAACATTACACGTTAACATCCCATGTCAGCACCCACCTTTACGTATACAATAAACACTATCGGATAATCTTGATGATTTTATGGAGTTACGAGTATCTAAGTAAGTCATATTGCTTGTTTTATTCATTTGCCGGGCACGGTGTGGCAATATGAATTATACACAAGATTTCAGGGGCAATTAACGTTATCTAATTTCTGCACAAGATTAAACATCTATGTTTAGGCAAATTGAATAGACGGGAAAGATTTTAAATCAAAATATTTAATTGTTGCAGAAAATAATACGTTATGCAAACAGGATTTACTTAAACTTGCCTCATTGTGTGATACTACGGTCACGCTATGAATTTGCAGTTTATGTTTGCTTGTTAGTTAGTTACTTAGTAAGTTAAATAGTTAGTATAAGAGTGTGTTTAGTTATTATACAGGATTATATGTATAACTACTCTAAACTCTTTACCTGATATGAGAATGCCTATTTATTGATTCATTTGTACACCTGGATTGTAAAAAACTAACGGCTATGTTACTATCATAATATAGCTAATGTAGAGTTTTAGGTCGCTGGTTTCTAATCCGATATATAATTTGGAACCTTGTGCATTAGAGACAATAATGTAGGTGAATATATGTATAAATACCGTAGAACTGTGCGGTGCTCCCTTCGGCGACCGATCGACCGTGATGCACACACACTCGCGACGTCCAAATAGGTCCCCAGGACCCCCGTAATAAATATAAATTATATTATACGTCCCGTGACGAAATCCGAATACCGACTGTCCGTACAATGTGTGTTATGACAGAAACGTCAACCTTGTAAATTTTGAATTTACTCCTTTTATTTCTAATCAGTATTTCGACCAGTTCTAAATACTGAACATACCCCCGCCCGAGAAAGGCCAAGCCTTTATCAACCTAAAACCAAAAAATAAAAGCTTACATCGAACATATAATAAACATAAATTAACACAAACAAGTTTGTGACAACCCTATTCCGAAGGCAGCCTACAAAACTTAACCATAGGCCGAATAAATATAACCGATGTTGTTTTCAGTTTATCCGTATAATACAATCTTTCTCAGGCAGTAAATCCAAGATCCGACCTAATTTCCATTTTAAAGAAGGCAAGTTTTCTTCTTTTAATAAAACTAAATCTCCGATTTTAGGTGATCCTCCAGGTTAAGTCCTTTTACTTCTAGTTTGAAGCAAGTGAAGATATATACTACTCTGTCTTCTCCGAAATCTTTTGATAAAGAGCTTGCGCCAATTAATATCTCTTCATCTATTATTTGGTAAATCCGCCAAGTTATGTTCCAGTTGAGAACTGCTTCCACCTTGGTATATACAGTTTCCAGCTCTTCATAAATTAAAACAAGTTCACCGATTACCCGTTTCAACAAAGTTATTGCTGACTTTACATCTTGTTTTTCATCAAAATGTCGTCTTGCATATGTATCATTTGTCCCACATTCAAACGTAATGACATGTGAAAGACCCAACCGAAAAGTTAATGTAGTTAATACTACAAGAAAAGCTTCCGTTGTCAAATCGTTGACTCTAAATGTGCATTGTACAACCTTTGCACAAGAACAAATAAAAACTCAAAAAGATATACACCATAAAGTTTTAGGATTCCTTAACCGCGAAACCCCAATAATAAAACAAAATCTTTACAATAAAGAAAAGCAAAATCCGTTTGCAATGTGAAATAGCCCGGTGGCATTCACCCTATCCGTAGGTAATGAAACCATTAAATGTGTCAATCCATTTGACCAAAAAAACAAAATATTCTACAATGAAAACAATAGACCTTTCCCAATAAAAAATAATAATAGAACTAAAGCCATAAAAAATATAACTAAAATAAAACCGTAAAACCGCTAAATCAAATTAATATCTTTTTCCGAAATTTATTTACCGTACGTCGTTTTTCCATATTAGAGAACCGTTTTCTCACAGATGAAAAGGAACTATTTACCGTAAACGTATCTGGTAAATATGACGAACCTACCGCATATCGCCGTGTATCATCCCGGTGATGACTAATTTTATGATCCAAATGTCTCCAATCCGCAATGGCACTAGGATTGTCGTTAGTGTCCCTAACCTTATGTACAAAATTATCCGATTTAACGTTTGTGAATGTTTGGCAAACATTCTGGGCACCTTTATGATTATTTACCGCGTATGAAAAAGGCCCGGACAATACATAACCAAAAATAGTTTGTATAGCGTGAGGCAAATTATTATTTATTTTAACAATATCCCCGAGCATAACCTCTCCTAATAAATCCGCACCAATTAAAATATCAACCTCCCGACTAAGGTAAAAATATTCATCCGCAAGAGGTAGTCCTTTGTAATGACTACAAATCTCTTGAGGTAAATTGAAACTAGGCAACTGATTAGTTATTTTATTTAAAATAGTAGCGGTAGATACCAATAACGGTCGACGTGAAAACCGCGGTCGAATCGTTAAATTAACCCCATTTCTACCACTATCCACTGGTATGCCACTCAGTCCCGTGACTGTAGAAGCATTTGTTTTAAACCGTCTTAAACCTAATCTATTGGCACAACTCTCTGAAATAAAGCTACCTTGACTACCGTTGTCTAATAACGCACGCGCTTCTTGATATTGACCATGTGCATCCTTAATATGCACCACGGCCGTAGACAAAAGAACCGTACGATTAAACATGTTACCTTCAATCATGTTAGAAGTCAACGAAGCACCACCTTGATTCGAAACCGTAATATTTGCCCTGTTAGATCCGCTAACAGATGCAGTACATGGATTATCCTCCACCCTATCCGCGACAACATTAGAGGCATGTGCCCTACTGTTACCGGTCACAGTAGGTGTCGCCGCCGACCTTGCACTGCTCGATGCTGTCTGGTAGTGAGGCAAATCCATGTGAATAAGATGATGATGCTTAGGTGACTTACACTTAAAGCAAACCCATGAAGATTGACAGTCCGCTATCTTATGAGAGTTAAAACATCTAAAACATAGTTTATTTTCTTTAATAAAGTCTTTCCTAAGACCCACCCTTAAAGATAAAAAATTATTACATTTGGAAAGATGATGTATTCCCTTTTTACAACATTTGCAGCCTACCTGCCTACTTTCCTGAAATGCCGCATGAGTTTTAGTAGTGCCACATGTCCGATATGAATCACCACTTGACTCCAAAATCCTAAGTTCATTTTCCAAAAACTTTATTAAATCCTTAAATTCCGGAAACTCCTTTCCTGTAAACCTTTCTTCAAAACCTTTTTTTAGACTATTATCTAATTTTTGAAAATTAACGTAAAATAATAAATTAGTCCACTGATCAACCGGAAAATTCATCTTTTCTAGCGCTTTCGTATTTTCTAATAATGTATTTAAAAATAATTTAATAGAACTTAAATGTTTGGTGACATGTGAAATATTAAACAAATTATAAAATAGTTTATCTGCTAACAATCTTTTATTATTATATCTATTGTTCAATAAATCCATAGCAACCGAAAAATTATCTCCCGAAATAGATAAGTGTTGCAATAAAACCTTTGGCTCTCCAGCCAATGAACCTAATAAGTAATACATTTTCTCCGAATCAGATAAAGCATTATCTTCACATATCAAAGAATTGAATAAATCCATAAATGAAACAAATTCTTCTATTTTTCCCGAAAATGTAGGAATTTGTATTCGTGGTAAAACCACCCGCTTCCGCTTGTCACCATCATCCATTGACCTGAACTCCGAACCATGTTCAGTCTCCAAAGATGATATTTCTAAAAACTTCCTCTTGATATCATAATATATTCCATTATATTTTTTAAAATCGTCCGAATAATCCACATCAGAGCCTTCGTCCAATTCCGATTGCAGCTCCAAAAACATCGACGTAAATTCTTCATAATTACGATCCAAATCATGATACCGTATTTTAAAATTATTTTTATCTATTTCAGATTTAGGTTCCCGCTGAGAAAGATCGTAAATAGAATCCAAATTATGGATTGCTAAATCGTATTTTAATTTATTCAACCTTTGTTTAGATTTAGGAGCCATTTCAAAAAAATTGAAATAAGAAAAAATAAAATGAAATTTAAACCGATAGAACGCTGTCACAAAATTATATGTCAACCGACTTGACAAATATGAAAGCACAAAATATTACCGAATGTAAATTATAATCCGCAGTAATAAAAATCCAAACCGAAATAAAACCGACCGAAATAATAGAGTAGACAACGACCATGCAGTCCACCTCCACCTGGTGTAAATGACCACACGTGCGCTGTTACTCTTGAGGACTAAGTTGGAACGCCTCGATTAAGTATATCTCCCTTACCACACCTTTTTCAAACCAAAATACAGCAGCTCCAAACACTGCTGTAATGGCAGAAATAGATGTGGCGGTGGTGCTGCCGGAGTCGAACCACGTAGAGTTCTACCACCTTCGACCGACACAACCCGAAACAGGAGAATGCTCAATACAAGCCCGACCGAAACACTAATAATAGTCCGAAAAAACGCCTAAAACCGTTGACGTTTCTTGTAGTACCCGATGTACATAAATAAAATAGTAACCGAAATAAATACGTGTATCCCTACGTAATAATTGTAGAGTACACCCGTTTTTTGATGTTGTCCAGCCGCTGTAAATACTTATAATCCGGCAAAGTATTTACAAACGACGTGGACGTGTGCCGATGTCTACACTACTGTTCACCAACACACAAGAATATACTTGCGAGCACGGAAACCCGAATCCCGACTCGAAGTGACCAAAATGTAGAGTTTTAGGTCGCTGGTTTCTAATCCGAAATATAATTTGGAACCTTGTGCATTAGAGACAATAATGTAGGTGAATATATGTATAAATACCGTAGAACTGTGCGGTGCTCCCTTCGGCGACCGATCGACCGTGATGCACACACACTCGCGACGTCCAAATAGGTCCCCAGGACCCCCGTAATAAATATAAATTATATTATACGTCCCGTGACGAAATCCGAATACCGACTGTCCGTACAATGTGTGTTATGACAGAAACGTCAACCTTGTAAATTTTGAATTTACTCCTTTTATTTCTAATCAGTATTTCGACCAGTTCTAAATACTGAACAGCTAATATAACCTTTTTTTTCTGTTTACGAGGGCGAAACCTTCAAAAGGTACCCGACGACGTGGGAGCGACGCCGGGCTATGTGGGATTTTTACCGCACTAAAACCCCCCGGTGGCCGTCCTCAACGCTTGTTGGAGAACTCCGGGATCTCCGAGGGAACACAACCGGAGAGCTTATATAACCTACTATAATCCTTTAAACAAATGAGTTCAAAAGGTATATACAAGACTATTTATGGTATTAGTTGTAGTCACTGCTAATATGCATATAAAATATTAATATTTTAAAGCGATGTCTTGCTAATTATGTATTTTATAGTATCGTATAATCGAAATATATTATGTATGCGTGGTTGGGAATTATTAAATGAATTTTACATACCTGTAACCTCATAGACATCTTCATATTTATAGAGTTTTGAACTGGTCTACGTTGTCATCAAGTGATTATTTCTCCTGAAACAAAAAAACGATGATATCAGTGAAACATATGGCATTTTAAAACTCATTTTAAACATACGGTTGTAAACGTAGTCACAATAATTTTTATATCACGGCGTGCGTAAATGGACGTTTTACGCACGCTTCGCGTGCGCAAAACCCCCGTTTCCGACCCCGTAATATAAAATTTTATACAACACGCGGACGAAAAATGTTTTTCTGACCTCGTATTGTACTGTACTATTATTATATTTTGAATATCAATTACTACTTAACATAATTACACGGGATTATTTATGGCAAATGTGAATAATAATGATATGACCTGCTTTTTGCGTACTAAGACGAACATTTTGCTAATTCATTCTACGCAAAGTATAAGTTATGATAAACATAAGGCAATATTAACAAACCACAACGCCCAATATGATGAATGTCCACCATTACAAAATAGCCAGGTCTGTTGTTTATACACTTAGAATATAAAATATACAGAATACGCATAAAAGTTACCAACCAATATCGTACCAGTCTTTAAAAAAGTGTGTGTGTGTCAGCTACGACGCACGATTGGAGTTTACTCCTTACGAACGATAATTATGATATATATCGAATAGAAAAAAAGGGTAAATGAACGCATCTGCTAAAATGATAAGAGAAACAAACATATATCTGTAATTATTCGGATTATTTATATTACTTCAATAATGCGTATTACATAAAGTATGTTACAAAATAATATAAATAATAATAATAATTGTGTCAATTTATACAAATCCAATTTTATGATGATTGATTTCTTTCACTTTGAATTATAATATCATTCTTAAATACTGTAATTATAGGTTTGTGGTAACTGAAATACGATACGTGACCTTCGGAAGTTACATGAGTTATGAATCGTGAAAACACCGCATCAATAGTTGTACCATATCTAGCGCGCAACACACACGTACAAACATACGCACACATTCAACTCTCAGACTGGAGGTAGTGAACTATACAGTGAGACTACGAAGTATCGCGCAAAGAGGAGACCCCGAGAATGAGATACGCTGTGTCATGTATTCCATCTCATTCTTTTACACGTTCAATCCTACAGATATATATGTTTGTCTCTTTCTACGTTACGCCTCAACTTTTCGTGTTACACTTGATTTTACTCCTCATAAAATTTCCGTACCGGGCCTTATAACTCAAATCGTTTCTTAAGGAGTAAACTCCAATAAATGTTTCAGATCGCTTTATTATTTTTACGTTACGATTTTAGATTTTTCTATAGGAATTAACAATGCAGTCCACCAGTTGGTAAGTGGCTATTGCCGCCCATAAAAATCTGTAATCAACCCCAGAGTAGCATAGGGTTCAAATGGTTGTTGGCCACAAATGTATTGCTCCCCTTAAAGACTAAGTTAAAACGCCTCGGATGAACCCATTACCAGATTCTTCAAAGCGGAACACAGAAGCGCCGAATACTCCTAATGTTCGGCAGAAATAGGTCCGGAGAGGAAACTAATAAAATGTAATATACATAGCCTACTGTTTATTCCATTTACTATCCCTTGCCAAATAGCTGACTCGGTAGCAACAATTGATTTTATTTAAGTAAATTCAATAATACACCCCTTCTGCATCTTTTCTATATTCTTTGTTAATAATTGGAGGAGCAACTCAAAACTATACATTGCGTTAATATGCATAAATTATGTCCAATTTAGTAATAGTTAATTATTTTAATACAATATTATACGAATAATTCCTTAATTTTATAGTATGTTGCATATAATATTACTAAAGTAGTAATCCAAAGACATAAGTACCGTATTATTTGTCATAGTTAATGCCTACTTAGGCATCCTACATTTGATGATAATAATGATGTCGTTTAATTATATAAAATTATGTAGATTTTTAAACTTTTCGAAATAAACTAAAAACACAAAATTGTTTACAGTTAATATGTAATATATCAGTGAAAAAATAATTTTCGGATAAAATTTCAGGAAGACATTATACAGCCAAACATCCTTTATCAAATTCGGTTAAAAAGCGAATATCTCCTGAATATCATCAGGAGTGGGAATCTATCTGGCAGCGACTGCAGATAGAAAACCTGTTCTAGGTATATTATTACAAAATTTCATGGGTGCCATCAAGTGGACTTCATCAATCATCTTCTTCTTCCATCTATCTAATAAAAAGAGTATAAAATTTAAGTAGGTAAATAATACACATTTTTTTATTATATAGGAAAAGCAGACGAGCATGCAGTCCACCTGATAGTAAGTGGCTACTGCCGCCCATGGACATCTGTAATTAACCCCAGATAGGATTAGATATTCCTACCTAACGTCGGCTTCAGATGCGCCGCTACCCCTGAGGACTAAGCTGGAACGCCTCGGAAAAGTATGTCTCCCTTACCACATGGAACACAGCAACGCCTAACACTGCTATTAGGCAGAAATAGGTGTAGCGATGGTGCCGCCAGAGTCGAACCACAAAGGATTCTACAACCTTCTAATGATACTTATAATAATAGTATCTACTTTAATTCAAATTTAATTCCCAGTATACTCATCTAAGTCGTTTATACCAGAAAACGGTTACGGAATCATCAAAGAAAGGTGAACGAGTCGGCTATCTTACGCACGGATCACAACGTGGGGTAAATAGAGCTTAGCGTTTCGTACAATGAAGAGCATATCGCTTAGAATGTTTTGTAATAGGTAACGAGTCTTTGTCACAGCTTGAGAACATCGTTATACTGATATTAGTTGTTAAATATAAGTTGTTGTTGTTTATTACAATAACTACAATTAATAGATATCTACTTATTTTTTTTTATAGTCGCTGAGATTAACTGCCGTTATTGATAATAATAATTTTCTGCCAACCAAAGTCCAAAATTTGTCAATTTTTATCTAGATTAGGTAGAAGGTGAATTGACTGATAATAAATAAAATTAAGTCATGGATGACATTTTAGCTTCTCGTGTTTGTTTTGTTTTGTTTGCCTCGCTTGATAAAGGTTTGAACTTTAAATACCTTGGGGGCAACCAAAACAACTCAATAGTATAGTGAAATGGAGACTAGTAAAATTGGTAATAAGTTGTAGGTGACACTTTTTTGTACCCGAACCCTTATAGGATAAAACTCTACCAATATTCGATCCCATATGAGTAACCCCTGGGTACTAAATAAAGGCACTTCAAAGTAGTATCTTACCAGACCCTACAAACTATCACTAGAACACAATATTGTTTACAGTTAATATATAATATATCAGTGAAAAAAGGCCAAATACCTATCAGAAAACATTACAAAAAATGCATACAGCCGAACATCTTTCTTTTTAGACGGTACGCTAATATCCTCTGATTTTTTCAGTGGCTCGTTGATTTACACTGGAGGCAACCATTGCAACAATACAGAATCATGTCCCCATTGTAACGTATAAGGCAAAAAAGGTGTGACGGTGATAAACTAATTGAGCTAAAGTTATATTCAAGACAAATTGTAACTTAACTTTATTTTTATTAACCCCATTTAGGGTTTTCTGATAAACTACAATTAACATCGGTAAAGTGCCCCAAGACATGCACGTGGTAGTGTAATATAGTTAATGTATATTAAATACATTGCATAATAGTTACGCCTAAAGACATAATTATTATATACAATTATATTTTAATTCAATGTCACAAATAATCACTTAATATAATTTCATAGCTTTTCGTGTAATGATTTTAGATGTGGGTTGATACTTAAAAATAATAAATAATTTTAAACTTATTTTTTAACCTACAGTGTAGGTTTTATTTTTAATGGACCCAAACTTATATAATATGTTTTATCATCCCTAAGTAATGTCTAATTCATGTGATGAACATGGTTTATTTTTAATTATACTACATTTACATAAAAAATCGCTATTAACCTGTAAATATATGTACACATCTTTTTGAGATTTTTTTTTAAACTCGCAGGCTCGTAGGCTTCCTTTGTAAAATCAGAATTTGCTTAAGTGGTACTAGAACAACAGATCCCAACTCGGGGCCAAATTTTAACTACCAGAGTATCACTGCAATTCTGCTAACCGAATATTTAAATAAAATTGTATAATTTCAGCTATTTACTGCTAAAATTTGTATGATGAATCTTAAAAAGTGTCCCCAGAAACATGAGCTTATCATAAGTCAAAAACATATCTACGTATTACAGAATCAAAGCTATACATATATCAATCAAACAGCCATTTATTATATAATCCCAAATTACACAAATAATTTGCAAACAACTTTTATGGCTGCAATTATAGGCTTATTGATAACTGGTATCCGAACAAATATTCCGAATCGAGTCTCCCCTATTGCGGTTCGTTTACAACCGTGTAATCGATTTTGATTCGGTAATATTCCTCGGTTGTGATTACATTCATAAACTACACGATTGCTAAATAGCTATACATTTCTAAATTAGCACGTCGTAAATTCGTAACATCTCATTTCCTTGCGCATCTTGTAATAGTTTCAGTTGTAAGCGTATATCATCATATCATCGCACATAATGTATGTTACTATTACTCCAGAAATAGGGTAAAAGTGAGGAATATGGTTCGATACTGAATAGCAAATTAAAGTAAGTGCTATTCTCAAAAATGTAGAAAGCCATTAAGGATTAATTTAAAGAAATAGGCAGCAGCGTCTTTCTAAGGAATTCTAAGTTTAAGAAATATCACGATCGCAACGCACATCAAATCTTGGTTACACACTATACTGTATACACTCTAGAAGGTGGTAGAACTCTTTGTGGTGAAACTCCGGCGGCTTTACCGCTACACCTGTTTCTGCCTAATCACAACAATGCTAAGCATTGCTGTATGCTATAACAAGTGCAGTAAAGGAGACATAAGGAGAGTTGGTCCGCAATTGCTTGAAACTAGAATGTCTATAACAACACTGTTATAGTTCAGTTATATTTAAATAAAGGATAATAATTCCTAAATAAGCGATATAAAAATATGGATAAAATTTGACGTATTTACAGCAAAATTCTATTCCTGATCATTGACCAACATATTATATCTATGAATAAAATATAAAGTATACCAGTATAATGTTGATTTGATCTAAAAAAAGTTTTCCCGTCTGCAACCGCATTGCGGGGTACTTTCACGCCTTTTATGTATCAGATGTGCGTAAGGATTAGGAAACAGTTACAACACCTTGTTTTACGGTTTACTAGATATACGTAAAATCTAGACTATTAACACTAATGTGAAATCTTCTGGTCGATGTAATTTGTAGCAATATAAGTGTAAACTTTGAGCACATTTTCCGTATTGATCTATCATACTGAATGGTATACGTTTTGTATAAATTTTCATCTCTTATCAACACAAGGAGATTATGATTTTCATACAAAAATATTTATCCCGCTTCACTAGATACCTACTATCTCAGATTGATTGACGGTTGGCATACATTTCGGAATAACTTATTGTTGTCAATACATTAATATACCACTGCTGGACATGGGTTTCTTCTAAGAGGCTCTTCCTCTTAGAAGAAACCGTGGAGGTTTAACCCACAGTACACTGCCTTTTTCAAGTGCGTATTGGTATAGTTCACACACCCTTGAAATTTTTTTTAGGAAATTACGGGCGTGTAGGTTTCCTCACCTGCACCTGCGCCTCACCTGTACGATTAAATAAATGATAATTAACTTCTAATACGCGCATAACTTTGCAAAAATCTGAGTCTGGATTCGAACCTCGGACCCTTCGATTGAAAGGGCGATTTTGAACAACTAGGCTATCACTGCTTACGTACGTTTTTTTTTAATGCTTCGCTAGAAGTAAAAAAATCTTGGAGGTAACCCAGACAAGTCAATCTGGTTATGTCATTCAACTTATATGTATGGAAACTAGTATTTTCTCACAGTATGAGAACTAGGCGTAGAATTTGCGTAGAACATTTTTTATGATACGAATGTGCCCGTAATATTTGAGTGAAACAAAAAGCTTACTTAAACTATCGAAAGATCCAATGTAACAGTAATATACATTATGTATGGAAACAAAGTTTGTACGATCAAACCACTATATTATTTAAATTTTAAAGTAATATTAAGTTTAATTTTTAATGTAAGACAAAAAATTAGGATGTCTGACTCACTTACTTATAGATCTCGATAGATAGGTTTATAGATATTGATAGACCCTGAATTATTAGGTGATATTTTGAGAGCCAGTAAACAAAAGTAAGAGAGACTTCAGAAAATATTTAAACGCTTAAATCTGTAGACAAAACCTTCATCATCAACCCATTATTGTCCCACTGCTGGGCACGGGTCTACTCTCAGGATGAGAAGGATAAGGCCATAGTCCACCGCGCTGGCCAAGTGCGTATTGGTAGACGTCACATACCTTTGAGATTTCTTTTTTTATAAATCTCTCAGGTATGCAGGTTTCCTCACCATGTTCTCCTTCGCCGTTTAAGCAAGATATAGTTAATTTCTAATACGCACATAACTTTGAAAAATCAGAGGTGCCTGGGATTTGAACCTCGGACCCCTCGATCGAGAGGCCGAGTTTCTCAACCATTAGGCTATCACTGCTTACAAAACCTTAAAACATAATAAACAGCAGTATCGCCGCGTATCACTATGGTTGCAGCCTAACAACCATGAACTTCAAAGTAAATTGATTATACCACAAATCTATTATGGACACCGTTATACAATGAAACTGTAATTTCCTTACCACGCGCCAGCTTTAGCAATACTTGCGTTACGGAATGAAAAATAATCTTGTTACGATTTATTTCACAACTGAGTACTCATCTAATTCTATTAAATCTTCGTAAGGAAAAGAGTTTTGAATGAAAATGCTATATTCATTATTTAGTTATATGTAACTCTTTTTGTTCTGGAAATGGTCACTGCCGCCAATTATATTTGTACCACAGATAAAATTAGAGTATTATCTAAGTTTGGTAACAGATGCATTGCAACTTCTGAGGGCTAAGTTCATATGCTTCGGATGAGTATGTTGGCCTTACCACACTCAACAAACTAGAACAGCAGTACTTAACTCTGCAGTTATTAGACTGCTGAGAGTATTTCTCCGGAGTTAACCACTGAGATTGCTACCTTCAATATCACGTACTCGCGACTACTATCAGGCACTTAAGGACAAAAAACTGTCGTGCAAACAGTACACAACAGATATGACGCATCACCACACCGTGTGAAAATCGCCTACTTACCGTCAATCCATTCGTAGAATTTCAATGCAATTAAATGTCAGTACTAATTTGCGTGACGAGGAGTGATAAATTAAGCCCCTTTTCCTTACTTGGCAGGCATATCTATCCTAGAATTCGTTATAAATACGCAGTACCGCATTCTGAAACCGAGCGGCGCGGCGTCTCCATAATAAATCAGAATTAGTAGCCTCCTTTTGCGTTGGTACTTGTGAAATTTTGTTTTAATGCTCTCTTTGCATGACTTCAAGGATTTGTAATATATTTCATGTAATATTTACATTGATATGAAAATACGCTTTTTGTATGCTTCACTTACTAAGTACACTAAGAGTTACTAACTCCTTATGTCATATGGAATTTGATAAAAAAATCAAAATCTTATTGACAATAATTGCACTTGCACTTTCATCTTAAATATCTACTTCTATATCTATTTTTAGTATTATAAGAAAATAGTTTATAAATCATTGTTGCTGTCAGTAATCCGTATAATATAATGCCTACTTTCCGAAAATACAGGGAAATCACCTGACGACAAGTCTTAGTCTCTATCAATTACAAAAATATACATCAGATTTGCCAATCCTTCACATTCCTCAAAAGAAGGCTCTGTTTACATCTATTTCGATAATCCATATGACTATCACAGTATTTCGTAAATGTCTCAAAGTGAATTTTGTTCTTGAATGTACAAAGGAAAAATAGCATGTACTTTTAAATAATATATTATTAAAATTAAATCCTCCGAGAATAATGTATCATTTTGAGGCATAGTTTCAACAGTATTCGGTTTACCTTCCCAAATTTACTACGCTCCAATTATTTTATTTCGTACTTGTCAAACATAAGCATTTATCAGTAATAAACCCAATTCCATTAACTTCTGACACTTCATTTAGTATTAAACGGCCATAAATGCTACAGAATGAGTCAACTGACACAACGGTGTCCATTTAAACAGTGGTTCTCAACCTAATGAAGATCTTTTGTTGTTTCTTACATTTCTTAGAAATTTTCACTTAACTTTCGTTGTGAAAAGTTCTCCACACCTACTTCAGTAGTTAAATACCAACTGTAAAGCATTAAGACATAAAATATATAGAAGTCAACATACGACCAAAAAAAACGTAACATTTAATTAATTTTGAAAGTAATTTTAAATAATTTAGGATCAAATGTTATGTAGCATTTAAATGTGTCAAATATCATATTTTTATACTATCAATCCATTCAATGTTTGGCCTATCGAAAGTTTTTTGTTATAATATAAGAGTAGCAGACGAGCATGCAGTCCACCTGATGGTATGTAGATACTACTGACCATGGACATTTGTAACCAACCACTGGCCACAGATGCGCCGCTATGATGAGGACTAAGCTGGAATGCCTCGAAAAAGTATGTCTCCCGTACCACACCCTTCAAACCGGAACACTGCAGCGCCTAACACTGCTATTATGAGGCAGAAATAGGTGTGGCGGTGGTGCCGCCGGAGTCGAACCACAAAGGGTTCTACCACCTTCAAAAAATATATTCTCAATATTAATAACAGTTGTTGAAGAAGCGCAAACAGTTGAACATCGCTGTTTTTTGAAAGGAATTGGACTGTCACGGAGATCGTCTGATATTGCGTTTAACTGCGATTTGATGTATTTAAGCTATTACGCTCTTTGTATGAAACAAAACGTGCTTATATTCGCATGCCTAAAATTATAGCATGGTATTATTTTCATCCTAATCATACTCGTAGTTAACTTTAGATATAGATGAAAATTGTGACTATAGTATTAAAAGATGGTAGAGTCACTTCGATCGCGGAGGTACATCTATTTTTACCGTAATCTTCTTTAAAAGGATATGGGTATGGGTACCTTCTGACTTACACACGATAGAAATATGTATTTAGGAGTGGCAACAAACCGTCACAGAGTACCTGTCTCCAACCTCAGATAGGTCTGAAGTCCTCCCTGAGACCAGTTAAAGATGAATTACTACCCCTAAGAGCAAAGTTAATCATACCCATCAAACCAGAACCCAGCAGCGCTTTACACTGTTGTTATAAAGCAGGCATGGGTGTGGCAGTGATGCTTCCGGAATCAAATCACAGGCTGTTCTAAATTCAATTTTAGTTTAAATAAGGAGTGAATCAATACCATTAATACTTATGAATATTCCTTTCAAATGTTAACAATGACATCGTTGTAAGCTGCTGACATCATTGTTGCTGTGTTCCGTTTTGAAGGGTGTGGTAAGGGAGACATACTTTTCCGAGGCGTTCCAGCTTAGTCCTCAGGGGTAACAGCGCATCTGTGGCCGACCTCAGGTAGGTATATCTAATCCTATCTGGGGTTGATTACAGATGTCCATGGGCGGCAGTAGCCACTTACCATCAGGTGGACTGCATGCTCGTCTGCTACTCCTATATTATATAAAAAAACAGTATAACAGAGTAACTATAATTAACAAGGTATGTTTTTATTTGTGCAGCTACATAAAACCACTTGCATTATTATACCCCACAGGCAATTACCATTTATAAAGCATACAGCGCACTTGAAGAATGTGCGAATTGCATCTATAAATAACATGAATGACAGACCCAGTAAGAAATGTAAATTTTACATTTTTCTATACTTATAATGGATTGGGTCTGCACGCTTGCCAACCCTCAACCGACAAACTCAAACGTGTGGGTAGAGTGTTTGACAGGATATGTGAAGGAAAATTGAGGTTGATGAAGCGCTAGTTGATCAAATGGAGTTTCGGTCTTTACTTAGCAAATCAAAGGAAATTTACCGCAACCGATAGAAACGCAGTCGACTCTACCTAAAACATCCTAAAAAAGTTCATTTGGCCAACGCGGTAAACTACGACCTAATTCTTCTGATTTTGAGAGGAAATACGTGCCCAGCAGTGGGATAGTACTAGGTTGACGACGAAAGTGACGCAGTGGCATTATAAAAAAAAAATTACATGTTTGTGGAGTTCAAGGCAAATGCCAAACGTTTGGATACAGCAGAAGAAATGTTATTTAAATGAAATGTGAGACTTATTGAAGTGAATAATGTGGTAGTATAATTATAGTTTTCGTTTGCTACTTCAGTCTTAAAATAAAAGGCCATATTCACATTATTCCACTTAAATGTAGAAGTCACATCGATAATGTTCACAAATCCATAATGATAAGTATGTAGCGATTGATCGACTATTTGACACTTTTTGGCATAGCTTAAATCATTATCACCCTATGGTATGTATTGTTAAAGCGGCCTTCACACGGATTAAGGGCACGATAAGCTTTAACCTTCCTCATTCTGCCCACTCGTGACCATACTTTGACAGTAATGGGTCCAAGACCTCAGGCGGGTGTATTAAACCTCATTAAAATCTACTATTAAGACTCTTTAAACTCATCGTCGACAATGTTACAGAACATAGTGCAGCGCTTCCCAATCTTTTAGTATTCGCGACGATTTTTTCTCGAACCCCAAACTGATGTTGTTTATTTCATTTTTAAAATCAGTTACCGACTAAATGAAAGCTACAAATTTCCTTTAAAATCATATTTATTATTAAAAATGTGCAAAAATATCTTTATAAATCTTTCACATTTTTTTTACTTTTTTAACCCCACTGTTTCTTGATACCACATTGTTAAAGGTCTTCTCTTTGAAAAACACTGACCTAGTATATAGCTTTTAAGTCACCTGTACCACGAAGCTATGTTTCAACCTAGGGCCTCATCTTAAATATTAAAACATGTTAACTAATACAGTAGGCATAACAAATGATTCTCGGAAGCCGGGGTCGTGAGGGTTAGACAATAGTCAATTTATGTTAAACATAAATTAATGTTAATAGACAACACGATAAAACAATGACATGAGTAATGTAGACCTTGTAACGTTTTCCAGATTTGTTGTAGAAAATGCTTTTCTTCTGTGCTTCTAATATGTTTATACAATAGCACTTGGATGTTATAAAAAATGTTAACATTACAAGAAACAAGTGTTAGAAATATATTCAAATTATTTAATTATAGTATTATTATAATTAATTATTTTGTGTTATTTTAATGATGTGTTATTATTATAATAATAAGTGCTCATTTATATAGTCACTGGCTGTATGCGTTACACAATTGTATGTATTTGCATAAAAAGGAAAAGAACGTTCTTGACGTTAAATATGTATTTTGCGCGGATTAATAAAAGTTGTAAATTGGATCAAGAAATAATTTTACTTATTAGAAGTAAGCGCCTGATGGTAAGAGGCCACTTGGCAGAATATAATCACAACAAAGGTACTAATAATAGAGGTGGTAACAAATACCAATTTACAAGCAAATGGCGCATATATGTGTAAGGAAACTAAAAATTGTTAAAAATTAAATTAAACTAAAAGTACATAAAATAATTAGGTACGTTCAATGTGCTAATGAAAATTAGAGATGTCATTAACATAATTGATTTTTTGAGAATAAATTTTAATTTCCTATGGAACGTTAATAAAACTGTAGTTATATGCAAAGGCATACAACGAAAGATAGGTAACAAGTTTATTACCACTACTCAGAATCAGCAAAAGATACAGATAAAAATACATGACATTTACAACAATTCCGATTGATATGTCATTTCTGAGTAAGGAAAATTCCTGTAGTAATTTATACTTAACGGAAATTAATATAGTTCCAATTACTGCCCAACATTTAATTTCAGAATCTTAACGAGAAGATTATAGTGCTACATTGTCATCAGTGACTTACAAAAAGGCAGTTTAAATATATTACGTTGTTTCTTTAATATGCTCTTGAAGTCTTTTTTAATTCAAAATGCTCTTGAAGTCACGTTCACGTTCATATTTAGTCTGTAGTGACAGCGACATATATACTTTCCCGAAATGGTATTCCCTATCCTTTGTATCACTATTATATACCTACTTATAGTAGTACTTAATGTAGCGTAGTTCAGTTTTATTGAAATGACCATCTGAAGAAGACTATAGGTAACCGCTGGATACAGAGGCTACGGGATCGGTCTTAGTGACGTCATTTAGAGCCCTATCTCTTATAGTAGATCTGGAAATCAGGGCGTCGTCATCAACCAATTAATTTCCTACTGCTGGGCATGGGTCTCTTAGAAGTGAAAGGGGTTTAGGACTTACAAAGGCAATATTTAAACTTAGGGCATGGTCCACCGCGCTGGGCTTCACATACCTTTGAAAAACTCTTCATCTCTCAGGTTTACAAGTTTTCTGCATATATTTTGGTTCGCCAGTAATATTAAATTTCTAACACGCACATAACTTTGAAAAATCAAAGTTGTCTGTTAGACACTCTGACAATCTGATGTCTAGTGGAATATCGGGACCATCGATTAAAGAGGTCGCATCTGAACCACTAAACCATCATAGCTTGAATACAAGTTAAGATCTGTGTGAACTAAACCTTATACACATTAAAACGCGAGGAAGCGGTGTAATTGGTGTCTCCTTGGCTCGATGCCTTGACAGTGTGTCAAATAACAAAGAGGCAACTGGTTAGTCAACTGGTAATGCAAATTCGACGCACCCACTCACCTGGAATACATACAATGTAATGCAGTATTATACGTGCATTCCTGTACATTATATGTGATAACTTGTTAATAATTCAATTAATGACACTACTATCAATATTGTTGTAAATGAATTCGACAGCCGTTTATAACAACACCGTTTATGCTGATAATATTTCAAATCTGTCAATTGTTTGCCTTTCAATTTAAATGTACACATTTGAGCATTAACCAATAACAATGTTTCAACTAATTTGTGCAAATGTTTAAACGTGCAAAATGTAGAATGAACTTCCTCTGGAAGGGCTCTTCAAGAAGGGTGCAAAAAGAGTTCTACCCCAAAGCCGGCGATGTATTGGCGACTCCTGTGGTGTTGCAAATGCCCATAGGCGACGGTGACTGCTTTCCACCAGGTAGCCCGTCTGCCTTATCGTTAGGTATAAATATAAAAAAGTAGAATTTAGGATCGCTAACCTGTTTGAAAGATATTTATGACATTTACCTATATACGAAACAAACATTACTGATCACCTAATGAATTCAACCAAAAATCGTTTATAAAAACCACTACCTGGTGGTCTATAAAACCAGAACACAACGCTTAACACTGCTGTTATTAACCAGAGACCCATACTATCAAAAATAAATTATTCTACACAAGCAGTTGGTTAAACTTTATCCTATTTCCAGACCAATATTTATGGATGGAAGTGACCATTATACATTAGGCTTACAAGTTTCCAATTGCAAGTGTTTAACCACGAGCTTCCGTCAATGTACTGATTCTGAAATTGATTTGTAATTACTACCGTGTTTCACACATAGCATCAACAACCCAGTAACCCATTACTGCCCCACTGCTGGGCACGGGTCTCCTCTAATAATGAGAAGAATTAGGCCATAGTCCACCGCGCTGGCCAAGTGCGTATTGGTAGACTTCACATACTTTTAAGCATTTTTTTTATAAATCTCTCAGGTATGTATGTATCTCAGGTATGTCATGGATCCTCTTCTGCCTGGGGGAGCAAAAGGGGTATGTCGGACTCTTACCGACTAAAACTCCGCGGCGTTTCTCTAGACGCTCGGTGCCGGGTCACGAGGAGCGTGAGCAGTACATTCGCGACCCGGCAACGTCGGCTGGCGCTGGTGTCAACGCCAGCCACGTCCCGAGAGCGCGGGGCCCCTCTCATTGGTGTCCCTCATGAGATGAGCGTGCAGAACGCACACACGACATCTCGAGCCCTTGACGCTGGAGTTGGATCCGAATCCACCTGCGTAGGCTCATGGGACGGGGAAAGCATGACCTTCAGAAAAAGCCGCCCTACGGCGTCCCGTGCGTCTGAGACGAAGTGCCTGGGAAGACAAATCGTCCTCTCTGGCTCTCTCCGCCGCCTCCTTCGCAAGCATCACAGCTTCACAGAAGGAGTGCACCGCCTGCCACGACCTGTCACTTCCGACCATGGCGCGAACTACGGTCGGTAGAGAGAGGTCGGCCCCCAATACAGAGCTGAGCGCGCTGCGCACATCATACATAGCAATATTTATAAAATAATTTTATCTTATTAGACGAAGCATGTATTACCCGCATTATGTTCTTATTTTCACACTTGAAGCATTAAATTGAACACCAAAATTGTTACCTTAATTGAAACATAATTATATAGTTGACTGACAGGTTGAGTACGAAATAACGTAAGGTTTTTCGGTCCATTAAATTTACTTAATTTATTTAATATATATGATGTGTGTGTAATGTTATGTATGTAGAATTACGTACGGGTTCAATCAATCCCAAATAAATTGATTTATTTATAAGTGCAACGTGCTACATGCAATTATTTAAATTATTAGAACATATTACTTTTAACGCAATAAGAACCTTGATTTGTCGAATCAAATATAAAAACCATTAAGCAATAACATATTATAAAACTATTTCTCTATCCAATCGTTTTAAGAATAAAATGTTACACTAAGTAACATAACAAAACTCTAGTGTGAAAAATAAGTTAGCTATTATTAAAATATCGATTTGGGAAAATGATTTGAGATAATATCAATTTAACAACCGATGTAAGAAATTATACTATTATATATATGAAAATATATTATGTACCTAATGCTTATATGACAATCATTATATTATGAACAATATTATACTGACAATAAAAGGATTTGTTTTTGCAACCTGTTTCTATATTGGGAAGCACAAAATGATGTAATTAAAACCTAAAAATAAAATATACTGCTTAAATATTGAATCCTAGTTTTTTCTGTTCCGTGGGTTCCGATACATTCACTCGTACTTAGCACTTCTACTAGTTTTTTTCCGTTCCCTGGTTACATCCATTTTACTTCTCTAATGAATTTACTTAACCAGAATTTAACACAGATCTTATGAAGTCTTAAAGCGCCAGGTTTGCTAAATAATCAACTCCACACATACTAATCTATAATTATGTGTATGACGCTCCACAAATGAGTGGTTCCCAATGAGTCGACTAATACCTGAGTTTTGAATACAAGATAACCGAATAACTGATTCGTATAATTAACTGATACGTAATCAAGTGGACATTTTACGGTAATATTTTGAGTAAACTCGAATTTGATTATTATTCATTGTATTAGAGTTATAATCTAATGATTAAACTCGGCCGATAAATCGGGATTCAATTCTCAAAATTGAACAAAAGAATGTTAAAATACTACAAATGTTTCAATAATTCTCTGTAGCGAATATAATAACAACATGTATAATAATAATATGTATAATAGATACATGTAATATCGTTTCACCACTTGGCACTTTGTCATAGAGTACGCCCAACGGGAAATCCTACTTGCGGTTGCCAAAAAGCACTTAAGCCAACGATTGCGTGACCGTACTTATCTGAACATTACTCACAATAAATGTGTGATGTTGAGACAGCTAGGAAACAACAGGTTACATTACAAAAGTAGATGTAACATTACAACTGTAGATGTAATGCCGCGTAATCAACAGGTTGAGGCGACAAGGAAGGGCATGTTTATCTAATAACGCCCTTTCTCTGTACTCGTTTTGTTTGCATGTAATTATGACAGCAGTACAAGCATGTGTCGATTTCCTATATCTGCCCGATAACGGCAGTGATAAGCATTGTTCCTACTTAGTCCACAGGGCTAGCGGCGGCTGTGACCGACCTTAAGTAGGAATATCTAACCCTATCTGGAGTTGATTACAGATTTCCATGGACAGCAGTAACCATCCATCAAATGTGCTGAATGCTCGTCTACTACTCCTATATTATAAAAAAAATAACTGTTAAGTTAAACAATCTTGGGCGCGGTTCGGAATTGTATGGGTGGCCGCTAGTGGCGCTTTGGTGCTCTTCCGCGCCCTAAGCCGCTGGTCCCGGTTGTTAATATGAGGTAGTTAAACTTCATTAAAGGTTTTGTAAACAGTTTAAAACATCAGATACAGGTTAGCCAATAAACCGTTTTTTTTTATAGTATAAGAGTAGCAGACGATCATGCAGTCCACCTGATGGTAAGTGGCTACTGCCGGACATCTGTAATCAACCCCAGATAGGATTAGATATTCCTACCTGAGGTCGGCCACAGATGCACTGCTACCCCTGAGGACTAAGCTGGAACGACTCGGAAAAGTATGTCTCCCTTACCACATCCTTCAAACCGGAACTCAGCAGCGCCTAATACTTCTGTTTAGGTAGAAATAGGTGTGGCGGTGATGCCGCCGGAGTCGCACCACAAAGGGTTCTACCACCTTCACCGTATATCCGGTATAACCGGCTTATCGTACTGGTCTACTAAAAATTGGAGCATCGTGGTGGAACATGCTGCAGATGTCCCCCAGTTTATAGGGTCTTATGACCTCAACCTGTGTACGAAAGTTTAACTTAACATCTTATACAGTTTTTGGTCAAAAACATAAGATATGACTAACAATTTTAATTTGCCATATTTTGTTGGCGAATGATAAATCAAGAATGTTCACGCTTGTCTTTTAGTTACTAAGTTTATATGCAGCTTTCCAGAGATGCCCATTAAATACGCTACATGACGTGTTCTGTCTTAATAAATGACTAAGTGATGAGTTAATTGAGAATTGCTTAATATGTTAAAGGTAAGATTCGCCTCTGATTTAGGTATCGAGCAAGATGGTGTGATGTAAGGATTTGCGACGCCAGAATATAATAAATCGTGTGTCTAATGAAAACTAAAAAGCAGTCAAGTGTGAGTTGATTTATTTTTGGTATTTTTCATATGAGCTCCAGACGGAGATGCTTTGTGGAATTTTAAAGTACTTACGATGAACCGAAAATGTCAATTATTTTATAATTATGTAGATCCATTTTATGTTTATTTACATTTTATCGTCATAACTGCCATAGATACACTAATTAAGTTTTAAGTGTCTATCTATTTCAGGTCAAGAGATAAGATTTTTGTAAAGGCTGGTTAGTCAGAGGAGGCTTAATAATACAATCCTGTCTACACTTTGGGAAGAGAACCGTTACAAAATATCTTAATTTTTACACCAAATATTTATCGCAGAAAAATCTATCTATAAAATAATTGAGAAATTATCGCATCAATCTTCGATTATGCTGCCAGGATGACAACATGTATCAAATAAATGTCAAAAGGTGCATCATTATAACAGTATTAGACAATAGCGTAACCTTGGCAGATATTTAATACCTGTGTTGTGTATAACCCTAAGTTGAAGGTTTATACAATGTCAGGTCGTGTCGCCACAACCTCGATGTGCACAATTACGCATCTTTAATCGTCGTGGTCATGATCATCAATGTATAATTTATTAAGCTGCCATATTAAATATCCGTACATATTTATGGTTTATAAATGCGGTTGAACGTGATCGCAATGTCAGCCTCATAGGACAAGGTTAGCTCGTCCAACAATAACTGTTGTAGTTAATGTCGTCCAGTCGAAGAGATTGGACAATTTTGACAATCAATGACGCTTGAATTGCCCAGTAGTAAGTGTAGTATAATTTGACTCTCCCTGTTCCGGTCCAAGTCCGGTTTCTAACCCCAAATATGAATTATATTTTGACTTAAATTATCCTTTTCTTTAATAGTAACCCTTCGTAAGACATTAACATGCCTGAGGTTTCTCTTCGTGAATTTGTCAAGTATTTGTCACCTTTCCATATATCGATACCTTAATTCGTAAATCAGCCAACTCCACTTTTTGTCAAAATGTTTTTTTTTTATTTATTTTGATTTCGTTTTACTATCAAAATAAATAAAAAAAACATTTTGACAAAAAGTGGAGTTGGCTGATTTGCGAATTAATGTGTCGATTTGTATGTCTTATGTTGACTAATGAATTAAACTGAGGAGGTCCCTCCTTTTAGATACACATGTATTTTTTCATATATACACAGATATTATAAATAGACAGTCAAGCGACCTACATCCAATGAATTACTTATTATATTTATAGATATTCATTATTTTATGCTAATGTCATAATAATGACTTACCTGAATAAATGTTAAAGATAAATTATACGTGACAAATGAATCTGACATCATATTATATCATGGTTCTGTGCTACTGGTTTTTAATAAACAATGTAATATAAGAAAATGAAACTGCAAACATAAAGTGACATCGCCACACCTTTTTCTGCCTAATAACAGCAATATTAAACGCTGCTATGTTCTGGGTTGAAGGGTGTGGTAAGGGAGAGATACTTTTCCGAGGCGTTCCAGCTTAGTCCTCAGGGGTAGCAGTGCATTTGTAACCGACCTCAGGTAAGAATATCTAATCCTAAACTAAACTAATGTTCCCAGAGCGCTATGACATGGGGCTCTTCAAAAAAGGTGCAAAAAGAGCTCTTCTTCAAAGCCGGCGATGCATTGGCGATTCCTCTGGTGTTGCAAATGTTCATAGGCGACGTTGACTACATTCCATCAGGTAGCACGTCTGCTTTATCGTTAGGCTCAAATATAAATAAAAATCCTTTCTGGGGTTAATTACGGATGTTCATGGGCGGCAGTAGCCGCTTAACATCAGGTGAACTGCAAGCTCGTCTGCTACTCCTATATTATAAAAAAGAGACAAAGTATTAAGCAGACGTTTAACGTTTTGATTTATGTTAACCAATAAAACATTAGGAGTGCCTGTTTACTTCTGATTTTGAAAACCTTCTGTGATATGTGATTGGCTTCAGGTAGATCCCCAATTCTATAAAGAGTTTGTTACAAATCTCTAACTACAGTAACTACTTACCATCAAGAAGACTGCATACTCGCTTGCTACCTCAATCTCATTAAAATGTTACATCCCTAGATAAAATAATAAATGTTTCGTACGACACCCTTCACACTACGGATATAAGGCACAGGAAGTTTCCTCGTGTTTCTTAAACTGGTCCCTTAAGAAAGACCTCCTTAAAATATTGTTAAACATATTATTAAAAAAAATATTACCTATCTACATTTCATAATTTAGCTATTAACGTTGTTAAATATAACCAAACAACCAAATATACGACACCGATAAAATAAATTCATTGAATCATTATTACCAGCTTCTATTTTATAATACTAACATAATGACAACATTGACATCATTATTCGTTATTTATTACAGTAATCCGAAGTAAATAATGAAATATTAACGACAGCGTAGTAAATCTCGCAAGTAGAATTTTAAGTACGTATTCCGTATATTAATCACACAAATATAGTGTGAAGACAGCTTTAAACTATCTACGTCCGTTGTCAATAAATCAATCAATCCGATTTCTGCCTATCGAAATAGGACAGTTACTAGTAGGCAGAAATTGTCAAATGTTGATAATTGGCACACAAAACAATGGATAGTTTGTTTATTAATAAGAATTATATGTCCAATATCGGCACTTAAATGGCATTTTTACAACAACTACATTACAATTTAGTAACAACATAAATGGCTTTATATAAGACTAGCTGACCTTTGTACCGCCTCAAAATCTATTTATTAAATATATTTCATTTAAAACATAGACTAAGTTACTCGTGGATAATGTAGCTTTCGAATGGTGTAAGAATTCTTAAAATCGGTCCATTAGTTTTTGAGCCTATTCATTACAATCAAACAAACAAACAAAGTTTTCCTCTTTATAATATTAGTATAGAATACCTACAGAATAATTACCACAGTAAAACAAAGTTCTTGATAAAGTAAGCATATCGATCAATGTTATCAATAGTTATATTTTTTCAAATGGAAATCCAGGTGCCAACGTGTTTAATCTCTACCATTTATCTGATTAGCATTAAGGCCTAGACTACATTGTGCTTTACAAAATAGGTTTTTAATACTCCACAGTGGCCTGTATTAATATTAAACATCTCCTATTATCAATGTTAATACAATGACTTTATCCGACTCGCCTTGCCTGATAAGTGATGATGAATGTGAGTATTATTTATACGAACGATTACGAACAGGTGCTTTGTGGACCAGAAAACCATATTTCAAACCTGCGTGAATAGGCCGGGAGCTGACTTCGTTTTCAGCTACTTTATCAGAGAACCAAGTTTAAAAACATTGTAAAAGGATACGTTTATTCCGGTCTATTAAATGATAAAAAATCGCAAAGTGCTTCTTGGACTATGCACAAGAAAAAAATAGTAAGGATAAACCGTAATATTTAAAATATAAGAGTTACCTACATAATACCTATTTCTCTAAAAACAGGAAATTAAATCTGCGGTGCTATATTCAATTTAAATTTACTCAAAAATATTTCACACTATCTTAAAATCTACAAGATATCCCCCAGTGGATTTTGCAATGTTCTTATTAGCATATTACTTGATCAAATCTTTATTATGCATATATGCTAAGATTATACATATTAGTAATTTTACTAGCCAGCTCTTAGACTACAAACGAAATACGATACGCGGAAATGTCTTATTCTCGCTGCCACCGTTTACCGATAGCATTGTTCTAACAGATCTGTTTATGATCTTATGTAGGCTAATATTATGAATGGGCCATTTAAATGTCTTTATACTCACTTGCGAAAATTTATACTTGTCTGTACTCATAAAGCTATGAAATCGATCATAATAATGTATGAATGTAAAAGCAAGTAGCATGAAAATGTTTGATACTATGCGTCGGTATGCATGTATGAACTTCTGTATTATGTAGTTAATTGTATTAGGCGTTACTTTGCGGAAATCCATGCTATTAATTATATTATTATTAGGGTAAGTTATTAGGGCAAGTTGACTCTATGACGGTTAATCATTAGGTTTTGTAATATGAGTACCTATTAAAGAAATAGCGACTTACTTAATAGCAACAAGTTGAGCCCAATTTAGTGAAACTATAAACTATATAGTTTGGTAGAGTAAGAAAAACGATTTCATTCGAGATTATTTTAATTAAACAACGTAGAATATTTATTATTAACTACCTCTTATCGACCAAATTAGAAGACCTTCGTTATGTATGAGACTCGGTAATTTAGAGGGGTTAAACTTGAAATAAAATTGGATAACTGTATGTCGTGTTCCGAACAGCCAATTTTAATAAATTATAGTATGACTTTTCTGAATAAATAATCAATAAAATTTATAAAGGATTTTTGAAATCGGATGAATATTACCTAAGATTATTGAGTTTAAACAAAAAGACAAATAATTTATCTTAGTATAGATTTACTTCCATTGTTGCTATAAGTAACACATTAATAAATAATAGCCACTCGTAAAACTAGCTTAATGAAACCGTAAACCCTTATTTATACGTAATTTTATACATTATTTATACAAATGAACTACTTCCCTTATTGTAATTATTCAGCATACATAATCTGCTAAGGCGCTCCTGAACGGAATGCTGCTGATAATGAACTTTATTCAACATATAATTATAAATAGTATAATTGCTTTGACTGCATGCATAATACAATTACAGTCTTGTTATTAAGACGAACAAGCGATTGTTTTTTAATAAGCCATTGTGTCGCTCAACTGTGTAAATACAGCAATTATTGTTGAGAAAAAATAAGGAAGTTGTCATGTATGATGCACTTTGACAGCATATGTTGAAACATGCCTGTATTTATGTATCAGATAAGCACATTAATAAACACCTTTTCATTCATCTTTTTATATTTTTACTCAACTTACAAATGATTTAATGTAATATTGTTACTTTGGTTGCATAAAAACTTGAGTGACCTTAAGAGTTCTTAATACAATACAACACCATATTTTAATTACGCATTATTTTTACTATTATATTGTAACAATGCCATCTGTTAACCTAAGGTATAACCAAATGGCGTTAGATGAAGACACAATAAACGGAGTAAAGAGATAATCAATCGCACGGTAAGGGGTGTTGGGTTCCACCCCACGTTCCAACTCACCCCTAGTTATGGGTGAGTTAATTATATAAGTTCTGACATCACTTAGAAAGAAAACTTATTATCAAAAATGTGGCAACATAAATATAATAATTAATTATCAAGTAAGATAAAATTAAGGATTAATACTTGTAATGATCAATTTGAAATGATTAGAAATATTATATACTTTTAAGTTATAGCTATTAAATAGTAGGTCAACTAAACATAATATATTAAACTGAATTTTCAAAGTTAACAATACATAATTATATTATTATCATTTCATATTAAATAGTAGCAAAATTTGCTCAAGTAATTATTATTAAAAAAATGCAGTTATGATAACACACGATTCAAAAAAAAAATCTTACACTCGTTATTAATAATTATAATTAATCCATCCAACATTTTCCCTAGTAAAGACCAACAAATACTAGAAATTGACAAGTTTAAATCTATCGTAGGCGAAATTTGGATAACGAATAACAGGCGTTAGTAAATTAACTTTACCTTGATATTACTTGTACAGGGTACAACTCATCTATTACGTAAGACGGGGAAGTAGTGTAGGTAAATTTCGAAACAGTAGTCGTGATCCTCGGTAGTATAGTGGTGAGTATCCTCGCCTGTCACGCGAGAGACCGGGGTTCGATTCCCCGCCGGGGAGTGGTCTTATTCTCTTTGCCCTTTTTGTTCCTTTATTATTTTATTTTATTTTGCTTAGTCTCATTTTAATATATATTTATAAGCAAACTAGACAAAGTTTTTTTATTTGATTTTATTTTTTTCCTATTGATTTTTTTGGAATGTATTTCACTGAAAATACGTAAGGTAGGTCCACTAGGGATGGGGTGCTTGCCGGGTAACCTCCTCGTGGTGCACCCTGGGCACCGTTGAGTGACCGGTTGACAAGTCGGCTGGTCACTGAACGGTGGCAAATACCTGGCTGGGGGGGGGGGGGGGGTTTACTCCGCATGTCCCTCTGACCAGCAGAGGGTATGGCGGAGTAATAGGGACGGGCTCGGTGTGCACTTACCCTGCCGCCGGGCAGGCTATGGTATATTCCCTAGCCACCGTCGTAGCTCGTAATCCCAATCACATGAGGTGTCGTGGTCATGTCTCGCGGCCTCGAGCGGGACCGAGGGTCTTGCCTTAAACGGCCGGACTGCGAGGAAGAAAACCTCTATAAAAAATTACCCCAATTCTAAGCGGCAGCGCACCGTGAGGGGATGCATGGCTGACGGGAGGGTCAGTTCCTAGTGCGACTCCCGCCACGGCTCCGGCCGTCACCGTGGCGGGTCATGCATAGGCTTATCCGAGTACAGGGGGCACTGCTCGGATGGACTTTATATTTCCCCCATACTCGTGGGATCAACATGGAATCAAATTTTTCACTTTTTAATAAAAAAATACAACAAGAGGAAGAGGGGCAAGTTGCCTCTATTGAGGAACAAGCGCAAGGTTCTACGTGCTCTTTAAGGTTGGAGAGTGACGCTGATCTTTCAGACAGTTCACTCTTTTCGACTGCGTCAGCAGTGTCGGAAGCTCCGCAGTCGCGAAAAAGACGCTTACCAAAGGCAAAGGCACTCGGCGGGAAAGCTAAAAAACTCGCATTGGAGGGAGTTGATGTCGTGGACCCGCAAATGGCTCCGCCAGCCTCAAGAGCGAAAACTAATCTACCCAGGGTCGAGGACATCCAAGAAAAGCTGAGAAACCAGTCCACTGTTGACATTAACGCTCGAATCTTAGAATGTATGTTGAGTGTTGAAAAAGTAGCGGACAATTCCCGCAATTTAAAGGGAACGTATGTAACCAGTCTACATGAAGCTGTACGTACGGTGCAAGCGGCGACCACGGAACTCGCCCAAAGGTCCGCAACTTCAGAGGTAGCAAAGTTGCAAAAGGAGAACAGCGAACTGCGCTCTCAAATTGTCGCTTTAGAAGCTAAAATGGCAGCGCTAACTCAGGAGGTGGTAAGTCTCCGGCGAGGGAACCTGGGTAACCGGTATGATGGAGCAGAGGGAAATCGAGTAAGGGCGGACAGCGAACTGTTAATGCAGGAATTTTCTGCAATAATGGAACGCAAACTGGCCGATTTTAGAGCAGAAATTTTCCCAGACAGGGTTATTAGGCCAACACTGAGGAAAAATATTGCAGGGACACTCAGCCAGCCAGGCCAGGTCTCAAGGACTGCAGCAAAGATGGCTGGTAAAAATGCGCCAAAGAAGAAGGCGACTCCAGAAGTTCAGTCGGCATCGCTTCAAACGCAGCCTCAAGTGCCACCTGTACAGTCACAGGTCCCCGAGCTACAGCAAACGGAGGCACCTACATGGACTACGGTTGTACGCAGAAAGACGAAGGCCCTAAGGCCGAAAGTGATTACTCCAGCTGCTAAAAATCAAGTGGCGGTTCCTTCAAAGAGACCTTCTCCTCAGAATTCACAGGGAGGAAAGAAAAAGGTGGTAAAGCCACCTCGTGTTCCCAAAACAGCGGCGGTCACTATTACTGTGGCTGAGAACTCCGAAGTGACTTATGGCGCGATAATGACAGCAGCCAAACAGCGTGTGAACCTAGGGGATTGCGGTATCACTGACATCCGCCCTAAAAGAGCAGTGACAGGAGGCCTTGTACTGGAGGTTCCTGGAACCGACAGTGGTCCGAAAGCGGATGCTTTAGCAATTCGTCTACGTGAGGCTCTGTCTGATATGGGAGCAAAAGTCACACGCCCAGTGAAAACTGGAGAGTTAAGGGTCATGGACCTGGACGAATCAGTGACTCAATCAGAAATAGCAGCGGCTGTGGCAGAGGCTGGAGAGTGCCCTCTAGAGACTATAAGGGTTGGAGAAATCCGATTTAACCCGTTTAAGCTTGGAACAGCGTGGGTTCGTTGCCCAATTGCTGCGGTTCATAAACTCTCCAGTGATAAGCATATCCGGGTTGGCTGGATCAGAGCAAGGGTGCAAGTGTTGGCGGCAAGAAAACTGCAATGCTATCGATGCTTGGAACTGGGGCACGTCCGCCAACAATGTAAGAGCAACGTGGACAGAAGCTCACGCTGTTATAGCTGTGGAGAATCTGACCACAAAGCCCGCGAATGTACAGCGCAGGCACCCAAGTGCCCTGTGTGCTCCGATTATGGTCTACCAGCGGATCACAGACTGGGGAGTGAAAAATGTAATCCACCTCTGAATAAGAAGCCGACTGGTGGAGTGCAGGCTCCAACTAATAGATCTGAGGAATCTGGTCCAGCACCTTCGGGTTCTCAGCCAATTCTGGAAGAAATGGAGACCCAAAATTCTCAGGATTTTGGGTTCTCCAAGGCAACCTGAACCATTGCCGCGGGGCGCAAGCCCTGCTAATGCAATCACTCGCTGAATGGTCGGTTGCCTTGGCAGTAATGGCGGAGCCCTATGACGTCCCGAACCATCCTCGCTGGTTTGGAGATGATAATGGCTCCGTTGCCATTTATTGGTGTGGAACTGAGCGTGATCCACCATGTTCACTACTAGAAAAAGGACAGGGATATGTTTCTGTAGAGTGGGGTTCTCTGGCAGTGATCGGCTGTTACGTTTCTCCTAACTGTGACCACGCAACTTACGAGACATATTTAGATGTGTTGGCATCTTGCATTCGAAGATGCTTACCCCGCCCTTTAATCGTCCTGGGTGACTTTAATGCTCACTCACGGGTATGGGGAGATAGTCGGAACGATCGCAGGGGAGAAACTATTTTGACGTGGGCAGCTGGACTGGATCTTTGTTTAATTAATAAAGGATCAGTTAGCACGTGCGTACGGTGGCAGGGGGAGTCGGTTGTGGACCTTACATGGGCGACTCCTCCTGCGTCACGTATGGTGTCGAACTGGAGAGTCGCAGAAGAAGTGGTCACTTTGTCAGACCACCGTTACATCCTTTTTGCGGTTACATGGCGACCTAGTTGTTCCGATCGTCGGAACCTACGCTCCCCGCAACGTTGGTCCCTTAAACGACTGAACCATGACCTGTTGTTCGCCGCTGCCAACGTTGCGGCCTGGCCGAAGACCATAATTTCTTCTGATCCGGAAAGACAAGCAGCCTTGTTTCGGACCATTATGAAATGTATATGCGATGCCTCAATGCCCCGAGCAGGGCTTCCCAATAAGAGAGCCGTGTACTGGTGGTCTGAGGAGATTGCACGATTACGTAGTGTATGTCTGAGGTCCAGACGCCAGTATACGAGGGTTCGGAGAAGACGGCGAGTCTCGGATGGAGAAGTTGCCGAAGCCTATGTCATTTACCGCGACGCTACAATAGCGCTTCAGCTTGCAATAGCGGAGGCGAAGACGCGTTGCTGGAGAGAGCTCCTTGACGGACTGGATAGGGATCCATGGGGGCGCCCGTACAAAATAGTGCTAGGGAAGCTCAGACCATGGGTCCCTCCATTAACTGAGACCCTGGACCCGAACCTGCTGGAAAGAGTGGTCGAAGGACTTTTCCCTCGGGCTACGGGCAACTCTTCGCACTCGTTGGCACCAACAGATGTGTCCGAGGAAGAGCTGGAAAGTGCCGTAAGACGTCTTGGAGCTCGCAATGCCGCCCCTGGGCCGGATGGAGTCCCAGGTCGAGTACTGGCGTTAGCTCTGAAGATTTTGGGAAGTAATCTGACGCGGTTATTCAACAACTGCCTTCATCGTGGCGTTTTCCCATCGGGTTGGAAGGAGGCTAGACTAGTTCTCTTGAAGAAGGAAGGAAGGGCCGCAGACTCTCCCTCTGCGTACCGACCCATATGTTTGCTGGACGAGGTTGGTAAGTTATTTGAGCGGATTATTGCTACTCGTCTCAGTAATCATCTTTCTCGCGTGGGCCCCGACCTGTCTAATGATCAATTCGGTTTCCGACAGAGTCGGTCGACAATTGACGCGATTCTTCGTGTCCGATCCCTGTCGGATCGAGCAGTTCAGCGGGGTAGTTTGGCGTTGGCGGTGAGTTTAGACATTGTCAACGCCTTCAACTCCCTGCCGTGGGTGGCTATTAGAGAGGCCTTACGATATCATAGGGTTCCTCCATACCTCAAAAACATAGTCGGGGCATATTTGTGTGACAGGTCGATCCAATATACGGGCCGGGACGGTAGAATGCATCAGAGGGAAGTGAGTCGCGGGGTCCCACAGGGCTCCGTATTAGGGCCACTTTTGTGGAACCTCGCATACGATGCGGTCCTGCGTGTAAATGTCCCCTTTGACGTTAATATCGTTTGCTATGCGGATGATACCATGTTAATAGCCGAAGGGGAAACCTTCGAGGGGGCAGCAAGGCTCGCCGAACAGGGGGTGGCATGTGTTGTCGCTAAAATTCGCGGGCTGGGTCTTGAGATAGCGCCTCACAAAACTGAGGCTTTGTGGTTTCACAAGATTCCGAGGCGCATGGACCCTCCACCCTTATCGATTCGCGTGGGTGACGTTAATGTCCCAGTAGGCCGGTATATCAAATATCTGGGCCTCATGCTGGACGGTCGTTGGGGCTTCGAAGAGCACTTCGAGCGGTTGATCCCCCGGATACAAAAAGTAGCAGGTGCTATGCACGGTCTACTGCCTAATCTAGGGGGACCACAGGAAGGAGTTCGCCGCCTCTATGCAGGGGTCGTGCGATCGATAGCCCTCTATGGTGCACCGGTTTGGGCGCAGAGGTTATCGGACGTCCAGCGCTGTAGAGCGAAAATAAATGGTGTGCAACGTCGGATGGCCATAAGGGTTGCAAGAGGATATCGCACGATATCTTTTGAGGCGGCAACTATCCTAGCTCGCTTTCCGCCCCTGGATATATTGGCAAATATGGACGCGAGAGTCTATACTAGGACTCGCGCCATTCGCCTAAGGGGTGGAAGCATAACAGGAAACGCACTCGAAGGGCTGCGACATCGAGCGCACCAACAAGCCCTGGTGGAGTGGCGCGAGCGACTCGAAGGAGAGAGGTATGCGCAACGACGTACTGTTGGTGCGATCTTGCCAAGCTTCGAAGCCTGGATGGGAAGGCAAGAGGGAAACGTCACCTTCAGACTGACACAGATACTCACCGGACATGGGTGTTTCGGTGAGTATTTGTGTCGGATCGGACGCGAGGCAACACCAAAATGCCACCACTGCGGAGGAGATCGGGATGATGCACAGCACACTCTCGAAGAATGCCCCGCATGGGACTCGGAGCGGCGCATCCTGATCAACCGAATCGGGAGAGACCTTACTCCACCAGCGGTAGTAGCGGCTATGCTGGCAGAAAAAAAAGGATGGACGGCGGTAGTCTCCTTCTGTGAGACCGTTATGGGTAAGAAGGAGAATGCCGAACGGGCTCGGGAGAGGGCCGATCGAGCTCGGATACGGAGACTTCGGGGTGGGGGTGCTCCCCGTGTTGATCCGCCTGCACAGTAGTGCTTAAAGAGGATCTCTAGGTCGCAAGCGATTAGAGTGGGGGCTCTGGTCGTTGACTTTTGCGACATGAAGATGGCAACAATTTGTTGTGGTCACAAATTGTTGTTTTGTAGTGTAAGGGGCAAATCGCTCCGAGAAGGGCCTAAAGGCATCACGCTGGGGAAGCAGCGGTGCGTTCATTATTGAGATCCCGAGGCTTCCCTCGATTTTCAAGCGTAGTGAGGCCACCGAGGGGGTTTTAGTGAGTACAAATCTCACATAACTCGGTCTTTCCTTCAGAAGATCAGGTATCTTTAGAAGATTTCCCCCCGACAACAAAAAAAAAAAAAAAAAAAAAAAAAAAAAGGTCCACTAGGGATGTGTGTCAAATTCAAAAATAGGATAGCTTCATTTTTATTTGTTTGTCTTAGCTGAGCTCTCTTACCTAAGCTGATTTATATGAAAAGCTAAGGACCGAAGCTACGGATGCAGGGTATAAAACACGACCGATGTAGCTAGATAGTACATAGCTAAGTATTTTCATAGCCCATGTTACTCGCTTAGCTACGACTTCTCACACCGCCTACTTTACATATCTCTGGTCGAAACCCTTTGTGGTATCAATAAAAAGATAGAATATGACTATGTTCGAATATCCAATAAGCGAACACTAGTAGGTATTTCGTAAATAATACGTAAGTATTGCTGTTTCACAATAATTCAATATTAGATAATTAAAGTTAAAGCCAATTAATTGAATTATAAAGACTGCATCTTGAAATAATGTGGTTTTCTGTACTACTCGTAAAATACAGTTGCGGTAACTTGTAGCGTCGCTACAAATTCCAAAAAGATTAAATTCAAAACATAATTACGTACATGTTCTTTTTTATTTTATGTCTAACTTGAATAAGCTTACAAATAATGTGTTCTTATACCTCTTTTTGTATATATAATACCGTTGATGCAATAAACATTCTAAAAATTTTGTAAACGGTTTGTAAACAAAATGTCAAGTCAAATATGAAATATTAGGAACAGGCACATAATTATACGATTAGATTCGAAAAACTACCGAATTAATAAAACAAAGACATTTTTAGTATCTAATGCAGTATTAATGACTTCATATACAGAAGCACTGAGATACCGAATTAATAAAAATAAATATATTTTTAGAAACAAGAAATATATTTTTGTGAAGGTGGTAGAACCCTTTGTGGTTCGACTCCGGCGGCACCACCGCCACACCTATTACTACCTAATAACAGCAGTGTTAGGCGCTGCTGTGTTCCGGTTTGAAGGGTGTGGTAAGGGAGACAGACTTTTCCGAGGCGTTCCAGCTTAGTCCTCAGGGGTAGCGGCGCATCTGTGGCCGACCTCAGGTAGAATCTAATCCTATCTATCTATCTAATCCTATCTGGGGTTGATTACAGATGTCCATGGGCGGCAGTAGCCACTTACCATCAGGTGGACTGCATGCTCGTCTGCTACCCTTATATTATAAAAAAAAAAAAAAAAAAAACAAATGCGGTATTAGGCTTATCACGCAATATGATGAAACGAAAGCAGAATTGTAATAGATGAAAATGCAAAAACGCATACGAACACGCACTGTGCTTAACTTTTGACTTAATTTTATTTCAGTACCATCATGGATTCTGGCGAACAGCATGTGTTGTGGCGTTATTTCTATCGCTCGACCATCGGGACCTAAAGAAAAACCGAATGCGGTTAAACGCAATGCGTGCGCCATGCAATTACTATGGGACACAAGAAACGCGCTTAAACAAGCCGCAAACGAAATGTAACAAGTTACGTTTTTTAAATCGGTTACTGAAAAAACTCACGAATGCGTGCAATTGTATAGTAGGCAATGTGTTACATTTTTTGCGGTTAAACGCGAGAGTTTAATCGTAGTGCGTGCTAAGCCTTATGACTGCACTCGCTATATACAGAAGCGCCGAGATGCAGGCGCGGAGTTCAAGGCCAACCGCTTCTTGTGTATGTAATGAAGCGTGGAAATAAATCTCATGATAGCCAATAAATTATATTGTGCAGAAGCACTGAGATACCGAATTAATAAAAATAAAGATATTTTTAGAAACGAATGCGGTACTCATGACTGCACACGCTATATACAGAAGCGCCGAGATGCAGGCGCGGAGTTCACGGCCAACCGCTTCTTGTACAATGAAGCGTGGAAATAAATACTCGTGATAGCCAATAAATTAAATTGTGTAGCTGCTTTAATTGGTCACACATTTTTATGAAGGTAGCGAGCTGCATCCCATCCGATTTTACATATTATTGAGCTAGTCAATATAATAGATGAAGAGTCACTTAAATTAATAATTAAATGAAAATCAAAGATGCGCTCCATCTTTTGAGAATTGATAGAATTCCTATTATAAATGTTTTTTTCTATTTCACATCCTTCGAATAAGAATATCACTGGTGCTTTTCCTCCAGCGATGTCCCAGCTAAGCACTAAGCAGTAACCTAGATCGAAACTAATCTAGAAAATTTTTAATTGTTTCCACCAGAGCTAGTAGGATGTTTATGTAGGCAAAGCAAGTAGGATGTTTTATGAGAATGCTATAGCTAAACTCACTCTCACATCCGTAGCTCCGTGTCTTCGTTCGCATCTCTCTGTATAAAAAGCTTCATTTTATCCATTTCCACACACAGTGCTAAGCTATTCTAAGCGATGAAAATCAAGCAATACTATTGGTGGATTTGACACACATTAGTCACGTACCATAAGATGGATTGCAAGCTCATTTATTACTTCTTTATTGTGAAAAGTAAATAACCACAGCTGAATCAGTTTCGACAACGAATTGGAGGTCACGAGGTTATCGTCGTAAATTTAAGTATATAATATAAACTGCAATCTGTGTGACATTAACTTTAGGTCAAAGATTACTTAAAGTGCAGACAATCTGGTCATTTTAAAAATAAGCCTGTCAAGAAAAACATAACGTTACTTTATAAGGGCGACCTCCCGGCGCGCGGTTCAACGGGTGTCAAGTACAAATGTCATACGTTTTGAAATTAGCAAAGCTTTTTGGAAAAACGTTTGCAGTTCGTTTAATAGCTGGAATCTAGTTATATCAATGATTTATTTATTGTTAATAAATGTATTGTAAATTTTCCCACAGTTTAAAAATGTATTGTCATTTATACCCTTTAATAATAAACGTATTAAGTGATATGTATTTTAGTACTTTAAGTAGGTACAGCGAAACTACACCACTATCTGCCGCAAGCAGCGATGTAACACTGATCTTGGTATCAGTAGATAAAATCAGGTTATCTTAAAATATACTTAATTATTTTTAATGATCACAAGTTTTATTTATTTTTATTATTATTTACTTCTATTTATGAAAAGCAAAAACGATGATTAATATCATCAAGCCAATGCTGTAATTCAAATTAATACTTAACTATATAGTACAGGTATGGTATGATTGCAGCCTACACTGGGGCATCATTATCTATTTAAGACATAATAATACGGGATGCATAAAGAGAATTATATTCAGGAAATGTACGAAATAATGAGCTCATTAATCTAGTAGCTATCAGCATCATTATATTGTACAAAGTACCTATTACGTAATTAGAAAATTTGGTTTGTTACAGACAAATGTAATGTAAAAAGAAAAATAATACATCGTGTGAACTAGGTTTCATCGGGAAAATATTATGAAATGAAATTTTGTGAGCATTTGAAAGACGGACCGAGCGATAATTTGTTTTCAATAAATTATAATCATCTTATAACCAGAATAAAAAAATATTGTAAACAGTGACATCAAAAGACAAAACATATTCTAGTTTAAATAAGCCAAAAATTACCACCGTTAAACTTATCCCAATTTATACTTTTAAGCTCATCAATATTATTTTATTTACGAGTACGTTCACCCAAAAGTAGGATAATATAAACAGTTGAAAATCACATAAATAAGCATTAAGTATTAAAGAAAAATATTGCTTTATCACCTTTAACTTATGCACTCTGTAAAGAGCACGTGAAATGGCTCGTTATGTTAAAGATAGGCCTGTCAGCACGAAATGTCACTTCATTATCTTCAGAAAGGCGACCTCACCTGATGTATTTAGTTCATGACAGGCTTAAGGTGCCCGCACACTCAGACGTTTTATCGGACGATAGTTTGGATCGTATGCAAGTGCATACGTTGCAACGATCCGGTGTCGCCCGATTCGCATACTGATTAAAGGCCCGACCGAGTTACCGTCCAATAAAAAGTCGGTATTTTGCGAGAGCCCTTAGGCTTAATCTTCTTATTTCACACTCAAAAGTTCGTGTCAAGTGCAGAATGTATACAAATAAATGCCTGACTGTTATTACAAAATGAGTGGCATTTTAACTTCGTAATTGTGCTTATTTCTTGCTTTATTGTTCTTATTTATTTGTTTGCCTGCCTGAGCTAATTTTGGATATGGTACTTGTTTTGACAGAACTCTATTTTTAGTTATTTTTAGCTGAATATGGAGGTAATGGTTTTCAAGTTTATAATTATGTCTGTATGTATTTTATTTACTTATTAACGTATGTATGCCCTTCTTTGACATGCCCTACAATAAAATTAATTGACGGATTTTAACAAGTAAAGTGACGTTGGTTTCGTCCAAATTGTAGAATTAACATAAGCTACATGAATATCTTTTTAATTAATTATTTTTACGTAGTCGAGTTTTCTGTTCTTCTATTAATATCTAGATAAAATAAAGTAGTGACTAAGTATTTTTCCATAACTGTACCTAAATGTTAAAAATTTCAAAGGTTAAAGTCGACAAAAAATCATAAGTAATATTTATACGCGAATTAACAATGGATTTTTAAATTAATAACCTGAAAGTCTTATCTTATTACAAAGTTATGTCTCCGACGTAATAAAGATAAGCCTGTCAGGTGGGAAATGGCTTAATTTAATCCACAAGGTAATCCGCGATCACACTTATTGTTTATACCAAAATCGGAAACCTTGTTTATTTATGAAGGAAATAACAACTTTAATTTTAAACGAAAACAAGATCCAAATATTAAATATACTCGTAATTTAATGTTATCTTCAAGAAGTATTCAAAATAGTAATATAAATGATTATCATTGCAAAAAAAAAAAACTGAATAATAATTATTTTGTATTATGGTCGTATATTAAAATATGTAAAATATTTTCTACAATAATAATCTGAAAACTCAATAAACTACCATAAAACAAAATATCTTCTTAAACATCACAGTTACCTTAAAATGTTTAAACGTCGATCTTGAAGACCATATTTATAGCGTAAGCGTATAAAACAATAAATTTGCAATTGAAGCCACATCGCATCGGTTTCACAATTTCTTCGCAAATGGAGGCCAAAGAGCGTAAGACGCAAGTTACGTGTGGCATACGCGGTCACGATTGTTTATTATTTAACTCGGCCCCAGACACGACCGAGAAACACGTGCAATACCTAATTATAGCTTGTGGGATCATCACTTCATTCCCACTCTAATAACAAGCAAATTGAATACGGTATTGTGAAATATATTGGAAATACAAATACTGATTGGTGAAGTATATCATAAATAATGTAACAAAATAAATTCCGTCTAAGACATGGCTGAAAATTCTGTTCAATAAATAATAACACCTTTGGAAAGAAGAGGATCTTTGTTTCTAGTTAAATAATAAGGTAATTAATACAAAATGGAGCAATAAAAAATATGTCATAAATATATATCAGAATTTTCAATGGCAAAAATATGTTTATGTATAATTAACTCTGTGTAAGGTCGAGAAAGAGGTACAATTAATAATTACTCGTATAACCTGTATCTTTATTGTTATCCTAATTAGAAACGAATCTCAAGCACGACTAAGCAATACAACGGAACAATACCCTTAAAAGCCATATTGGTAAAAAATCGTTATAAATTCAGCCCGAGGCATGACCGAGAAATACGTGCAACATCTAATTATCGTTTGTAGGGTCATCACTTCATTCCGACCCTAATAACCGGCTAAATTAATGCGCGATTGAGACATGTATATCTATGATATACAACTTTATGAAGTTCCTATTGCCATAATATTGTTTAAAATCTAATTATAGTAAACTCGAACCGAGTATAACCGAAATTGACATACATAGTGCCACATTGATGTCTCCTTGATAATGGAACAAATAGTTATAAAAAATAATATAAATTCAACATTAGAGTATGAAATATGTGGACGGCAGTTAGTTATTTTATTAGTTATCACAGAACATCTCTGTAATAAAATGAAAGATAAAGTTTTAGCTTTCAAATAAATGTTATGCGATGGTATCCTTATTAAATACACGCAATATATAATTGCCTTAATAGCTGTCAGATTAGCACCTTATTTATAACATAATTAGTTTATGTTTAGTAATATTATACCCACACACGTAGACTATCTTCTTTATATAAAACAGAGTATTTGTATGTTTATCCCATATAAGCATTTTTTAAGCCGAAACTTTGGCGAATTCGCATGTTCACCAGTTTTTACCTGACTTTGGAAGATAATATTTTTCGAACGTATGTATGTATGTATGTCTATATGTATAACTAATTCTTTGGTATATGCTACAACTGAAACGGCTTTTAAGATTTTAACATAAAGTATGAAGTGTCGTTAGATTCATCAAAATTTTGGAAGTGATCTTCAGCAATATTTTTAAGCTGTCGGGTTTTTATTTTTTAACAATTGCTGTTATAGTTGTATTAGTGTGTGTAAAACATAAAACATTAATATATTATTATATATGAATGTTTTATGTTCTCTCTCTTATTACCTTCTTATTATCTTATTAGATTTATCTTATTAGATAATAAGAGTTTTCCTAGTTAATTAAGAAAAGTTTTAATAAAAAAATTATAACTTGTAAGCTCGTAGGTGATTGGCGTAACCACTATATTATTTTATCACACGGACAAAGTCGCGGGTAAAAGCTTGTAACATTATTATAATATGTATAACAGAAATCGCTTCGATGAAAATGAATTAGAATTAACTTTTATTACTTAATTTTGTGTGATATTCTGTGATATTCTGTGTAACTATCGGATTAAATTAATAAACGTGAATTTCTCAGAATTTCATACTCAACGGCTTAAGCAATCTACTTATGGTAGGTGACCACACAAGTTGTGTAAGGTAAAATTATAATTCAATTATAAATGAAAGCCCAAGCTTTGAAACACTCGCATTTTTGTGTTTTCGTTTGACGAAATTTTGGCTTGGTTTGACAAACGCTCGCATTTTTGTGTTTTGGTTTGACGAAATTTTGTTTTGGTTTGACAAACGCTCGCAATTTTGTGTTTTGGTTTGACGAAATATTGGTTTGGTTTGACAAACGCTCGCATTTTTGTGTTTTGGTTTGACGAAATTTTGGTTTGGTTTGACAAACGCTCGCATTTTTGTGTTTTGGTTTGACGAAATTTTGGTTTGGTTTGACAAACGCTCGCATTTTTGTGTTTTGGTTTGACGAAATATTGGTTTGGTTTGACAAACGCTCGCATTTTTGTGTTTTGGTTTGACGAAATATTGGTTTGGTTTGACAAACGCTCGCATTTTTGTGTTTTGGTTTGACGAAATTTTGGTTTGGTTTGACAAACGCTCGCATTTTTGTGTTTTGGTTTGACGAAATTTTGGCTTGGTTTGACACACGCTCGCATTTTTGTGTTTTGGTTTGACGAAATTTTGGTTTGGTTTGACAAACGCTCGCATTTTTGTGTTTTGGTTTGACGAAATTTTGGTTTGGTTTGACAAACGCTCGCATTTTTGTGTTTTGGTTTGACGAAATTTTGGTTTGGTTTAACAAACGCTCGCATTTTTGTGTTTTGGTTTGACGAAATTTTGGTTCTTCTCACAAGGAACTCGTAGGACAAATTAAGATGTTCTGTTATTGTGTAGAACCATTCGTGTTTCCGGAAGTATTATCCTCTCACCTATATCTCATAACAGTAGTGTAAAGTGCTACCGAGATCTGATTTCACTGGACTAAAGGAGATAAACTTACACGAGACAATCCTACTTAATCCTCAAGTAGAAACGCATTTATAGGTAAGCCTTCGTTAAGAATCCAATCTTATTTAGTGGTTGATTCCTAATGTTTGTCGATTGCACTATCGACAAATTATAAAGTGCATATTGCACGTTAATTTCAAAATAGAAATATTTTTCTCACCTTCATCAAAGTATCGAATGTATGGGACCCCACCTTGAAACTGCTATTTTATTTCCCAAAAACGATTATACCGTATGCTCGTAACATTGGTAATAAATACTCCCGTCTCCATCGCGTATCGAATATCTGTTATCTAATACTCAATTAATAATACTACTTTACGCTATCCCTCGAAAGGTTAGCTAGTATCGAGAATTGCGTGAACACAATTAGGTACGGGTTTTGAAATTTCGCAGAGTTATGAAGGAAATTGTTTGTGCCCACACGAAATTGCAGTGTCGCGACCGCAGCTCTTCACCAACCTATCACGAAAGTATGAGTAATAATGTTATTGCGAAACCGTGAAATATGTTTAAGTACCTTTTTGCCTGTCGTTCTAGCTGTGTAATCCTTTTACACCCGTGGGCTACACGAATGACACGATACGAGTAGAATCTTTAGCTCATAATGGCAGTATTGTAATACATTTCCTGGTAGGTATATGCTACTATTAGAAATATTACGAAAGAAGACAATGTCATATTTTTTCCTTATTTTTTTTAGTAATCACGTATCAGTCTCCGTCAAAACTAAAAACATCGATATACTATTGCCCGATTTGTATGTTGTAGACACATACGAAGAAAATAATGCCGATATATATGTATTAAATGTAAAACCAAATAAAAAACGTTATGGAAATAAATAGTTATGTAGATATGTGGAATCAGGATCTAGGGCCGGATCCTTCTAAATGTCAAACAACTTGGTGACCATTGTACCTAAACGCACTTCATATATGGGCACTTCAATAATTATAATGTAAAACTATTTCATAAATTGATTCGTAGGATTCTTTAAGTGAATAAATTACGACATTTCTCAAAATAATTTAAGATTACGTAACATGTACGAATAAGACGGTACGAAACAACATAAAGTGACAAAAAAGAGGAAAAGAATTAATTTTTGTGTATCGTTGAATTGAAGGGTGTGATAAATTAGATTAACCTATTCGAAGCATTTGCGACCGGACTTATGTAGTACTCTGATTTTATCTGGGGTTGAATATACACGTCCATGGGCGGCAGTAGCCACTTACAATCAGGCAATGTGCGTGATGGTTAGTGGCTGGCATTTCGCTATAATTCTTCTTTACATATTGTAAAAATAAAAGAGTACATTTTCGATTGAACCAATTGGTCTATGACCTGGTTTTCTAAAAAGGATTTTCGCATGCATCACCCATCTATTCTTCATTCAACTTATGTAATCTATCTTTTGTAATTTCGACGGCCACTTTGTCTCCAAGATGTCGATGAGCCTGACGCAAGCAAATCAACGTACAATACGATTTCGGCAGTTACGTAAAATTAGTGTAACGATGCAATTTCATTTGTTCTAATTTTTGACATGTCTCAATGCATTGTTTTGTTTATAAGATGAGAGGAGGCAATTTATGTAATGATGTATTAAAAAGATTAGGGTAAACTTTGCTCCGAATTTAATTTAAGCTTTGTCGGTAATGATTTTGAAAGTTTCGTATTTAGGCACCATCCATAATATTAATGACACTCATTGCCCCCTTATTATGGTCATTCAATATGAATTGAATTTCATTAAAATGCATTCAAATTCGTTTATTTAAGAGTGTTGCTACAACTCTAATTGCACATAAAATTAATAGAGATGACCTTAAGTGTCAAAACATTAAAAATAATTTGGCCAAAATATTTTTCATACTTAACATATTGCTTTCAAATACGTCCAATGTCCATGCTTAGTAAACCTCCATTCTAATATAATTGTGTACTTCCCAAGCAATACATCAAGAACGTGCTTTCTAACGTTGCAATTCGCGTGTCGTCTGCCAATTAGCATATAATAGCAACGACGTTCGGTGTGCAACGAAAGAATTAGAACAAGTTACATTGAGTTAAGTAATGACGATACGCGTGGCTTATACGGAACGTCGTATCGAACGTCGATCGTACGGAACATCGTATCGATAAACTGTGTATCAATAACCAAATCGTTTTGTATACTATTATGTACTTAGGCGATTAAATAATGAACTTGTTTCATGTAGAAACGGTAACCGATTGAAAAAATGTATTTCGTTTAAATAGGTAAAACTTGCAAGATATAACGTGACTTCACAATATGTCTGTCTTGGAAATAGAAGGATTTGAAGGTTCTTTGCAAAAATGATTCATAGTTGTTATTGAACAATCCAACGAAATTCAAAATATCTTTTTTTGCATATAATAGCAACGACGTTCGGTGTGCAACGAAAGAATTAGAACAAGTTACATTGAGTTAAGTAATTGCGATACGCGGAACGTGTCTTATACGGAACATCGTACCGATAATCGGTTTATCGATAATCTAAATGTTTACAATTATGTACTTAGGAGATTAAATAATGCACTTGTTTGATACAAACCTGGCAAAAGACAGCCTTTTTTCGATAACGAATACTTTGATTTTACAAGTCTGCAAAATTATAGAATACAGGGTTTAATAGATTTTTAGCGAAGAATTTCCCATTTGGTATAAAACAATCAGCTTAACAAATGCCTTTTTATATTTTAACTGTAGCGCCCATCCGTTATTAAAAATACCAATCTATTCAAAGTTTAGCCTACCAAAGATCAAAAATTGGCAATTTGTTTCTACAAAATATTATCTATTACAATTGCTTATTAATGAGAGGTGTTATTAACATCTCTCATTAATAAGCCTAGCATTAGCTAAGATTTCCGTTTTTATGTGTTGAACTCTCAGTATTACTCGATCAAATAAAGTTATTGGTCGTAAACGACCCTAATACAGTCGTCACGACTGTCATGATCAATAGTTAGAGGTTCACTGCCCATTTCTAAATTGTTGACTAACAATTACGATAATCTGTCATTTACATATAAACAACATGTATTACATGAGCATTTAAAATAACCGAGAAATTAGTAGTATAAAATAATAAGTATTGAATAATTCAATATTATAAAATATGGGTTATTCAATATAGTAAAGTATGTTTCAAATTATAGGTCCGCCCATATTTCGACATTCATAGAATTTTGTTTTCATAATTATATTCTTTGAAGTCATGAGGGTAGGTATGTATGTAATTATTGTCTTCAACCTATTACTTTCCCATTGCTGGGCATGGGTCTTCTCTCAGAGTGAGAAGGGTTGTGGTCTACCGCCTTGGCCAAGCGCAGTCGATTTACCTTTGTTTTTTTATACCTTTCAAATACCTTTATGAATTTCGATAGGTATATATCATATATTTCATAAACCACAATGATTGAAGGTAAGTCAAGTGAACTATACGAAATCCACTATTTCAAACATTGCTGTTAATTTAACATAATTAAATGTTACCGTCCATTAAACCTTATTTACAACATACGAAGGAAGCTACAGAAATATTTTCAATCACGCAACGCGAAGACAATGTCAAATGGATATATAACTCATCATGTAATAAAAACTGCCTCATTGTGTGCAATCAGAGTAATTTAACAATCAATAATAGGTACATTATTACGATGCGTTCTGCACATTAATTGTATCCTGAACTTATCTTCACTTGGCGTTTAATATTGTCTATTCACACGTACTACATTCACACAACATCATGGTAGTACCACAATACAATAGGGTGAGCAGACATGCCAAATTTGAAAAAGAATACTTAGGTGTACCTAATACCTGCTGTTTTTTTTTGGAAATTTTCGTTTTTTTTTTGCACCCTTTAATGACAGTGGTGCCATCTGTCAAAAACTAGTCTTACCAACTCCCAAACCCTCGTGGGCTCTATGGTGGACAACAACTTTGCTAAAGATCATCACTTGATCAAATGCATAGTTTCCGATTCTATAACTACTTACGAATTAAAAATTAATTAAAAAACCCATTCCCACGGACTAAATTGTGAATCTAAGCCATTCTCGAGTCCCCTTGAACACACACAACAAATTTCATCAAAATCAGTCCAGTCGTTTAGGAGGAGTTCAGTGACATACACACGCACATAAGAAATATATGTATAAAGATTACGCATTCAATGTTTGTATGTAAATTGACATGTTTGACCGATCGACTGTTTGAAACTAGTAAAGTATTCGATAATATTATGTAATAAACATTTTACCAAACAAATAACAGACGCCCATTTAAGCACTATCTATTAGTTCACTGACCTCGCTCTGGGCAAAGTCAATTAACATTAACATTTGATTACACCAACGTTAATAATTAAATACTAATTTCAAGGTAAAGCCCAATACAGACGATCCGGAAGAGTCACATACACCTTGATATTATTAGAATTTCTGCTACAGTTTGTAGACGAAGCTTTATATTAAAATTTTTCTTGCATTATCCGTAATGTGTTGTTTATACTCGCAGAAATAAATAAGTATATACACATCTATTCCCGCTAGAAATTATTTAAAAATTAATCAATCTATGACCTTAATCGACAAGTGATAATTTTGCCATGCTAAATTACTTATTTCAATCATTATCGTCTTATTTCGATCTTCGGTACATGAGCTATTTATAATGTGACACTTTTAAGTTTTAAAGCTTTAAAGCTTTTTTTATGTTGCATTTGACAGCATTTATCGTAGTGTATGAAATACTCTACATACTCTACTCTAATAAATTGGAAACATTCATTCATTATTATTATCATATTAGAGAAAGTCAATATCAACATAACCGTACAATGCTTAGGTCCTAGATTACGTAAAAGTTACGTCAAAAAATCCCACTTCAATTAATACGAGTCATTATGGACTGGTGTTACCTTTTCAAACAAAAGAAGGTATAACCACGGTACAAATATCTATAGATCCTTAGACTGTGGTATAACGTTGATAGATTTATTTTTTGTAACTTAAAAGATATATCGAATAATTGGCCAAGTACGAATCGAACTCGCACATGGAGGGTTCCGTACCACCAACATTTTCATTTTATTTTTTTTATTTTTAGTATTTGTTATTAAACCAGTCACTGAAGTTAATACATTGTGAAAATTTGAACTGTCTACCTATTACGGTTCAATAGTTAAAGCTAAAAACGTCGAGAAATAGCGGTTTCTTGTATGGCGACCCCGATTTATTTTCAACATTGTTTTTATTTTTAGTATTTCTTGTTATAGCGGCCGTTATTATGCATCTTCTGTAAAATTTTCAAGTGTTACCGTGCCAGAGATAGAGCCGTGTGACGAGCCCCAAACGAACAGACGGACAGACAGCAACAAGTCTTCGTAATAGGGTTCCGTTTTTTACCGTTTGGGTACGGAACCTTAAAACTTCAAAACGTCAATTTACGTTACATAAAGTTCAAGACAATTCCTTCTTACGTTGCATAAATCGTTTTCTTCGTCGATACTAGCAAACGATCAAATGAAATTAAAATTACAGATGTACAATAATTATGCAGCGATTACCGCGATGTATTACATATCCAGAAATAATTATTACGATTGCTTTTTCTTTGTTTTCTTCTCCACTTTTATGTAACAGAATAATAATAAAATGATGAAATGTAGAATTATTATTATATCATAACATAAAATAAATTTATAATATCTATTGACCTAAATAGCTTTAAGCTCTTAAAAGCATGATAGGTACCATTAAGCCCATATAAATATGGTATAAGTTTTCAATATATAAAATCATACTAATCCTCTTAGGATGGCGAAACATTACTAGGTCTCTTACAATCATGACTTTATGTGAATTTTAATCAAAATATAACTGTGAAAATATACAAATATTAACTTTTACAGTTTTTATATAAAATATCAATAAAAAGGTTCACAGGAAGATTAAAATATAAATACCTAGCCCTAAAATTAAAAACTGAATTGGTGATAAAGATGGCTGGGCATCGAAACCAGAAACCTTTGCGAAATATTGCTGATTATTATACTATTTTTACATCAGCCTCTACATTTCTACAATAATAATCGTAACTCTAAATCTATTCTTAGCTGCGAATCGCAATAGAATTTAATAATTCGTTTGCATCTCGCTTCAAAAACTAGTTATGCTTAGGGATGTGAAGCACTATTTGATATTCGAAAATCGTTATTTAAATTAGTAATAATCGATTATTAGTGTATCGATTATCTATTACAAAACGATTATTTGATCGATATATTTTAAATGAGCCTTCTACAACGCGCGGTTCGGTATATTTTTCGTCGTCATTAAATTTAAAACATTGATCATTAATCGCTTTATTCTGCAATAATCGATATATTATAAAGAAAGGAAAATCGATTGATTAATAATCGATTCTTACTTTTTTCGTTCTCACATCCCTAGTTATATAGTATATTTGTAACAAGGTTGCATAATTTGAAAACGTAACTTCGATCTTGTCTATAAAATCGTATTAATAATCTTCATGTATTGACGCGGTCAAGGCCGAGCTAGACGTTTTCAAGATCAAACAACTCCGATGTCTATTAGACGTTCGTAATGAAAATAGATTGGTTATTTCTTATTACATTAGTAAAAAATGAAGTTAACATCTAATAGGTTTTAATACTATATTATTATTTAATTTTAGTAGTTCAAATGTTATAAATTATATACGTATAATTCATACATAGTATGAATTTGAAGAATAATTGCTTAAAAACTACATGTAGGTGTAGTTATATAATTAAATAGTTATTTAATTTAACTTTAATATTAGGTACAATGCAATAGAAATCTGTATTATTATACTTATAGAATTTCTTTAGTTTTCAGAAAATAATTGATTACAATTTACAATTTTAACTTTTAACAACTATACTTCAAGTGTTAAAAATAAAATAATATATTGAAATACGTGTAATATTTGTAACTGTATGTGATTTATAGTCCAATACATATCTTGCGGAATTTAAACGAAACTTCGTTAAAACTCTTTCAAATAATATTAATTACCGTCCAAAACCATTTTGACGACATTTAATTCTGGTGATACTCGTAGTATTTTATGTTAAAACGCTTCGAAGGGATTTCAAAAATACAATATAGTTACTATACTATTTCACAATCATGAGCAATTTTACAAGAGTACACCTTTATCCACTAATACATTACACTTCCTTTGCAAAAATCAGATGACATTTCATGCGTCAAAGCAAAAAATAATATTCCAACAAAAATATGAAAGGTATTAATAAGTGACGTAATTTATCAATAACCAGCAATTATGTGGTCTGTACATGAATTAGCGTTATGTGACTGTAACACTTACAGATATCTCTCTGAATTGAAGTGAATACCGCAATTCACAAAAACTGTACGACAAAACTGGTAACCGGTTTCAAAATAGCAGAGACATTTGATACCGCAGGCATGGGAAGAGCTGGCATGTCGAAACCGATATGGACGCAGCCCGTGTTAGAATTAGATGTAGCAACCGTTTCTAACGAAATATTTAGACGCTATTGTAATTAGTTTGAAGCGTTGTTCGTTTTCGCTTGGTTTTAGTTTCGCTTAACAAATATGTGACATTTGTTTTTTGTTTTACAAAAATATTTTATGGTTTAATATTCCTCTTAATACTTTGATTATATCGGTGATTGGTGTTGCCCAAACGGTTTATTAAAACTTTTTATGTAATTTAAGTAACAAACAAGTCCACCTCATGTTACTTGTTTTATGTAAAACAAACATGTTATACTTTAATGCTTCTTTATACTTTGAATATATTGATATACTTGGTGTTAGCCAAGCAGTCTATTAAACGTTTTAATTTAATTAAAGTAACAAACACGTGAATATCTGTATAAAATCCTATATAATATTAAGTTCTTACCTTAGGTTCGTCACGGGTGTATCGCAAGTCTTAAGTTCTAAGTTGAAACTCCGTACAATTCCTTTCTGTATTCTGTAAACAGAACAGCGTTTAACATTACTTTATAAGGCAGAAATCGATTTGGCGATAATGTTACAGTCAAACGATGAAGAGGTCTATAACCTTTAAATTGTGTAATTAAAAACGTATATATCAGTTTTGTTTATATAGCATATATACAAAACAATGGATGACTACTAACATTGTACATTGTACAATTAACTCGCATCCCATAGTTTTTATACGAATCATAAAAACACAGGAAATAGTCACTTTGTCTCTACCTTAGCGCATCCATCTAACATTAAAACAGCCATGTTTCCTATAATTGACCTAGCGTTTAGCCAGATGTGACCTTATGATTATATAGGATTTCTGGTTTTAATGAATATACATATCCTTGAAAGTAATGGTTATATTACCCGCAAAATAAACGCCATTATTATACAAAGTAGAGTTCTGGTAAATGTATTAGGTAATTAAATGCCGTATTTAAAAATTCATGTCATTTGAATTTAAAAAGAATAACAGTAAAGCACAAAGCCCGTTTTTTCTTTTTTTACTGTATTTGCGAACTATTCTTCAACACGACAGAAACTACTTTAATGGGATATTGATTCGAATAACAGCAGTGTTACTCCTATATTATAAATATACATATGTATATATAATTCAGAAATAGACTACTCTTCCGGTGCTTACATTAAACGTTGGACATCACTCTGCGTTTGAACGCCAGACCGAGCAGCCCCGCCTGCTCGCGCTCTAGTGTTTCCTAACCCAGAATTTTCTCTGGCCTTTCGGCCGGTTCTCGCCTACTCGATATTATCGATAGCGGTCCGTGCTTTGTTTATTGCCAATTTATTGGGAATAAACAAAACTCACGTCCCGACGCGTTTGAGTTGGTGGATACCTAACGGTGCCAACGAAACCAGCTAGCGTTGACCCGGTGCGCTTCTCAGACCTCTCGGCCTGAGAGAAACCGGCAGACCCGATCCCACTGCACTTGGGCTATCCCAAGGGTGACGGTAGCAGTTACTTTCCCTTAGGGGTAATTGCATTTCCCTCCCCCTCCCCGTTAGCTCCCTGCCTCGGCAGGGAGGCATCCCAGGTTACCATGGCCTACATGGTAACGGATAGGTTTTTCGAGGCTCTGTCCTCCCTCTTGAGCAAGGAGCTCAATCGCCCATTTGACTCAGTCAAACTCCGCTCCCTTTGCGAGCCCTTAAAATCCGTAACGGATCCCCTGTCCGTTACTGATTCACCCGCATCCCCTGATGCCACCCCGAGACACGAGATGGACTTCGATGCCATCTCGCTCAAACGCCCCGCCTCCTCCGACGAATCGTCGGAGCACACCCTCATCACCGCCCCCTCCTCCGACGACGACCAGGGTTTCACCCCTGTCAAGTCGAGGAAGACCAAGAAACGACCGGTGAAACGCGTCGCTAAGGCGACAAGTGAAACCTCTTCCGTGGCCTCTTTCGAAGCCACCCCAGCCCCAGCGGCCCCCGCTCTGGCCCCCGTGCCAAAAGCCTCCACTCTGGCCCCCGTGCCAAAAACCTCCACCGAGCCCCAGAGCTCAACCCCCGCGGCTAAGCCCGCCAAGCCAGCCACGCGCTGCGAACCGGCACTTGCCAAGTGCAAACCGCCCCCACACATTTTCTTCAGAGATAAGTCGAAATGGTCCGACTTCTCTAAAACCCTAGTGGAAAAACAGATCCACTACACCAAGGCACGTAACCTTCGCGACTCTATTCGCGTTTCATGCCCCACCACCGAGGACTTCAGGAGCCTCATTAGGCTCCTAACTCACCTTCAACTCCCGTACCACACGTACGCTTTAGAAGAGGACCGCAAAATCAAAGCGGTCCTTAGGGGTCTCCCCTACGAGCTTCCCACCGACGAAATCCTAACGGATCTAGTCAACCAAGGGTTCCCCGTGGAAGGTGTACACAAGTTGTACAACCGCAACGGGGTCAAATACCCTCTAGCCCTGGCCATTCTAGCCAAGACCCCGTCCTCCAAGGACATTTTCAAGGAGAAGGAGCTCACAATCTGTGGCCTTTCTGAGATCAAGGTGGAACCACCTAACAAGCGTGGCTACCCTGCCCAGTGCCACCGCTGCCAGCTTTACGGCCATGCAGCGGCGAACTGCACTGCTCCCCCAAGGTGCGTCAAGTGCCTAGAACCCCACGCCACACGTGAGTGCAAGAGGACTCGTGAAGACGAGTCCCCTCCTGCCTGCGTGCTATGCACCACTTCAGGGCACCCGGCTAACTACCGTGGCTGCCCTAAAGCCCCCCGTCCCGCTCAAAAGAAGGTTGCTAAAAAGCAGCCCTCGAAAGCAGGCCCACCTCCGGTCAATTCGACCAATTTTCCGCGGCTAGGGGCCTCCAAAACCCCAACCGCTCCCATGAGTTGGAGGAAAGTCGCACCCGCGACCGCCCCACCAACCCCGGCCCCTAAGGCCACTCCCACTCCCCGTCCCACCCAAGACGCATCGGTAAGGGAACATATCATGTTCCTTAAGGACTGCGTTAAGGGCGTGAACCTCGACGAGATCATACTCGTCTCGCAAAAGATGCGTAACGCCAGCCAGGCGGAGCGCATCGCAATCTACTCTGAACACCTAGCGTTGTTCAAGTCCATTCAATGAGTAACGTTCATACTCAACCCCTTCATCCCGGTCGTCAAAAACCTAAAGGCGTCTCGCTTATCTCCTTCAATGCACGAGGTCTTAAGCCTTGCATTCCCGAACTCAAAGAGTTCGTCCGCAACAGGGATATCGACCTGTTGCTTGTTCAGGAAACTTTCCTCAAGCCCTCCCTTAAAGGCGTAAGTCTCCCCTCTTACGCGCTTGTACGTAATGACAGAGCCGACGACCGTCGTGGCGGAGGCACTGCCATCTACTACAAGAGATCCTTCCATTGCACCCCTCTGGAAACACCCAAGCTCACCAATATGGAAGCCACCATATGCAAATTAGGCATGACAGGACACCCGTCCCTGATCATAGCCTCAATTTACCTCCCCGCCAATAAAACCCCTCTCCAAAGCGACTTGGAGGCCCTCCTCTCGCTCGGAGACTCTGTCGTACTATTTGGAGATTTCAATTGCAAACATACCGTTTGGAACAGTCGTCTGACTAACACCAACGGTAAGAAACTCTTAACCATTTCCCGCGCACTGGACTTTGATATCTTCTCTCCAACAGCGCCAACCCACTACCCCGATCGGGAAGACCAAGAACCCGACGTGCTGGATTTCGCCCTCCTTAAAGGCGTCGCGCTCAATACAAGAGCGATCGAAACACTGGACGATCTGGGCTCAGACCATCGTCCAGTCTCTCTACAGTTAGGTCCCTATGATCCAACTCCCCATACCTCCTCGAAAACCTTCACTAATTGGGAAGGGTACGAGAAATCTCTCACCTCGGCCATAGAGGCCCCCGATTCACCGTATACTATTCCCCCAGACTACCTTGTTAGCTCGGAGAAAATAGACAGTACGGTGAACTCACTCACCCAGCTAGTTCAGACTTCGCTTCATGACAACGCGAAGGTGGTAGAGGTCCCGAACCGCAAACTACCTCGCGAGGTCAGGAAGCTAATCCAAACTAAAAACGCAGCCCTCAGATGGGCCGCCAAGTATCCCACCCCTGTCCTTAGGAGGCGCGCTAACGCCCTCCAAAGGAAAGTCAGATCCCGGCTAGCCGAAATGAGGGACTCCAACTGGAACTCTCTCATGGAGGATATCCAACCTTCTCATAAGGCATTCTACAAAATCGCTAGACGATTTCGTACCGAAGCCTTCTCAAGCACTCCCCCTCTCACGCGTCCCGACGGCAGCATAGCCTTCGAAGACGCTGAGAAGGCCGAATGCTTCGCAGATAGCATCGCTGCGCAGTGCTCCCCCAGCACTCAACCGTGCGACCCTATCCACATTCACAAGGTGGAGGAGGAGGTCCTTAAAAAGATCTCTCTCCCTGTCACCTCTGCTCCCATTAAAATCACCACAGACGAGGTCCGGACCGTCATCCGCGGTTTGAAACCTCGTAAAGCCCCAGGTCCGGATGGTATCTCCAACCTGGCGCTCAAACACTTCCCCGAGCAGGCACTGACCCTTCTGGTCATTATCTTCAATGCCTGCCTCGATCTCAGCTTCTTTCCAACAGCCTGGAAGACAGCAACAGTTATCGGTATTCCCAAGCCTGGGAAACCGAAACATATTCCCTCCAACCACCGCCCCATTAGCCTCCTCAATGCAATGGGCAAGGTTTTCGAACGGGTGATCCTCGTTCACATAAGAGGACACCTCTTCCCAATAGATGCTCCCCCACTCATCATTCCTCACCAATTTGGCTTTCGCCTCCAGCACTCGTGCCCCCAACAAGTCCACCGCATTGTCGAGTACATCACAAGCGGGTTTTATCCAAGACGTAACAAGACACTAGCAGTCTTCTTCGACGTCGCCAAGGCTTTTGACAAAGTCTGGCATGGAGGACTGGTATACAAGCTATACCATTCTGGTCTTCCTGATCGCCTAGTCCGCATCGTGGCTTCCTACCTTCAGGACAGAACCTTCCGCTACAGGCACGAAGGTATCCTCTCTCCCCCACGCCCCGTAACAGCCGGAGTCCCTCAAGGCTCAGTGCTCGCTCCTACATTATTCATATCGTACTCCAACGATATTCCTATCCCCAAAAATGGGGTGCAGCTCTCACTCTTCGCCGATGACACCGCCCTTTACATCCAAGGGCAAAAGGAGTCATCTGTCCTCGCCAAACTCCAACGCTCGGTCAACGAGTTAGGAGATTGGTTTAGGAAATGGCGCATCGAAGTCAATGCGGAGAAAAGCTCCGCAATGCGCTTCGACCACAAACGCAGGCGATTAAACAACCTGCCCTCCGTCAAATTACTTGGGGCCCCCATTCCGTGGAGGCCCACAGTAAAATACCTAGGAGTTACCCTTGACCCGGGCCTCACCTTTAGACCCCACGTCTCTAAGGTCACCCATACCGCCCGCTCTTACATGAGCCGCCTCAACGCCATGATTGGCAGACACAGCAAGTTGTCAGCCAGGAATAAGCGAACGCTGTATAAGGTTTGCATTCGACCGGTGTTAACATACGCCTCTCCAGTCTTCGCTCACGCGAATCCCACCATCCTAGACAAACTCCAGGTCATACAAAATCTCTTTTGTCGTCGGGCACTTAATGCCCCCTGGTATGTCAGAAACGCTGACCTCCACCGCGACCTGGAGCTCGCTCCAATACAACAAGTCCTCAGACAATTCTCTGAAGCGTTCTTTGACCGCTCAGAAAACCATTCCAACCCCTTAATCAAGGGTGCAGCGGACTATGCTGCCCCTCTTCCTACCCGTTACAATTGCCGTCGGCCAAGAAATATCTTGACCGACGCTCCTAACAAACTCTCCACCGATGTGGAGAATCTTCTGGCCGCCCACAGGGGCGTTCAACTCTCCATAGAGAATCGTCTTCCCGACGATTCTAATCTTATTCATGATACGTTGACACCTTCAGTGTCATCTATCCAGCGGTAGCTCTCTAGGGAGCGCCGCTAGCGCCTCTCGCTCCGCAAACGAGAGGTCGCTATCCGATGTCGGCTGTACGGTCCCCTTGGACGAATGCCTTAAAGGAGTTTTTAGTGGGATGGTCCTCCCTTCAGGAGGACCTTTCAGTCAGCCCCACACGACGCAGGCACCGGCCGTCGCGGCCTGTAAGTGCTTGGACGCATTTTTTGCTCCTCCCCCTCCGTAGAGGGTCAGCCCTTTTTCCACCTACATCTGGGCGCCAAAAAAAAAAAAAAAAAAAATTAAACGTTAAGTATATTAGATACATAAAGAAGTAATAAATAGAATTCAACCTTCGTTGAAATAACACAAAAACACATAATGTTCATAATGTATCTAATTAAATAAACAATGTTTTTATAATCGATTGTTGGGAAGTAACTAGCAAAAAGTCTAAGTACATTAAAACGCTTTCTACGCTTTCTACACTCACAGCCCCACACTAGGATTCCCTGTGTCGTGGGTGCCATGGACACACACATAGACAAATACACAAACACCCAGACCCAGAAACAGAAATCTAAATTCATCATTTAGATTTCTGTCTGGCCGGGGATCGAACCCGGGACCCTTTGCGCGTCAGACCGGTATGGTGGCCGCTCCGCCACACGGGTCGTCATTGGCACCTTCTTTTATATTAAAGACTGAATGTAATAGTTTTACCACACATTCCGACCGATAAAAAAGAAATAAAACTATATTATATAAAAACGTAATAGCATCCAATATAGGTTACTGCAAAAAATACCAAAAACGAAGACAAATTTGTAATGTATGATATAAGACAGCGAGTAATTTGTAAAACATAATGTTGAGATAAGTTACAACAATTTTAATTGCACTTCAAATACACGTTGTTATTAATTAAATAACAAATTTTATTCGCAATATTCGCGGATACACGCAAGCGGTGGGTAAACTGTTCCTATAGATGATATTATTATAAGATATGGTTTTAAAAAATATTAGTATTCATAATTTACTATTTATAAGAGGTAGTGTTCAAATCACTGTCATCCATGGTATTCAATAATTAACTCGTAAACAAAATCTTAAATTAATCAAATGTATTGCTATTTATACATTAAGTTAGACACATGTGTGCTAGGTTATATCATTCCCGTAGTTCGGGACAGTCCCTGTAGATCCGGGACTAGAATAGGGTTACGGTATCCCCTGCCTGACGTAAGAGGCGATTAAAAGGGGGCTTCCGGGGTTGCGGGCGGCAAGAGTGGGAGCTCGAAATGAGCAGTAATCGACTCCGGGAAGGACGGCGGTATGTGTGGTCGCATACCGTCATAAACACTAGGTGGTGTGGGAGGAGCGAAAATCCCACATAGCCCGGCGTCGCTCCCTCGTCGTCGGGTACCTTTTGAAGGTTATATCATAATATACTATCATAATATTCATAATACATAAAATTTTAATCCAAACACCAGAACACAGCGCTCGCACCGCAGTCAAACCACGTTAAACATAATACAGATACACGATGAAAAAGCCTACCATTGCGTAGAAGTGAAATGCTTTCCGCAAAACCCATAAAAGGTTCAAACTGACTTGGAGACAGATATCAACTACCGATTGGCACAAACAAAGAACATTTCCTTGCTCCAATTTCCATATAAACCTACAGAATACTAACTCCCATCCCGTTATATAAAGAAAGCAGCTATTTCTACAGATATTGTTCTTAAACAATAGTAAAAGCCTATTAATGTCGAACTTATATTCCTGTACGTGTAAGGAAGTCGTCGATATGTGAATTGTGCGTCAACTAGCCTTTATGTGTACTGTTATAGGAATTTTACATAATACAATGTTTGTAATGTAAAGTAAATATCTGGCTTCGTTCCTTACTTAAAATAGCACTTGTTATATTATAGAGACGTAATAAAATGGATGCAATACAATAATAAATAAAATTTTGATTGAAATTACACTATTAAAAAACTTTTTAATGGTTTTCAAGCTTATCATATGTATTCTTATTGACGTGTTATGATGTTACCAATAATTTTCTTGAAAAATGTGTACAATTAAGGAGTTTTGTATCATATCATATAATATCATATTATGCTTCCTCGATATAAATAAACGTTATTTTCTAAATCACTCAAAAATATATCGAGACTGCTACGCTCAGTATTTTTCAGGACAAACTTCTCATATACAACCGAATTAGCAAGTTGAAATGATTACCACAAGTATTTATCAGATGAACCGAAATAAGTATACATTTGTATCTATGTAAATTGTATATTTAGATGTGACTTTGTCAAAAGTTGCTCGAAATGTAAACTTACACATTGCTACTAACTTTTTCTGAACTTGGCTAACACACTAGCGTGTGTCTTAACATTCAACTATTAAAATTACCCATTCACGTTATTCCTCAAACACCTAATATGATAGAAAGCAATTACAATAACGCCTAATAGTCCTTCTAGAGAAATATCTATGTATGACAGTGGTTTATTTGCATATCTACATCAACACGCGAAGTATGCAACAAAGCAACTCTCTAGTCAATTAATCACGCAGTTAATCCTTATTAGTGGTTTAAAGTACCTAATCGATAAATAATTCTAACACGTAGTTATTCATACGTGCGCAAGGCAGTGGAAAAATTCGCAATTTATTTCATTCTCGCAATGTTTTATGTTATAATAAGATTCCAATGTTCACCTTTTTATATTAGACGTATCAAACAAGTATGCGCTATGCAGTCCATTGAATAGTAACCATCCGCCCTTGAACACTTATATTAAACCCTAGATTGAATTACAGTCTTAACAGAGATCTTTACGCAGCTATTCCTGAGCACTGTCCTCATAAAGAGAACTCCACATATATAATTGGGTTCAACTCCAGCGGCACCACCGCCACCTATTTGTGTCTAATAACAGTAGTGTTAAGCATTGCTGTGTTCTGGTTTGAAGGGTGTAGCCCCAATTAGGGGCATATGTTTCTATGGCATTCCAGCTTAGTTCTCAGGGGGTAGCGGCGCACACGCGACCGCTCTCAGTTAGGAATATCTAATCCTATCTGGGGTTGATTACAGATGTCCATAGGCGGCAGTAGCCACTTACCATCAAATGGACTGCATACTCGTCTGCTGCTCTTATTAAAATAAAAGACACCTCCTCTCTCCGTTACCACATCCTTAGAACCCGAACATGACAACGCCTCATACTGCTCCTAGAACCACGAAGAATTCTACAACATTCAATAGAATATGAATCAAGTTCTAACGAATTAAGTGTTGAAATATAATTAACTTGCATAAATATACAATTTATGAGTTATCGAAAGGTATAATCGGTATTTAATTAGTCTCGTTAAAAGCTGTAATATAGTTAAAAGTATCATGTTGTTTGTTTACGATATTTTCGTATTAAGTTTAATAGTAACAAGCTTTTAGTGACTAAAGAGTTCTCCGTAACCTATATAGCCTTAAATTGATCCAATGCCTTAACCATAAATCAATGACTCAAGCAAAGCAATTTATTGTAGATTTCTATTGTAGTGTGCAAAGCAAAAGTCAATAAGAAATTATAAATAATAAATTGCGTGATCTATTAACATATCGTTTTACTTAATTTACATAAATAAGCGATAAGTGCCTTCTTTAACATCTAAAAGAAAGCCTTTAGTATGAGTTTTAACGTTTTTACAAAAATGACTGTTTTTGTAACTGTGTTTGTTTACGTATTTTCTATATATTTCCAATCAGTTCTGATACAATCCGCTAGGGGCGTTGATTGGAAATGGGCAAATACGTAAACAAATACCAAAACAGTCATTTTTGTAAAAACGTAAAAACTCATACTAAGGGTACTGATTATATTAGTCATGCTACAGTAACCATACTTGATTGCGTGCCAGCCACTTACTCTTTCACCAACTATATATTTAATACTTGTTATATAGATGTCAGCCCCTTCATCAATATTATTATGTTGTTAGCACGCGTGAATAATTATTCGTTACATTGTTACTAACTGGTTTATAAATGCATCATGAATAACAGGTTTTAAAGTAATATCAACTGGTGGTATATGCACTTGAAAAAATTGCATATATAAATACGTATTAGTGAGAAATATAAAAAAAATAATAGTCCAGTGATATAAATACCCATATATATAACATAAGAAACTACGTACAGTTCCGTGACCAAACCAACCATTCCATATTTTTTATACTAGAAATGCTAATCATTTTCAGAACACACCTTCTAAAAATGACTACCTAAAATGAATAAAGGTTCAAACTTGTACTTGGCATAGTGAAAAAATGTAACTTACACTAACCCAACCACCTTCAGTCACCTTACCATACCATTTTGGTCTCAACTGCAAAGGGCTCCGGGTTCGATTCCCGGCCAGACAGACATCTGAATGTTGAATTCGAATGTCTGTTCTAGTGAATTCATCTGTTTGCCTATAGCACCCACGCCACAGTCTAGATTAGGGCTGTGAGTGTTGAAAGGTTGCTAATAAGTCACATGATGACTTTTTGAATTAATAATTGAAGATATAAAGGGCAAAATTTCAGACTTACTGAGAAGGAACAAACTCAGGATGGCAAATGACCCACTAGTCACTTCAAGGTGTAACAAATAAACCATCGCTCTAGCATAATAACAATCTACTTATATTTGCAAATATCATATCGCATGTCACAAGCAGCACAATGTTGTCATTACCTAACTAGATTTTGACATTGAATCACAATAGGTATTAATTAAATATCAGCCACTTGCCTTGTCGCATCTGAATTGCATAGTGCAATACTAGATATGTACAATTCACATTATATAACAAAAAGTGTAGATACTAGGTATTTTTATAGATGTCTTGTAAAGAGTCGCGTATATAATTACCTAATTAGGTAGGAATACGGATTAGTATTAAGTTATTGACACTGCCAATTTTATTATCATGAGCACTCCGAGTGAAGCGTCGAAAGTATGCCATTCACACATACAGTTCCCGCTTCAAGCCCCGGTTAAGTAAACGTATAAATTTAGAATACTGTTCTATAATTTTCCGCATTTTTGTACCTAAAACACGTTATGAATAATATCTATGGATTATTTTGCCTACGAATAATCAAAATTTGTCAAGTCTAGTTGACAAATGAATGTTAAATTCCGATCTTTGGTAGGCAAAAATGTGTCAGATTGCTTAGTGATAACAGATTTGAGGCACAATAAATCAAAGTCTAAGACTATGAGGATAGAAAGAAAACCTTGATGACACGCTTTTACTTAAAACTTACATTTCAAGTGTAGAAGAGTCAGTGCAATATTACTTAATGATTTTCATCATCGGCCATCACAGTGCTGAGAACGGGGTTCGTCTCAAAGTGAGGAACTTAGGCTTTAGTCCACCGCTGGCCAAGTACGAATTGGTTGACGAATACATGTAATATAGGACTCCAATTCTCAAGTATACTTGAATTACAATGACCATACAACTCCACAACCGTAAGAGTGATGGCTACACAGACATGGATATGAATCATAAGAAGTAATTCAATGTATAAGAATTCAATTATTCGTACGTTTAAACCATATATATCAAGCAAGTGAGCCCGTCATTTTAAATCACAATCATAGCAAACTCTTAGACGTAGTTTCAATTATAATGATTGGATATGGTCGTTCTTAGACCATGCATAGGAATGCGACTTAAAAAATGTAATTTACTGAATGAATTACTTATAAAAATGCATATAAATGTAACACGTATATTCTGCATATTTTTTTATTTGTTATATCTTTTCCTTTCTAAAATATTATAATAGATAAGAAAATATGATAAAAGCTTTAAAAAAATGAATACTGAAATCAATTAATTGTGTTAATCCACTTGGATAAGAGTCCCAATGATTAACACAAACATTTTTATTAAACAAAATTTAATTTGTGGCAAACATGTGGATGTTTGCCACAAATTGAAAACCTCATACATGTGGCTTAATCAAATAGTTTACTATAAGTGCTTGCAAACCTACACGAAACAAGTCAAACGGACTATCCACATGCTTACATTTCTGACGATTTGGCAACTGTGCGGATGCACAATGTTATAAGCATAATGTTACTATAATAATACTTTAATATAATATTATTTTAATTCAAATAGTTTTACTTCGCCTTAAAAAGGTCATTTGAATACTCGCAATAACAGCTTTTTGCTCACAACATAATATGATAACGAGTGGCTACGTATACCACGTAATAGGCATAAACTGCTAGTTTTTGTAGTGCATAAAGCATTTAATCGATTTACGTATTGATATGAAGAACTAGAATTCCCGTCACATCATTAGTATTCAATGATTTCTATGAAACGTTGTTTTACAAGTGTTTTTTTTTCGTGTTATATGAATTATTTTATAATATAAATCTATAAATGTTAAATTACTACATAGCAGGAAATGAATTATGCTCCACCTAGGTATTTCAATTCTGTATCCAAAATTAAAACACGTTATATTGATAAAGAAAATAAATCGGAAAACTTACACGCCTGAACCGCTGAAGCCTTCAGTACAATATTTTAAAGGCTGCTTAAAAATTAATTACAATAATATCTCTCAACCTCTATTTAAGGGTTCACTTACATCTACCGATTGTTTGGCAAGATATTCTCCCAAATAGTATGTAATAACCTTATATACCGTAATAAAAATGCGCGTAAATTTGGGGCGTGCCTGTCAAAATATTTTATAGAAAAATAATAATATGATTTTGTCTGCCACAGAAGTGGTGCATTTATACTCTTAGATATCGAACATATCCAAAGACGTTCGAAATCTGGATATATAAATGCACCTTAAGTCTTCGTAATCTATCGCCTCTCCGCCAACACTAAATCTTTGTAACCCACTTCATTGGTATCACAACCAATAAAACAGCGAAGAGTCAACTACATGCAAATCAGACAAATAGATTGCAAATCGATCGATATCTATGAAACAATTGCGATTACACACGTACTTATATTACGTAAGGATGCAATACGTTTCAGTGGTTCCTTACAACAATAATTATTGAACAAAATAGACCGATAAGTATATATTGCTTTGTTTACATCCGATTCTTATTTCGTTACGCAGCGTGGAGTCAATAAACTCAATGTGAACTTCGGTATTGGATATTATTTTAGTGTTGGGTGAGATTTTGAATGATATTTCTTTGTTTTTTTTAATCATCATCATCACCATCAACCTATTACTGTCCCACTGCTGGGCACGGGTCTCCTCTCAGAATTAGAATCATTAGGCCATAGTTCACCGCGCTGGCCAAGTGCGTATCGAGGATACCCCTGGATCGTGCGTACCCCTGGATCGAGAGGCCGAGTTTCTTAACCACTAGGCTATCACTGCCATTTTTTTAATAATTAACACTATTACTAAACTTTTAAAATTTAATGCTTTATGTTTTATATATATATAAATTGTTATAAATTTAACTATGAAATCAATGCCCAATTCAATACTTATGTCCATTTATTTGTGGTTGTATATTGTCTCTTTAACTGTGTTTAATTGACAATGTTCAGTTTATCAGATGCATTTAGCTCACCAGGAAAATTGCAATGAAAATCTTTACTATGTATTTCGCATAGTCGTGATTCCGGTTTTAAGGATAAAACAGTAAATTATATAAATATGTTTATCAAGTTAAGGAAGTACGCAAAAATAAAAAAAAAACACCTCAAAAGGCTACAGCAAACCCTTAATTGGTATATAAAAGTTCAAATACGTAAATAACTACTGATATTAATGATATTAATGATATAGTGTAATTTCTATAAATGGTCTACGAATTCTATCAACATTTTTATAATTTTCATCACAATTCATTAGTACCATAATTAGTGGTACCATAATTCCCTTGCACGGTAAGTAGGTATTGTACAAAGACGCTACACGCTGCTGACTCTACTGTTTAAGTAATTACAGACATCACCATTAATTATGTTTTTGTCCGCCGAATATAAAAAGAACAACACGTTTTCCTATGTTTTTGCCTAGCCTTGCGGCCGATGGCCAAGGAATCTCAAGTTCAGATGAGTACATTTTTTGTCTTCCAAGATTGAAATCAACGACTCACTTATGTCGTTATAAAAATAAAAGAAGTACAAAAAACTACTAAAGTTAGTTAGAACAAAGTTATTTATTTTAATCAAGTTTTGTTAACAATGAATATGTATTATGTAAATACGATTTATTATGACCATTTTAGTTCATAAGAAATATTAATAGCGTATTATTATCAATGTTAATGGATAGATTTTACGCTTTATTAACGACAGAGTAGTATTTGTAATAATTATTAAGAGTTTTAAACCTGATTAAACATACCGATGATTTTTATATAAGACGAGCTTTTGCCCGCGGCTTCGCTCGCGTTACTAAGTAATATTATTAACTAAGAAGATTTATACAAACTTTCATCCCCTATTTTATACCCTTGGGGGTAGAATTTATCAAAATCCTTTCTTAGCGGATGCCTACGTCATAACATCTACTTGCATGCCAAATTTCAGCCCGATCCGTCCAGTGGTTTGGGCTGTGCGTTGATAGATCCCTATGTCAGTCAGTCACCTGAGTTATATATATTTAGATTCAAGCGGCAAATCAGCTTTCAGTCCACCTGGTGGTAACGGCCGCCTATGGATATAGGTTATCAACACCGTATACAGATATATCCCTTGAGGGCTTAGATGTTCGCTGTATGATAAGATAAAATAAAACATTACATGTACATTTAAAATCAACGCAGACTATTCAGTTACAAAACATAAAAGTAGTAAAGAAACATCAGATTTGTAAATTCTTTGTCTATTTTTAGAAAATAGTCCGTTTATAATCGTAGCACGTAGACGCTACTGGTGTTAGGCTTGTATGGTCAGGTAGCCTCAAAGGCTATCGCTAGCCGTAAGGAGTATCAAAGATCACCGCTATCATCTTATGCCTTTTTAAAAAGATATATTTAAATACACAGAACGAAACGAACAGACGAAAATCTCTAAACTGAACACAAAGTATAATGAGTTTTTTGTGGCCGTATCTATATATATTGGTAAGTGGGATCGTAGAAATGACAGGTTGGTGGTGATAATTAATTATTATTTTATTTCCCAGAGGTAATGTCCAATACCACGTACATCGTTTTTAAGTCAGTCACCCACTGACTTCTACAGTGTTGCTACATTTACCAAATCTATTCTTCGTCAGAGTTGGTACATAAAATAAAAAAAGGGAAAACAAAATCAAAATCTAATCATGTAGGTATTAATAAATAAATAAATTATCCCACATATATACCTATGTTTTTTTAGATACTTTCTGGGAAGGGTTTTTGCCGTAATCTAATGCATTAGACGATTATGGAATAAATACATTTAGCAAACATTAAAGAACATTATTGGAAACTGTCATGTAAGATGTAGATGGAGTTTTATTTCCGTTACCATTAAAGTGTATGTTACACGCAATATCGCACATTTTGATACTGGAAAGATGGAAGAATGGATGACCGGATGCATAGGCACATATACTACTATTAATACCTTTGTCTACAATAAATATGATAATAAAAAAATATTTTATTACAAATTAATGATATTTCAAGAGTTATAAATGTTCGGTAGTTATGACAATAAATATCTATCTAATCTATGTATTAGGTCTTTTTAATATACAATAGCTATAGTTATTTTTCTTGTGCCTTATATTTTATGAAGTACATTATTTTTCTTTCTTTCTTTCTATTATTTACTCTACACTTTAAACGTGCCATCAATATCTCCACTTCTTACAATATCAATTCAAATTTAGCAAAATATAATAAACCAAATGTATCGAAGTTAGGTAATATCAGTCGAAGGACTTATCTAATATCGAAGAGACAGAAACCGACTGGACGTCGTCGCAAGAAGTATGGGACCGTTGCCATGAGCTTAACACAATGGGATCGTGAAGTGTTCCGGGCTTATTTAATGGGATAACCTCCCAGATAGCCGTCGTATCTTGACATTAAGCGAAGGACTGTGTTAGTCAAATAGGGAAAATTAAATTATGTTACGATATTTCTTACGCATTTTGTAGAGACCTGATACATATTATATAGGTATGTAGAGTAACATTGAAATAATTAAAATTTAGCAAAATGTAATAAGCCAACTGTATCAAAGTTAGGTAATATAAGTCGTAGGACTTATCTAATATCGAAGAGTCAGACCGAATGTGGCTGGACAATTTCGTCGCAATAAATATAGGACCGTTGCTACGAGCTTAACACAATGGGATCGTGAAGTGTTCCGGGCTTATTTAATAGGATTTCCTCTGAGATAGCCGTATCTTGTGACATTAAGCGAAGAACTGTGTTAGTCAAATAGGGAAGATTAAATATTTAGAAGGTATTGTGTTGTGGTCGCGAAAATCATGCTTCTATATACTTACGTGTTTAGTAGAGACCTGGCACATATTATATACATAGGTATGTACTGTAAAATTGAAATAATTCAAATTAAGCAAAATTACATTAACCAACCGTATTAAAGTTATGTAATATACATCGTAGGACTAAGTCAGGAAACCGAATGTGACTGGACAATTTCGTCGCAAGAAATATGGGATCGTTGCTATGAGCTTTCTTTACACGAAGGGATCGTGAAGTATTCCGGTCTTATTTAATGAGATTTCCTCTGAGATAGCCGTATCTTGTGACATTGAGCTAATAACAATTTTAGTGAAATAGGGGGAAATTAAATATTTAGGATTCATTGTGTTACGAAAATCATGGTTCTAATTGGCTTACTTATTTTGTAGAGATCAGATACTCGGTATTATGTAGGTACGTAGTGTAAAATTGATATAAATTAATTAATTGGATTATTTTGCTATACATGTAAGTAAACCAATTAATTTAAATTACTTGACCGATTATAAGTTAGTAAATAATTAAAATATATTTTGATAATCTCTTCTTCATGAGATGTTACATTATATATTACATTTTTAATATTAAAAAAAATTGAATTATTTGCATTTAATAATTCATTTTGGAGTAATCCAAATGTACTAATTACACTTAAACGAGCCTTATGCTATTTCTTGAATAATTACATTGAAATATAATATTACGAAAGAACAATATATTTATTTTGGTATCGCAGATGTTATGCATACTAGAATTATAATTTTGCAACGAAGGCAGTATTTGCTCAAATTATGCAAATTTAGTAGCAAGCTTAGTTTATAGTTTCTTGGCAATAAACTTAGCTGGATTGCCGTAACGAACATTAGGAAGTGAGCCTATTAGATTTCTATATTTCTATGTCAAGTTTATTGATGAGCTGAGTGGCACAACAATCTAATTCTGCGCATTAACAGCAGTGTTAAGCGCTGTTGTGTTCCGGGTTACAATGTGTGGTAAGAGAGACATATTTGACTTAGGCGCTCCAACTTCGTTCATATAGGTAGCGGTTCATATAAGTCAATCTGTACCCAAACTTAGGTAGAAATCTAATCATATCCAGGGTTGATTATGGATCCATGGGCGGCACTATCCACTTACCAATACTGCATGGAAGCAATTCCAAAGTTATAAACAAATCACGTATATTCTGATACCAAAATAAATTGGGAAGTTGAAGATTTTTTTTAGTATTGATCATTATTTCGTTTTCCATATAATTCATTCTAAAATAAATAAACCGGTAGTGGTTGAGTAACTCAGTCCTTACTACATCATAATATTACAGCAAGTTTACAGCAAGTAGGTATTTCAATAAATAATCTCAGTATATAATAAAATATGAACTTAACAAATATATTACTTTATATTACTTACACGAAACACCGATTGGTATTTATTGCAATATAAAATTAAACAGGACAAATTGATATTCCAATGCGAAGGTCCAATTTATGAGCAATAAATATTTAATTTATATGTTAATCCCTGCCTCAATAAGATTCTGTAATATTTAATTCACAACACGATTGGTTAAATTTTATTAAAGAAATTTAGATGCTGTCGTAACTCTAGTGATGAGCTCGTGTCCTTATTTTTATATGGGGGAGAGTTTTTCATAGACTAAGGGAATTAATAGTAAATTATGGTATACTTAATATGTTCCCCTTAAATACTAATTCTGCGCCGAGCAATCTTTAACATATTACAAGCAATAGAAACTCTATTACGAATGTTATTTAAATGAAATGAAATGTCTTCGGTTTAAATCAGGTAATAAATATCCAAAGTAACCAACTCATTACTGTCCCACCGCTGGGGTCTCCTCTCAGAACGAGAAGGATTAGGCCATAGACCACCGCATTGATAAGATATCCACTATGAACTAATCTATATATGACCAGCATGGTAGAGTTTGCTCCAGACCTCCCCTATTACTGGGAGATGTCTGGGCCCAGTAGTGGACATAACGAGGATTGCTATGATAAAGGTATAAATGATAACTAAGTTGGGATACTTACAGAACAATTTAACAAATACCATTGTTTTTATGTTACTTACTATTCATACAACATCAGTTACTATGGTTTGAAGTTGATACTACGGTATAATTAAATATTTATTAATAATGAGACAATTTCAAACTAACGTAGTGCGTTTAACGAGTAGTAGTAACATTATATAGTGTCATTATGAGCTTTTAAAATATTTCTGTGGTTCATACGCACAAATAGTTGAAACGTCACCGCGTAATTATAAATAAAGCCGCCTATACACTATGTTTACTTTTCATATGTACTTTGTCACAGGTTTGTATGTGTGTTTTGTATCATTTTCTTTAATTGTTTCACATATTATTGCTTTAACACTAATAACTACATGTATCCTATCCTTCATAACCTATTCCTTCTCTAACTTCGTGCACACTATCCTTCTTTCTTCACTTGTCTCTCTTTTCTTTCTCATGCACAGGTTGTCTGGAAGAGATCGCTACTTAGCGATAAGAGCGCCTATTCGATACTGTTTGACCTGTGTATGTATTTTGCTATTTTTTAAATTCAACTGTAAGTGTGCAATAAAGAGTATTCTATTCTATGTTTACTTTAATACGTACATAATTGTAATACTAAAAAAATATTTCAGAATAACTTGATTTCAATGCCATAAGTCACAATTATTAGCTTGCTTATATGTATTGCTTACACATATGCTTTGTGTAAGATAGTAAATTATTGAGAAAATTAAATAAAATCCGTATTGCACTTAAACAGAATTGATTTTCCCATTAGATAAATCGAAACTTTTCTATCTGTGGTCAGGGTATTTACCTCTGATTTCCTCTTAGATGATAAATTATTTACATTTACTTTATCAGCAATTTAATTATATTGCTAATTATTAGTTTCAGTCAAGTTTTTTGTAATTTAAAAATATTTTTTGAATAATTGTCCTTTGATTATTTTATTGATCCATATTTGACTACGACTATTAATTTCAAATTAAGTATATAGTACCATAACATACATTTTGTTAAGAAATTAAAAAGGTTTTTGTTATTGACGACTCGGGCGGTGGCGGTCACAACACCGGTTTGACGCCCAGAGGCTCCCGGGTTCGATCCCTGGCCAGACAGATCTAAATAATGAATTTAGATTTCTATTATGGATCCGAGTGTTTGTGTATTCATCTATGTATATGTACATAGCTCCCACGACCCAGGTGATACTTATATCGGACTAAGAGCTTAAAACGCATGTTATTTAATTAGTAGATTCATTTTTATTACTACGATTAAATTAACATTTAGCTACTAAATCTTGCATAGTATAAGAGCCACCTGCTGTTTATAACGATCCAATTATTTGCACGTGGTCGTAATTCTGATACAAATACTTGTTAATTAATCAGATTGCATCCTCAAACCATTACTAACCTAAAACTTTATTGCCAACAAGTAATATAAAGCAATAGATATAATGCATATATTATTATTGGAGTATATTAAGTTAGTAGTTATATGTATGTACCTAACTATGCCAAATTCCATATTACCTACGATTGAATAGCAGAAAGTTAATTATTAAATTAATTGTACCCTATTTTATAATATAAAAGTAGCAAACGAGCATGCATCTGGTAGTACGTGCCTAATGCCGCCCATGGACATCTGTAATCAACCCCAGATAGAATTAGATATTCCTACCTGAGGTCGGCCACAGATGCGCCGCTACCCTTGAGGACTAAGCTGGATAGCCTCGGAGAAATATCCCTCCCTTACCACACCCTTCAAAACGGAACACAGCAGCGCCTAACACTCCTGTTATTAGGCAGAAATAGGTGTGGCGGTGGTGCCGCCGGAGTCGAACCACAAAGGGATCTACCACCTTCGTACCTGCATTCGATCTTCATTTGGTATAATTGTTGAACATACTAACATCTTTACAAGACGCTTTCTACACTCGGATTCCCTTTGTCATGGATATTGTAAACAAGCATAGAGACGAATACACAAACAACAGGATTAATATCTTAATTCATTATTTAGATATATGTCTGGCCGGAGATCGAACCCGAAAACCGTCACACGTCAGACCGGTATCTTAACTACACCACTACGCGATTCATCTTAATATCGTACTTAATATACAAAAAAATATAAAAATATTAAATGTTATTCTTGGAATATGACTCTTTTTGCATCATACCTATGTTTGTTGTTTTGTATTATACTATAATGTTTCCGTCAGGTATGATTTGTGCTATAACTACCGGAACGATTCAAGATAGGATAAATATTTTTTAGTGAAGCGTGTCTAGTCATTTCATCGCTAATGCATAGAACACGATGTCTGACAAGGTTGTGAATCATAAAAATAATATAAAATTCTGTAGGAATGTTGCTAGATTGCATTGAAATTTTGTTATAATATTATTTATGCATTCACTTACATAAAATAATTTACCTATATAAAACATAACATTTCATAAGCTATTTTTATCAGAGTCTGTTAGTCAAAAAATCTTTCTAAAATTTTAATTAATGAAATAAAAATTTTAATGATATTTATTTTAAGTAATGCAGAATGCGAATTTTATGTAATTAAATGATTCTCTTCTAATTACCCACAATTTAATTACATGTAATTATTCTGTAACCTCGACTATATAAAATGTATTATATATTTTAAATAAGTTTTATATCTTCATATTTAAAGTATTTATAGAGGTGCTATATTTTAGAAATAAATGTTTTTAAAAATAATATTAAAGAATTAACAAACGATTATTATGTCAAATATGATATGCATACAAGTAGGTAATGCCGGCATGCCAAAATGTCATAAAGCCTAAAATAAGGGTAGTACATATTGTTGGAATGCAATAAAAGGATCTTTTTTTTTTTTTTTTTTTATAATATAAGAGTAGCAGACGAGCATGCAGTCCACCTGATGGTAAGTGGCTACTGCCGCCCATGGACATCTGTAATCAACCCCAGATAGGATTAGATATTCCTACCTGAGGTCGGCCACAGATGCGCCGCTACCCCTGAGGACTAAGCTGGAATGCCTCGGAAAAGTCTGTCTCCCTTACCACACCCTTCAAACCGGAACACAGCAGCGCTTAACACTGCTGTTATTAGGTAGAAATAGGTGTGGCGGTGGTGCCGCCGGAGTCGAACCACAAAGGGTTCTACCACCTTCATATAAGGATCTATATCCTTATATGTAATACAACTTATTTAAATCATCAACAGTCAATAGTAAATCATTAAAATTTATTTTAATTTTTGTTCCCTTTTTATATTGGCCGCGTAAAATTTAAACTCGTAGACCTTAACTCATCCTTTTAACAAAACACACCAGAATAATTGTATTGTTCCTACAGTCCAACCACGACCAGTTCTAATGCTTAAAAATAACAATAAATCGGCGTAAAAAAAACATAAGAATTGCAGTTAATTTAAATTTTGAACTAAAAAGACCTCACGCACTAAATACGCCTCTAAATTCAAAGTAGATAAGATTGCCTTAGATTTTTAAGCAATAGTATTTAGAAATAAGCTAAATTTACATGAGCGCGTAATTGGCAGCAGGCATGTTTAATCGTAATCACATAAGTATTGTAGTGTCGGACATAAATATTCGTCACGGGCAACAGTTTTGCATTCGTTCCTATATACATATCGTTATGCAGAGAAAGCTTATTATTACCACGTAATTCTGTTGCGTAAACAACCATTTTTTTGGTTCTAATGTCTTCGACATTACCGTTTTGTTATGTACAACGTAATTTACTATCACCGAACATCTTATAACGCATACAACAAAAATATAAACAGTAGTAATAATAATGTAATACAAACACAACGCACCGGTCCAAACTCCGCCGTACACCTTAAAGTTAGTATTATCAAAACCACTCGTAACGTTTATCGCACAACACAGGCGGCGCTAGCGACGGCTAGCGGATGTGTCTTCCCCGACGCGCGAACATCAACTGTACGACGCGCGCGCACCTCCAACTCGCCTGATAACCGATAACTCGGATAAGCTCGCTACACAACTGAATATTTGCGAAACATTGAAATCTGACTCTTTGAACTATGCCGAGCTTTCGTCATCAATGAATTATGAATGGACTCACGGCGTCTTCTTGTAACTAACACGTATTATGGTATTGTTGAAGGTTTAAGAGGTTGACAAGCAGAACTGTTAAATATTAAATTTCATTGCCGTTCCATTTCATTTGTGAGTTGTACAATGCAATAAATGTACAACATTGTTCTTTAAGTTTTATACGATCTTTTTGCCTTTGTTGTTTTAGTATTGTATTGGTTAGATGCTTTATCTTTCGCGACATAAAGCTCTGATAACATCATAAATAATCGAAAGCAAAGAAAGTAATATACGAGTACAATCTGGAGGGTGGTAGAACCCTTTTGTGGTTTGATTCCGACGGCACCACCGCCACACCTATGCCTAATAACAGCAGTGTTAGGCGCTGCTGTGTTCCGTTTTGAAGAGTGTGGTAAGGGAGACATACTCTTCCGAGGCGTTCCAGCTTAGTCCTCAGGGGTAACGGCGCATCTGTAGGAATATCTAATCCTATCTGGGGTTGATTACAGATGTTCATGGGCGGCAGTAGCCACTTACCATTAGGTGGACTGCATGCTCGTCTACTACTCCTATATTAAAAAAAACACACACAATAACATGGCATAATTAATTCAGATTATTAAGACCTAATTTAACAAGTTTTATTGATTTAAACCTGGACAAAATGGTTTGATGTAGTGGTTAGATAACTATTACATTAACTAACCACAATATTAAAACACACGTTCTCCTATTAGTAAACAAATCCCGCAGTATGCAAGCATCTAATTAACATAACATTAAAGCCACATAGAGCCGACAATCCTAGCATTACATAATCCATAGATGCGTATAATAAGGACGAAATGGATCGAAGAGAAATGCTGAAGCAATCAACACGACTACAGAGTAGGGATGTGAAAACGACTAAAATAAATCGATTAATAAAAAATCGAATATTGTAGGAATTATCTACTAACAATCAGTTCTAGAATCTAAATTCAAAATTGTCCGGTATAACATAAGTTCGTTACGATATTTGCTTTGTTATTCTTGGTTCAAGCAAGCAAGAGGATCACGAGTCACGCTTTGCTAACTGCTCATAAAAAAACGATTATCAATAATTATTTTGAGAAAACATTTTTGAAAATTGATTATTACACCTAAAATAGTAGATTATTTTTCACACCCCTACTGCACAGGTTTAAATTAGGTACAATAATTTAGAACACTGTCATGTTTCTCGAAGGAAACAGATAAAGGAAGTGATGTGGACCACGATCTTTGGACTTGTATCCGGCAGAACGTTAATTTAAGATAAGCGTCGACTATTGCTCCAGCTTACCTTTCTCTGGGTTTGGGAGTCACACTCGCATCTAAACATTACATATAACATCTATATATATCTGGTTATAATTAATTGTGTATCTTTGAGTATTTTATGCCACCTATGTATACAGAATAGACAATGTCAAAATGTTAATGGTGTCTAAAATGTACACATATATGTATAAATTATATAATAAAAAGTAGTTAATAGAAATAAGCTAACTAGCTGCAATTAATACGATTGGTTTTCTTATTTTGAGAAACAATACAGATACAGTGTAGATTTGTTTAATATTTTTGATTTATTGTTAAATTTATTTGACATATTGATTTCATTGTACATAAAGAACACAAAAAATAAAGAAATGCATAAATTGAAAAGCGTTACGATTAAAGTTCGTTTATTTAAAATTAATTAATGACAATTAATATATTTTTTTTTTATTCCAGCTTTATACAAACGCTTATTTTAATTAAAATTATTAATGTAATTTTATTGAAAGTAATTTCAAAGTTTATATTTTACATCATTTTCAAAAAACGGCCAATCTTAACCGAAAAAATTAACATACAGCTATAATTAAAACTGACACCTGTGGCTGTCGCCAATTACCTTATGGTACACTCGTGGCTCTTGGTGTCAAGTACCATCTTAAACCTGCCTTACCTGACACCTTCTCATCTGCGACAACCGCAACACGTAATTGATATTTTTCAATCTTTGGATAACTTGTTTCGTAATACTTAGTATAAGGAAACTCCGACCTGACGCCTTAAAAGTGCCAGATGAGAGTGTAATGCAATATTTTCCTATTATTTTTAGCGGAGGTTGAGCGAGCTTATGTACGAGTATAATATGCTTAATTTTTTGGCACGCCTTATATCAAAAACGTCTCGACGGATTTTAAAATATAACATATCGTTGTATTCGTTTAAACTGTGAGAAAGATAGGCTACAAAAGCATTACTTCCCTTTGAGCGAATTATGTTTAGGCAGTCTTTCTTTTTTTATAATAATTAATAGTTGTGCAACCAATTCAATGTTCAAAGGATTCAATGTTCAAGTTTACCTCACCACCTCTATCGCAGATATACTACTCTCTCTACAACAGATCAGTAAAACTATTGCTAATATTTTGCAGAAAAGCAAAAGCACTGACAATTTTTTCTTGAAATACTCATTTTCTTAGCTTCCAAATTGCTTCGTGTTTGGTAAAAATAAAACAAAACGTATAATGCATTCATATTCCTGTGCTCAACCTTTGATGCATACAATAAAAGATCTTGTAATTCCTCAACAAAATATTTCAATAATCTAATAACCAAATGTTTGAACTTTTCTTTTACAAATTACACAACTAATTTATAAATACTGCAAACGCTACTAATCATTTACCACAATTAAAAAATACTGGTCCATAAAAAATAATGTGCTATAAAATAAATCGTACTTTAAATGCGTACATGTTTACTATAATTTCTACTAAGAAATACATACTATTTTAGGTAATCGCTTGGTAATTAATATTAATAGTTCTTGAAGTCAAATGGTATCGCCCGCGTGTTGAAATATGGTTATAAATAACACGGATTGACATTATCTCGTTGATATAAACAATAATTGAATAACAACGCTGTAATAGTTATGTTTACTTACCTTATTCGCATTGAAAACAAAAACCAGTTCAAAAGAATCATTTCAAGAAAACATTTTAGGGTTGAACCCGAAAAAGAGCCTACAAAAACATAAAATTTGTATCTTATTGAATATTAACTGAAAAAAATATGCTGCTCCCACTCTTGCCGCCCGCAACCACGGAAGCCCCTTTTAGTCGCCTCTTACGACAGGCAGGGGATACCGTACCTATTCTGGTCCCGGTACTACAGGGACAAAGCCAAGCCGCCTACTGTCTACCTACTATTTGAGAAAATTGTAGCATTACCGACGAACGTGACTGTCAAAAGTTGCTTGGCGACTATCGAGTAGCTTTTTCATTTAAATGTATATACGCGTAGACAATCGAATATTTACAGATTTTTCGGATGAAATCAAACATGTATCTTACAAGACGACAATAGGACGCCCCAAACGTTGTTCGACGACTATCAAGTAACTTTTACATCTATTTAGACGCGTAGACAATCGACTGTTTACAAATTATTCGGATAAAGTCAAACATGTACATTCGTCGGTGGCTCAAACAACAAAATTGGACGCCCTAGCAGCAGCAGATTAAGCAATTACTCAGTTACTTTAGCGACAAGATGATAGCTTACGCAACTATCACTCGCATCATAGTAACTAATGGGCGGTCAGCCTAAAGACATACATTTCTTATAATTTTTACTACACATTGTGATGGTAACGTCCCTTTTACCGGATACTTTCTCCAGTGGCTATATATCTTAAGAACCTAATGATTATAATCAATTTACTTCTAGAAACAAACAAGTAATAAAAGGTAAGTAAAGTAAAACCAAGCAACAAGGCGATCGTTTCAAATATCAAGTTCCTCAGCAATGGACTACTAACCTATTTATCTAGCTTTAAGTAAATAACAACTATCGCATGACGGTGAACAGATGTGGATATAGTTGGCACAATATCCGAAAGTCACCAAATAGGTAAGCTAGTAAGATCAAATGACATTACGATTCGTTCGTATTACAGTCACTAAATCTAATGAATAGCCTTAACCTCACTTAGTCCGCGGCGGCAAAATCTGTCGGAATACGTTTTTTTTTTTTTTTTTTTTTAAATAATCTACGATGGCAAATGCTGGTTGGATATATCAAATTTTTGAAAATACCTATTTAGATCATAGAATAATTATAAAAACAATTGGACTGTCACTCCCAAAATTTTAAAGAAGTCCTGCGATATACCTATATTATGCTAAAAGCCTTTGGGCCTTTGGGCTCTAGGGCGTGCCAAACAATGAGACATACAAACATACGCTCGGAAAACATTACTCTCCGCAGTCGCGTAAAAATCACTTGCGTTCAAAGTACATACCTAAAAGCATCAGGGTTTTATACAAATAGTTTATATAGACTATGGTGACTACGATATCAATAGAAATAAAAAGGGCAAAAATCGAGATATCACCCATTATCTGATTTAAACTTGGCCAGCTTTTATTTCTTAACGATTATAAAATGTGTTACCGTTGTTCATGAACGAGCAAGAACAAAAAAGTTTAAAAAAACCTCGTTACTTGTATAAAGAGTCGTCAGCCCCATTTTATTTTTAACAATATGTGCCATAAGAGTACATTTATTATTTTTTTAATTCTTTAATTTTTAACCGCTTAAAAACTATAAAGGACGATCAATAATAGTTCTTAAGAGGACCTTTCTTCCTTTTCTTTCATGTAAAATTAAAAAATCAATAAACAAAAAATAATAGTAAATCCCCTTAAAAAAATTTAACAACACTGATTATATAAAATCGAAACATTTATTTCGGTTGTAAGCCCTGAAGCTTGTTGTTCCAATAAATTAATTCAAGACGTATTTTTCGTCCTTTACATTGTTTTGTTAGGAAATCCGAAAGTTTGTTTACGGAAGTCCAATGAGCTGTGCAACGTATGAGCTTAATTAGCAATTTATTATTTAGAGCTATGTATAACTTGTTTCAATAATGAATGTATTTCAAAATTGAATTTTGTATATGTTACTCGCTCATACATTATTAAAACCAAGCGAGAAGCCATTTAGGATTAAAATGTTTATAATTACACTTTAAACAGATTACAAACATACAAGTATTTTATTGATTAATTTATATTTAGTAACATTGTCAACACCACATTTAATTGTGGTAGAGCTTTTCGTGGTTCGACTCAGGCGGCACCACCGCCACACCTGTACTATATACTGCACCGCCACACCTATTTCTGCCTAAAAAAGCATTAAGCGCTGCTTTATTAACAGCAACTTAGTCCTCAGGGATAGAGGCGCATCTGTGGCCGATGTCGGGTAGGAATTTAATATTATCTAAGGTGGATTACAGATGTCCATGGGCGACAGTAGCCTTTATTATTAGTAGCATTCTTTATTTTTTTTGTAATACTCCTTTAATATACAAAAATAAAAAAAAATCAATCAATCTACTCAATAATTTGCTTACATAAGCTTGTACATATATATTATTATTAATTATATTTAATTCTTGTAAAATGTAAATGCTGTCAATAAAGATTGCTAGTAACATTATATTAATACTTTACCGCTTCTGAAATCACTTAAATATAATGCTTTTACTCGTACTTACACTGTAACTTTATTTAAGGCGATGATCGGTCAATTGTTTAATGTATACATAAGAAATACAAGTTTTAAATTATATACTTAAGTAAACGTATTTTATCCAGTCACCGTCGTCAACCATTTACTGTTTCACTGCTGGACACGGGTCTCCTCTCAGAGTGTGTGGGGTTTAGGCCATAGTCCACACCGCTGGCCAAGTGCGTATTGGTAGACTTTACATACCTTTGAAAACATTTTTTAGAACTGTTAGTTGTTTAGGTTTCCTCATGATGTTATTCATTACCGGTACAGCTTTGAAAAATTCGAGCTTAGCTTGCTTGGGATTCCAACATTGGACGCCCTGGATAAACAGATCGAGTATGCACAATGTTTTTGTGTCTTTACACAGTTCATATCTTAAGTGGGCTAAGTAAAATATGGATACTATGAAATATAACTTCCATATTCATATTATCTGCATATTTTGAGGATTTTCAAGTTTTTGAAATTTTACCACTATACAAATACAATAAATTATCTCTGCAACAGCAGTGATAGCTTAGTGGTTAACAAACTCGGCCTCTCGATCGAGGGGTCCGAGGTTCTAATCCTAGGCACGGACCTCTGATTTTTCAAAAGTTATGTGCGTATTAGAAAGTAATTATCACTTGCTGAACGGTGAAGGAAAACATCGTGAGGAAACCTGCATACCTGAGAGATTTATAAAAAAAAAAACTCAATGGTATGTGAAGACTACCAATATGCACTTGGCCAGCGCGGTAGACTATGGCCTAATCCTACTCATAATGAGAGGAGACCCGTGCCCAGCAGTGGGACAGTAATGCGTTGTTGACGACGATCTCTGCAACGCATGTGTTATGCTCACTTTACATAAGTCAAATGCACTTCTATTTTGTTCGTATAAAAATGTGGTAACTTTAATCACATAGTTTGTAATTAAACTGCGCCTTAACTACTATAATAACTACAAATTGATTTATAGCTTTTATTACATTCAGCAATTATCATATTACAGTTAACAATGTTGCAGTGTTTCACATTCTTTACAGTGCAATTCAATTTTAAAGCTATTTTATTTTTATTTTATTTTATTTCGAAAATAATATAGACTAGTACTTGTAGAATTATGTGAGTGCTCTACACTAAATTACTTGTATAAATTACATATGTATACAATATATCCATTTTTCTTTATACTAGACTACTGACACGCCTAGGGTTCCGAGTTTGATTCCTAGTCGGGCTGACATCTAATATTTATCTTAGCCTAGATTTATATTCTGGGTCTGCGTTAATATACCTGCTTTCGTTAGCTTACTAAGTATATTTTTTCATTTACTTATAATTTTCATAACGGTTATAACTGTTACTTTAGCATCTTACATATCTTTTACTTATCACGCCGGGTTTTGGACCGCATGCATGATACTCACGTCCCATCGTTTTATAGATTACTAGCTGACCCGGCAAACGTTGTGTTGCGATCTAAATAAAAAAATGTTAAGCGTGAACAACCTTTAACACTTAGGGATATGAAAAATAGATAGTATCTGATTCTCAGACCTACTGAATATGCATATAAAATTTGGTGAAAATCGGCAAAGCCATTTCGGAGGAGTACGGTAACTAACATTGGGACATGAGAATTTTATATATAAGATATTATGTAAGCCACCCGCACGCAGGATGCGGAGAGATTCCAGTGGATAAGTCACGCATGCGGGTAAAATACGCACGCAGTTATTATCCCGCATGAGAAGGAACAGACCCAAACATTGTTTGACTTTGAGCTGGACGCACATTAATCACCAACCTAAAAATCTAAGTAATAAATGAAATCTAGACAGATTTAACGTTTTACATAAAATAATACATTTCATGATGAAAATTGACTAACAGACTAAGTACAAAGTAAACGAATAAGACAGATATTATCAGCTAGATCACGTTTTCGTGTACAGTCTAGGCGTTGATTGAAATAATATGACACCTTTTAGATTGGATTGCGAAATTAACAGTTGGTAACGGATGCTCATTACAAAATAATGTATTTGACAGATTGGTACACTCACGGACAATAAAGGTACCAATTCTGATTAATAGTAACCTTTTAAATGTAACATTACGTAAATGTATAATTTTGAAAGCGTGCACTTATTGCACATTAAAGTTTCTCAAAAAAATATATTCAGAATGACAATTCACTCTACTATTGAAATAAAAATCATTAATTATGTAATTTAATATCTTGTTCTTATTATTAAACCATCGTTTGTAGTTTTAAGCATTGTGTCAATTATAAATGTCTTATCCAATATTATGTATTTTGGAGGTAGAGACATATAGAGGCAGAACTTTTTGTTTCTGCTCTGGCGGCACCACGGCCACACCTGTTTCTACCTAATAACGGCAGTGTTAAGCGCTGCTGTTTAGGTATGAGAAATGTCAGGCAAGCTCTTTATTCATTGTATATAATAAAATTTTGGCATAAATAAAATACGATATGTACGTAAGTATACTTAATGAAAATGGAATAAAGACAAACCCACTAAGTTTCTTACCGGATCTTCTCAGTTGAGCTCGAGTTCCGATAAAATAAGTATATTTCACTGCATTATGATTCCGTCAAGCTCAATAGAATTAACTCCATTACTATTTACACTACAGTACTTTATCTATGAAAATCAACTAACATTCGGTTAATTGATACGGATCACGTATTTTTCGACTGGCAAGCAAATTCGATATACCTACATTTGGCCCACTTTACGAATGCAAGTGGGTGTCGTATTCCAAAGTTCACATCACCGCATTTGAAGGCCAGTCATGGGCCAGTGGTCGTGACATTCAAACTATGTGTTCGCGCGGTTACGTGGTACTGTGGTTCCCAAACTTTTACCACGAATCCTTTTAAACTCGTAGTTCAACTCCGCCACACCTAATTATGACTAATGGTACCTACTGTAAATTGATGTGTTCTAGTTGAGAAAGCGCAGTCAGGGAAAGCCACTTCCATGAGTGATGCGTGATGTATGACTAATTTATTTTATGATAAGTTTAATCCTTATTATTAATTAGTGTAAATGGTAAATAAAATACCATCTCATTAAAAAAATAAATGAGTCATTCTAACTTAGTCCTCAGGGTACCAAAGCATCTATGGCCGACCTCCAGTGGAACTTCAGTTCAATCTGAGGTTAATTACTAAAGTATATGGGCCACTTATCATAGCATACCTGCATACCTAATTTCCAGACGTAAATTAAAAAACATTGCGATGCTCCTCATAAATAAGACGCACATGTATGTAATATTTATAAATATAGCTTAAAATAACTTTATTACTTAAGAAAAACGCTATTAAAACATAAAAAAAATTAAGATTGTTTATATCACGGCGTGCGTAAATTGACGTTTTACGCACGCTTCGCGTGCGCAAAACCCCCATTTCCGACCCCGTAATATAAAATTTTATACAACACGCGGACGAAAAATGTTTTTCTGACTCGTGTGATTGCAGTCCTCGCCTGCGGCTCGGCCTGCAAACTCACACTTGTCAGAAAAAAATTTTTCGTCCTCGTATTGTAATGTACTATTATGAGAATAATTTGCTTTTCAGCGTATAACTTCTCAAATTTTTGTTATATTTTGATGTGATCTGAAGGCGAATGTTGCGTATCATCTGACACCTCCGTACACAGTTTGAGAACCCCTGTGTTACAGGATTTATCACCGTTTGATTCTTTTGTCTTATTTTAATTATAACGTTGCATATCACACATGTATCTACTGCCAGTGTTAATTACACACCGTTTTGTTATTGTTATAGATATCCTTCACACTAAGTAGATAATAGATTCGAGGGAAGAAAATAATCGCTTTTATTTTTTGCGACTGTAATTACTGGATAAACTGCCGTGTACTATAACAATCAACAAAGTAATTACATGCATACATGTTTTATATGGTACAAAGGATATATACAAAGCATGACTGTACCTTTAGTATGAGTTTTTAGGTTTTCACAAAAATGACTATTCTTGTATTTGTTTACGTATTTCCCACACATATCCAATCAGTTCTGATACAGTCCGCTAGGTGCTCTGATTGGAAATGTATGGGCAAATACGTAAACAAATACAAAACCAATCATTTTTGTAAAAACAGCCATACAGTTGTAACTGACTTAATGTAAGGACTCATTTATTTTGAGGGTAGTCATAGGTTTGTTGTACCTGACATACTTAATCGATATTGATCGATCAATACAATACTACATGCTAGTAAGTTATAAGTTTCTATAATAAAATGTTATTCGAGAACATACGTTTCATATTGAGTTTAAATAAATTTTAGAATATACACAATGCTTTATTCAATTAGATAAAGGAAATCAATTTGCAATAAATCACTTTCTTCAGTTCCAGACAGAGCCGAATTTGAAGGTCTGGAGAACCTGGAACAAAGACGAATTCCCTCGAATCTATTATCTACTATTCTTATTTTTTATCCGAATAAAAGGATTATTTCCATCAAGTCTTCCAAATATTTATTGCTAAAAAACAAAATTAATTCAACAAATAATTATTCAATTATAAGAAGAGTTCATTAAGTTTAACTATTGCTATATAATATAGTGGCTGACCAGTCGAAATTTGTATTATTTTTCTCTAGCATAGGCGCCCCTCTCACATGGGGGCCCCTAGGCACCCCTCCTTCAAATCCGGCCCTGTTTCTTGATAATAGGGTTATGTAATTAAGATAACAAATGTAGTTGCTATTCGAACCAATGGAAAGTGTGGAGTGTTCAACTCCCGGTGGAAATTAGATTGGGAATTAATAGTTTAAGTACGCCAGGTGAATATTAATCCTCAATTATATACGATCATAACAGAAACTCTTTGGTACCCCTACCATGAGTTTTTACGTTTTGACAAATATTACTTTTTTGGTATTTGTTTATGTATTTGCCCAAACAAATTCTAATCAGCGCCTTGTATCAGAACTATTGTGTGAGTAACTACTCAGTCTACTGAAGCAAACGGAACAGAATAATGGATTGAGTAAACGTAACGTAAAATTGTGGGATGTTTTAGAAACTTATGGTAAGGGGACAATTGCTTACTACGGTTATATCGTTATTTCTTCACTATTAAAACAATAAATAGAAATATCGAATAAAATTAACTTTTATGAACCACGGTTATTAAAAGTTAATTTTAAAGATTACATAACATACCATTCTTCACGAAGAATGGTATGTTTAATTTTATTTATTTAAATGTTATGTAATCTTTGTCAATAAAATGGTGCGATTGCGTATTAAACAAACAATAATTTGCAAAGTGCTTTATGGTTATCATAATAAAACGAGGTACCATGTATAAATTGTAAGAGATATCTACTTTAGAAAATATATTTTTTATCCGATTGCAGAAGGTAAAGAAGAGATTTTATACATAACGTGTATACACATATGGATATATGTGCCCTATTTTTGGTACGCTTTGCAGTCCAAACACAACATATATGTCGTTAACATATCGTTGGAGTCCTCTAAAATGTGGGAGTCATGTAATTTAAGCAGTTGACTTGTAACTTTGTATTGACTTGAAAGAGATAATCAATATAATTTATTTACATTGTAACATTTAATTTTGTCACAGATCTCATTTAATTAAAACTTTTTAGAGCATCTATAAATATATTAGTATTTACAACATTGTTTACATACGCTATAAATAACATTAATAATAACAAAACAAAAAAGTACAATTTAACAAGCAAAAATATGTTTTGGTCAGTAATTGTGATTTACAATAAGTAATAAGGCAGACCACTTAAACACTAAATAAGGGAAAGACCACCTATCAAATTAATATCTATACAATGACTATAAGAGTAAGCCATTGTTTAATTCGCCGCTTTTGAAGTTTTAGTTTAAGATGCTGATATCTTGTATCAGGACTAAGCCCATAAATAGTATAACAATAACATATTCCATACTTAGAGTATAGTAGACCTGTCACTCTGATAGAAAAAGGTAGAGATACCTTAATCATATTAGTCGTAATGTACCTACCCTATGGTCTGCAGTGATTTATTATCTGGTGGACTGCTAGCTCGTTTGCTATTCCTATCTTAGAACAATATTTTTTTCGACGTTTCGAAATACACAAACACCCAGACGCAGAAACAGAAATCTAATTCATTATTTAGATATGTCTGGTCGGGGATCGAACCCGGGAATCATTGCGCGTCAGACCTGTATGGTGACGTTTCACAATAGATAGAAGTACGTTAATGCAATTTTTATAGAAAAATATTGTTTTGTATGTCACGACACGTGCCTGACACGCTCTATGTCTGTACATATTCAACAACGAACATTCACTGCCAGCGTGCCTCTAATTGATACGCAGCCTCATATGTCATTAAAACAATCGCGCTCTAAAATCTTTAGGAGGTCTAGATAAAAAGAACTTCCTTATTACTGCATCTGTCTGCTTACATTCAATGCGCTTAATTAAATAATTAATTAATGAACATCTAGTTTAAAAACAAACGCAGTTGCTAATTTATTCGACTTTAAAATATATGAGTTTAAATTGTTTTATCGGAGTTGTGTCAGGAAGAGGAATTAAATGATATTAATGATAGGTTGAATGGGTGACCATAAGTGACTAAACTTCACACCCGCTTCTGTTTCTAGTGGGTCCTTCAAACCGTTTTAAGGAATGCCGGAGCCTGTCTGTCTGAACGCACAGAATCGGGAGCTCCTGGGACAGAGCACATTATTCATATCGTATGAAGAAACTTAAGTAAGATATTATGTTATTTTAGTTATTTTGAAATCATAGAAAGACAGTTGACTTTTATTGATTTGCAAAATCAATTATAGATATCTCGACACATCTTTACTTTCACACAATTATTAAAATATGTATTCACTGTGATAATTTTGCAGCATATATTTTTGTTAAATATGTTAATGTGTAAAGAAATGCGATTTAATCTTTATATTACGTACCAAAATATCGAAATCAATTCAAATCCGTCAAAAAAATAAATTAACCTCTTCACGATATTTCACATTCAAATTGTGTAATTTTAGTATGGAGATATTCAATTATCTTACATCAAGAGTATAAGAGGCGTAGCGCCATGTACACAAATCCCACACGAAGGTTAAAGTTTTAAAAACATATGCCTACACGTCACGCAAGAACAATTTCGCACAAAAGGTGTTATGTGGAACTGTAATAAACTTTTCAACACACACCCACGAGTCAATCACAAAAGCTGTATGACCCGACCAATTAAAACCGACCTTTGAGTGAAGAACATTTTCGGTGAACTTAAACGAAATACCATGCTGAAAGAGAAATCAAGGTCCCATTTAATCTGGTAGGCGTTTACTTAATTATGAGGCATGGGCGTTACAATTATACAGTTTTGTTCCTTAATCGTTGACCCCAAATGACATCGGTGCATTCGTTTACGAAAGAGTTTGCCGCGAAGTAATTTAATTAAACGGCTGACGTAAGATCGCTCTACAAAGTTGAATGCAAAGGTTGGTATGTAGGACGTTTTAAAAATAATGACGTCGACTTATAAATTGAAGCTGTATCACGCGTAGGTAGACTTGTTATGTGAACTATGAGGTTATCTGAAAATTACGTCAACATACCCATAGGCATGACAAAACATGAGGAAGTCAAAGAGACAAAATCGTCAGCAGACATTATTAACAACTCGTGTGACACGATAAGTGTATCTGATCTTCAATTGAATAGAGGTGTCGCAATCAATCGCCAAACACAGAAAAGCCATGGCCAAATACCATCAAGATTGCTTTCAATAAATGATTTATAAGACTGAAGAATTTTTAATCGAATAAATGCGATGTTACTGCAACCTTCGTATTAACAAGCATGTATCAGCTAAATGCATAGTAAGTAGTGCACATGATAGGGCGTCGCGTAGTGGCACGTTGCGACGTCGTGTAACATTACGACATCGCGTCGTGGATACCTACGACTGCATCATAAAAAATCACAATGTTATAATAGATGATAAAAACTGGCGATATTTTCCGCAGAGAGATTTCCATCGTTCGCGAATGCTGAGTCTATCCATTTTTTCCATCATGAATAAGGAATTACTTTAGAAAATATACGGAGAATTTCGTCAACAATTTTCTTACGATACAAATCGTACATTTCGACGACGCGACATCACTACACTACGTTACGACGTGCTACGACGCGACACCGTACCGTGTGTGTTTTAGCCTTCTTTCGGGTGTTCATTGTATGATAATATCTTAGCTCATAATGACTGTCAAATTGCGGCCACCCATTTAATGCTCGACCGTTTATTTGGGGACATTGTGTGTCAGTTTGCCAGTCACTGCTCCGCCCACTGCTTTTCATACGACAGATTATCTGCTGACGATCGACTAGTAGCTGGGATTTAAATACAAATAAATATCAAGTGGAGTGCTCTCTGACGAAACAAGTGGTTGACGCAACTGACAAGTAGTCGAGTTCTTTGAATCAAAAAGCACGGAGTGCGTCGCCAAATTTGAGTATATACGAGTACTTATCATAAATCACTTAGCACTTCACAACTATGAAATGTATCTAAAGTGTTAGCTCTTAGAAGTGTTAGAAGTTAAAGCATTCTGATTTAATTGTAGTTACCTTAGTACAAGTTATATACTCGAAGATTGTTAAATCTTTATTCTGTTACTTATACTACCATAAGTGTCAGGTCTCTAATTTAATTATTTAGTAAGAAAATAGTTATAACAATTCCTACAGTTACAATTATTCCTATTAATTCTTCATAAAGTATTCAAGAAAACGTTTCCTTAGATATGACAGAAATAGTTTCAGTGTATAATACCTTTACTTTCGGTAAATTTAGTTAATTCCTAATTTCCGTAGTCAATACAAAATGATATGCTAATATCAAGTGCACGTGTAAAGATAGATAATAAATAATACAAAATTTTCATTTCAATTTTAAATAAGACTTGAGTACTATAATGAACTACATAATATGCTAAGTAACATATTTACACATTTTACATTATAATTAGTATAGAGATACAACATTTTACAAATGATACCACTTAGCAATTTACTTAAATAATCACTTACAAGTAAATATATACAGCCTACAATACTTATGTGGTTGTCATATTTCAATCCATTCTATATCTTTAAACGTTACAGTTGTTACATAGTTGCAATAAATTAGGTAGGTACATATGAATTTAAAATCAGCCTACTTTGTAAATGTTAATTGATGTAGAATACATCTACATGAAACACATAAGTAATAGAAGTGCACGGTAAAAAAGGAATAGTGCTTGTCATCTCAACATATATGTACAAATTTGGTAAATTAAATTTATTGTGTACCGATTATTTTTAAATTCTAAATAATCATAAAGCTATTTTATAAGCTTCCATTCGTAACCACGACTTCGCATTTCGAAATAAACTCAAAATAAATCTTTATAAAAAACTATTGATCTATCTTTTTTTTGGCAATAATGGTTCAATTTTGATGGGACTTTGACAAGAATATACAAAGTAGGTATACAAGATAGATAGCGCGGAATCTCGAATATACTATAAAGTGTATAATGCATTTTAAACTAAACATATAAAAAGTCGGTTAAAGGAGATGACTAGCACCGTGTCCACTTAAAAAGGTAGAAGGCGTTTCCATTCAACATAAATCTACGCATGTGTATGTTTCAAGGTAATTGAAAGTAATAATTTAAATACAAATTACAGCATTGTAAATGATAAGCATTTTTCGCAACATTTCTTTGTATTTCGTATCATGTGGAAGTACGGATGTTGCTTTTATTTGATCACAATTTCAAATACATATTTTTAATGTGAATGAAATAAATTATTGTTCGAACGGTAAATAAACTTGCTCGGATTTTAAACAAAAATAATTAAATATCATAAAGGTTCATATTATAAGCATTGAAAAGTTTGAATACACTTCAAATTGATTAACAGGTTACTTTGTTATCATTATTATTATTATTATTATTTTATACATATGACCTACGTTCAGTGATAACCTGTAAGTTGAAATATGCGTAGTAGAAATTAACGATCACTCGCTTAAAACCGTGAAGAAACCCACAAACCAGAGATTTTTTAATTAAAAAATAAAATTTCTCAAAAGTGTGTATGGAATTTACCAATGCGCAAATAGCACGCGGCTATGTGTGTATAAATTCATGGTAAGCCATCCCAATCTAAAAGGAGACATGCTTAAAAAGGTTGACGAAATATTATGAAATATGGTTTTTGTTATTCTGATGACAAATTCGCGTGCAGTTACTTATAGATTCATGGAGTGGTCAAAAATACTTAAGGTTAAACAATTCTAGCGGCTTAAGGGGGGCGGCAGGGGCGCTCCGCCCCGGGCCCCCGATCTTGAGGGGTCCCCAAACACAGTTGCTAAAAAAAGCTCGTCACAACCATACAAAGGGTCACCGAATCACAGGCGAACTCTTTACACTGGGGGTCTCCATTCAACTTTCCGCTCCGGGCCTCCGAAGGCCTAAGTCCGCCACTGTTAAACAACCACAGTTGACAATATGATTAACATAACCATCGTGTCGTACTTTTAATGTAATTTCGTATTAATCTGCTCTTGGCACAAACAAACTGTTAAGTACGTACTTTTCACCAGAAATAGATATGACATTAATCCTTGTCCTATCAGACCAAACACTAGCTATATCCTATTTGTACTCAAATATAAACATTGGTTAGATAACATTACAGAAGTGTGAAACAATACGTGGAAAATTGTAAAAAATGCAAAAATACTTCGAACACTCAGCAACAGCAAACATTTTTGAAAACATTGTGTAAGTTGCTTAAGGGAGGTAACACACGAGCGTCATTGAAATTATACACGAGTGATATCATATCGGTGATTGTCGTGGTCGGTCGCTAGCAGTCGCTGGCGATGGTTACAGTTGCTGGTCGCTGGCGACAGTCGGTAACGATTGTTGATTGTCGCCGCTTAACGTCGATGCTTGTGGGAAGTCGTTGATCGCTGACGACAGGCGACCACAGGCGTATTTTTATTGATAACTGCTGTCTTAAGGGCTGCTGTCTTCTGATTGACGGGTGTGGTAAGGGAAACATACTTAACGAAAGTGTTTAAGCTTAGTCGTGATGTAGCGGCGAATTTGTGGACAACTTCAGGTAGGAATCTTATCTGGCGTTGATAACAGATAACCATGTTGTTAACTGGCGTTGATAACAGATAACCATGGTCAGAAGTATCCGCTTAGCATCAGTAAGTAAGTAAGTAACCGATGCCCTGCGCTGTCGCTCGTGCACCATCTTCCTAATTGAATTTCGTAATCATATTACTTCACTTCGCCGAACGTCATAGTGTTCTTTATAAGGAACACAGTTTTATTTTGGACAAAAACAAGTGCCAAAACGATTACAAATATCTTTATTAAACGCGGACCACGCGCGCACGCAAGAACGGAATGTTAAGTGGATTCCGTGCAAAAGAATAGATCCCTATCGAATTGTTACGACGATATGTATCGTATAATTGATGCAATTGGTTTATAGGCTTGGAAACGTATGTGCGAATATGTTTATTATTTGTTCTTGCTTATTATTTTTTCCTAGTTGCCACTGGTTTTGGAAATGGACCTTTTAGAATGCCAGTCTAATATAGTGGCGAAGTGGTCACCATATAAGTTTGACGCACAGAGTGTTCTGAGTTCAACCCCGACCGGGCAGATATGATTTAAATTATGATTTTAGATATCTGTTAAATGCATTCGCTTGACGCACAGAGTGTTCCGAGTTCAACCCCGACCGGGCAGATATGATTTAAATTATGATTTTAGATATCTGTTAAATGCATTCAGCATATGCATATGTTATGCAGCAGCATATGTTATCTCTACATCCCTTAAGATAAATATTTTAATGTGTTAAAAAGTCTGTTGACTATGTATATTCTATCTTATATCCATTCCATTCTATATTTCAAAAGACGAATTAGTTAAATCTTTATTGATAGGAACTGTAATAAATAATTTATGGTTCTTCAAGTCCTCCAAGCTTTATTTGAAACTAGGAATTGCATACGTTACTTCATTGCGCAAGTATATATATGATAATATACCTAAGTATATGGAATCCCATATCATACATTAAGGGCGCCTTTCCTGCCACGCGTGTTGACGCCCTAACTCGTCACACCGAGTAATAGGATATTTTTTAAGTTTCAAGGATCAATACATTTCAAAACTAAGAATGGGTAAGAAACCCTGTTTTGTTGAAAATGAAACAAAAATAGCAATGAATGTGACTAAGTATTTACTAATAAATGATACGTATATTATAGAAAGCAAAAGAACGTAACATAAGAGCTTAATAATGACCAAATTACGGTAACTAAATTAATGACTGCACTCAATAATCAACATCCAATTATGGTGTTTGATACGCTGTCGCCACGAAGCCAAAGGTTTGACGTATATGTACCTTTCTACATCATATGTGATCTACAAACCATTTGTAATAGAGTGTAACTATGAAGATGTTTAAAAGACGTTTACAATCATTTACGCTTTGATAAAACCTTTTAATGTATATTTAATGCGTCTGTAAATTGAAAATGCGTATTCAACGGTAAGTTATGTAATGCATAATCTGTAAGTATTAGTTAAACTCGTACATTATGAAATTGATTACAGGTTGTAAGTGTGGATATAGATATATACTACAATAAATTAAATATTTACTACAAGTTTAGAAGCTTAGAAGGATTAGAACACATTGTGGTTCGACTCCGGTAGCACTACCGCCACACCTATTTCTACCTAATAACGGCAGTGTTAAGCGCTGCTATGTTCTGGTTTGAAGGGTGTGGTAAGGGAGACATACTTTTCCGAGGCGTTCCAGCTTAGTCCTCAGGTAGTGGCGCATCTGTGGCCGACGTCAGATAGGAATATATAATCTGTAATTAAGACCGGATATTACAGATCTCCATGAGCGGAGGTAGCCACTTACCATTATGAAGACTGCATGCTTGTCTGTTACTCCTATATTATAAAAAAATGATATCAATAATTCGCCGAACCAGTATCTCGCCCCAAAAAAGAGCATATATCATCAACCCATTACTGTCCCACTGCTGGGCACGGGTCTCTCCTCAGAATGAGAAGGATTAGGACATAGTCCACCGCGCTGGCCAAGTGCGTATTGGTAGACTTCACATACCTTTGAGATTTGAGTATGCAGGTTTCCTCACGATGTTTTCCTTCACCGTTTAAGCAAATACGCACACAAATTTGAAAATCAGATGCGTGCCTGGGATTTGAACCTCGAAACCCTCGATCGAGAGGCCGGATTTCTTAACCACTAGGCTATCACTGTTTTTAGGCTATCAACATAAGTTGTATTAATAATAAATTATTTACAAACGTCTACTCTAAATAAAACGTTCTTGGTGTATCAAGGCGAAACGAATTTAATCTGCAACATGTTGGCTTAATTACAAATGGTGTATTTACATATTAAGTGAAATCCAATTTGAAAGACTACGGCTCTTTAATATGTGCATGTTATTAGCAGACACTTTGCATACAACGATTTGTATGAGTTACCTTGTAACATACTTTTAAACATGTTATAAGTTACCACGTCTGTACCATTTGATTCTTAATTTTACTAAGTAGTAGCTTGTTTATGAGTAATAAATTATTACTAGCTATAACGATAAAGAAAAATCGTAAGGAAAACTACAGGACTAGAGTTCTGCATACCAGTGGGACAATAAAAGGGTTGAGACAATAAAAGGCGGCACAACCGCGCAGACCATTCGGTGATAAGAGCTCAAAGCCGCTCATAGTGTGTAATCAGCCCCACATAGCAGTACAAATGTATTACTACAAGCTAAAAGCACCAATTATTTCTATCTTACAAGTACATAAAAAGATGGCACCTGTACGTAGTAGAGATTCTGCCTCAGTCGAACGAGCAAGGGTTCTACCACCTTACATGTACTTTGCAATAACCACAATTGGCAAATGCTAAGAACTATTACCCATTTAGCAACATAAATCGTAAAATAATAGACGCTTAACTTACTAGTGTTGCTTCAAACTTTATAATAGCTTATTCGGTTTCTTAAAGTTTACCGTTGTTTATCTTGTCTGTCATTATTCAATCTAGAAAAGGTCTGGACTAAGGCGATAAAACATTGATTATGATTATCAAATGCCCAGACCAACCACTTTTGAGTTTCGGTAAGCGAATTCAGTGTCGACATTGCTTTTAAAAGTCTAATCGTATAATTTATGAACATTGAATAGAACTAAAATAGACTAAAAATCAAGGTCTAAGACATTATGACCAAATTACCGTTTTCTTAGAATATTACACCTGTAATGTTAATATTATTTACCTTTGTAGTAGGAAATTTAGCTAAATCTTTTAAATAACATCTATAATTAAGTTAATACTTTCATTTCTCTTTGCACTACCATTATTATGGATGTATTTTTGAGTTTATGAGTTTTTAAAATTAAAGTGTAATATTGTTAATCCTGCGATAAGAAATTAAATCTTAAATTGATAATATAGAGCCTTCATTAGTATTTGTATTCCTTTACATAATTACTTACATACTAAGAATATAAGTACCCATAAATTCACCTTTCTCTACAAAGCAACTAAAGCAACCAGATATTTAATACAAAAAAAAAAAACAAAAAAAAAATACTTTTTATACAAATCCAACGACACTTCATTTGTTATTTGACGCTTTAAAAACACTCCCACTGCAGTGGAGTAAAGCAAGAATACAGCGATGGCACAACAAAACGTAATACAAAATCGAAGTTTCCTAAAACATTACTGATAAATCTACCCAGATCGAGATGAAACTGCGAGCACAATTAAGATTCCTACTAGCCTCGAATAGCCACGATAATACGTAAGTTTGGAAATCAGCAAGCGGCTATTATACTCGATCTTTGCGGAGAAAACACGGAGCTATCGTTACTGGTTAATAACGGTTTCACAAAGAGCAGGCCTATTTGTGCATTACGGAACAAATCCACATTATATTGGTGGTTCGAACGTGTGCTCTTTTAAACCGGCCGGGGTGTGAAACGCGTGGGTACAAGGCAAACGCTGTGTTCGAAAACTAAAAAGTAAAATGGTGATATGAGTTATTTGAAATATGATAGAACTATGATAAGAACGGGGAGCTATCATCGCTACACATATATCTAATAAGATAAAAATAGCAGACTAGTTCATCTGATGGTAAGTGGCTACTGCTCCCCATGTACATCTGTAATCAAGGCCAGATAGGATTAGCTTCCTACCTGAAGTCGGCCACGGACGCGCCGCTTCCTCTCAGCACTAAGCTAGAACGCCTCGGAAAATTATGTCTCCATTACCACACCCTTCCGACCAGAACACAGCAGCGTTTAACGCTGTTGTTATGAGGCAGAAATAGGTGTGGCGGTGATAGCGCCGGAGTCGAACCACAATGATTTCTACCAACTTCAAAACAACGGTCACTGAGTAGTAACGGTTTCACAAAGATCAGGCCTATTTGTGCATTACGGAACAAATCCACATTATATTGGTGGTTCGAACGTGTGCTCTTTTAAACCGGCAAGTGTGAGACGCATGGTTATGGGGCAAACGCGGTGTTCGAACACGGCAAAGGACAATGTAAATATTTATAAGTAAACTAAAGTAGAGCCAATATGGTATAACCGTGGAGTTATTACCACCAAACTTATGTTTAGCGTCAAGCAGTTCTTGCGTTTAGCTGGTAAGGTGTAGACTGTAGACTATAGATGCCAGTTGACTTATGATGAAGCAACTATTTCGGTCCTCAGCATCTATGATTAAGTAAAGTCAGAGCACGTGTTCTTATAATGTGAAGTTTGTTACCATAAGGTCCACCATAAGATGGACTGCCTGCTCCCTTACTATTTCAGTCGTATAAATCTACAAATAAATTCGCGTCTCTTTAGGTAATTGTATTTTCAGAAAAATACTAAACTCTAAAATCATCAAAACATACACAATATCAGTAATCAGTAAATAACTACAATTTGTCGGTTTCAAATACGTATAGGCTCGAATTTCATATGCTTGTAATTTACACGTAACATACACCTCGGTGGGTGAGTATAATAATATATACAAATATACTTCCATAACATTGAACGCGTGGCGGAGCGGTCACCATAGCGTGTTACGTGCAAAGGGTCCCGGGTTCGATCCCCGGCCAGACAGAAATCTAAATGATGAATTTAGATTTCTGTTTCTGGGTCTGAATGTTTGTGTATTTGTCTGTATGTGTGTCCATGGCACTCACGATAAAGAGAATCCTAGTGTGGGGCTATGAGTGTAGAAAGCGTTTATAACGACTTAGATACTGATACTTCTTTCAAACATATGATAAAAGGATATCATGATCTTTATTTTTAATTAATCTTTTTAATATTTTTTCTACTAAAGATTGACATTTGATATTTTTTATTGTCAAATTTCGATCCGTTGTAGGCAAAACTCCAATAGATAGAGTATTTCTAACGGAAATGAGTCAACATACGCCTCTTATTAGTCAGTCTGTTTAATATTTTCTCAGAACTATATAGTATTGTCAACTAATTCTTACAATATAGTATTGTTCTGAGAATATTTTACCTAACAAAGATTTACATATGACATTTCCTGCCTTCAATAAATTGTCTTTCCATCTTTAGTAGGCAGATCTATATAGACGTCATTATTCTAATTTCGATAAAATATAATTCTCCGAGCTCTAAAGTTCCTTTACCAATACCAAAATAATGTCGAAATCCTCAAAAAACTGACACTAAATTGTTATCAAAAAACAACTAACATAATTGATTGTCAACCCACAATCTTAGAATTACACGTCACAGTCTAACCATTGTATGTTTTATTTATGTAAACGTCTATTAATTATATCAAATTAGAGGCATTTGGAGAATTCGATAAGCATTCACGCTTGCCATAAGCTTATAAATCTTACGGTAACTTTACCAAAGGTCTCTACCGATTAACTGCGGCTAAACGAAACTTAATAACAGCCACATTTACCGGCGTCCATTTTCCAATTAGCGTGGTTTGGATTAAAAAGGACTTAAATATTTTGTAAATTGCTTCACTACGCTTCGTTCGAGCGTATTCTAAGTACTTGTTTCACACTAAGCGAGTCAGGTTTACGACCTCTATTAATAATCCTTACATTACAATAGGTCTTGTCCGGGGTTGATTGCAGATGTCCATGTGAGGCAGTAGGTGGACTGCGTGCTCGTATGCTACTTCTTTATTACAATTATTTAATAAAATGAAAGAAGTGGTCTAAACTTTTAGGTAAAATATTTGAATATTAATAACAAAGACAAGATAGACAATTGGATAGGAAAATGATTTCGAATAAGACCTGTTCGTTAGTCGCCTTCAAAATATGTATATCATTTAAGACTTAAGAAATTGATTTCTGGTCGCAATGTATACTGTTTACTTAACTATCAAGTGTAACTGACTTCGACCGAAAGTCTTATTCTGGCACGCACTTCTTCTACAAAACATGCACAATTAGAAATTGCTTGGACAGTAAAAAATATCATGAGGAAACCTGCACACCTAACACTTCTGAAAACAAACTTTTCATGGGTGTATGAAGTCTACCAATCCGCCTTGAGCAGCGCGGTGCACTACGAGTATAGCCTAAGTCGATCTGAAGGAAACCTGTGCCAATATGACGTATCAATAATGACCACTTTCTGTTAGAAGGCCTGTATCTTCTTATGATTCGTAAAAAGTTATCTTCTATCGCTTACTCGTCTGCAATACAACAAATCCCTCATTTTGTAGTATTTCACCACTTGAATGCCACTAGATAGATCCCGAGCTATCAGTGATGTCGTAAGCATAATCGTGACTTATTATTAGGTGGTAACATAATAGTAGGCTAAACTTAGGCTTTATCTTATGCATTAAGTTTCATGGCTATTTTTAGCTACAATAAACCACAAAACCTGTCGGTTATAAGTCGACTTAAAAAAGAAGGAAATTTTATATCTATACGTTCAATTGAAATACTAAATAAAGGAAATGGTAAAACCGCTTATAATATGTATAATAAGCATTTGTTTTAAGTAGTAGTATATCTATAGAAAATAAAAGTTCCAAAATAAAGATTGAGGCACCAAGGGGGGGGGGGCACAAAGGTGGAAACCTTTGTTACTTTCCCCTGAAAAGTTACGGATAAAAATCTTATTTTCCCCTTTTCGAGTAATTGTGTTAAAACGGTCACATTTTCCCCTAAAATACACCTTAAAAATAATTCAGTAAAAAGAAAAAAACAACTACCGCTCTTACTATGTATTTGAAAATAAATCCTGAAAGCACTTTTTATCGTTTCCAAAGTTTTATTATGAAAAAATACTTTTGCAGTAAAAATAACTCTGACATTAATGTCATTTATCTCACGAAATATTTTTATAAATTGCAATGCAACCAGGTAGTGTTTTTGTATTATCAAAGTAGTTTTTTTGCAATCGGAACAAGTTCATGCAGAGATTAATATGTTTATAATTATGTCAGTTCATTGACCTCTGTTAATAAAACACGTACCACTTGAAAAAACATGGCAAGGTTTTTTTGGCCACACAAATAGACAGGCATGCAGTCCATCTGATTTTAAGTGGTTTTTGCTTAAGGACATGTCACAGACCTCGAATAGAATAGGTACTACATAAGGTCAAGCACAAATGCGTCGTTACCTCATATTATATATTTGCCGTATATGTACTTTTCAAGCCTAATTTGTATTTAATCCAACAAAGTTTCAGATCTGCCCGAATATAATTTGACATAACTATTAATCAACCCAAGCTAAAATTAGATTTCTACCTGCGGTCGGCCAGAGATGCCGCCAACCCTGAGAAGTAAACTGGAACGCCACGGAAAACTACGTCTCCCTTAGCACACCCTTCAAACCAGAACACAGAAGCGCTTAACACTGATATTCACCATCATCAACCCATTACTGTGCCACTGCTGTCTCGTCTCAGAATGAGAAGGATTAGCCCACCGCGCTGGCCGAGTGCGTATTGATAGACTTCACATACATTTGAGATTTTTTTTATAAATCTCTCAGGTATGCAGGTTTCCTCACGATGTTTTCCTTCACCGTTTAAGCAAGTGATAATTAATTTCTTATACGCACATAATTTTGAAAAATCAGAGGTTTGTATCTGGGAATTGAACCTCGGGTCTCTCGATCGAGAGGACGAGTGTCTTAACCACTAGGTGTCACTGATACATAACATATATACCTAATAACTCAGATGTTATTAGGCAGAAATAGGTGTGGCGGTGGTGTCGCCGGAGTCGAACCAATAGTACATTTCAACCACCACCAAAATACACTCTTTACATTACTGATAAGCCAGTAATACGCAAAACAATCTTGACTTAGTTTACTTTACGATTCTTATGGTGTTATTTCTTCCATACACCCAATTATGTTACGTGTGTTCATACATTCTCCGTGAGTTATGTTACGAAATTATTTCTTGGATTACATCTTACTTAATTCGCTTTCTCCGTTTGCAATTGTTTAACCATACTTCATGTGTGCTTATAATTATATACTGTCTTTAATGATCATCGTATGTGTTTGTTTGTTGCTAATATAATAGACATTGTTTATTTTTAAGTGGATTATTTTGCCATTAGTTAAATTTAAAAACGTATTAAATTCTTATTAAAATGCAATTAAGATGATAATTTGGTATTTTTGTTGGCACCAAAACCTTTATGATTTAAAGACAAAAATAATTACTTTTTTTAAATAATAGATTTTAATGTACTTATTTCTGTCTCACAAGGGTTATAAGTTTATTTAAAGGGTATGGTAAGGGAAAAACACTTAAAGGTGGTGTTCCAATTTAATCCGGGGTATTAATGCATCTGTGGCCGACCTCAGATAGGACTTTGATTTTACCTGAAATTAATAACTGATGTACATAGACTCCAGATGACAAGTGGGCTTATCAAGTGGGTGATGCAGTTTATACATACATAATTATCAAACATTCTTGACATGGAACGTATAAAACAGAGGCAAAGTAATTAATGTTAATTGTTTGTGACAAGCGCGCCATGGAGACCTTTTAATGAAATCATAGACGTGACAGCATATATAGCGTGATGGCATATAGGAATGCCAAAGGATTCGTCATGGATTACGATTATTTTAGATATTTTAGCAATGTCGAGTTATTAATGATCTGATTTCCTTTAACGGACTATAATGTGGTCAGATAAAGAGCCAAAATGTATAAAAAGTACGTTAATTAAAATAATATTTAGAGCTTGTCGTACAACTTAATGAGATACCTATTTGACAGATTTTCTCAATAATATCAAACCATTTGTTTAAATGTTAAGGGACACTTGAAATCCAACTTTCTTTTGCTTCCTCCCTAACCCTTACAAATCAAGTCTTTTGGTCACTATGTAGATTTCCGTTATAAGACACAAGACCAATTATTTTTCACCTAACCAATTTACAATTTAATTTACAATATTGTATTGAAATTCAATAAAAAAAATAAAAAAATATCCTTTAATCAATTTGTACTAAAATTCACTTACTCAATCTAATGAGCTTTTTCTCACGTTACACACATTTCCTCATAACGCAATTTGTTAGACGTCTCATGACTACTAATCTGTCGCTGAATTTGGAAAAACAAACTGTCCGTACATTTCAAGGAAATACCTTTGACTTGAAAACCTGCTTGTTATCGTCGCACCATGCTGTGTGAGTGACGTAAGAATGCTAGAAATAAGGCTTGTACACATTGCAGGTAATATTAGTCATTTTAAGGCTAACCGCCCATTGCATACTAACTTTTTCATATAATATAGGAGTAGCAGACGAGATAGTGTATTTTGGTTCGACTTCGGCGGCATCACCAGCAAACCTATTTATACCTATTAGCAATAGTGTTAAGCGCTGCTTTGTTCTGGTGTGAAGGATGTGGTAAGGGAGACAGAATGTCTTTCCTAAATAAATAATAATAAATTAACATAAATAATAAATTAACATCTTACACATTTAGTTAAGTATAGCTAAAACACAACATTTTAAACCTTTATTGCAATATTGTTTATTTATTTATATTTAGCACTAGCATCGATACGCATCTGATAACTATAAATAACTAACGAACGTGAGGAAACAATCTTGATCCTCACGTCGCTCACGATACGATGTTCTGGAAAAACACTGTCGATAATTGAAAATCAGCGAATTGCATACTCATCTACATTACGTCAGAAACTGCATTCTCTTAAGCCCAATCACACGTAGAACAGTGCAGGTGTTACCTGTGAAAGGCATGCCTACATTATGGTCTGGAGCCAGGTCCAGCTCCAGGCTCAGTATAAATTAACGCTGCATACATAGATAAGTTAAGATTACTCACTCCCAACAAGAAAATGTACCCAGTTTTGAGAATTGAAATAGTTGCGTAAAAATGTTTTGCCACGTCTCCGTGCTAAATTGTCCCCAAAATAATTGAAATAATTATTTATTTATTATGTAAATTACGCAGTATTAGTTATTTATTTGTAAATTTTCTCTAAAAGTGTTTTGTATTTGTCAAGAATTAAAAAAAAAGAACTTACTAATAAGCCGTTTGTGGCTTCATTCAATTTCAAGGCGGCGAAGTATCTTTACTAATCTATGGCTGCATAAGTAACTTTTTGAAATGTTTATTATGGAAGAGCGAAGTGGTGGTGGTTTGAATTTCAAAAAGAATTTTGAACGCAAAAACATGTGGTTAGTTTGGTTACTGTCGCTGCTATATACAGGGTGAATTTTTCACACAGGTCTTCAGGAAAAAATCCAAAACTATAAGGAATAGCTAAAAATGCACCCTGTATATGCATAAATAACATATTATCCATGTAAAAAAAACTATTTTGTAGAAATTTGCGCTCACACAGTTGACATTATATTACGTTTGTGGTACATGTGAATAGGCGCTAAGTACAGCGCTTTACGTACAAATAGTACAGTAGTGTATAGTGATTATATTTTTTAATTTTACCACCATTGACGTCATTGTGGTACCACACCGCAACCAATTAACATTTGTTCTGATCATTGTGCTCAATCATTACGATTACCACATGCGTGTTGGCAGACTTCACACTTCTCTTCACGTGTGTGATTTATAAAGAAAAGGAGTATATAACCTGATGGTTAATGGCTACTGCCGCCCATTGACAACTATAATCAATATCAGATAAAATCAAACTCCTAGCTGAGGTTGGCAATATGTGCCTAAGGACTAAATTGGAAAGCCTTGGAGAAGTATGTCTCCCTTACTACAACCCTTCAAACTAAAATACAACACTTAACACTCCTGTCATTAGGGCAGAAATAGATGTGGCGGTTGTCCCGCCGGAGTCGAATCACAAACGGTTCTACCACCTTCAAAGAGAAATACGACACAGAAACAATTTACACAGAAACAATTAAAAAGATAAATTCCTATATACTAAAACAGAACAACCCTCTTAAAATAAAAAAGATAAAGTAACTCGCTTGTTTAAATAACTTTATTCAGAGGTTGCTTATGATCTTTTTTACTGTCGCAAGAAGTCATTGAATCGAGCTACATCGTTTGATATTTAAAAATCAAGGCCGATAATTTGAGCAAAAAGCAATCCACTGTTTAATCTCTGCCAACGACATTATATGAAATATCTTCCTCATAGAGACGCATTAGTATGTCTACATCATATAGTTGTTTATATATAGCTCGTATGGCATCATTTTTATGGTGACAGCTGACCAACGGTAATCTTAAAATCGTTTTGCAAGGCGGCGTTGGATTAACGAATTTGTAGGACTGTAAGGCACTGCTATCTACTCTTCGTAGTCAGAAGAATTTTGAAAAGAGAACCTTGTTAAATACTAAAAAGAAGTATTGTAGGCACGGCAAGAGAACCACGGTTTCTATTAAAAGTGTGGAAAAATCCCAGTAAACCCGGTGAGTCTCCTAAGGCACCGTAATACCATTTGCACGTTTCTGCTCCGCGATTATAAGTTAGTCGTTTAAATTAGCAAATATATTAATTATTTAATTAAGATAACATTATTGTTTTTCTTGGAACGTTTACAGATAAATAAACGCTAGTGAATACTTAACATCCACGTTTATTTCATAAATATATCTATCACACGAAATAATTACATACACGAAAAAATATTACACGAATAATATATACCTATCACAATAAAAATAAAATATATATACTCGTAAACATAAATAATAATTGTACCTTTAAAGTTAAATAATTCGTATAAATAAAGCACAACAATGTTGTAGGGTTCAAAAATCTATAAAAATAACAAGCAAAGTAACCAGATGAGCTTGTTGTGATCTAAATTCAAGTTAAGCAACTTTAGCAAGTACGAGTAGATGTTACGGGCATCGCCTACAGTGTATAATCTAAATTTATTTAATGTTATTCCTTATAAATGATGAACCTCTCACCCATCAAGGCTTCAACGCGAAATAGTAAATTTATCTCCGCCTATTATAAAATATGGGTTAAGAATAAAGTCTTGCTTGTGAAACTTATAAGCGGTGATATACTTGGTCTCTCCTTCGAGGATTTCGAGGTACAAACCCAAGGTTTACGCACCCCTGATTTTTCAAAGTTATGTGCTTTTTAGAATTCGATTGCCACTTGCTTGTATGGTGACGGAAATTTAGTACCTATCTGTAATATAATGCTTCTTCGTGATCCAAATATGACGGTATAACATAATATGTAACTGAATTTTCAATTATTATTAAGCAGGTATGGCAAAGGCGCCTCTGGAGTCGAATCACAAATGAATTCATCCCTAAAGTATTCGAACGACAATTAATATTTCTAAATGTCATCATAGCTATGGTTGAGATAAAGATTAAACAAATTTGCAGTTTTTTTTTCGTATGGTGTGCGAGCCCGATTCGCACTTGGCCAGTGCCAGTGCTTGCTTAATCTGCTATGATTAACCAACTAAGGTGATATTACGAGAACATTAATTTGTGTAACAAGCTATATTTGCTTATCGTAATTACCTACAATCTTTTAGTACGCGTTCAGAATGATGTCCATAGAACAAAAAGTTACTTGAAGGCCAACAAGAACAATTATGTAGATATGTAAATAAATTACGTGCTATATAGAGTACCTATATGTTGAAGACATAAACACATAGATATTTCAATTAACCTTGCTGACGGTATAATCAAGATCTTTTTCAATATTCTTCGCATTAATATATTGTGTACTACCTATAACTCGTGCATTTTAACACGAGAATTGTTATAAAATAGAAAAAAATCAAGGGGTCGCACTCCAGGAGTACCAGCAGATGTGAAGACTTGAATATTAATGTTATGCATTTTTGATATTTTGGAAATACCTCTCCTCCGTCTTACGAATTTTCGATAAGGTCACGGGTCCTGACGCGTGTTTAACATTTTTACCCATCACAAAAAGTGCACAACGCCGCTAAAGAAGGTTTCACTTCGAAAATAAACCGACTGCTTAAAATTTTCATTATGTCAGTCCCAAAATTTAGACGAACTAAATACACCGTATATGTTAAAATCTTAAAATCCGTCATAGCATTTGGACTACTAAGAGTGACATAAGCTATATTTGTAATCAGACGGATTTTTGTTTTTGTAATAATTCTCTAGGTTTTAATTGTATGGTTATATATGAATTTATGTGACTATTTCGATTGTAGATATTAACTACAAGTATAATCAAAGTACGTCGTGTTATACCTACTTATCGTAATTTTGGTACGAAATGGTGCAAGCGACGATGAAGCAATAAATGGTTAATTACAAACAGTGCAGTGACTTTTACAATTTTAAATCCTTTGACATTCTGTTTTTCAGAAAAGTCAGCGTACAAAAACATTGTTTGGTAATTAAAACTACAGCAAAAACATTGGTGGCTTTATCTTAGGAAACTTGCAATATTTGACCAAGTGCGATACCAACTCGCACACTGAGGGTTTCATACCACCAAAATTTTCATAAATTGTTTCTCAGTATTTTTTATTATAGCAGCTATTGAAGTAAATATAAGTAAATGCTTTGTGAAAACTGTGTACCTATTATCGTTTTATTGAACGATTTTATCTATTGATAAAGCGAAAAACGTCGAAAAATAGCGGTTTCTTGTATGGCGACGCCCAATTATTTTTTTATTTTTTATTGTTAGTATTTGCTGTTATAGTGGCCATTCTTATACATACTCTGTAAATTGCAACCCTTAATATGAGTTTTTACATTTTTGCCCATACATATCCAATCAGCGCCCCTAGCGGATTGTATCATAACTGATTGGAATAAGTAAACAAAACCAAAAACAGTCATTTTGGTAAAAACGTAAAAACTCATACTAAGGGTACTCTGACAGACGGACAGACATCAAAGGCAAATCAAAGGTACGCAACCCTAAAAACTCGTAAAGTATGAATTTGTTTATCTTTTTATTTTCCTGTTTTATAACTAATGTCTGTACGTACGTTTTTGTCGCCTCACATTTTGGAGCAAATGTCATCAGACCCATTTTTTGTCATTTCGCTCGCAGGGCGAAGAGGACAAATAAAGGCTACGTTTTTTACACACATAATTGATGTTTGTTGTCTAATGAATGTCATTATAATCCTTCCTGCTTCTTGATATGTGGGCACACCTACATAATTATAGATTCACGTAGATATTTATTATGGATCATGTTTTGATGTTCGTGTTTATGAGATGTAGAGGCGTTAACGCTTAAATATTAGTCATGTATTTGTCAAACAGTTTACATTTATTAAACGTTTGATTATGTATAAATTAAAGAGTTATATATGAGAAGAATAAATAGGGATGTATATAAATACTTAGGTACAGTAAAATAATATTATCTACATAAGTACTCTATTACAAAATGTGTTTTTTTAAAAACAGAAGAATAAGAAAATATCCTTGATATATAAAACTGATACAAAGTTTTTATATCTATAAATTGCGTAACTCGTAGAAACAATGCGCAATATAATAATATAAGACCGCCGATGCTGACTACGAAGAGACTACGATATTTCAGAACACCAAAGGTTTTGAACGATTAACCGTTAAACGCAAAGAATATGAAAAGGATATCAATAAATCATCGCCGGCCTAAGCAGTAATAGCCACCTGCCGGGCAATCACGATCGCTCGGCTATTAAGAGATAACACCCACTGGTAATAACATAATTTGCTGTTTCATTTGAAAATTTAAATTCACTGTTTCTTCACTAGCAGAAACAAACGGGCGTCCGGATCTCGATATGGTACGATATGGCTACAGTTTTGTCTTTTATAACCAACGCTGACATGCGTAATGAGCTGATGGTAAACGTTCACACATCGCTCATGAATATCTGTAATAAATCCTCAGCAGGATAAAATTATTTAAGCAAGAGGAAATTAATTGTTACTTGCTTCCACGGTGAAGAAAAACCTCGTGAGGAAACTCACACGGAAAAAAGAAAGTTCTTAAAGGTGTGTGAAGTCCACCAATTCGCACTTGACCAGAGCTGTGGACGAATAAAAGATAAAAAAGGTTTCCACACTCACAGCCCCACACTAGGATTCCCTGTGTCGAGGGTGTCACGGACACACACATAGACAAATACCCAAACACCTTGACCCAGCAACAGAAATCTAAATTCATCATTTAGATGTCTGTCTGGCCAAGAATCGAACCCGGGACCCTTTGCGCGTCAGACCTATATGCTGACCGCTCCGCCACGCGGGTCGTCAATTAATTTGGGATAATCTTTTTCCTACACATGTCCTACATAATATGTACTACTGCGTCCTTTATATATATATGTAGTATGTGTATTTACTATGTTGAATGATGGGTCTTTAATATTAAAAGTAACTAAATGATCAAATCATGGATCTATATCGATTTCACTCTTATGACGTAAATTTTCGAATGTCAAGAATAACTATGACAGGTTTTAAGCCAAGACTCGAGTTTCGTAAGCAGAATTTATAACTTCCTATTACAACACCTGCTGATTACAAAAATCTTAAATAAATATACAATATCACTATGATATTAAAAACAGAAATACAAGTTTAGTCATCTTGATGCAAATCCAAAGTTTGGTATTACAAAATTGCTTTATTAATTTTTATTTTTCAAAAAATATATAAATTTTAATAATGGTTTCTTCATTCCGTTATAAAATACGCATACTAAATTGCAAACAATAAAAATGTCTACAGCAAACTCACTACATATTTATATTAATTATTATTTTTTGATTTAAATACAATGCAAATAAGCTCAATATACTTGTTAAATGACCGTAATCATCGTAGCTGATAAAAAGTATAATTACAATTCTTGTATGTAATAAATTACATCGTTTCCAGCACAACCTTCATATAAAGCGTTATATTATGTAATAAAATAACTTTATTTATAAGGAAGTTACGGATGGCATATGCGTGCATCCTGTTAAATGTAAATTAGTTTATATATTTCAATGTTTATCGGTGAAGGTACCGTGTTTTTTTTATTTTTTTCGATATATGGCGGACTTACACGCACATATTATATTTACGCACATTTACTATATTTACGAAGTATGTTAATAATCAATATATTAAATAATCTATCCAATATTTTGCCTACCAAACAACACAATTTGACAATTTCTGCTAAAGACAATTTCTACTAAAGTTGTCAATTTTGTTTTACGAAGGTAAAAATCGTATATTTTTTACTCCGTCATTGTGAGTAAAACATCAAAATCATACAAAAATAGCATGGATTGATTTTATTAATAAAAGACGTTAATAGTCACTAATGGTCAATGCTCAAGGACTTCCGTTTTTTTCTAGGAAATCTATTATTTTATTGTTTTTAAAAGTAAATATAAATACAATTGTAGTATAGATTGTATATTTATGAAGTACACAACAATTTGTAAAGATTATTTATTGAAGATTAGATATCGTAGATTTCGAAAAAAGGATTTTCGAAATTACGGACAGACATTTATATTTTATCCGTTCATATAGATTTACCGCTCGTCTGCCGGCGAACGAGTCAGGGTCGGATGTAACACGACGGAAATATAGCGGTTTCAATGTTTTATACAATTATTTTACAACGCAGTCTTGAGTAATTATTTATTGGATTTTATCATACAAATATGCTAATAATTATTTTGCATGGAATATAAATTTGTTCTTCTATAACAGTTCCATATACGAACGGATTTGCAATTTAAGTTGCAATTTAAGTAATACCTTGTGTACCTTTTAATTAAAATATTGTCAATTATTTTTTTTTATTTCCGTTACTATTTGGATTATACCAAATGTTTTCTCAATTTTATAGGACACAAAACGTTTTTTTTATCCCATATTTTGGTTCCTAATGAGTAGAAGCATTATTTACATTATGAATTTTGATAGTTAATTTCATTCAGGAATACAAAGTTTTAGCTAAAGTTAATAGGAAGTAGTAATTACCAACTGGCGACTACTGCACTATTATAATGTGCGTATTATAAAATTAAATTAAACGAATTGTGAATTAAAAGGTTCATTAAAAGAAAAAACCCAGGGTCGGTATGACACAACAAGTCTAATTCAAGAAATTGCAAAATAAACTTTAAAAGTCACTAGTTAGTTCGCGGTATACATTTATTTTGTACATTTGGAACAATTTAAATAAATAAAAGTCATTTGTATGTTTGTTTCCAAATTTCCTGATAAATAACCTTTTCCTTGCATAGCCGCAAGCTTTTATTTCAGACTTATTACAATTTTAAATTGTATTTGCCACTTATAATAAATTTCTATCAGCATCTAAGGTTGACTGGTAAAATGCCACTAGCCTAAGACTTATGTTAAGGGTAAACAAAAAATTGCTTTACCATTCTGGTTTAAAGGGTACCGTCAGGGATAGCAACGGATCTTTAGAAAACCTCAGATAGGAATGTAATATTATTGGGGGTTGATTATAGATGCCCAAAATCGGCAAAAGCCACTTACCATCACTAGGTGGAATGATGATCGTTTGGTATATTGTAAAAAAAATCTAACAAATACTACACACGTACGTACTAACAAATAAATTAAAATATAAATTTAAAACACAAACAAACGAAGCCGCTAACGCAACTTGTTTTAAATAATACGCTTATTCGGTTGTCAACTTTTAAAAATTTTAATCTTTCCGTTCAAAACGATTAACCCGGATTTAACTTCGGTTTTTCACTAAGTACCAACTAAGTGTTGGTTAAATGGCAAACTAGTCATCTCATTCATGTGTTAAAGATCCTTATCCGTATCCTATTTAGGATTGATTTATCTGCCCATTGAAGATAAAGTTGCGTGCATTTGTACCTACAAAGTAGAAAATTGTTAACGGAAATAGGAACATTGTGTAGATTATCTTCATACATCTATATAATTTCTAGTTGTTTTTATAATATAGGAATAGCATTTAAGCATGTAGTTCACCGACCGTAATCCTGATCGTAAGTAGTCATGCCGCCCATGGACATCTGCATCAAGCCAAAATACGAGTAAGAACAAAGTCTAAGACTAGAACGCCCCGGATGTGTATGTGTCCCTTGTGAAAATATAAAATATTGTACATTTTGTTATCAATTAACAAAGTTTTATAATTTAGATTGAGTATAAAATTTTATCGCTGCTACGATCTTCTATTACGACTATTGGGTAGTTATCTTTTTTTTACATTGAAATTGTGGAAATTGTAAGTTTGTTTCAGACTGTTGCTACTACCCTTGTAAACTAATAGAACTTTTAGGTGAAACCGACCGCTACTATCTTATGTTCCCGTTATTGTTAAGGATAAAGAGTTTGAATAAGAATTCACATACAATCGTATCGCTGATTATAAATTTATTTTATAAAACAACGCCGAATACTAATTTCAAGTGTTTTTAAAACATAAATATTCCATCAACATGTCACATTTGTTATCTATAAGCGCTGATTCGCTGCCAATGCGTGCGAGCCCTCGCCACCTTGGGAAAAAAATAAACAAGAAATGTTCGGGCTCTGTAATAAACTATGAAATTTCACAAAAGGCCAATAACACATTAAATGTTATGTTTCTTATATAAGAAATATTTAACTGTTTCACTCTATGACTTTGAGATGTTGAAAAAATAACACCTTATTTTATTATCTAAAGTTAACTTACATTGATTAAGTGTGGTAAGTCATAAGCTGACATGTAACATCCAATTTAAGGCCAACATCCTTATTTTTAAGCAAAACAAACAGGTAATAACATATGTATTATTTTGTTTTCAACAATAAAACGGAGGGTATTGACCATAAGGCGACAATATTTTCCGAAATAGCCGTATCTATGAAAATATATATTACAAAAATTAGCAATGTAATGTATCAATGTATAGCGTCGCTGAAACATCTTAGTATATTGTTAAAGGCTAATAAATAAACAAGGCAAGCGGATGGGACCTTCCTTTTTGTAGGTAGGTACGGAACTCTAAAATAATATTACAAGTGCGAGTCGAACTCGCACCCGAATGGTTCATTACCATTAATATCACTTGTATGGCAACCCCCATTTATTTTCAAGCTTTACCACTGTTATACTTAATCTGTAAATTTCAAGTGTGTAACAATTACCGTTCCAGAAATAGAACCCTGTGACAGTTGAAGAAACAGATATACAGCGGAAGCTTAGCAATAATAGCTTATTCATTCTTGGTCATAGTGACCACCGTACTTCAAACTCTGTAAAAAATTCAAGTGTGTAACAATTTCAGTTGCAGAAATAGAGCCCGTAAACAGATGATGAAACAGACATACAGCGAAAGCTTAGTAATAGTTTTCCGTTTACCTATTGAGTATGGAACCCTAAATACCAGCCTACACGACCACCGCAGATCTTAATTCGTCACAGACGGACACTACGTCACTTATTGTCTCGTCGGAAGCGTTGAGGTAAAAGTCAAGGGCAGCCCACCTTACACTGGACCAATGTTAACTTGTGTTATTTAAATATCAGGACAGACAAAGCTACGATGGCGAGACTCCTTTCAAAACTCACATTTTTTCTTTGAAGGACAGTTGTGTTACATCGATTAAACGGATCACTATGTTAATTGCTTGTTTTTCATGTCATATAGCATGTGATTGTGATAAATGAAAAGGTTACTTAGGCCACACCTATTTCTGCCTAACAACAGTAGTTTTAAGCGCTGCTGTGTTCTGGTTTGAAAGGTGTGGTAAAGGAGACATACTTTTCCGAGGCGTGCCAGCTTAGTCCTCAAAGGTAGCGGTGCATCTGTGGCCGACCTCAGTCAGGAATATCTAATATCTGGGGTCGATTACAGATGACCATGGGCAGCAGGAGCCACTTACCATCAGGTGAATTGCATGCTCGTCTGCTACTCCTATATTTAAAAAAAAAGTTACCACGTATTGGTGATGATAAAAGTTGCTAAGGCCGTTAATCCACATAACTAACCCTAACAATAAACTCAATAGAACTCACTCCGTTGTATTGATGGCTTTATGTATTATATTGCATTCAACTATAATCAAAATTACTTATCATCAAAATTACATTGTACCAAACAACAGTTTGTTTGGACAACTCAGCAATCAAAATTGAATCATGTCTAGCCGAAATTAAATAAGCTAGAACAAACTAATATTGATTAATGTTGGTTAACTCTCAATGTGAATGATTTGTACTGAAACGAATAGAGATCACCTTCACTTCTATTCTAGATAATGGAGCTTCAAACTTCAACAAAGCTCTGGGATAAGGATCTGTTAAAAGTGGTACCTAATCGTCAAAGCGGAATTTTAGATCTTCAACACAAATCGCATTACAGCAATATAAGGTAGATCGATTTTCTTAAGAATTACTTTTTTTAATTTTAAAGAACAATAAAATTAATAATAATAAAACCTTTGCTTTCAATTACTTATGTGCTTATTCCTACTACATTTTCAAATGTTCAATCTTTGTTAACTTGTATGTGGGTAGATGTAAATATTTCCAGTCGTCGTCTGACGCTCGGCGAGATCATACAGACGTTCTGTATGTGCCTTCTCGCGCCTGTTTTTCACGTGGCCCAAGCGTGCTACCGCGTGTATGTTGTGAAGTGCATAGAGACTGTTCTTAAGGAAGACCAGGCTGTGCCTACTTCTTTGAGGCCTGTGACAGCGCCGTGCACATCGTGACTGACACGACTCTAGTCTGCACCTCGGCAAGGTTGGTGGTTTTATCTACTAATATCCAGGATTATGGAGTACGTCATACCTATAACAATTCTATACATAATACAGTTTACTATATTGTTATCGTTTATGGAATCGTGCGAGGCCTGTTATATTTTTGCACACTACTAGGTACGTGCATTTTCGAACGTATTTTTGTTCTGTTTTATATTAGTTAGAAACTTATAGCTTATATTTATTATTTGTTAGTCTTTTTGTTAGCAATAATATCCTAAAAGTACTAAAGTACTTTTGATTCACACTCCTATTCGTGCAGAAAATCAATTTGTGGGGATAATATAACAATTCAATTTTAATACATGTTGTTACAAAGAAATTTCCGCTGTACTTAGTGAGCGTTTACCGCCGCGCCGCGCTTAACGCTTTACTTCGACCACAGCACAGCAAGTTGATGAATTGATACCAACGTAATTGCCATAGTAAACTTGGTCATTGAACAATTATTATCGGTATATCGGCTATTAGAAAGGAATGCCTAACGTTACAGGAAGCGAGGAAGCTCGCAAGCTTTACGGCCGGAGAATGATTGTGTGATGAGTCGAAAGCGAGTGTGTTACATCAGAACGGTGCAATGTATCCTGTTTCCGCACACGATCTGTTTTTATTGTTATGACATTACTATGATTGTGGTATATACAAGAGTTTAATTGTCTTTTTCTTTGTAAAACTATGTCAATTCAAGTTGTTATTTTTATCAGAAAGTTTGTTGTTCACTTGTTTCTAATAATTTCTTACAGCAATCATAACCTAGTGGTAAAAAAACTCGGTCTCTGATTGACGAGTCCGAGGTTCAAATCCCAAAGATTTTTCAACATTATGTGCGTATTAGAAATTCATGATCACTTGCTTAAACGATAAAGGAAAATGTCGTGAAGAAACCTGCATTACTGAGAAATAAAAAAAAAACGTTTTCAAAGGTATGTGGGAACCAACACGCACTTTGCTTATGACCCCTGCCAGCCGTCGATGACTGCCGCCGCCCATCGTCAGCGACTATGGACTAAGGACCGTTGCCTAAAGTCGTGGACCAACAACCAACAGCGACTGTCTTTGATTGTCGTCAGCTGTTGTTAGCAACCATCGCCAACTGTCGTCGATCGCCACCTCTCAGCGATCGAGGCCACAATCGTTAACATGAACTCTCTTGCACTTCCCTTAGACCAACAGTATATGGTTTAACCACATACCCAATCAAATACGTCAAATGTATTTCACGCGAAAGATGTGAGAAAGACGTCGAGATGTCATGTTACCAAAAGGTCTTTGGTTTCTCATAGTTTTTAATGTCACTGTCAAATAATGCCAGCGGCTCATAAGCCGCAGCGGCTACAATGTGATGTAATTAGTATGGCCAAACAGTTACTGACCTACACAATTTGTTGCCCAAAATAATATTTTCCTCTCACGTTGGTGGGTTGCAGCAATATGAAGGTACCACTTAGCTTGATATCATCAGCAGTATAGCACAGATTAATTTTTAAATATAGGTCTGTGATTTGCTTTTAATTTACATACATTTTTATGATATTGCGTGGCAAAGGCGTGCAATCCTGCTGATAGTTCTGTAATAATCAACCTGTGTTGATACCCTTGGGGATTACCCTTTAAACCAGAATACAGCACTACTAAACTTTCCTGGTATAAAAATTATAATAATAATAATTATTAAAAATAATAATTTTATAATCCTTAGATAGGTATATAGATAAGACCCTGAAATGAGTCGTGACAGAAAGACACGTATAAGCCTGGACATCAAGACGACTTTATAAACAGCTGGAAAAGCTTAAATGACTAAGACCCTTTACACATTGATATATTTACAAGCTACGCGACTGAGATACGAACCATAGGTCGTCTACTGACGCTACTCTACTCATTCGTTATTCGTTATGTACATAATAGGATGTTATAGTATGTTATAGTAGGATCTAATACCTTACAACAACAATAATCGAAAGACGAAAACAGTGAGTGAATGGAAATTAAATAAATTCCCGTCGAACTTTAGGTACCATTCTGTCAACAAATAATAATGAAAAAAAAATTAACGTGCTACCGGTCATTATGCGTAAACAATAACATTGTTTTTATGAGCGGAAAATAACAAATTAACTGAAACAATTTAATGCACGCATAAAAACTACTATTAAAACGATGTAAGCTTAAAATGAGGATGATCTTGGTTTGTTCCGGATTCAAGCGTTAGTCACGATTCAGTTTTAATGTCGAATTCTTAAAAGACCACATAAGATCACGCATCCCATTACATTGTTCTAACTATAGACTACATGTTACTTAGAAATGACATATTTTTGGATTTCCTTCATTGTGAAAATATAACTTTGCCACGAATCAGCGATGCGTGCTTCAGACTTGAATCCTGGCCTCAGTACGAAAGATAAATATTCACTCCACGAAACTATCACTCGAGCCGAGAGCATCACCGAGAGATTCCCGTAAATATTCATTAATCGTTATACACATTAAATGTCTACCATTTGGCAAATTACTGATCCAGCTACCCTCCCCTGGATGATCAGATGACGTCACAGGCTGACAATACATAATTTCCTGTACCGTAAAATTATCTTTCCATATCTTAATATTGTTTTATATTTATAACATAATAAAAAAACGTTCAACTATAGCGCAACTGCAAAATAATAAAGCGTAATTTATATAATCGTGCCGTCATGAATATGCATATAAAACATTTCTGTTCATTGGTAGATCTGTGGGTAACCGTACAGCGTGACTATAGCTCTGTTGTAAAATAAAAAAATATTCATAATGATCTTGTAATGTTACTGAACCTTCATAGTTATTCACTCATTCATAAAAATAGCACACTATTACCTACTTATAAAAATCGGCCTATTTTAAATATTATGCTACTTTTAATACTGTAACGCCGTATGACGTCGATCTCGAATAGCAGAAGTTCCGCTCCTTTACGCGAATATGGTAGAAGACGGCTATGGGTTAACACCTGGTATTTGAAGGTGGTAGAACCCTCTGTTCAACTCCGGCGGCACCACCGCCACATCTATTTCTGCCTAATAGCAGTGTTAAGAGCTGCTCTATCTTGGTTTGAGTTGAAGTATAACAAGATTTCCCTGTGAATATATTCTACTGTGATCTGTACTAAACAGTATGTGGTAACTATGAGTAGGGACTTAATATTATTTTCACAACCTTAAACGTTTACCTACGTATAAATGTAAAAAATGAAGTAACTTACTAAACATACAAATAACTAAAGTACAAATCGTACATCATACATGTTCGAAAAATTACTTCATTTTATTCGTATTTTGTTTCAAGAACTTGCTATTTGTTAAAAATACGAATATATATTTTTACTTCTTTTCTCCTTATCTTTTAACAATGCAATACGCTAATAAAGTATTCACTAGTAATATTTTGACAGGCGTTTTCATAGCAAAATATGTTGCGTATAAGAAAATTTGTGACCGTCAGAATGGCCGGTCACTACCCATATTTTACATCGAAATAATTACTAAGAGTTGCTACCTAGTTGCTACTAGTTGCTATTAGTTGCTACTAATTGCCACCTTCGATTAAAAAAAGATAAACTACTTTTTAAGGTGACCGGCCATTCTGACATCAGGATGGCCGGTCACCTATCCAGTGAGAAGAAACTGCGCAAATGAATAGAGTTTTTTTGTAATCAATAGTTGCTACCAAATTGCTACCTTCATATGCATCGTATTGGACTTCATAGCTTTTAAGGATAAAAGAATATTACGGATTTAATATAAGAGGACTAAACGCCTGTATAATTAAAAGAGAAAACCCGCAATTAAATATATTATGCTTATACATTATACAGGCGTTTAGTCCTCTTATATTAAATCCGTAATATTTTTTTATCCTTAAAAGCTATGAAGTCCAATACGATGTATATGAAGGTAGCAATTTGGTAGCAACTATTGATTACAAAAAAACTCTATTCATTTGCGCAGTTTCTTCTCACTGGATAGGTGACCGGCCATCCTGATGTCAGAATGGCCGGTCACCTTAAAAAGTAGTTTAGCTTTTTTTAATCGAAGGTGGCAATTAGTAGCAACTAATAGCAACTAGTAGCAACTAGGTAGCAACTCTTAGTAATTATTTCGATGTAAAATATGAGTAGTGACCGGCCATTCTGACGGTCACGAAAATTTAATGTAAAATCGGATTTGATTAAAATGTTGTCGACTGTCATGTCTACACAATTTAAAATAGATAATACAGTAAATTAATAATAACGTAACGTAATAATAAAACTATTAAAAATTAAAAGGAACATAATATTAGAAAAATAATTACGAGTTAGGTACTCGTGTGGGAAACAAAGGGTTCTTGAATTATTTAGGTAGTATCAATATTTTATTTATATTTTAATAAGAAAGTAAATAATAACCAAACAACAACGTAGGTTCTTTATTTTTTGTGAAAAAGAGAATCTCTATAATTAAATACAATGTATAAAATATTTTCTTCAATTTCGCCTTAAACTAGAAATATAAATAAAACTACACATAGACTTGGGTACTCAATTAGTAAGTCTCGTCATGTCACAAATATTAATATGTTTTTAATGAATTAAGAGTATCTTGAGTTTATAGCCCCTAACCTATTGATCGTAGTAAATGTTTTTAAATAACAATGCAACTATGCATTGATCACAGTAAGCTGGTAAACAATATTGACGGAATCGCGTAAGCGTTTTGACCAATACTGCTACCTGGATCAAGTTTCAGGTTCGATTTCCAGCGAAAATATTGCACACGAATAATCTTTGTCACTTGATCTCGAAGGAGGTATGATTCTATTTAGATATTATTTAATAAAACTACTTAAATATTAAAGCAAACTGGCATATACATCGTTGTCATCTGTTTAATAGAAAAGTGATTTTATTCAAAATGAAAAAATGAAATACAAATTTCTTGAATACTGAAATACAAACATTGATTTTTTTGAAGGTGGTACAACCTTTGTGGTTCGACTCCGGCGTCACCACCGCCACACCTATTTCTGTCTTATAACAGCAGAGTTAGGCGCTACTGTGTTCCGTTTTGAAGGATGTGGTAAGGGATACAGACTTTTCCGAGGCTTTCCAGCTTAGTCCTCAGGGGTAGCGGCGCATCTGTGGCCGACTTCAGGTAGGAATATCTAATCTTGTCTGAGGTTGATTACACGTGTCCATGGGCAGTAGTGGCCACTTACCATCAGGTGGACTGCATGCTCGTCTGCTATTCCTATATTATAAAAAAACAGATTTCCATTAAAAAAATGATAATGACACTTTTCTATTTAGTCCACGACTTATAATACACTGGCCTTTTCAAAATTTTCCAAATTTTGCTACAAAGGTCAGCCGAATTTCGATCAATTGTTGTTACATATTCTTAAAAATACAGATAATTTTAATTTTAATTTTACGTAAAGACTAATAATAGTGATTGGAAGGCCCCTCCAGCTCAAAATCGTATTCAGGGAAATGCGGAGCCACGACCTTGGAGTACACTGCAAACAAAACAACTTCCTTCAAACAATTGAATAGTTCAAAAACAATAGCGTTAACAACTGCTAATTGGACATTATCTTGCACACTTCTGTGAGGCATTGAAGAAATATTAGTATTGTGTCTATTTTATACAGTCAATGGCCCGGTGTGTTTTCAAATGTAGGAAGGTAGGTAAGTGACAATTAAAGGAAGTACCGCTGCGGAGGTATTGTCATAAAGATAGAAACATTTTTGATCGTTCAGTAATCCTGTTATGTATGATTATAATAACATCCTTTTTAATATTGTAAAGACAAACGTGAGTTTGTTTGTTTGCTACGGCTTAACCCATTGCCATGATTTTTGTACACACGCTATCAGGGGTTCAAAAAAGGATATAGAGCACTTTTCATCACGAAAAAAGTACTTCCCGAAGGATAAATAAAAACAACTTCCGAAGTGCTTAGCACCAATCAATGATCAATCGACAGTAGAGTCAATTAAAAACTTCGATCTTTAGCTATTACCACAACAATCGATCGTCGAGCTCTGACCGCAAGCTTAGCCGCGGATAAAAGATAGCAGGTACATCGTAACAACAATCAGACATTCCAATTCAGTCTTTCAGAGTAGTAACTCGTATTTATTCGCAACCTAATTTTGGCAGGATCCCAATCCTCTCCGGTGTTCCTTTCAGAGACGGAGAATGGATGAAAAAAATAGAACATTAGATGGACTACATTCTATTGCATATAAACTCTGGTCGTAAGAGAAATCTGTATTCAACTTCAAATTTGAAACCTGCAACAATTTATTACTAGCTGGTAGTAATTGTCTACGGATAGTAGGTACCTAACAATAGACAAATTAACGTTCGCTTGGTACAAAATACTTACAAAAAGGCGTAGGTGATGGATAAATAGGTTCGACGAATACAGGTTTCGACACCTCTACGGGTATCCCCACAGGTTTCGCCACAACTTGTACCACTGGCTGTATGGGTGCAGGTATCTTTGGCACTGCGTGTACACTGGGACCGATTTTGGATACCACAGCGTTGAAGCCGTGGATGGGATCGGCTGTGTAGTCCACCGTACGGATGGACCCATCAGGTTCAACTAGAGAATATTGGCCTGAAAATATATGATTAGATCAGTACTAAATTAAATTATTAATAGTATTGCATTATCATATGCTGTAACAATGAAGGTAAACATCGTCAGGAATAAAACAATATTGAAGGTGGTTCAGACATTTGCGCTTCGCCCCTGTAGAGACCATCGCAATACCTATTTCTACCTAATAACAGCAGTGTGAAACTCTGTTGCGATCCGCTTTAAAGGGTGTGATGAAGGAGACCACTACATGGAAGGAATCGACTAAGAAGTAGAAGGCGAAGGAGAATGCTCTCAAAGCCATGTGTAGTCTAACATGTACGGTCTAACTGCACACAGTCTAACCATAACTGTTTTGAAAAAGACCCGTTCTCATCATTAGAGCGACGAGAAATAAATGAAAGTCTTTCAGTTTATTTGCATCATACTCATTAGTCAGTGCACCTTGGTAATAAAAATAGACGAAATTCACACACTGATTGCATTTTACTGCCAAATGGATTTTGAAATTAACCGTTTCCTGAATTGCACGCTTTTTGAATTGAAAGTGAGAGAGACGGCGAGTCACCTAACATTTCGACGGTAGTACATGACGACGTTATGACGCAGTTAATTCATAGAAAAAATCATACTCTACTAGCCATAATATTACTATGAACTTTTATCATATTTTATAACTTTTAAATAAAATATAACATTTAGCGAGGTTTTAATACTGTCTGATTTGAAGTAACAGACGGTTGGTCTAGGAAAATAGCATAGAATTTCCTTGGATACCAATTTTTGAAAATTCATCGCTTAGGAAGCTACTAAAACCAGAAAAGCTATATATAATCACTACACTAATAAAAATCTTATAAATTGTTAGCAAATTCCTAATTATTCAAACAAATTATTTCGCTTACCACTAATGAGTTTCTCCTTAGCTTGATTACACATAATGTACAGTGACACAGTTTCCCAAACAATGCTTACTGTGAGTGTTTGTTGCGAAATACCTTCAAACTCGCAATAACACTACCGTTTTAACTATTATACAATTTATGATACCTATTTATAATGTAACATCTCTATTAAAAATACTTGCATATCTGTTAAAAAAAATCTTATAACAGTATCCCCGTCTCTAGTCTCATATGGACCCTACGTCATTAATATTTACTATTTTACATCTACAAGTTACTATCTTTTGGGGCTCGGAAAACTGTCCCTTTAACAACATCGCTATCACAAGTCGTGTCCGAGAATGTCCTGTAGTCTCATATCGATTCTAATTCACTAGCAATTACATATCCCCGTCTCCGATCTCATCTTTTACGTCACCTATCCTTATTCATTTTCTGACAACATCGAGCGTCTCTTAACACGTCCAAGACTATTCTTTGGTCGTATTTAGACGTACTTACTCAAAAATTTGCTATTGAATCTTGTTGAGAAATTTACCTTTAACAACATCCCCGTCTCTAGTCTCGTGCTGAGACTTGACGTCACCCGTACTGTGATCGGCCACACCGTAGTTGAACGCATATCGGGGATGATCCTGGAAATATGTATTTGTATCATAAAAATATCTCGAAGCACGAGCGTTAAAAATAGTACATAGCAGTAGATAAAATAGTTGATAGATAATGGATTATTATAATAAATTAGAGATGCGCCGAATATTCGTTTGGTATTCGGTATTCGGCGTATTCGGCATCTTTTTTACTATTTGTATTCGGTCGAATTATTCGGTTTTGGTGCCGAATATATTCGGTTCGAGTATTTCTATTTTCTTGTGTACACGACATGGTACAGGACTAAAACACAAAACTTCTTATGTAAGATTTATGTTATATTACAAGTCAAACTCAAATCCTATGAAGAATGTGTTTAATAAAGCTAATAAAATAAGGCGATTAAACCTCAAATCAACATTTAATTTGATACCTCAAGTCAACACATTTATTACTTAATCTATAGTTAGTATAGTGAACATTTATTTTATACCTTAAATCAGTAGTTATTTTTAAAACTCAAATTAACATTTTAAAGTGTAATGAACACACATAATTGACAAACTGACAATAAAGAAATGGTTAACTGAATAATTCGGCCGAATATTCGGTTCGGTAAAGGTTAAACCGAATATTATTCGGTATTCGGTTATTCGGTGAAACCACTATTCGGTGCATCTCTATAATAAATGTACTTTGTAAAAATAAGCTTGTAAGCCTTAAGGTGGTAGAACCCTTTGTGTTTCGACTCCGGCGACACCACCGCCACACCTATTTCTGCCTAATAACACTCCTGGTGTTAGGCGCTGCTGTGTTCCGTTTTGAAGGGTGTGGTGAGGGAGACATACTTTTCCGACGCGTTCCAGCTTAATCCTCAGGGGTAGGGGCGCATCTGTGACCGACCTCAGGTAGGAATATCTAATCATATCTGGGGTAAATTACAGATGTCCATGAGCGGCAGTAGCCACTTACCATCAGGTGGACTGCATGCTCGTCTGCTACTACTATATTGTATAAAAAAACCATACCAAAGTAACGAAAATTAATTTCATTTATTACGTTTACTGGGCAGACAAGTACCTAAGCATGAGCAGCGAAAGCAACAATAAGAGTTCATAAGCTTTGCTAGGCGAAATAAGTCTAAATAGTTATCATACTTGCATGTTGTACTTGTACGGTTGTAGTAAATATTTAAAATTGCTAAACACCAATGTTAAGTGCCTTCGTGTTTTAGTTTAAAGGATGTGATAAGGGTACATACCTACTTGCTATTTTTATACTATAATAAGTTAAAATAAAAAAAAAAATGTGTCTGTCTCTATTTTTGCCATACCTTGCAACTCACACACATATTGCATACATTTATCCACAAAACATTTGCAATGAGACTCAAAACTAAAAAGCGAAGAGTATATTTTCTACTTACGACTAATCGTTAATTGATAACAATCTTACATAATAATCTTGGTATCCGGCATCGAAATCAGGATTGTAAACCGCACTTAATTTAGGTCTTCCCTGCACAACACTAAAAGCTACCAACATCACTAATTTGTACCACATTCTAACACTAAGACGAAAGTGAAAAATAAAGTAAGAACCGACTGTTTCGCTGAGAGTTTACTCCCTAAATACAATGCTGTAGGGTGCACAGACATTTATACGTGGCCTCATTCGTACCAGCCTTGGGGCCGAAAATGATTTTCTCGGGCGCAGGTGTATGCAGCTAATTGAGAAAAGTTTCGCACGGTACAATAGAGTGGATTGCGACACGAAGCCGATTTTATGGGAGCTGTGTACAATGCTTAAGATTGACGTGAAGAGCATTGGGGGCTAATTGAAATACTAATCATTATAGCAGGTTAATTAGTAGGATCAAAATATAGCAGATTAGGTATTCTGGTTTCTACTACGTAATCCATTAATCAATTTAATAATAATAAAACCTGTATATAAAATTTTAAACGGCTTAATTAACGTGTATTTTTATAGACAGCACTATTACTTCGTGTCATTAATTTCAACCTATTAGTGTTTTAAAATGACATTTATGTTTTTGAAAAATGTATTTATGTTTGTTTGCACGTGTTCTTGTACGTGTTTAACTGTGCTTTATTATGTAACTTAAATATCTACAGTGCAATTTCTTAACTGAAATTTGGAATCTACGTGTTATTAAAACCGTGCATGTATATATTATAGCTCGGTTTTGAACCCAGCGAAATGTAGGAATTTGGTGAAGCACTCATTGCTTCTTGATAAGCACCCTAGGCGTACATTACTCGCTACTCTAGTAGCTGCTATAAAGCCTACGTTACAACAGAGATAATAGGACAGGTGCCCTCGTTAGCGTGTGAACGGATTTATCTTATAGGCTTAGAGCGCTTTCAATTTAGACGACGTGGGCTGCTGCCCCTTAAGAAAACAAGATACGGTTGTCGTACCGTATATAGACTTTTGTATTTTTTCATACAAAATGACGCAACGCGAAAACGTTTGGGATATGGGAATGGACTATAGATTTGCGAAGATTTTCATAAAATTTCAAATGTCTACCTATTATGGTTCAGAAGATAGAGCCCTGTGACAGACGGACAGACAGCGGAGGCTTAGTAATAGGGTTCCGTTTTTACCCTTTGGGGACGGAACCCTAAAAAGCTACCATCCCGCTTTACACTGACACCATCTCGGGCTGATTGATATTTAACATGTATTTCAAAACAAAATTAAGTTAGTAGAGTCGTGGATGACACTTTTCCTCCCCGAGTCCGGTCTGTTTCGACTATATAGTTGAATGTGTGGTAAGGAAGACATACTTTTGGGAGGCGTTCCAGCTTACTTCTCAGGGGTAGCGGTGCATCTGTGGCCGATCTCAGGTAGGAATCTAGTCACATCTGAGTTGATTACAGATGTCCATTGGCGGTGGCTTATAATCAAGTGGACTACATACTCGTCTACTACTCTATATTATAAACATAGATTAGTAAAGATTACTCACTCCTAACAAGAAAATGTACCCAGTTTTGAGGATTGCAATAGTTGCGTAAAAAAGTTTTGCCACGTCACGGAGACGTGGCAAAACTTGGCTGGCAAAACTGGCTAAAATGTCCCTAAAATATTTGAAATAATTATTTATTCATTGCGTAAATTACGCAGTATTAGTTATTTATTCGTAAATTTTCTCTAAAAATGTTTTTATTTGTCAAGAATTCAAAAAAAGAACTTACTAAAATAAGCCGTTTGTGACTTCATTCAATTTCAAGGCGGCGAAGTATCTTTACTAATTTATGATTATAAATAAATATGTCTTACATTGGGAACAGTCTGTAGGTGGCACATCTGTTAGCAGGACAATATCATTGCGATTACAACGTACCTACCACTATTTTGTATAAAAAACATAACCGTCCGTGTGCAATACGACAATCGTCCTGATGTCGTGCGACAGTCCGACTCACATCGTCTAATTTGAAACCCCCTTTAGGCATTATCTATCTAAGAGTGTGATGTAGGCATAGCGATGTCTTGCATATATGGTAGAAGGTTCTTACCAATCAGAGTTGCATATCCTCTTATGTTATGAAATTAGGAAATAGCAAGTCTATCTGATATGTCGGTTACTTCTAACGCTTTCATTTTTACGCTTTCTACGTTCGCTGGCCCACACGAGGATTCATTATATGATTATTGTTAAATTGTAAAATCGGGTAACTGCATGTATGCATTGAATGTGATAGCACCCTTTGTGGTTCGACTTCGGCGGCACCACCGCCACACTTAAATCTACCTTATAACAGTAGTGTTAAGCCCTGCTGTATTCAGGTTTGAAGGGTGTGGTAATGGAGACATACTTCTTCGAGGCGTTCCAATTTATTTAATCAGGGGTAGCGGCGTAAATATCGAGCGAATATGTAAACCTATCTGGGGTTGATTACAGATGTCCATGGGCGACAGTAGCCACTTATCATCAGGTGGACTGCATGCTCGTCTGCTACTCCTCTATTATAAAAAAATGCTCATTTACAATTTTCATGACATAACATTATAAATCAGTATCATAAACACGCATAATTACAAAGTGATACTATCGCCGACGGTAACAATACCACCATTGTTCAGTTGTAGATAAATTCGTCACACTCGACAAGTGGAGGTTTTTACAATACTTTGTAAATAGACAAACCAACGGATGTGCTGATTTTAAGTGGGTGACCCCCACTTTGTAAGGTTGGATTGCTTTAGGAAGTAAGGTGGATTTTCCAAGGGTTCGTTTAATTACTTAGAATTTTCACTGCAATTCAGCCGTACCTAAATCAGCTTTTTTGCAAATAGAAGCACAAGGAATCGTGATCAAGCACTGTCCTATTACAAATAAGAAGTATATTTTTACCTTAAGTGATCTCACTTGCTGTATTCTAATTTGTAAAATGTAATAATGCAGAGATAATGATACCAAGAACTACTGCCGGTGTCGACTCACAAAGCGTTTCTTAACATAAGATCTATTTGTCTTATATGTTGCCGGAAACTTATAGTAAATGTAAATTTACTTTATACATGTTATACATGAAAATAATTTACTACTTATACGTATAAAAAAATTAGTATGCATCTTGCTCACATGATATACTTTTTAGGGTCAATGTGAACGGAAATATTTAAGACAAAACAATGTCATATAATTTATTTATATGTGTTTTCGTAATGTTCCCACAGTAACAAAGTTGAACCTTCTATTAAATGCCCACTAGTGGCCGTGAATGTAAGGACTTAACCAAATCAGGTCAAAAAGTTGTTAACTTAAACTACCTACGGTTTTCGTAACTGTAATAGCTCTATGTACTACTAATAAGTCTTTATTAGTAATATATCTATGCTTCAATTATTTTACCTGATCTGTTCGCAGTTTTTACACGTAAGTAATATAGCTTCTCGGAAAAATCTGAAATATATCATAATTATAACTATTGTTACATAATTTTTACTTCACATACAAAAATATTATTACAATATCTTTCTCGTCTCTAAGATACTTGTTTATTAAGGATTATGTACTAAATTCCACAAGATGGCGTTGTCATAGTGAAAGTTATTCGAACAGTTGCTCCCTCTACCGTAGAAACTCTGTATTGAAGTAATGTCTAGTCAGACTTGCGCCGACGGTATAGTTAGTTTTACGTCTAAATTTTAGATGGCGGTACTAGTGTAAGTACGATAGATATATGTAATGGTAAATACCTTGTGTACAATATTATAACCATAGAATAGAAAAGCAAGTTCCACGATTAACTCAAAATTAAGTAAATCATATTTTTATTTTATTTTTATCACTTGGCAAATATTTGCCATTTTACCTTTTTCAAATATTCCAGGCAAATTATAGCCACAGTACGTATTTATTATATGAATTTTCATGTAGGTTTTTTACTTTCGTTTATTAACAATTATGTGAATTATGTGTTATTAAATAATACTTTTATGAGGAATCGAATATAGCAATTAAGTTGAGTATTTAAACTACTTAGATCATGGAAATCTTAGATTAGCTCCAAACTAGTTAATAACCCGCGAGCGTAAATCTACCTATATTTTACCAAAATAAATAACTTTACAAGAAGTTTACATTTAGTGCCAAAATTTCAAGGATTCGTTAAAATTCGAGATAATATATTTAGTTTCATATGTCAAAAAATTAGAAACAAGGTTCCTAGTACCGCCAATCCCTTTTTTTGTATTCTCAAAAAACACTTTTATTAGATACACATGTCATGAGGGTGCAAAAAAAATAACTAGTCTCTCCTCTTGGGACGTTTGCTATATTGAAAATTGCTGATGTCACAAAACTTCTTATGTATTGCCATCTAAACCAAACAGCAAGATTTACTTTTTATTTTGTGATTAGCAAAGGAAGTAAAACAAAATCTTGTAAAATATGTTCGTTTTGTAAAATCAACTTAACTCTGACAGTAAAGTCCGTGCTGATATTAATAATAAACAATCGGGGGATAAAAATCAACTCTTTCAAACAGTCAATTTTATTAACATTAATGCAACAATGTAATAATCAATAACATATTATTTTATACTAAAATACATTTATTTCATTCGTGAACGAATCAGGTACCGCGTGTAGAATAAAAACAACATAATATAATAACAATAACAATAAATAAATAAAACATAACAACGATTGCCAAATACATCGAGATCCTAAGAAAATAACTTAACATTTGAAATTTTGTCGCTTTTTCGTTTAAAATATCTCAAAACTTACATACAAAACTTAAATACGTTAACTTTAATTACTAAGAAAATATTAATCTGAACATTAAAAAAAACTAAAGTAGCATCGACTCTACATTTTGCTTTACATACATAAGTATAGTATATTAAATACTTTAATCTTTAATTGATGACACATTTATTCTTGAGTAGGTATTATGCTCATTTTTATCCAAAGTATTTCGGCTTCAACATCCTCTTGTTATTCAAAATCTAACCTTTAAATTCCCTTCTGAACCTTAACTGCACTACCCAAAAGAACTTTCTTTTCATTTGGCAAAACTTTAACAAGATATCTCAGATTACGACGTAAAATAAATTACATACATTAAATCTTATTTCACATCATCCAACCTTAATCTTCCTTAACGTAGAGTATAGGGTATAATGTCTATTAATTACAAGTGGGCAGCCTCATGAGGGGTGAGTGGGGCTGTTTTGTGGACGACGGCATTGAACCCGTTGTGCTTGTCAGCGGTGTAATCCACTGTGCGGATGGAACCGTCCGGCTCCACCACTGTGTACTGACCTGGAATAGATGGAAAGGCATTTTTATTATTGAACGGTCTGTTTAATATATTTCTCCCATACTACACCACCTCACCAATGCTGTTATAAATATGGCAGAAATATTAAGGCGATATCTACAATATAAAAGGCGATTAAGGAATGAAATGAGGAGCAATGTATTTACTGTAAGCTACCCATTTTCTATGGCAATCAATACAGTTGTGTCGCATAGTAGAACTGTTAGTAAAAAGCGATTAATGTTCTTCAATAGGTTCCATACCTAATAATATTATTTTCAAAACGGTGTATGCTCCCTTTAATCATTAAATACCTACACAGTACAAAAATAGAAATTTGATATGATGTTATCATTGCAAGAAAGCCATGTTTTTTCTTTTAAGTACAAAACCTACTATTAACTATCCAATTACTTATATTGAGATACTTAGGCTATCAATGAAACTTCAATGACAAGAAAATAGATGAAAATGAGGCGATGAGGCCTCCCATTGTTACATAATAGTAAAAACAGGTACAAGAATAACCATTGTCATACCTTTAACTACGTCGCCGTCCCGACTCTCATGGTGGGTTTTGATGTCGCCGGTGTGGAAGTCGTTCACCCCATACTTAAACACATACTTCGGGTATGCCTGTAATGGAGTAAAATTGCTTATTACAAAGAAACTGTGTCTGCGGCTTTCGCTTGGATTCAGAATATAATATAACAGAGCACAGTCCTCCGAACTACTTTTTTGCAAGTATATTCGGTATACAAACACGCGAAGCTTACATTCTTATCATGCATATATAGATAACGATAGTTCGTGTACCGTAACGACTCGGAAAATTGTTAGGGCGGTAACAGCATAACGCTTTTGCGTTTTGCGTTGCGTTTTCGTTTTGTTTGCAATCTGCTGACGTCTTTTGGAGAGTTGGCTTTACATTTTATTATCAGCCTATAATATTGAGTCAACATTATTTAAATTTTTACAATTATACTCATTGTAAACGATTGTGCTCATAAAATGGTTATGTAAAAAGGAGTACGTACGTAATGTATAAGGAAAAAACACGATGTAACGTTTTGTGTAGTGTACATACGTTTGGTTGAAACTGCTCACTCAAATTTGACCAACGCAATAAACGCTAGGACAAAGTGTATTTAAAAATCGTCATATTGCTAAACGCATGTTAATTTAAAGGTATTTTACGTGTAACAATGTGTAAAGTAATATTCAATACGTTATGACATACAACAAATTTCAATACAAAGTAGCATACTTGTAATTAGCCTAACTTTGTTTCAAGTGAAACCACTTAGCCATGTGCGCTTACGCAACCATTTCTTGCCTGTTAAGATTTAGTCTTTAGCGGATTAATCTTAAAATATATTCAGAACGTATATAAAAAGTAAATATATAGTATGGCATACCCCCTTAATAATAGGTAGCTATTATTGCATTGTTGATCGAAAATCATATTATACTAGTAATGTAAAAAACCGAAAATACTAGTTAGCTACTAGCCTAGTTTATACCTCGTTTTTTTTAATCTACTTAATTTACAGCCAATTTATAAATAATATATTACATTCATTATATGTACTATCATCATTTGGTTTAGAAAGGCTTTAAAAATGTGAATATCTAAATACTAAAATCGACGTTAAAACATAAAATACACATTTTACAATACAAAATGTGTCTTAGATACCTACCTGAGGTTGGCCACAGGTGCGTTGCTACATCTGAAAACTAACTTCGAACGCATTGGAAAAACATACCCTTACCACACCTTAAACGTACCCTATTTTTTCAACGATTTCTACAATTGCAATTCACAACCCTAAACTAGGACTACCTATGTCGTGGGTGCCATGGACGCACAGTGCACACATAGACAAATGCACAAACACCCAGACCCAGAAACAGACATCTAAATTCATCATTTAGAAATCTGTCTGACAGGGTATCGAATCCTCTCCGCACCAGACCAGTATGGTGGCTATTCCACCACGTGGGTCGTCGTATCACTCATTGTATAGCAGTAATAAAAAAAACCTTATCAAAATAAAATCGCTTCCGCTCGTATCATGGGTGGGAGCCGCAAGCGTAACGAACTTCTCAGTGAACGGACCGTAACTTAGGAAGTGATCCGTACGAAAGAAAATACAATGGATTAAGAAATCGTATATAACAATAATCAAAATAAAATCGCTTCCGCTCGCATCTTGGGAGCGAGCCGCGAGCGTAACGAACTTGTCAGCGAACGGAACGTATCGTAGGAAGTCATCCGTATGTGAATTCCTGCTCATTCATAAACGGATGTTCTCTTTTCCGCAGCGGCACGCTTCAATGAAGCTATTACGCTATTTCATAAGCGTTATGAAGTAGTAATTAGAGCTTTATAAGAATTAACGGAATGTAGTAACGGTTATTATGACTACAATTTTTACTGTCGTAGTAACGGTAGTATAGAATGTAGGAATGTAGGTAGTAGTCATTGTGCCTATATTTTTTATTATCGTAGTTATAGTTATCGCCTAGAGTTATAAATGAAGTACTTACAGATGATTAGCGTATGTAACCCGGATGATAGTTAAACATTATGACTTAATAACAATAAGTACGCTTTTAGTATCAAAACGTCATATTTTTTAAAGGTCCATACGAGAACATCTAATGGGTCGTATATATATTTTTCAGTATAGTCGTAATAAAAACTTACTTCAGTTTAATTATTTTTGATATAGGACCTATATAGGACTTGCAAATAAGGCATTTGTAGCGTACCTACCTGCTTTTATTTTATTTCCTACCAAAACTGGGATTTGAACCAAAGACACGAATATTTTCCTTTTCTTCTTAAAGTGTTGCAAAAATCCAGATATTCAGTACCATAGGCTTAGAATTTTTTCGCTACGATATTGATGGTCAGATACTGATACTTATGAACTATACTGATCTTTCATTATAGTCAATCCATATAAAATAACGCGTTCAGTGGTACACTTTCTTTACATAAACACAGTATTTTATTATATTTATGTAATAAATATTTAATATGTAGTGGCGTAATTTGTTATAATGTTTACCTTGTTACGTCAATGTTATCTAAGAACATGCAAGCAGTAGAAAATATTATTGACCAGTTGCTTTAACATATTTTGTACTGAGTAAAATCGCAACAATTACTTTACCATCAACGCGTAGAGTGCGTAGAAATAACAAAAAAGGTTTTAAAAACTCGTCGAATTTCAAACCAATAGGCAATCGCCTTAAAAAAATGTACTTCAATACCCAGAGCCGGATTTGGAGGTATGGATGCCCTGGGGCAACGAAGAAGTGGGGACCTTTTATTTCATATTTGCTGGATAAAAAGAAACAATTTCTTTCTATCAACTCTTTCAAAAATGATGTGCCAATAAATAAAATTATTTCAACACTATTTAAAAATAGACTTGTTTCTATTTAAAAAAATCTATATTTGGAATATTGTTTCTATTGTAGGGACTCTTCTCACGTGAAGGCCCCAGGGTAGGAGCTACTATTGACATAAAGAGTACTTCAAGAAGACAGATGTAGTTTAATGTCATCGAAAGTGCAAATGAAAGTGCAAACGATCCGTAACACGAGCCGTGGAGGTAGTGGAACATGATCGCGCAGGTTAAATGGCCAGGGTTCGAATACGTAACTTGATACTGAATACCCGTACTACTGATCTACTACTACTTGGTTATCATTTTATATTCAGAATTTTAGAATTATTTTATTCAAAATTCTTATAACGTTATAATCAAACTCACACATCACACAAGTAAGCTAAAAATTCGATTTACACACACGGATGTGTTGTGTGCTTGTACGAGTATGTTAGCAAAAATTACTTCTGATTTATAATTGTAATTTAAATAAAGACTTTAATGTTAACTAAAGATACCGACTACAATTATTACATTATAATAAATCAATTCAATCCATTTTAGTATTTTTGGTATGATGCGATTTTAAAACAAACAGAAAACACAAACAGACACAAAATTCTAAAAGAATTAGAAATAGCTATCGTCACTTCTCCAGTTCTCCAAACTTCTTTTAACTACGTATTACAAAGCTTACATTTTCATTATACCTATGGTATATAGTTTGCTAGAACTTAAGGTCGCCTGATCCATCATTAACTTTTAGACTAAGGACTAGAACCACCATTTCACTTTCCGCCCCGGCCTCAGAGGATCATAGTTCGCCCCTGTTTACATTGTATTGTGGCACAGGGCCTCAGAAAATGGTTTCCCCACATAAAATTTAACTCCTATACCGCTACTGAGTATAACATATATAGAAAATAGATATAACTTACGTAATAATCAACGTGTTCATCTTCAGATATGTGGTGGTAGTCCAAGCCGAGCCTGGGTTGCGCGTGAAGCGCGGTGGCTGCTGGCTGCAGGTCCAGCGGCCGCACGTATGTGAACACGCGTGCGTACACGCATGAGACAAGCGCTGTGGCTACTAACAGGAGCTGTGGAATGAGGTACATAAGTTAACATAAGGTGCAATATAATGTAATTTACTATAATTGAAACAGACCAAATATGTACTATTAAAATATTTACAATTCTTTATATTGGGACATATGTAGCAGAATCCAGATCCATCAATAAATCTTATAAAATTCAAAGTAAAATAATTTCGAATATTGGATAATTCTTATAATGGATTAAAAAAAACGATTAATTAAATTAAAGATGTGCAAGAAATTGGTGCACGTGTGCCAGGATATAAATGGTACTAAAGATGTACCAGTAGGTAGGAACCTACCTTGGTGCAAGTTAATAGTAGGTACACATCGATATACTACTAATAAAGACGTGTCATTGTAGGTACATATAAGTATTATAGAACAGTATGATAATACATACATTTTATATCAAACAGTCATCCCAGCTTATTAGCTCACATTCGCATTTATATCTTTATATATATATTTCTTATGTGCGTGTGTATGTCACTGAACTCCTCCTAAACGACTGGACTGATTTTGATGAAATTAGTTGTGTGTGTTCAAGGGGACTTGAGAATGGTTTAGATTCACAATTTAGTCCGTGGGAAAAGGTTTTTTTAATTTTTAATTCGTAAGTAGTTATAGAAACTATGCATTTCATGATCTTTAGCAAAGTTGTTGTCCAAGAGGGTTTGGGAGTTGGTAAGACCAATTTTCGACAGATGGCACCACTGTCATTCCAATGCAGGTACAAATTTTCCGTTTTATGTATGTCATATTATTTCTTTAAAATGCGGGCGAAGCGCGGGCACCACTAGTTATTACATAAATACGAATATGAGTTTGTTTGTTTTCTGTAATTTCATGCCCTAAGTACAAAACCGATTGTCATGCAATTTAGTACACACGTTATTAGTTCAGAAAAGGACATGTAGGTTACTTCTTATCCCGAAAAAAGTGCCGTTACCGATGGATAAAACAAATCTGATTGTGAGCGAAGCCACGGATAAAAGCTAATAATGAAATATACCTTCCATAAAAATAAGTATAAGTATATATTAAAAGTTAACAAGATATGGTCATATGGTGTCTGTTTTTGTGCAATGATACTATAGAATGTCATCTTGGAAGACAATACTACAATTAACATTGTAAGCTTTGCCACAACAATGACAGTTTTTGCCCCCATTTTCTCATTGATGCTTTCAGATCCTCATAATAGTTACGTGACAGTTTTTGTAAACATTTTTTGGAATCAAATGACAATGGATGTACGATTTTTTGCTTCAATCACAATAATGTAACAATGTATTTATGTTACAATGTAATAAATAATAATTATAGTTCAAAAAACTAAAAAACACGCTTTTATGATAAAATCAACTAAAAAGTAGAAAATAATTTTCAATCTAAGAATCAATTAAGGAACAGTAAATAGTATAATTGTGGAAAAAGTGTGGGGTGCTTTTCGAACCTGATAAATGGAGCACCCCACACTTTTTCCACAATTATACTATTTACTGTTCCTTAATTGATTCTTAGATTGAAAATTATTTTCTACTTTTTAGTTGATTTTATCATAAAAGCGTGTTTTTTAGTTTTTTGAACTATAATTATTTATTAATTTTTAGTATTTCTCGTTATAGCGACCACCATTATTCATCGTTTGTAAAAAAATCAAGTGTTTATCTATTACGATTTAAGAGATAAAGCCCAACGACAGACGAACAGACCGCAGAGGGTTTCGTTTTAACCTTTGAGTACGGAATCCTAAAAATCATTCTACAAGAGCGCATTATAGATATGTTTCAGAACATTTGAGTTATAGGGAAATAACATTATTATTTTCTAAACTAAAAATCACGATATAAAAGTTACGCCTATTGAAACTAAATAGCAATAATTATTTGCAATCTAAAGTTGCGATGGACTTTGCTGAAGGTGTTTGAAAAATCTCGCCTCGAAAATCTTTAATCCAGAGGATGTTGATAAGGACAATGGTACAAAACTATTAATGTTTAAAATATTGAATTGTCATCGGTCCTTAATAAGTATGCCAAATTTCGAGTTAATCCGACGTTTTGAAGGGGGTTAAAATCATGTTCAAAGATTCCGTTACATACTAACATACCAACATACCAACATACATACGTCTGAAGCTAATAAAAGCGTGTTAAAAATAACTTACATTATTACAAAAATAGAATATACAATACATTAAATTTATAATGTAGAATTTAATGTATTTATCGCAATTAGATTTTGCCAGCAGTGCTATTAATCTTGCATCTAACTCCCGTCATTAATAATCATTAACCAATCTATCCATTTCTTCGTTAACCAAAGATCGATATTTGACATTTCTTTCGTATTGATAACACAGTATTATTAAAAGTAGAAGCAAGTGAAATAAATTATTACATTGTAATTTTTTCATTACTTTACTGTTTTGTTGACTGCCTGTTGACCTGTTTTTAACCGACTTCCAAAAAGGAGGAGGTTACTCAATTCGACCGTATATATTTTTTTTTTTTATGTTTGTTCGGCGATTTTTTCACGATGCCGCGACCGATCGACATGATTCATACACCATTGTATGCGGCTAGTTTCACAGGGGGTCCCATTTCGAGGAAATTTGAAAATTTTTGCCAGTTTTCCCGGGAAATTGGAAAAACCCGATTTCTTTCTTTTCTTTACCGATATAAACTTCAATAACTCGAGTATTTCTTAACCAATTTCAATTTTCTTTTTTTCATATGAAAGGGTGTTTTGTTGCGGTACTTTCCTACTATAACATTAGTATGCTCTGATGATTAGAACTTAAGTAATGGGGTGGAACTCATCATCACTACCCCTGCTTTTTACATATTATATGACAACTTTCCTTCTGCCCACTCAATTCTCATGAAACTTTAAATGAACATTGAGTATCTAGATTAACATGATATGATGGAAAAATCGACCTTCAACTCTTCAACCCTGGTAATGCAGAAGTGCCTCCTGCCTCAACCATACAAGTTAGGCATTTGGAACTTATGGATATTTAATAAGGTTGATAGGTAGACATATATGATGGAAAATTTGGCCTTCAACTCTTCAACTCTGATAATGCAGAGGTGCCTCCTGCCTAAACCATACAAGTTAGGCATTTGGAGCTTACGAAAATATGATAAGGTCTTTGAGTAGAGACATATGATGGAAGATATGAACTTCAATTCTTCAATCCTTATGATGCAGAGGTGCCTCCCATGTAAAGTATATAGATTAGACATTTGTTGTAATGAAGTTGCTAGACAGAGATATATGATGAAAAATTTGACCTTCAACTCCTTAGATCTGATGATGCAGATTCATGTGGTTTAGGCTGGAGGTACTTACTTATCCGAGGCGTTCCAGCTTAGTCCTCAGGGGTAGCGGCGCATCTGTGGCCGACCTCAGGTAGGAATATCTAATCCTATCTGGGGTTGATTACAGATGTCCATGGGCGGCAGTAGCCACTTACTATCAGGTGGACTGCATGCTCGTCTGCTACTCCTATATTATAAAAAAAAAACCTACCTCCAGCCTAAACCACATGAATAAGCCATTTAGTGCTTTCCCACATATTTTACAGATCCTAAGCAGGTACATGTAATGAAAAAAATGACCTTCAACTCTTTCACTCTGTTAATGCTGGTGTGCTTTCAAGTTAAACCACAGGAGTTAGCCATTTTGTGCTTTCATATATGAATTAACGTCACTAAGCAGACACATAGGATGAAAATTCAAGGTCTTAACCCTGATAACTTTGACCGTAAAGTCTTCAATCCTAGTGACGCAGGGACACTGCTGGCCTAAACAACAGTAACTTGACAATCACTTCTTACAATTATAAAATATGATTAATGAATACGCTGTAGTTTTCCTTAACTATTGAATTAAGGTAAATTGGACCGACTCACTCGCAGAGTTTTACCACCTAGTTTGATTTATTTACTTTTCTGTTCCAACCGAACCTAGCGAACAATATAGAATTGCATGTAGCCTCGCCTATAGTGTTTCGTATTGAATTGGTTAGGTTAGGTTGAAACATATAAGGCAATATAAAATTAAGCGAGCAGGGCGCAGAAGCGCCCTGCGAGCGGGTGGGTCCAATTCGTATGAATTCAGACCTTACCTTTATTCATGATCACCTTTATACAATTTTACATAATATTAATACTAACGTTAGCATATCATCACTAAAAAGGGTGAAAAAAAAAATTTTAACAAAAAAATAAAACCGACTTCAATGTCACTACAAAGTAAGAAATAATTAAAATAAATGTTGGTTTAATACATATTTCTGAAGTCGGCGCTCATATTAGACACGCTGATTACGCCATTATCAAACGAAATATATTGAGCGCCAACTTCAGAAATATGTATTAAACCAACATTTATTTTAATTATTTCTTACTTTGTAGTGACATTGAAGTCGGTTTTATTTTTTTGTTAAAATTTTTTTTTAAATTGTGTATATTTATTTTTAATAGCCCTGTCAGCTGTATGTAAAAAATATTGTTTCTATAAAATTAAACTTTACTATCCTCAATAATTATTTTTTTTACAATTTAATGAAAAAATCCTTAAATGAAGTAATGTGTACCTATTTACTTTTCGTTTCACTAAAATCTTTCTTTAAGAAAAAACTAATTTTTAAGTCATTAATTTCATAGCAACCCTTAATCTTAAAATACAAACAAAGTCGTAGGTCTAACTATTTTTGAAAAAATATATCAAAATTAAAACATAATATGACATCATCTCACCTTCACTGCCATTTTGTTTTTTTGAAAAATCACAACTGTTCACGACACTGATCGATATTACATAAAATCGAATAGTACACTCGTTTCGGAGGCTATGTATCGAATGTGCGAGTGAAACTCATGAGACAATTTATATGTGGGCGGCCGGAGGGTGGTGGTACTCACAAATGAATATTTAAATAAAAACTATTTTGAAGCACAAATATATTCCTACCCTTTATCGAGTACAAAACACGTGAAAGATAATAAGTACAGCTTCGTACATGCTTTCGAAAGGTTTTTTATATAAATACTAGGGGCAATTGAGCATGCAGTCCAAGTGATGGTAAGTGTATACTGTCGTTCATGGACATATTTAATCAACCCCAGATAAGAACTCTACCTGAGGTTGCTCACAGACGTGTTGCTAGGTCTGGGGGCTAAGTGGAGCGCCTCGAAAAGGTTTGTCACCCTTACCACACCCTTCAAACCGGAACACAGCTACGCTGATCACTGTTGTTAATCGGCAGAAAAAGGGGAAGTGGTTGTGCCTTCGAAGTCGAACCACAAAGGGTTACCTTCAACATTTCTTTGCGGATGAATGGACACTATTATTTTGAGTGTGTCGGACATACTATGAGCGAGGTGTATGACTGTGTTGTCTTTATTTCGTGTGATTGGTTTGGTATCAATGTAAATAAATAAATTATTAAATAAAGAATAAGTTACAGTATAATTTGTTATACATTATCCAGTCCCATGTTATATACATAAATACTTAATATCAAAGTTCAAACACTAAAGAACTATTTAACTCAATTATGCTGCCAATAATACCTATAATACATACCTTACCTACCTAATAATATATACCTTAGTCAAATTAGCAAAACATTGAAATAATATGTATACCGCGTCACATTTCCGATGAACGGTTATATCATGCTTATAATGCACTCAGCAACTCAACACTTATCGTATAACTTTATAGCGTGTGGAAGTCTATCAATATACTGGATGTAATATTATAGTTTGCGATGAACAGAATAAAATAGGTGGGAAAACCATCGGTGGTTCGACTCCGGCGTAACCACCGCCACACCTATTTCTGCCTAATAACAACAGTTAAGCTCTGCTGTATTCTGGTTTGACTTTATGTGACTTTTCAGCTTAGTCCTCAGAGATGGTTCTCTGGGGTTGATTACAGACGTTAATGGCTCTGCTACTCCTACCAGTATATTATAAACTAAAGGTGCATAGAGTCAAATAATCAAATTTTACGATTTATATTCAACAGAAGTACTTAAGTGTCGAACACACATTGTTACTATTACAGATCCACTGTACTACTAATTGTACTCATAATAGTACTAATTGGACCCCTGGGGTCCGGGATTTGAATCCCAGATGCACCTCTAATTTTTCAAAGTTACGTACGTATGAGATTTTTTTTGTCACTTGCTTCAACGATGAAGTAAAGCATCGTAAGAACACTTGCATACATAGAAAATCTTTAAAAATGTTCTTAAACGTGTGTGAAATTACCAATTCGCACTTGTCCAGCACGGTAGACTTTTGCCTTATCCTTCCCTATCTGTTAGAATCCTTGCCCAGTAGTGGGACTGTATTTGCTTGAAGATGATGATGACAGATAAATGTGTTGCTACCTCGACATGCCTCCTATAATTGTCGCATCGCTTAACACTGCTGTTATATATTAGGTAGTGTTAAGCGGTTATTGGTGCCTCTGAAGTTAAACCTCAATGACTTTTCTTCTTTGAATCTACTTTCTTTAAATGGATTCCTTTAAGTTTTTAAAGAATTACTCATCAATTATTGATTTAAAAAAGTTATTGTAAAATTTGCAATGGCGTGCCAAAGAAGGAGACATACATACTCTCTAAAAACATTACCCTCCGCGGTACCTACAATACAATAAGACACTAACAATTTACTCGTGTGTCACGTGTTGGTAATAGTGGACAGCTTGTAGCGTTTTGCAAGTAATGGAAATTTCTCCTAGTTAGGTTATGGTTGCAGACAATCTTATAACATTACAATATGCCACTAATATGCGAGAAATGTTGCGCAATCGTAAAGATCTAGTCATATTGAGGGGAAACACACTTCATAATGGTTGCTTTTTTATACAATATAAGAGTAGCAGACGAGCGAACAATCCAACTGATGTTGTGTAAGTTGGGTAGTAACCCATGGACATTTGTAATCAACCCGAGATAAGACTAGATTCCTACCTGAGCGGCCCCAGATGCGCCGCTACTCCTGAGGAGTAAGCTGGAACGCCTCGGAAAAGTATGTCTCCCTTACCCACAACCTTCAAACCAGAACATAGCAGCGCTTAACTCTGCTGTTATTAGACAAAAATAGGTGAAGCGGTGGTGGCGCTGGAGTCGAACCGCAAAAAATTCAACCACCTTGAAATAAATAAAATAAAAATAATATAATAAATAATAAGTGTCGTGGGTGCCATTAACACTTACATACACAAATACATAAACACCCAGACATAGAAGAGAAATTCATCATTAGGTTTATAAAATTTTATTTTTATAAAACAATACTCGGAAAATAGCTATCATTGATTCGATAATAATTTATTTCGTTAAAATCTAAATTAATTATTTAGACATCTGGCTGACCGGTGATCGAACCCGGAACCCGGTGTCCTACATCTATGTTGACTCGGACTACGTTTCTTTTGTATTACAACATATACACTGGATTCGCTATTTACAGTGTGAACGCAGATTTACTATTCTCGGACCAACCTACTTTCTTCGTTCACCCTAATTATATGACAATGCTGGCAACATTGTCCTCATCATACGCGTTAACGTGTTGTGAACTGCTTCACCTATGTAAACATTTTGAATATTCATGATCGCCTAGAGCACGTAAGTTTTTTTAATGAAAATGATCTATTAATATTGTTCTAATTACATTTTGTTATTTGTTTTACTGCGGAGATAGTATTATTTGCTACGTTGGGATGATTTGATAAAAGGACCGTGAATTAATATATGTAGTAGTATTTTTTTATAGTTGACCCTAACGATAAAGCAGACTTGCTACCTGATGGAAAGTATCAACGTTCGCTGCACTAGAGGAGTCGCCAATGCATCGCCGAATTTGAAGGAGTGCTCTTTTTTTTTTGAAGAGGTGATATGATAAACCCATGATATAGCGCTCCGGGAATACCTCTAAGGTCATCAGGAGGAAGGTCATCTTGCACGTTCGTGACAAGAAATTCCGTGCAAACCGAACGAGTAGGTACAACTCAAATCATTCCGACATTTTTATATTATTAGTATGAGTAACAAATCCCATTTTGATAAAAAACAAAAATGCACCATTAGTTTTTAAAAAACCTTTTTTCCCTATTTTTCTCTATCCGGGAATGGAACGCGTTCATTTTGAAAATAAAAAGAAACACAAATTCGCCCATCGGCTAGTGTCGCTTATAAGGATCGAATTCTGAAAAGTTGTGATTAATGACAAACTTAAGGAAAAAGTTTGTTATAAAGGAAATTTGAAAAGAATTCACGCTACATATATTATTTTCTTACGCAAACACTTAACAATTTGTTAAACATGTAATTACCCAAACGTAAACTTTAATCGGATTTACAATCACTACAACTAATGCTATCTATCGAGATCTTAACAAAAACTGTTATACAAATAGTACTGTTAATAGTCTTGTAAAAGAACAAAATAAGACAGTAATTATTATTGTAACAGATTACGTTATAACAGTTATGCTGTTCTTATACAACTCCTATTAAACACGCTCAATATACCAGCGTTCCCGAATTGGCTCCTAATTGCAAATATAACCAAAAGTATTGAGTATATTGAATAAGTTAACTTTATTTTGTTGCTATCTTTTGTCCGCGTCTTTCCTCGCAGTTAGATGTCAATGGCAACAGTTGTCTTTATGTAATCCTTTAAAATAGTACTTTATTCGGGTAAGAAGTTCTTTTCTGACCCCCTTACAACGTGTGTACAAAATGTTATGCCCATTAAATTGGTAATTAAGAGTAATAAACAAACTAGCATAAAGAAACAGAGACACTTTTTGTAATAAAAAAAATAAATATAGTTCAAAAAACTAACTAACACGCTTTTATGATAAAATCAACTAAAAAGTAGAAAATAATTTTTAATCTAGGAATCAATTAAGGAACAGTAAATTGTGGTTCGACTCCGGCGGCATCAACGCCACACCTATTTCTGCCTCATAACAGCAGTGTTAAACGCTGCTGTGTTCTGTTTTGAAGGGTGGGGGGACATACTTTTGCGAGGCGTTCCAGCTTAGTCCTCAAGGGTAGTGGCGCATCTGTGGCCGACCTCAGGTAGGAATATCTAATTCTATCTGGGGTTGATTACAGATGTCCATGGGCGGCAGCAGCTACTTACCATCAGGTGGACTGCACGCTCGTCGCCACACCCATTCATAGCGGAACACAGTAGCGCTTAACACTACTAATGTTATGTTGATGTGTTGATGTGGCTGAGATCCTAGGCACCCTTGATATTTCGAAGTTGCGAACGTATTAACAATTAATTATAACTTGCTCTGACAGAAAAGGACAACATCGTGAGGGAGGGAACCTAAATGCATAATTGTTTCGAAAAAAATCTTAAATTTGTGTGGAGTCTACCAACCAACCGCACTCTACCGACTATGGCCTATGCCTTTCACTCTCTGGGCCCAACAGTGGGAAAGAATAATGAGATTAATGATCATAAAACATAACATCGTTTTAGTAGGCACATCCCACTACTGCCAAATTAGTATTCTTCACAAGACATCTATTGAACTAGATGCATTAATGGTTAATGTATGTGGAATAGGACTTCCGATTTACTCAAACAAATACAAATGCCTACCGTATCCATAATTACGTCAGCTTAGTTCAAATTCTGTTCAGTCCGTATTCGTAACGCTAAACACTTACATATATACTTTATTAAGATGAATCAGAGACTTTCGCTATCTATAAAGACAATAAACAGGATAATATAAAACAGAGCAGTTTTAAAGCAAAAGTTACTAGATTTTGTGTTCTAGAATAAGACAATAGAGTTGGAATTATTGTCTTAAATGATATTAGGTTCACAAATCGCAGAAGAAAACTTCGCTTACCTAACGAACGTAGAAGTAATCTAAACACGGGAACTTATAAGGCAATACACGTATGGTGTGACGCGAAGTTGAATGGGCATAGTTACCTCATGAGAAATTCTCCTAAGCGTGCAGTACCAGAATGGCGAAGCTAGTGTTTATATTATGTGATCAATGGTTCAATAATGTTCTCTCACTTACATGTATCAAAAATTTAATTATAAGAATCTGCGAGTAGATTACCATACACTGTTTTTTTCCAGTGCATGAACATTATTTAAATTGGCACTTTTACTCATATCATTTATAAATTGACTATCAATTTATTAATTGCTATAAAATTAATAGTATCTACGATATATGAAACGTAATATGAATACCGGTAGACTTACACATGAGGCGACCCTGAGGTCGCCTCATGTGTCACCGATCACAGTTGCGTCACATTCCTGACAATGGTGACGCAACTGTGATCGGCTTCATTTAAAGCATCTAGTTAGATATCCAGGGGCCGCAGTGGCTACTTCTACATGCTCTAAGTCTAAGTAGCTGTAGATGTTTACTCAATCACCATGGTACGTGGTTGAACTCTTTGTGGTTCAACTCCGGCGGCACCACCACCACACCTATTTCTGCCTAGCAACAGCAGTGGTAAGCACTGTTGTTTTCTGGTTTGAAGGGTGTGGTAAGGGAGACATACTTTTCCGATGCATTTCAGCTTAGTCCTCAGAGGTATAGGTGCATCTGTGGCCGACCTCAGGTAGGAATCTAATCCTATCTAGTGTTGATTCTAGATGTCCATGGGCAGCGGTAGCCACTTACCATCAGGTGGATGCATGCCCGTACGCTACTCCTATATTACAAAAACTATGAGTATAAAGGTATCTGCAAGTCTCAGAAAAAGTCCAATATTCTGTAAGTTAATTGAAGTCATAACCACTTAGCTTTATAATTACTTACGCGGAAACTAGATCCAGCCGGTGGATATGATTGCGTGTTGACTGCAAACGCTTCGCTCTCTATAATTTAATTTGAGAATCGTATGGAAATGCAACGATTACATCAAAAACTTAAGGAAAATCATGCTCTTGGGAACCAAGTCTATGCATATTTCCTAACATTCCTACTAGTTTAAATTGTTCTAATCCTAAAATTACGACATCTAAAATAAAAAAGTACAACTAATATAATAATAATTCATTTACTTCATTACTTCTAAGTTAGCATTTACAAATATTTTCTTTTAACTCTTCACAATGCGATCCAAAATATTAACGTAGTATTGTTTTTAAGTACCTAATTATAAAGGTTAATGTAGAACCTTTTAAATTAAACTGTATTAAAAGCTTAACCAGATAATAGACAATTTATTAAAGCATCATTACATAACAGGAATCAGTGAAGTCAGTAATTCAGAATCTTTCACAGTATTCCAATGTGTCATAATTTTTTGCGTTTCGAGTCTTCCTCTTGTCTTTGTCGAAATATACTTTAACCTTCTCCTTGCCACATTTGTCGGGCGCTTTCAGTTCATTTTGAGAGAATACTTCATATTCAACATTATCACTCTTATGTGTTCCTTTGTCCGTATCTTTATGTTGTAACGGATCATTTGCCAATTTCTTGTTATCAATTGTAAGATCTTCAAAAGCGGTAAATGGATCCAAAGCTGATTCGAATGGATCATCTGTTACTTGCAGTGGAAATTTTGATTGAGCTTCGGATTGCAATAAATCTGAATTTGAGTTAACAACTTTCATGCTTTTTAGCTCCACACTGAAAGAAGTATTAGGGTATAAATATTCTTACTAATAGCTTTATAAACCCTGAGTTTCATTTTTGTGGTCTAATTTTACTAAAATGTAAAGATATAATAATGCATTTCGTTCAAGAAAAACACAAAATTAATAAAATCTTCTTTGTCTACATTTAATTTAGAATCTCTCTTTAGAAACAAACACACGCTCAACCCTCATAAGTCCACCGCTATGATTACGGCTTATGATTGTAGCCGTATAAAAATTTGCCATGCTACGAGTATATATGTTTTACCAACACCTACAATTTTATATAATCTTCTACACATAACTTTGTGTTAACAGTTGCCTTTAAATTATCAATTGTAATCATGATCAAGTTCTCGGATCCATAAATATCGGTAATTAAACAGTCCACTTTCTATGTCCAGTTTCTCCAAACTTACCCATAGCTAGCATCGTCCGCGTAGTATTTTACATGAATGGGATTTCCTTCGACATCTGTGTAAGTGTATTTTCCTATAACGGTGCCGTTAGGATAACGTTTCTCTTCCTTATTTACAAGGTTGGAGTCAAAATTTATAATCGGGTAACCTTTATTAAAACAATAAATATGTCAATATTAATAGCTGTCTTGGGTGTAATTAGAATTTAAGGGATTCGATTTCGTAGATATACTTTTTTATCATATATAATATGAGTGAAGTTACTGTATCTTTGTTTTACAGTTTGAGAAATTATAGAATTTAATCCTTTCTGTACTTAATAATGTGTGAAGATTTATTGATAACATGATATAAGATAAATTAATAAAATGTACGGAACTAATACTTTTTTCGTTTTGGTTCATAAATGAGGAATATTTTGAATATTGATCGTTGGGAAAAATTCAACAATGTATTCACTCTCAAACCTATTAAACTGGGTTTAAATAATAGATACAATACAATTAGTTTACATACCATTCACAGAGAAATTAATTGATATAAACAAAACTAAATAAAGAGCCGTTTTGAGCTTTGAAGACTTCATGTCGGTATAAAAATGTTTTTGATAGTTTATGAAATGATATGAATGACATTGAAAGTCTTCAAAACTAGTCTGTCATAAGTCAACATATATTATAGTTGTATTAAAATTATCTATGGTCAAATCAAATCTAAGGGCAAGTCAGTGTTAACCCGATGTTTGCAAATAGGTCCAGCGGGTAATTTTAAATATTTATTTTTCATAAAACACTACTCAATGAAGCAGATTATTTATAAAAAGTCTCATAAATTTACAATGTTGTAAAATATTGGGTTATATACAAAGTCGTTTAAGTTATTATATATTTAATTAAATAAAAATAAATAAATTTGATTTACACAAAAATGTTTTCATCTCATTTTCCCATCTAATACACAAAAGCTCCTAATAAAGCAAATAATAGCCAGGAGGTTGTACATCGTTGTATTTTCTTCTCTGAAAAACATTAGTCTCTTTATTCTTCTGTGTTTTCTTACTCGGTCTCATCCAGGTAATTGATGATTCTGTCGTGGGGATCACCAAGTTTGCTATATTGTTGCTCTGGTCTTCCACTTTTCTTTCACTTTTTACCCTAGAATATAATAAAGAAGAACTTTATAGCTTGTATTTTATTTGGTCAGCTTTACAATAATAGCCATACATTTTATCTATAGCTAAAAAGAAGATTTTAAAAAATCCCAAAAGGCTATAACAGCGATTTACTATCTAATAAAAAAAATACGTATAGAAAAAGATATAAAGTGACAAAATATAATATGGGGCCTCAAACAAGTTCAGTTTGTTTCATTCAATACTTTTTTTAAATGTACATCATCATAATCAAATGTACACTATTACAAAACGCCTTTCAATTAATGTTAGCAATGTTATCATACGAATTTTTGCGTTAATAATTTTATACAACTCGTCTAGGAGTTTATTTTAAACGCTTTCTTCACTCACAGCCCCACACTAGGATTCCCTATGCCGTGGGTATCATGGACACACACAGACAAATACACGAACACCCAGACCCAGAAACAGAAAACTAAATTCATCATTGAGATATATGTCTGGCCGGGGATCGAACCCGGGACCCTTTGCGCGTCAGACTGGTATGGTGACCGCACCGCCACGCGATTTTATCTTCTATTACATCTTACCTGTATCCTCTTTCATCAGCAGTATATCTAAAAGTCCTAGTTTCACCCAAAGGGTCCACATAGCCATAGCTCCCCGCGACCGTTCCATTTGGGTAGCGCTCCTCACTCCGAAACTGGGTGTTGCCAGTTGCTGGATCCCACACGTCGTACCCAAATGAGTAGGTGCCTGGATCACCTTTAAAGGAATTTAGTGTTGCCATATTAGTACGATGTTAATAGACTCAGTTTACACAAATAGTCAACAACGAAACAGTTATAACGGCACACGGCTAAATAGTGTATCTGTGTCTTATTAATGTAGATAAGACCTAATTAACAGATAGTAAATGTTGAAAACTGTAAATCTTTCTTTATAGGATGTTGCGCTATCATGTTATAAATCAAATTCAAATAATGAAATCGGATGTACCCATAAAATTTAGGATTAAGTTGGGACACGCTTAAAACCCGGTAAAAATATTATCTTGGATGTGACAGTGGAACTGCCGCGATTTCAAAGGGTTTTATAATCTTTCAAATTACCTCCAATGTCAGTGTTGTAATAACTTGGCATCGGCTCGGCTACCGTAAGTCTTGGCTTTCGAGGTGCAGGAACCACTCCTTCCAAGCATAATATTGTTGTTATAACAACGAACTGGAAAATAGTAATTGCTATTAAATAAAAAAATAAAATCGTCTTAAAATTAAGTAAACCACTCAAGAAGCGGAACCAGATTAAGAATTGAAAATTAAAATAAACGTTAAAGAAAGTAAATTCTACTTCCGTTAAACAGACTATATTAAGAGCTGAGAGCCCAAGTTAACCCACATTAAGTTGAGGAGCAAACCGAACCCATTAATTTAACTTGCAAAGAATGCCTATACCTGCCCGAATCCCAATAAAAGACGTCTCAAGGAACGTTGAGGGATTTTAGACGGTATGAGTCCAACACATCATCTTCGCTGTCCCCGCAACAGAGGGAAATGAGAGTTTTCCAACGTAATGCATCTGTCGTCGACCTTAGGTAGGATGCCAATCTTATCTGGGATATATTACTTGATATACATTGCTGTGGCCACTTACCATCAGGTGTATTGCACACATATTGGCTACTTCTTCTACATTATAAAAAGAAGCTCTTATTCTTTTTGGGTCCTAGTGAACGATAGTAAGAACCATTATTACTAATATTAATATGATATATTACATAATTTACTGAACGAAGTTAATATCAAGACATGTCTTAAGAAGACATGAAGATGCAATATAAATAAAGCTTATGAATAACACCTACAAATCTCGCTAATGAAGATCCAGCGATATATATCAATTAGGTGTTTCTTTCTGCCACCCATTAATACCAGTTTGAGTAATGAACTACATTACTCTCTTGTCCAGATGATCTCGTATGATTTGTTACGAGGTATGTTATTTCATATACCGTTATAGAATAACCTAATGTTTGTAGGAAATAATGAAAAACTGTACTTGTAAGGCGGGTAACGCTGTGTTCTGGTTTGAAGAGAAACATAGTTACATTAGAAATTTTTACGTAGTCTTTAGTGGTAATAAGGCATTGATGGTCAATTGCAAGTAGGAGGCTTCTCTTTACTCGACTGTAGAGTAATGTTTTTCGCGCCTATGTATGTCAAAATGTCATTACTATCATTATATCTACCACCACTTCATAAGGCGAAAGAAACTCCATAACACACACCTTTTTTTTTTAAATAAACGTTTTATGTTTCATTAGTTATCAATGGTATGCAATAGGTATACTAAAAGAAAATCGTCATCAACCGATTATAGTCCCACTGTTGGGCAGGGGTCTCTTCTCAGAACCAGAGTAGTCCCATAGTCCACCGCGCTGGCCAAGTGCGTATTGGTAGACTTCACATACTTTTGAGATTTTTTTATATAAATCTGGTATGCAGGTTTCCTCACGATGTTTTCCTTCACCGTTTCCAGCAAGTGATCATTAATTTCTAATATGCACATAACTTTGAAAACTCAGAGGTGCGTGCCTAAGACTTGAACCTCGAACCCCACGTTCGAGAGGCCGAGTTTCTAAACCATTGGGCTATCACTGCTTTTTCACTTCACTTCTACACTTCGCTTCACGAAAAGAAATAATTGAACAAAATGTTTCCAAAACATTATCCATTAACATATACATAAAATATTATTAAACAAAAGTTATTTAGTTTTTCAATATAACCAAAATAAAGGATGTTAAGTCCCAGATACAATAGTAGAGTTTTATAAAATAACGTAATTAAACTGTTAAAAACTTAATTATTTAACTTTACTCACCTTCAAACCCATCACTTTAACTAGTTCACAGTACACTAAGCACTATTTCTTTTATCTTTTTCTCAATTCTTATCTTTTCTTGACTTAACGACGGAAGTGTGTGTGTGCTCACAAACGGACCTCGTCAATGCGTGAACTCTTAATGGTTGGCTCCTTTTAGTGGTTTCTCATAAGATACATCCGTAGTTTTATATAATATAGATATGCTTAACTAATACAATGAAATAAACAACTTTGTCAATACGTTGAGATTTTATTAAAAAAAATAATAGAGATTGGGATCTGAATCAGACGTAAGCAATACAAGAGTTAGGTTTTAATTACTTCATTAATTTCCAGTTACAAAATTATCTTTTTTGTAGTTGTAGAATAACACTAAGTACTTACATGAAATTAAACATTAACATAACAATGTTAAAACTATTTTTAAAAGTATTTAGTTATATACTATATTATAAAGATGTATATTTGATGTATATATTAAAGATTACAAAGATTAAGTAATGTGTAACCTTTACGCGCAGTTGATGTAAAACTTCTTTTATAACATAAACTTTTTATACATAATACTATAGAAGGAAAAATATAATTTGAGATCCTATTCACTCATATCAACATTATTATTTACCTGAAAATATAAAAAAAAGGTTTATAAAGGAGTACAATTCATACCGTCGGTTGGGTATGTGCAGTATAACCACGATAACGTTAATACACTAACTAAACTTAATACCCTTTGTAAAGATACCAAAATGTTTGAAAAAGTTTCACATAAAAACAGTAAAATATACAAACCAAGTCACGAGCAATAACTAGAGTTAATATATATGCCATACTTGTATATATGAGTAAACTTGTGGTATAAGACCATTTCGCCCATATCCGTTTTGAACTGATGTCATACTGATATACCATAGCCGCAGGATAAGGAAAGACCATTTACGAAGCAATGAAAGCTATTTTGTATCGCAAACACGAAAGCTAGCTTAAGTAGCTATAAATAAGCTAGGTTCGTTCTACGAAGCTTAAGGACAGTATTTTAGTCATTTAGATAAACTATCTGATAAATAAATATTTTTTTATTATTTTTTATTTTTATAATATAGTAGTAGCAGACGACCATGCAGTCCACCTCACTGCCGCCACTGGCTACTGCCGCCCATTGACATCTGTAATCAACCCCAGATAGGATTAGATATTCCTACCTGAGGTCGGCCACCGATGTGCCGCTACCCCTGAGGACTAAGCTGGAACGCCTCGGAAAAGTATGTCTCCCTTACCACACCCTTCTAAACGGAACACAGCAGCGCCTAACACTGCTGTTATGAGGCAGAAATAGGTGTGGCGGTGGTGCCGCAGGAGTCGAACCACAAAGGGTTCTACCACCTTCGAGATAGTTATCACAAGTTACCTACTCAAGGTATGTGAGTAGTGGGACCTGAAAAATACGGTAAGCAAAATATACTATAATTCACCAAATAATGCTCTCGGTAACACATAGATAAACACGAACCTTACTAGATCATTAGGAGTAACATGCACAGTGATGGGTTGATGACATCATCCATCCAGGTCGTCATCAACCCATCACTGTCCCTCTGGTTTCCTCACAAGTTAAGAATGATCAGGTCATAGTCCATCGCGCTGGCCAAGTGCGTATTGGTGGACTTCAATACGTTTGAGAACATTTTTTGAAGAACCCAGGTTAACAGGTTTTCTCACGATGTTTTCTTCGTCGTTAAAGCCAGTGAAAATTAAATTATAACACGGACATAACTAAAAACTCTTATAACTATATTAAAACACTGAGGTGCCTGGGATTTGAATGTCGGAGCCCTCGATTAAGAAGAGCTACAACTACTAGGTCATCACTACTTTTTTATTGAGTTGGGAAACATCAGGTACCTATAATACGACAAACATATACTTAAATTTTATTTATTAGTACATATAAACTTCCGCTGCATCATAAAGAAATGGTTTTGTGATAAACATGAAAGCTTATCGCGGTCATTCCTACCTAATTCCTCCCTTTTAAGGACCAGAGCTATAAAGGCGCAGTCTTGAATTGAGGCGTGATATCGTAAATTGATGAATATGGCAATTCTGACGTCGCCAGCCATGCCCACACGACGCCTACTTTCTTTGATAAATGGATACAGTAAGCAAAGCAAGATAAACGTGTTTACCACCCAGCTAGAAAGTATTTTAAGGTTCCGTATCCAAAGGGAAAAACGGGACGCTATTACTAAGTCTGATGTCTATCTGTCTGCCAAAAAGCTGGTATATTGAACCGTACATGGGAAATGTTTACAGCCTGTCTATTACTCTAGCCGGTAAAACAAGAAATTCTAAATATAAAAAAGTTTACATTAAAATTGGGATACCCGCTAGCCATACAAGAAACACTAATATTTTTCGACTTTTTTGCAGACTTTTCACTAAAAAAATTATACTAAAAATACTATTTTAAAATATTTAAAAAATTAATGATGATCGAAACCCTAAGAGGTTTAAACCTACATGAGGTTTGTCTTAGATGTGTTGCTATACCTGAGCAAGTGAGGACTAAGTTAGAACGCCTAGACTAAGTAGTAAGTCATTTCAGAAATGCGTGTCGTGATGGTGCCTCCGGAGTCGAGCCACAAAGGGATAGAAACGGATGACCGGCCTTAGTTAACTGTAGGGTCAAATGTAGACTATAGACAGCTATTTGTTTCATTTACGAAATAAAAATGTGTATAAGACAATTCCCTGTCGGTTTTGCAATCTTAGCGTGTCATGTTTGTGTAAACCTAAAGAGCTGAGTAAGATTCAGCTTGCTCGCTCAAATGGATACAAGGACGCATCGTATGCAGGATACAGTGAACAAGGATTTCTGAACATGAAAGGTCATATGAAGTTTCGGTAATTAGGTAATCGGAAAAGAAATTAAATGATTTCTTAGTTAAGGAAAGGTATTTTAAGAAAGTACTTACATGTATTGTAGATCCCTGATGTACGATTTACAATTGGTATGATAGAATATTTCTGACATTAACTTTATCGTCAAAAAAACTTGATTGCTGGTAAAACTTAAAAAATACACGTATATATGTATATTGACAAGGTTTTAAATTGTGTCTGAACCCTTTTACCACTTATACCTAATAATAATCATAATCTATTACATTCTGTAAAAGTAAGTAAGTTCTCATATTTTTTTGTAGAAAATATAAATAAAAACACACGACAAAATAACAAAAGCGAATGTTTTTGAACGTTTATTGTATCAACTTTCACTTTAACATTATAATTTCTTTGAACAAATTTTCATTCTAACACAACGTATTCTTCATTATAAATACTTTATGTAAACCATGAAATACATTCAAAATGTTACTATAAGTTGTACTTTAGATGCTAGATAGATACTAAAATAGAAGGAACGGATAGGTTCTTCAATGATTTTAAAATTATTAATAACATAAAAATAATCTCTACTTATTAATTTAATTTTCAATCATTTCATTTATTTTAAATAACAAAGCATTAAGTATATTTTCATAAATTTTAGTTCTTATACGTTACCATAAGTTTTTTCAAATATTATTTAATACAGAACTTAATTATAATTTACTTAAGTTAAAACAATTGTAGGTACCTTAATTATTTTGGGTAGCGCTTGATCGTTACAAAAATATATTATTTAAAATGTGCTCGGAAAATAAGCATTTAAGTATTTAATGCTACATGATAAATATAATTTAATAATATGAATGTATGTACACCATAATATTAGTTGACGTTTTCCGTAAATCGGATAAATAATAAAATAATCTTTATATATATTAAAACTCCAATACACATTACGCCTTCTTTTGAGTTGTTTTTCATTTAAGTTTAATTGCATAAAAAATTTATAAGAAAAATAAAAAAAAATAGTAAAGATGTTATCTTTCACTAGTGTAATAAGATTATGGCAACAAGAAAGTATGGAGTTTTTGATAACATTCATCGGAGGGAGCATTTAAGATATATAATGACGTAGATAGCTTGGTGACCTTATTAATGATGGTACCCGTATGGCGAGACAGCTACCGCAGGTGCTGCCGCGTAGTGGGCCACGGGTGCAACTGCTACCTGCAATAAGATAAAGTTATATTTTTTATCAATATTAAATAAAACAAAATCGATAACATACTTATTTGGATCACTATTTACATAGATTGATCACTCCTAACAATAAAGTGCAACCAGTTTTGAGAATTTAAATTGTTGCGTAAATAAAGTTTTGCCACGTCTCCGTTCTAATATGTCTCTAAAATGTTTCAAATATTTATTTATTTATTACGTTAATTACGTAGAAGTTATTTACCTAAATGTTCTCTAAAAATGTTTTTTAATCAAGAATTAAAAAAATAAGTAATAAAATCATCCAATTGTGGCTTCATTCAATATTAAGGCGGTGAAGTATCTTATAAGGTGGAACAACTGTTATTTAATCCATTACCTTAATCACCAGATAGTGCATTCGAGGTAGGAATAATAAAGGCTAAAGGTAACTCTGGTTTATTCTTGGGAGACCGGAGTTCGAATCCGAGGCAAGAATATATTTATCCAAAGTTACGCATTTATTAGAAATAACTATCGCTTGCTTAATCAACAAAAAAAAACAAGCGTAGACTGCTAAATTCTGATTTTATCGCTAATCATTTAATAACGATAAGTTGCAACAATAGGGATTACAAGTTTTGAAATTTTCCACGGTTCATGACCATGGATTGCTGCGTGAACGCCACGAAAAGCAATGTTTTGACCAAAATCACGAGCGAAGTGGGTCACTGTCACCAAGGTTAGATGCACTCGACCGGCACATTTCACCATTGATACACCGACCGACTCGGTTACACGACAAACACTTAAGACTTTAGAGACATTTTTTACACTCCAGCACCATAATAGGATTGACTACGTAGGGAATACCATGGACATACAAGTATAACATAATAAGTTATGTAGTCACTTTATATTTTCAGAAACAATACAGTAAGAGTACAAGTCTTTTTAAAATTCATCATATTTATATTATTTGATTACAAATGTAATGCGTTTCGTGTAATGTGACATATGAAGATTATATTATGACGAAGTGTTTTTGTATTAAAAAATGCGCTCTATACTGAGAGCCCCACTCTACAATTCTCTGTGCCGTGGACACATACATACATGAATACACAAACACTGTCATTGAACCCAGAAACCTTTGCGCATATGACCATGGTGACATTCCGCCAAGCGAGTCTTCAACCTATTATAGTTATATTATAGTTCAACCTATGAAATAGGAATAAATAAAAACACTAGCAAATTCCCACTACAAACGTTAAAATCCTAAAAAAAAACTTGACTGAATTGAAATTTTTAGTTTTAATCAGACTAACGTAGTGGGCCACATTAGCTTAATCATCGTTCATAACTAAATTAAGTCAGCTAATAATATACTAGGTACTCAGCCTATCGGAAAAATTTATTAAAATAACGTTGACCAATAGTAGAGCCAGCTTGTTTCCTTATAAGCCTACGCACCAATGTTTGCGCAAGCGCAGCTCTACGTGCAATCTCGGAGAAATGAAGTTTGTGAAATGTATAGATTATAACACATTACGTTGTGCACTAAGTAACTAGCTAAAATTATTTGTCCAGAAAACGGTTGACAAACACTGCACTAACAAGTCGTTTGGTGAAAAACGATATATCCGTGACAGTATTAGGGCATAATTAATGGCTTACTTAGATTACAAATTACCTTTTGTGCATGATTTATTGGTGCAATGTTCTTGAGTTTACAAAATATAGAGTACACAAAATTGTGTACTTAGATTTATTCAATTTGGTTCTACAATAAGGATATCCCAAAAACAATTGAAATAAGTAATCCGATTGCACCGTCGTTACATTTTCCTTATAGTATAGTTTTAGCATTGCTGTGTTTTTGTTTGACGGATGTTGGTAAGGTGGAGGCATAAACGAGGCTTTCCCACTTAAGGGTAGAAAACGCAACTGTGTTTGACCTTTATAGGTTCCTTTCATAATATAGGCTTCCAATATACTGGTAGAAGGATTCTTTGATATTTCTCCCGTAGGGAAGTTCTATAGGCGTTGAAAGTTTATTTGAAAATCCGCCAATTTTGAAGCAGCTTTATGAAATAGTGTTTGGCTTTCTGGTTAGAAATGACAAAGGTCCTATTCCACCGTGTTTTTATTAACTAACTCTAAGGGGGTTTGATAATGTTAAAAGTTTCTATTACATTACGTCATAAAATATGTGTACGAAGACAGACATAATATAGTATTATAGATAATAAGCAAACGATAATCTTACCGGATGAACCGCGTGTCCAGTTTTGTGTACGACAGCATTGAACCCGGTGTGGTCGTCTGCGGAATACGACACGTGCCTCGTTGAGCCATCGGGCTCTACCAGCGAGTAACTGCCTGCAAACATGTTTTATTTATAACCATCTGTAATATTATAATTTTGTGATTCGGGTCTCTAAACCAGGTAAAATTAATTAAAAAATATAAAATTACATTATTTATTCCGTCCTTATTGGTTTGTAATTTGGAGATGTTTATGATTCAGCTTATTGAAGAATTGAAAGTTAAATACGTAGTTTAAGAAAAAATCCCAATACTAAAAAGTAAAAAAAAAATATGCTATGTTTATCTATATTAGCATTTTAAAAATGTTTACAAGAATTTTCCCTATGTTTTTTATTCTCCACCAACAGTTAATCGAAGAAAGATAAACGAATTTTTATTTCACGGATATGATCAAGTTTCCAGTCTCTCTCTATGTGTTATTATTTATATTTTAATAAAATAAATTACCTTTTACAACATCTCCATCTCTCTCTTCTTGTTGCGATTTGATGTCACCAGTGTGAGGATCCTTAACGCCATAGTTAAAGGCATATTTAGGATAGGACTGCAAATAATAATACACTTTTCATTAGTAGCCTGAAAATCTAAATTATTTATCGATAACAAGTGGTAATCGTGGACTCTAAGGTCATAAACCCAAAACTGTCCCACTGCTGGGCACGTGTCACCTCTCAGATTATAAAGGTCGTAGTCCACCGTAGTGGCCAAATGTGAATTGGTAGACTTCACTCACATTAGAATTTTTAACACTTTAAAAACTCTCAAGCCTGTAGTTTTTTTCAAAAAGTTTGGTTAAAGCAAATAAGCAAGCAAGATAAATAATATCTAATACACGTATAATTTTAAAATAAATCCGAGGTTTCGATCGTGGCACCCGTCGATTGAGACGTCGAGTTTCAACCATTATCACTGCTTTTGTTATCACTATTATACATATTTGTTATCATGTTTGCTAGCAACACCAAAAACTTACAACAGGTTCCACAGCAACGTGAGCGACGGGTGCGTGGACGACCGGAGCGTGTACGAACGACGCGTGTCCATACCCGCCGTACTCCAGCGGCACCGCCACTGCCGCGCTCACGCATGACAACAGTACGACAACCTGATAATATATGTACATAAGAGATTTAATTCATCATCATCATCAACAACCCATTACTGTCCCACTGCTGGGCACGGGTCTCCTCTCATAATGAGAAGGATTAGGCCTTAGTCCACCGCGCTGGCCAAGTGCGTATTGGTAGACTTCACATACCCTTGAGATTTTTTTTTATAAAACTCTCAGGTATGTACGTTGCTTCACGATGTTTTCCTTCGCCGTTTAGCAAGTGATAATTGATTTCTAATACACACATAACTTGGGAAAATCAGAGGTGCCTGGGATTTGAACCTCAGACCCCTCGATCGAGACGCCGAATTTCTTAACCACTAGGCTATCACTGCTTTTTTAGCTTAGAATTTTGCTGCTTTTTAAGCTAAGATTTACTTCAATAGATACTAATCAAGTTAATATGACCTGGGAAAAATATATTCTTTTATTTGAACAAACTTTAAATTTAAGGGTAATAACCGGCGTTAATACAAGGTGAAGTTATCAAGTGGGCCCTTATGGCCAGATCTGAAACTATAAGAAATAGAGAAATAAGTTACGAGACCGATTTTGATGAAAACTAAAACTGCTAATCTACTTCCCCAAGCAACAAAAATATGTATGTTGAAGTGACAAATTCTCTACTCATAGTTTATTGGTGTTGAACGTACTAATAACACACGAGGAAACACAAAAATAAGAAATGTAAATTAGACAACAAATTGAATCGTATCAAATTTCTCTTAATTATGATTTAATTTATATAATGCAACATTATGTCTTGTAACATGTTCCTCGGGGACTTTATAAAGTTGTTTACAATTACCATTATCTGGTTATTGTAAAAAAAAATCATAACAAATTTTGTTAAACAGATTCCACAACTTTTACACGCAATCAATTGATAAAAAATAGCAGACTAGCTACTATACCAACCATAAATAACTAATGAATAAAAGTAGACAAAAAAAGGAAAATAGGTCCATTCTAGGAAAAAAGGTCCGTAAACTCTTTTACTTTCGACATAATGCTGCACAATCTATTAATTTCGTAAACAAACACACGATTTTAAAACAGTATTTTCCAAAAAAACATAATACACTGTTATTATGAGATTACAGACAAATAGTTAATATATTTTTAAATATAACTCACCCACATATTCGAAAATGAAAAGCACTAACGCGCACTCAGTCCTAAAGTTCTAGACTTGGCTGTTCGTTGCAATTGTCCTACGCTTATAAATATAGGACCCCTCCACACTTGCAGTTCGGCTTGCGGTTTACCACCGATACATGCATGGATTAGGACTTAGTTTTTGTATACCACCCGTTAATCTGTATCAATTTCAATGCATATCTCTATTTCAAAATTTAAACTTGCATTAATATGCAAGCTAGTTTTAATAAACTTTCTACATTCAACCTATTTTAGGGTTACTTGTCGTTGGCGCCATAGACATAAACATATAGGAGATTGAAAACACTTAACAGATTTAAATTAAATTTTCTGTGACTTCTATCAACCTCTTTCTTCCTCTTTAGGGCTTTTGTTAAACATTTCTTTTTCAAAACCCGTAAATATTCATGTGTACTAATAAATAAATTCATTGTAAGAAAAATACAATAATTAAAACCTTAGGACAATTTATTACCAATCTAATTAAATTGATTACTCTTCACTTAAAATTGATAACTTTTTAACAACTTTACCTTATAATATCTTCCAATTTGTAAATAATGCAATGTAACATGTAATTTTTATGGGGACGGAAGTAACGTACCGATGTAACACATATTTTTTACATATTAGAAATTTTATACCTATCAGCGTATACTTAGAAGACATCCTACTAAACACAAACCGAAAATACAAAGTTACATAGGAATGCTAAATGAGTCACTAACCCCGACTTATGACCGCCGGTTCTAACAGATACAAAGGTCAGATAATAATCGCTTTAGAGTCTCTTCTAGGCTTTTAATATCCCCTGAAAAGTACTTATATAGCTTCTATACAACCAATTAACGGCCTGCATACAACCACGCTGACCCAATGCATGTACCGACGGGATCATAGAAGATACCGGTCAATTGCCGTGACAATCCGTGTATTAGATCTTTATAAATCATAAAAGACATTGTTAAGATAATTATAAATTATAATGAATACTGCAAGGTGAAACTTAAAATTAAGTTAACGCTTACATCATTTCCTGTAATTTTTATACCCGATTTTGGAGGGAATTTTTTGAGCGTATATCTGTGTGTCTCTTTCTTTGGCATACACTACATTTCAGAAGACTTAACGGATTTTAACAATTATAGTAATTATAGTCGTCCAATTTGTGGGACTGACATGACTATATTTTTAAGGAATCGCGTATCTTTGTTTTACACAAAGTACAATAGTTATGTTTATTATTGTTTATTACGTATTAACATTTTAGGTATATTCATAAATCAATTTCTAAAGTTTCTTAGTTAATCTAGAAAATGGTACCACCGAATGTCCACGTATGTTTACTCTTTACAAAATATGCGTTTTAACCCAAAAATGCACATACATACATAATTCAAAATAATGTCAAAACTATGGTCATAGTAACCAGACAAAGTAATCGCATAAGCTCCAAAACCGTCTGGGACATTATAGCATTTCCAAAATATTTCTCCCGCGGCTTTTAGTCCATATTAGTTTTTGTGTCGAATAGCAACAACGGTAACTGAGCCGGCGCTGTGGTGTCGAAACTGCACTCAATAGAGGAACGCATTCGAGACGTGTGGTGCAAGCTGAATTTGTGGCTAGTTTATCTAGTAGAGTACTTGAATGCACTTATTCTGTATCCTTATACCTTTCCACGTACATGTACGAAGTCGATAAATCCACAGATAGAATATATTTTAATAAAATATATTAAAAAATAAAACTATTTCTTGGACCAATTTACAACAAAATTATTCCCGCGCAAAATCAACTCTAACGTCAAGAGCGCTCTTTTTCTTTTTTAATGTTATCAGCCAGTGTCTAAGTAATTTACTTGAGAACTGAGAATTTAAATGAGAACCTATTATTATTAAAATAACACAGAATAATTCATTTAAATAATACTATTATAAAATAATTTAAATATCCTTACAATATTGTATAATGTAATTTACTCCTTAGAGTTGATAAATCTAAAAAGAAGGCGGTATATTTATCTGTAAATAAGAGAAAACTACATTAAATGCCCTTATTTTGGCTGTTTAAGTAATCTTTACCAATTTCTTATGCAAAATCAGAATTTCTTACTATTTTTGACGAACAATGCCATTCTAATATTGAAATTAAAAAAACATTATGTAACAGCTCTCAGCATATATTTCTCTACATATAGAATATGTAAATTAGGGAATCCTTTTTCGTATTTTACACGCTGTTCGCCTTTCTAGCATATCTCTAGAGCACTCTTTCCCTTACTAAACTTATCAATATAAATTTATTGTTGTTCTATTGTTATTATTAATGCTTGCTATCCATATCGAGACTACTTATTCCGATATCGTCGATAGCCACTTTTAAATCAATTGATTGAAAAGTAAGAGACACGTTGTCAAAAACGTTTCTTGAAGATGAATATACAGGTAGTCATTTCTGCCACGATGCAATGGGGAATGAGCATCCTTCCAAGGTACTCCCAGAGCGCTTTGACATAGGCTCTTCAATGAAGGTGCAAAGAGGCATTGGAGACTCCTCTGGTGTAGTAAATGGTGCAGTGACTGCTTTCTCACTGATAGGCCGTTGCTTCTACTTCTAGAAAAGCCTAACGAAGATAGCTTGAATCAGAAAAATGTACAGCTCTCATGGCAATAACAGTGAATTAGATAAAGTTGATGATGATATGGTATGTAATATTGGTACTTAGGAACGTGAACATACACATGAGTAAATGCCACTTCAGCTAATCTGAACTTAAATTAAAAAAAAATTAGTTCTGGATGAATTATCTCGAATTCAACAATATCACCCTTAAATCTATACCTATCTATAGAAACCTATGAACAGCAGAATCCACTATCAGGTTTTCATACTGTTTAATTATTTATTTTCTCTTTGAAACCGTTTACAGATTTTCATGGCATAACATGACTAATTTACATCTAAAATAAGCTTAAATCACGACTATGATAGAATAGTCTTCCGAGCTACTGTGCCTAGAGTAATCTGCAAAACGTACATAAATCTAAATAGAAATAGAATAAGGGCATTTGCAACACCGACCAACATGAGATAGAGCAGGTCTATCGAGTTCCAACAAACTGAACCCTTTCAGATGTTATCTGCAATATCCAAATAGACTTCTAAAACAAGACTTATGACGCTTGGAACACATCAATCAAATATATCGTAGTAAATATAAGTGAGTTCATATTGTGTGACCCGAAATATATTTGTTGAAAGTTGAAAGTTCAAGTTGATAGCTATTTTAAAAGTAATTTACGTTATAAAATATTTGAGAAAAACTAGTAATTCATTTATAAAAAGTAATCAGTTTTATTTTATTTTACACGCTTTATATTAGCTTCACTTGTATGTTGTTCAGTGAGTAACTCCGTTTTTCAGTAGAAAGAGATCAACATACATCCTTATCTTACCCTGCATGTATGAAAGAATGAAATAGAATACCGAAAGCTTGTTAGTTGATTTGATCATAAAAGCGTGTTTTTTAGTTTTTTGAACTATATTTATTTTATACCTACTTGTTTTTTATCAATAACCCATTCCTGTATCACTATTACTCGTAAGTATACGTCACCTCTCGGACCTATCTCATACTTCACTCAGCATGAAGCATAGCATCGTTGACAAGTAATTTAATGAAAATCTCACACATGCTTAGGCACGTAAGGCACACCACCTTATTTTCATTATTGTCTTTCATCGTTAAACCAAAAGATAATTAATTTCTATCACTCACAATTGCAAACAATTACCGGCGCTAGCTTGAAATTCGAGATCTCTAAAATTGTGAAAATCAAAAATTTGTACTGCTGATACAATGCTATACTTTTACATAAAGTGATTCAATTATTTCATATTAACATTGAAGGATTGTTGTATTATTCAACAGGAACGACCAAAGGTTAAGATGTTAGGTAAGGTTTCTACTTTAACCTCTGAACTCAAATGCTTTTACAGTGTTTATAATAGGGTCATAACTAGTAATGTAACAGTTTGCTTAGATTTTGTGCAGAAAGTATTACATGAACGCTATAACAGAGATCTCTTCAAAATATATACAGAAGAGTTTTTCTTCTAAGCCGGCGATGCAAATGCCCATAAGCGATAGTGACTACTGCCTGCCTTTTCACTAGGTATAAATGATAATTGTTCAAAATTTTGAATCAAATCCGTTGAAAGTGGGCAAAATTGAGTTCAAAGATTCCGTTACCCATATCCATACTTACCCAGATACATATATTCATACATATACAACAAGTCAAACTAATAAAAGCGTGGTAAAACGTATTTATTTATAAAATCCAAGAAGTAAACAAGCAATCCAACTGATGACAAATGGACGCCCGTTTCAACTCCACGTAGGACAGAGGTTCTACCTGAAGCCAGATCCGTTGTCACTCCAGAGAACACACATCGTCGCCTCATATATGAGTTAGCTGATACAACGATGAGCAATCTCGAACCGGCTTACCGCGTACTTTCACATTATGTCATGGGTAGTAGGCGCTTTAGTTATATGTTTAGAGTTTTCGTACAGACATGTGATACAGCTAGTTAATCTATCGAAGCAGTGATGGCCTCATGGTTGAAACTCAACGGATCGAGAGGTCCGAGGTACGAACCCTAGGCACAACAGGCTCCTACAATTTTTCAAAGTTATTTGCGTTTTAGAAACCATCTTTCTTTCCTTTAGTTTGTTATAAAACTTATAAATAGTTACTTTATATTATCACTTATTATAACGGTAAAGGTTATCACGATGTTTTGTGAGGAAACATATACATCTAAGTGATCTTTAAAAAAGTTTCCTGAGTTGAGTGAAGTCTTTTAATTCATACTTGGCCTGTGCGGTTGGACTATAGCCTAAACTCTCACTCCGAGACGAGACCCGTATCCAGTGATGGGACAGTAAAGGATTTATGACGAATCCATCGAAGACGGCTTGAACAACATTCTTAGAATGTAAACTCTGACCAAGCTACTTTCCTTTCCTTCCACGATATGAAATAGGATACAAAAAATAGAACCGGCAATAAATATTTCTAAGCAATTCACACATTGCAAAACTCAAACATGATCTTAAGTATGTCGGCTAGTCTGAACACATAGTATACATTGGTTTTCCAATTAACGGTCATAGCCCGGTCTGGGAATTTTATTGAAACACTGGAACTAATGAGTGTTATAAAGATTTATTATAACGTCAAAATTCTTGCCTTTAAAGCATTATGTGTAATGTTCAACTTAACTAAGAATAACTGTCTTGAATCCTGTTGGGTATTTATCAACAGAACTGAAGACCTTATATAAAATGTTTTTGTAGTGATACGGTACCTAACTGGATATAATTAAAAACTAAATTGGTGGGTAACTAATAATGCGGTGCTCATGTGTTAAAATCCTGAAAGCTTTGGGCTGAACCTAGGACATACCATAATGGGTTATTCGAGTACCTACCTACAAATTGTATATTCTCGATAAACATGATCCTCCGCATTAGAGAGAAAAGTAAAGAGTTTCTTACTAGATTTTCTACATTACAAAATACCGCAGAAGTGGCATGGGTAAATAAACGTAGGTTAAAAAATTTTGGGAATCATTTTAAATTAAGTAAATAACATTGTACAATTAGGAGATCTATTTATGTCATTAATCTCTGCAGATTTTTATAGAAATGATAATTCATCTAGAGTCTATATTAATTACTTGTCAATTAACCTAAGTACGAGTATATATGAAGGACGTTATAGGATGAAGTTGAAAAGTACTTAAGGCATCAGCTTACCGGTTTCTAAAGTTCATAACAACAGGTTATGTGATTAGGTGCAAATTCTAATTTTGAAATAATGTGACATTTTCTGTAATAAGCTTCCCAACGCTTGACAGAACTACTACTAGTTACTACGTTATACTTTATTACCCATTACTATATTAGGTATATTTTTACCGGTAAATTATTTTGTTAAAATCTTTATTAATTATAATATAGTAACGCATTCTACAGTTAAAGCCCTACAGCAGGCCTTGTGTACATACTAACACCAAGATTAACACTCAGACACAGTCTTAGAGCACAAAATCAAATTCATCATTTAGATATGTGAGTGACCGGAGAACAAACCGGTTACTCTCTGTGTTGCTGATCGTTATAGTGACCGCTACGATATGTGGGTTTTCGTTTAGGGTGCTAATGCAAAAAAGTTAACGAAAGTATTTGAGAATAAAAAAGTCATAGAAATAAAGAACAAATGTTAGTCTATTTGTGATATGAATAAAAAGATGTTAGTATGGCGATAGTGCTACCGCAGTGGCCCAAGGGTATTATTATTTTTAATTATATCATCATCGATTTTACCCCCTTACCCTTTTATAAAATTAGTAAATATATTGTTTCGTCAAATACAAAATTACACATTTCGGAACCCAATCTCGACAGCTCGATTATTTATCAATTACATTGTTAATTGTTAATGTATCTACAATGAAATTCTCTATTCCTTGTTTATGGTCGTGGGATTTTGTTAAATTTCAATTGACTTTAGTACAATGAACAACGAGAAAATTACGTAACGCAATCAAGGGATTGTATGGTAACCTACGCATATTCCTTTATCCTACAACATAGAGATGCTAACTAAATAGACACCTAAAAGATGATCGAGTACATAAAATAAGAAATGAGTTTCACGTGTATGTACTTCGAATGTGTTTGCAAAGATGTAGTTAGCAGAACTGAGAATGAGTAATTATAGCATTTTTTATAAGTTTCTTTGTGTTTGAAATCTTATCAAGCTAAAGCTTCTATATTGAATTCAATGTCATGTACTAAACATGATTCCTTGTACGTACGAGGATCTTGACTTTCTTAGTCTTTAATGCAATCAAATTAATTAATTGTATCAAAAGTTATTACAATTTAAAGTCAGGAGATTTTTCTAACATTGCATAACGAAGCAGAAAATTTCAATATGCAGGTTTGTTGCGTGAGCTTGATAGATGGCGTTGTACAAGTGTCGTTATATTCCGAATCCGCGCGAATGAAGTCGCAGCTCGCAGGCACAGCTTGTTTCTAACTATACCAGAAAATCTATAAAACTATTTGCCTTTACGTCGATGACCATCTCGGTTTCAGTCCATAGATTAGTTATATTATTAACTATTGTTCCACGTAAATTACACCATGACATTCGGAGAAGTAATGGGAAAAAAGTCAGCCATTTTACGTGTGTGTCAGCCATTTGTGGCTTCCTTCGATTACAAGGCGGTGTGATATCTATACTTATCTATGTTTCAGTCGACAAAACATTTTCCAATGTACCTTTGTACCAATACACCTTGCTCAATTGGAAAAAACAATTACAAACGAAACCAGGATTGTTCATAATATTATAACAATAAAATATATATTTTTTTATTTATTTAATAATTTAACAATTTAATAATCTATATAGTACCGTAAAATCAAATTACAGTTTTAATTTTAAGTTAGTAAAAATATAATGTAGTACTATCGTAGGTCTATTTGATAACTACGTCTGTAATTTAATGTAGTTAGGTACCCTTCAACATCATAATATAAACGTATGAATATTCTACATGGTATTTGTAATATAAGTAACTTATAGATACTCGTGCTAAGGTCTTCAAATTCAAATAAATAGTATGTGGTGGGTTTATCAGATCAATGATTAATCACTGATGACTGATGATAATTTACTAAGAGTACTTATAATATGAAAAATGAATAGGTAATGTAGATACGCACTTGTCTCTATTTTATTTACCTACATTTAAAATTATTTTGAAAATCGTAACTTCTTTATTTATCATTGAACGGCAAAACAACGCAACGCGTAAGCAGGACATAAAGCTCAACGCTTAGTCAGTCACACAATTATACAATTGTAAGTACATATCTCGTGATAATGATGAATATCGTATACCAAACAGGAGCTCTAATATTAGCCTGGATATTATCTAAACATCCTTACATGCAGTACCAACTCGAGGAGGCTGAACCGCTTCAGAAATACCCAAATCCCTCAATTTGGAGCATCGCTGGTCGGAGCGCGCCCGCGCCCGCTCGTCGACATGGTAGAAAGTGCGTTATTTATTTATTTTTACCACAACCTGATATTCCTTGGTTCGCACCTTCTTAGTTTCAATATAGACACCGGGTAGATCACACCCGAACACTTATAGATTGATTGATTCGCTAAATCAGTCAATGCGCTCCGCATTGCGCGAACGTTCCCACATGGATTTCGGTTGTTACGACAAGGACTCGGGCGAAGTGGAGTGCTACCTTGAAATACGTAAATAAATTTTGACTAAACGAAACTAATACGTCAATTATACCTACTTGTCCGTGGTGTCGAATTGTTGCGGATCATCGCATTGTAATTGATATTTTTAGTTGGAATCTGTGTTGTTTTTGGGTCGCGTAAACACGCGGTCTCCCTGACAGTAAGTTAGTCAGCGCAGTCCGCGATTGTTAGCCGAGTTACACTGTTATGAGCTCCCTAATGTTTTTGTTTTGAGCTACCGGTATATTACGATAAGCGAGCGCTCAATATGCGCACCGAGTTGAGAACAGTGAGTTCTAGGCGCGATAATGTTCCCAGTCGTGAGTAAACAAAACATTGTATACATTCAATTGATCATTTGACGAGTAACCTTTAATTTGTGCGTTTACATATTTTAGATTGCGATACGGGTACCTCTTGCGCAATCACAATTCAAATGCGTAAGTACCTTGACAAGTTGAATAGTAAGGTGACAACTAAATAAATCAATCTAAATTATGCTTAAAATTTATAAGAATTAACAAAATATTTGCGCGTCTACACTCACACATAACACAGTATATTTTATACACACAAATAAAATAACGTCTGCACTCTAAACGGATTGCTACGAGTATAATTCTAAATCAGCATAAATCAAGAAAGCTAAAGAGATGAATGAAAGCAATCGTAACTAAAAATAATGATATTTAGCTCTGGATCATTCAGGCATCTGCACATTCTAACGTGTGAGGGAGCTGTGCCACCATCGCCGACTAACGAGTAATAAGATAATTTATAACTGGTAATACAAATGTCATAAAAATATAAATTATATATCACTTATGAAATATATAATAAAAAGACATAAACAGTATCTATTATAAGGAAATTAGCTTCAACCCTACCTATAAGTATTAAATTTGAATATTTTTCAAAATAAGATACGTATAATAAGTAATTGCCTATTTTAATTAAACATATCTGCTTACATACTTGAGATTTCCAATCATCAACCCAATCAGAATTTTGATAACTTATTAGTGCAATTACATCGCTCAAACGTTTTTACAACTTTCTAATGATTAATATTTTTTAATCGCGGCATAAACGACTTTTGACTCGCTTCATTTTAATGGAAATTATGCGAGTGAAATTATTATTTAATTAGCCTACAGTCACTAGTACCGTTTTCCTGTCGCGCGTGTTAACGCCCTCACGCGCGTCCCACCCACATGCGTGCATTGCATACTATAGTTTCATACCTACATATGTGTTGCCAAGATTCTGCAGTGAGGTAATTAATGCGTGAGAAGAACGCGCGTGCGGCGTAATACATGCGACAGGAAAAGTGTTCTACTTGCCGACAGCACAGTGGGTATAAATAAGTATAGATACTTATACTTTGCCATCAGGGCCTTTTTCCTGTCGCGCATATTTACTCGTATGCATGCGACCCACCTGCACGCTTGGCACTTTTATCCTATGGTTATCTACGCACAGCACACACATAAGTCGCGAAAAGACAACAGTGAGCTAATTCATGTATAATGTTGCACTTGGGGGCATAAACCCGCGCGACAGGCAAACGCCTTTTAGTTTAGCTAAACTGTTAATTTATTATATAACCTTTTTAACAGCGAATCCTGAAGCCGTGGGGTGCGTTGAGAGATTTGCCACATTAATGTCTTTTCTACTGGTCATCATTACGTTTCCGTTTTCATTGTTTGAATGTTTTAAGGTAAGTTTACAATGTAAATTATTGTTATTATTATTTAAATCCAAAATATTAGCAGTTTGAATGTACTCGTAGCAATATACTTTTTATGAAACGGAAGAAACAAACACAAATACAGGCCAAATTGTAGCTGTTCACATCAATCGGTCACAGATGCATATATTGCTGCTCTGAAAAGTAAGTTAGAATATTTCGAAATTCAACACTAGTCACAAGACTAAACAATAATAGCATTGATTTTAAAAGCAATATGTTGATACATTTTTACCTATCATGTTTATCGGACACTTTAAGAGTTTAGTAAGCGAGTCAGTAAGTTACCTACAAAATTGTTAATGTTCCCAAAATATAATACAACAGACTGAGTAATCGCATTTGAAAAATTCTGAGTACTTCACGTTGGTAAACAGTTAACAAATGCTATACAGGCGTGCTAACAGCTTTATGTTTTGACGATAGATTTACGCGAATCGCTTGTTTTCTATAAAACGTCGGAACTGCTGCATAACATACTGTACCATATTTTACTATGCCTCACGGTCAAAATATCCTTCAACTAGAAATTATTATTAAAACAAAAAACATGAATGCTTTAAAATACCTAATTAACTGAAAAGTAATGTAGATGTCTAGCCTGTCACTTTCTATATATATAATATAAGCGTAGCAGACGAGCATGCAGTCCACCTGATGGTAAGTGGCTACTGCCGCCTATGGACGTCTGTAATCAACCCCACATAGAGATATTTCTACCTACAGATGCGCCGCTACCCCTGAGGACTAAGCTGGAACGCCTCGGAAAAGTATGTCTCCCTTACCAAACCCTTTAAAGCGGAACACAGCAGCGCCTAATATTGCTGTTATAAGGCAGAAATAGGTGTGGCGGTGGTGCCGCCGGAATCGAACCACAAAGACTTCTACTACCTTCAAAATTTAGACGAATCCAACGACCCCTACTAAAACATCCGTCATGTCATCTTGTTGGATTCACCTCATGTGTAAAAACTCATGTAGTGTGTATCATGATAATTACATGCATATGGGGCGGCACTACCGCCATGTTTGCCTAATAACAGCAATGATAAACGCTAATGTGTTCTGATTTGAAGGGTACTGTAAAAAAGGCATAGGTACTTTTTCAGAGGCATTCCAGCCAGTCCTCAGGAGTATCTGCGCATCTGTGGCTGACCTCAGGTAGGAACTTTATCTCATCTGGGGATGATTACACATGTCTATGGGCTGCAGTAGCGACTTACCAACAGGCGGGCTGCATGATCATCTGCTATTCCTATATTATAAACACATATAAAGCCATACCTCAATTACGTGTATTTTCAGGTGGTTCAAGAATTCGAGAGAGCTGTCATATTCCGTCTTGGTCGGCTAAGAAAGGGTGGCGCCAGGGGACCTGGTCTCTTCTTTGTCCTACCTTGCATTGACACATACAGAAAAGTTGATCTTCGTACAGTGTCATTCAATGTACCACCACAAGAGGTTAGTAAACAATTTTATGTAAAACCTTTTTGGGTATATAGTCGTATTTTCAGTCGGTATATAAGAACAGGGAACAAGAATAACAGTAATGGACATCATCTTGAACAGAACAACACAAGGTAGTAAATATATTACTCCGCCTAAGGATTAAATGAAAACAATTTAAATACCTCTGAGTTTCAAATTTATGTGTGTATTAGAAATTAATTATCACTTGCTTAAACGGTGAAGGAAAACATCGTGAGGAAACCTGCATACCTGAGAGATTTATAAAAAAAAATCTTAAAGGTATGTGAAGTCTACCAATACGCACTTGGCCAGCGCGGTGGACTATGGCCTAACCCTTCTCATTCTGAGAGGAGACCCGTGCCCAGCAGTGGGACAGTAATGGGTTGATGATGATGATGATGATGATGAATTTAAATACCTATTTTAATAATTTAGTCTTACTATAAGTAGATGTTTTTTTCTTAATTTAGGTACTAAGCCTACAATTTAAATAGTTTTACGCCAGTTCCGTTTACTTGAACCCAGAGACTTCAACTATACACTGCTACTATAGAGAGCATAAGCCTCCCTTAACTAATTTATCGATTGCCCACAGACGGACCTTCATGCACAAAGTGATAAGATCGATATTCTCGTTGATTAGGCCGAAAACATAAAACATTACGGCGCCGTAGAATTCTCCGGCGCCGTGGGTTACACCAGCGCACTGAAATTCGACAGCGCGGCGCACGTAACATTTGTGTTTTCAGCTTAATTGTCATTATAATGCGAACTGTCGGGTCGACAATGCTTTTTTAATTCTATAGGAGTAGTAGACGAGCATACCGTCCACCTGATGGTAAGTGGATACTGCCGCCCATGGACATCTGTAATCAACCTTAGATAGGATTAGATATTCCTACTTGAGGTCGGCCATAGATGCGCCGCTACCCCTGAGGACTAACCTGGAACGCCTCGGAAAAGTATGCCTTCCTTACCACACCCTTTCAAACAGAACTTAACAGCACTTAACACTGCTGTTATGAGGCAGAAATAAGTGTAGAGGTAGTGCCGCCGGAGTCGAACCACAAATGTTTTTACCACTTTCAAAATGTGAACGGATCCTAAACTAAACTTTGGAATTCAATTCCCCAAATGCATCAATGACATAAATTTCCAACCAATCAGAAGCATTTCCTGAAAACGTGACATTAATGGCGATGTATCCATAAATTACGAATTAATAAATCTATCATTTCTTAATGCATTGGCTTTATGCCGACAATTTTGTATAATCAACGCCCACTGGTTCTGATAAAGAGAATCGCATGCAATACCATATCACAGTATCACAATATTTTTTGAATGCCTAGCAGGGATAACAGAAATTTGGTTTTCACATAGAAATTCCATAGACATTCCATAGACAGTATTATGATGCACTAATGAACTGCTAGAAAATTTTAGATCATTCCGCCACAATGTTCTTATTAATGATCGAAGGCCACAATAGATATTTTTCATTTCTCTGAGCATTTCTAAATACTTATGATACAATCCAGATTTACACCCCTAATTTTAGTTTCTTTGTGATAACTTACAAGACATCGAGCGACTAAATCCCGTTATTAATACTCAATCTATCCAAAATTTGCTTATTAAATATATGTAACTGTATTGTTAACTGAAATAATGCAGAATAATACCAGTATCAATAAGACGCCTTTAAAACTTTAGTCGCAAAATACCTGCATGAAAATGAACAAGAATAAGAAAACAAATCTAGGAGTGATTGCTAATGGCTGATTAGATAAATAAATGGAAGATTAAAGAGTAAAGAATTCGTAGGTGGCTTCTCAAAACATAGATGAAGACAACGAAATTCAGCGCTAAGTACTTTGTAATTCCAAAAATATAAGATCCTGGAGATATTTCTGTAGTTTCATTCAAACATCAAACATTCTTTACTTTGTTTCAATTCTTAAATAGTATGATGTGTTATCAATCTGTATGTATATTATTAATCTATAGTTTTTGTATTTAAGGAGGTAGCACCCTCTGTGTTTTGACTCAGGCGGCACCACAGCCACACCTATTTCTATCTAATAACAGCAGTGTTAAGCGCTGCTGTGTTTTGTTTAGAAGGTTGAAAGTGTTGTAAAGGAGAATTGCTTTTTAGGGGCATTCCAGCTTAGTTACATAAGCATAAGTCATTTACCATCAGATGGACTGCGTGCTCGTCTGCTCTTATATTACAAAAAAAAATGAAGAACATGGACACACACACTTAGAAAATTACACAAACACCGAGACCCATAAGCAGGTATCTATATTTGTTTTAAATTTTTAAACAATGAACTTGATGATTAATGCTCTTCCCACTACGGAAACAAGTACTAGATATGGCTCGTTCATCTAAGGAGCGACCGCGTTTAGTTGAACTAATTATGTGTGAGATACACCAGAGCTATGAACACCACACTCATTAAATTAATTTATAACTTTGTATACGTCGGTAATAAAAACAATGACTATGAATGTTATCTATGACCACACTTTACAGAAAAACCTAGAACCAATATGTTGAAATTATATTTTAATATTTTGCCCGGAAGCTTCCTAGTTTGATGGCCATCGTAAAACGTCTAAGCACCAGTTCTTCTTAAAGTTGACGAGCACCCACATGGCGACGGCAAAAGGCCCAAAGAAAATTTGGGGTAAAGAAGTGGTTTAGTAGGCGATGGCAGCATTATGTTTTTCTCACATTTTATGCCCTAATTATTTAAAGCATTATCGTCATAATTATATCGGCGTAATAATGGTGGCGATTCTAGTTTGGAAAATTTGAGCGGAAAAAAATGATGTGAAATGTTTAGTTTTTAAGGGCGCAAGAAAATAATTAATTATGAAGCAAACAAAATAAGCTTGAGAAGCTCTGGTCTACTCGGCGAGGATTTGCAAATATTCTCATACTACAAAACCGTACACCACATGGCTTCCAGACAAGCCACGGCTCGAAACGGCTGGTAATGATAACAGTTAACCCAGATGTTCACCCATTCAGCTGGTCCCCGGCTAATTGATGTGGCTGTAAACATCAATCAAAGTTTTACGACGTACAAACAACGTAACGTTTCTTGTAAACCGATTGTCTTTATCGCCAATACGACGACTATTAATATCGTTTCGTCATAATACCGCTTGAATCACATTCGATCTTTAGTTACTTCAAGTGACGTGAACTTCTCATTCAGAACAATAGTGAAATGATTTCGAATTATATGATGAATGTCCAAATACGATGTGATAGTCTGTTCTACATCTGCCTGTTGCTCCAGGATATATTGCGAATATTAAAGAAAATGTATTTTTATAATAACAATAGATAGGTGGCAATGTTTAGAAAATTACTATACTTCCACATCTTATTATTAAACTTAAAATATCAAATATTAAACAATAATGCATACTTATCTTCTTACATATATTCTTATGCAAGTACTTACGTAATTTACCAAGATTGGCTTTATTATCTGATGTGGCTGAAAAAAATAATTGTTATAATACGCTATAAAAATAAATTGTTTAAATTGAATATCAATAATAAAATAAATAGTACATATTAAATTTTATTAAGTATATACAACATTTTCATTGTGTTGTGGTAACATCTACTCGTATAAAACTTGTATATTGATTTAAATAATAAAAAGCGAAATGAATTACCACAGCATTAATTCCGTTTTCTTACAAAATTCGTTTAAATTACAAATTCGTTTTCACACAAATAAATTGAATATCATAATTCCAGCGAAACAATGTTTATTTAAACGTGTCGAATATTACTGTACCGAGAACAGACGACTCGCAGATCTGGCCTCATTTAGTCTCGATTGATGCCCAACGATAATAAATCTTGCCAGAATCGAGATCCACACCGCTGAAATGCATTCCAGACAGGAAGGATTTCAATCCCCTGCGTTAAATTTTAACGTGTATTTTCGTTCGCTATTTAAAATCTTGAGAAATGTAATCGTTTTTACCACGCTTTTATTAGCTTGACTTGTATGTATGTATGCATGTACGAGTATGTATGCATACTATGTGTGTATACGTACATAGTATGCATACGTACATGTCTTGTACATTATTTTTAAACTAATTCTGTATTTCGGAAAAGAACAATAAAATACCATAATAGTTGTTATCAAGCAGTCTACTCTTTAAGAACAGTAACATAAATTGTCAATCATGTTCTTCTTATATATTACGATTTTTCACTTTTTAATTTTATTAGTTACTCATAATTGTAAAGCGTGTTCTTTTTAACTATAATTTATTTTTAATGAAATAGGTTTGTACCGGAAAAAATAACTGGGATTCGACTCAGTTAAATATTCAAAGCATATATTTGTTAACCCCTACATATAAACAGGAGGGTTCTGTATATACGCTTAAATCTAATAGCCTACGAAAATACGATGAGACGACCCGCGTGGCGAAGCGGTCACCATACCGGTCTGACGCGCAGAGGGTCCCAGGTTCGATCCCCGGCCAGACAGAAATCTAAATGATGAATTTAGGTTTCTGTTTCTGGGTCTGGGTGTTTGTATATTATCTTTGTGTGTGTACAGTGCACCCACTATACAGGGAATCCTAGTGTGGGGCTGTGAGTGTAGAAAGCGTTATTATTAGCGTTAAATAATCCCCATGCTCAAATACAGAGATGTATTCCAATTTATATTGTCAGCCGTTAAACCACATAAATGGTAATGTTTTGCAGCGTGATCCCAACGCAAAAATGTTCGTAGCACATGATTATGAATGAATGAATAACAAAGTTTCATATTAAAAACAAATGTCCTAATATTTATGGTCAAACTGTGTCCGAATAGGTTACATATACTTATAGTATCAGATAAAGGATATTTATACATATATAGGACGTTCAGTAAACCAATAGATTCACTCAGAGCGGGATGTTTCGCATGTGACATTTACCAAGTTCGAATGTCGTGGGAAAATCTGTATTCCCATCAGTTTACATGTGAGACAATTTTGCGAGACGCATGGCTAGTTTGTAGGTACAAAAATGGCAATTGCGCATGCAGTGTACCATATTGATCACTAGCACCAATGGACATCCACAACCTACTCCAAAAAGAACAGGAATTATATCGTCTTTTATCTGAAGCTAAGCATAGAGGCATTGCCACTCCTGCGTGCCAAAAGGTTGCCTTTTGATAATACATAAGTCAGTTTGTATTCACATTTTTTCACCGAACTACTTGCCTGCTAATGTATATTTGAAACAAATAAAGACTCGGCTTAAATATATGTTATATTAAAATTAATTATTAAACATTAAATAGTTTGTGGATATGAATGCCAGACAATAATATTTTTTTCATACTTTTAACGCATTTTTTACGTGATCGATTTTTGTCTTTTTAACTTTAACCCTATACTTGACCTTGTGCACTTAAATGCACGTTTGAATCAGATTTTTTTCTTGGAAAATGCAACATCGAATCTTATTAATAATAACTCAAAGCGACTTAGCAAACGTTTCTTTACGTCAGAAAATGAAATCTATATCTGTCTCGTTCACACATTGTCAGTGGTAAACAAAATAGCGAGCCGTCGGTCAGCGCCTGCGCAAAGCTCTCTAAATATCTTATTTTATCTGAATTAAATTAAGTTATATGTATGAAATTTATATAATTTTACTTTCTGCAAGCTTTATGCATTTTTTTGGTGATATTAGTTTGAGATATAATGTTTTGAATATATAGTAATTCATGACTTTTGTTATGTGTGCATTAAAATGCACACTACCAACGACATACACTATTACTGTTTGTCAATATTGTGTCTTTAAATGCACATTGCCAACTTTGCTACTATATACTAAGGTTCTGCACCCAAGGTAGGGGTAGGGTAAACAAGGTTCAGAAAGAGTTTTTTTGTTATAATGCATGACTGCAATTCATATTTCCCCCCTTCCACTAAATTCCCAGTCCTTAGCTTGCAATATTTTTCTTTCAGATGACTGGAGGCCGAAAAATTCTAGCTTTGGTGTCCAAATTGCGTAATTAAATCTGATGTAGAATCCAGCAAATCTTAGAAAGATGAATTCGAGATGTGTAGGTCTCATCAAGACGTCTCTGAACTCAAGTCCTGTCGAATCAATAGCGTCTTCTGTCAAAAATGTAAACATCTCCAATAATGATGCCTCGAAAACATCTGCAATATCAATCCCAGATAAGACCAAATTCCCACTTGAGGTCGGCCATAGATGCGCCACTAGCCTTGAAGACTAAGCTGGAATGCCTCAGAAAAGTATATCTTCTTACCACAACCTTCAAACAAGTGGAATAACGTCCAGTCATATGCTCAAATTCAATACAGCATTATAACGGAAATATGGATGAAGGTCTAAACAGACATATCGCTTTAAACCGTACAGATGTGATAGGCCATTGTTAGTATTGTCTTCACAGATTTTGGACATCTTCGTTTGTAATTCTTGGTTGCTGTTTCGTCATGAGAATAGTGGTAAACAAAAATTATTGCCACTCAAAAAGTTTCGAGTCGCTTTATTTGGGAATCTGCGTTTTTTTTTGGTGGAGGTCTTCTAATCTCTCAACTCAACTAAAATATTTCAAAACTTTTGATATGCCATAGCTTCTGAGACTTTTATCTTTAGTATTTTCGAAATATATGATATTTATAATAAAACACGTCACTTTTGAAGACAGTAGAACGACTGATTTATTGTTAACTAAAAGTTACACACAGTTGTACATAGATGGCAGCACTAGTTTCATATTTTAGATATTAACATTACAACATCCCCACTATATCTAATAATATGCCGAAACTAAAAATTAAACAATTTGCACACCTAACATATCTAAAAATTTATAATGTTTAACCGAACATAAACTTTTGGTGAAAAAATCTGCAGGCATTTCAGCCGTTGGTAAATACTTAACATTCACAATATTATTTGCTACACATTCTCTACAAAAATGATATCTAATGTCTATGTGCTTGGTTCTTTTGTGGAAAACTGGATTAACAGTCAACTTTTGTGCACTTTGATTGTCATTAAAAATATCAATAGTATAATATTTTTGTGTAATTTCATATAACAAATTTCTTAAGTAAACTCCTTCTTTGCAAGCTTCTGTAATTGCCATGTATTCTGCTTCACTACTAGACAGCGCAACAGTTTTCTGTTTTTTTGTTTCCCATGATATTACACAGCCTGATAAAGTAAAACAGATTCCAGTGTATGATCTCCTATCAATTTTGTTCCCTCCCCAATCAGAATCTACAAAACCTTCCAACATTGAGCTTCCTTCAGCTGAGTACTTCAGACCGTAACTTCTAGTATATTTTAAATATCTCAATAATCGCTTTATATAGGCACAATGCTCTTTGGAGAAACAGTTATTAAATTTACTTAAAAAGGCTACTGCATATACAATATCAGGTCTCGTCAATACAGCCAGATACATTAAACTTCCTATGATTTGCTGATATGGAAAATTATCTATACAATGCTTATTATTAGATAAATTTAACTTAAGCTCCATTGGTGTTCTAACAGGTTTGCATTGACTCATATTAAACTTATGCAACAGCTGATCAATATAATCTCTTTGACTTAAGGTCACTGTTTGCTCAGATTTATTAACATTCACATTTACTCCAAGACACTTCTTTATTTCTCCCAAGTCTTTAATTTTAAACTGACTAGTTAACATTTGCTTCAATTTTTTTGTCTCAGAAATATCATTTGAAAAAATAAAGAAATCGTCAACATATAACGTTACAATAGTTCTCAATTCACCTTGCATTTTTGTATACATACATGGTTCTATCTTCGATTGAGTATAATTCATATTTAATAAACACTCATCTACTTTCCTGTTCCATGCTCTTGACGACTGTTTTAGTCCATAAATGGCCTTTTTTAGTTTAAGAATCTGACCATTCTTAGGTTTTTCAGAAAAACCTTTTGGTATTTGCATATAAATACTTTCCTCAAGAGTACCATTCAAGAAAGCAGTTGTTACATCTAGATGTGTAGTACTTAAACCTAGTTTTACTGACAATGCAAAAAGTAACCTCAAAGTGGTATGTCTCACTACTGGAGAAAAAGTTTCCGTAAAGTCCACACCTTCGATTTGCGAAAAACCTTTAGCTACTAATCGCGCACGAAAACGAACTTTATTCTCACTATCATATTTTTTACGAAGCACCCACTTGCACTGTACAACTCTACCATCTTCTGGAGCATCACTTAACTCCCACGCATCGTTGTCTTTAAAACACTGTAACTCCTCTTGCATTGCCGACTGCCACTGCTCCCTCTCCGGTCCATTCAAGGCATCATGTACTGACAAGCCAGCCGCATCATCATATGTTTTACTGTCAACACACAGGTTAGAGAACCCAAATCTCTCTGGTGCCTTCCTTGTCCTTGTAGACCGCGATTGTGGGCTTTTCGTTTGAACCTCTTCGTGTGTGCTGTCTGCATCCTCATAATCGCTTGGAACATATGTCTCATCATCAGACTGCAAAGTGTTTAAAAAACTTTCAGAGTCATTTTGACAGGATGTTGACATACTCTTATGTTGCTCAGGCGAACTTTGGCTAGATCTTGATTCGGGATCATCAGACTTCTCTCTATCCCCCACTGAATCAACATTCTGAGCTTGCACTTCGATGAGGTGCTCAGGATTTGATTCCTTCTCAATGATGATCACGTCTCTACTGGTTGTTACAGTCTTTGTTTCTGGATTGTATACTCTGTATCCTTTTATATTGTCTGGATATCCAATGAGAATACATTTGGACGACTTCTTGTCCCACTTCTTCCTCTTTTCTTTTGCAATATGGACCATAACAGTGCTTCCAAAGATTTTTATATTACTTATATCAGGTTTAGATCCAGTCCACAGCTCATATGGGGTTCTATTGTTTAATGCTGCTGCCACAATTCGATTCTGGAGATACACTGCAGTGTTAGTGGCTTCAGCCCAGAACTCTTTGCCTAAACCTGCATCAAATAATAGACATCTGGCTTTTTCTACTATTGTACGATTGAATCGTTCGCACAATCCATTTTGTTGAGGAGTGTATGGATTGGTCTTCTGATGTTTCACGCCAAAACTATGCAGGTAATCTTCAAATTATTTGCTACAGAACTCCAGCCCATTATCACTTCTTAATACTTTGATTGTTCTTTTTGTTTCATTTTCCACTTGAGCTTTAAAAATCTTGAAATACTTCAAAGCCTCATTCTTGTGTCTTAAAAAAAAAACAAATGTCATCCGACTATGATCGTCAACAAACAACAAGAAGTATCTTGAGCCACCTATAGACACATTCTCCATAGGTCCACATATATCCGTATGGACAATATGTAGTAAGTTACTGCTTCTCTGACCAGTGCTCTTGAACGGTAACCGGAATTGTTTACCTTCACAGCATGTCGAATAGGAAGATTTGCTAATGTCAACTTTTTCATCAAGTGACATACCTTGGACGGCGTTCTTCATCTGATTCAAATAATCTTTATTTACGTGTCCTAATCTGCGATGCCATGTTACTCCTGACACAACTGATGCTGCTAAATTAGGTTGTTTTAGCAGATTAACCTTATACACACCATTGACTAACGCTGCTGTGGCGACCAAGTCATTCTTTTTGTTGTAAACTGAGCAACCACATTCGTTAAAAGAGATATTGTTACCATTCATTATCAATTGGCTTACTGATAATAAGTTTGTGGTCAGACTTGGTACACATAATACGTTGCGTACCTCAATGTCGTAATCGTGATTTTCTGTTGTAGTCGTAATTTTCACATCTCCAGAACACAATATTGACACCTTTTCATTGTTAGCAACAATTATTTCTCTGTTTTGTTCATATTGTGCATTCATAACCCAACTTTCATTGGTTGTGAGGTGTACACTTGCGCCCGAGTCGATATACCATTCATCTTTGTTGAAGTTTCCACTCAAAAACACTGCGCTAAAAGCATTTGATTGCATTCTCTCCTTATTTTTCTGATTTGACAAGTTATTTTCGTTTTTACACTGACTTTTGTAGTGGCCGATTTGTTTACAGCGATAGCATTTTATCTGTTTGACATTTGACATATCAGTGCTACCAACATTACTTTTTCTGGCCATAGACAAATTTGTGTTGTTTTTCTTTTTAGACTGAATAGCAAATGCACCGCTAACTTCACTCTCTTCATGACTTGCCAAATCCATATCCAACAGTTTTGTTTTGATGGAGTCTGCCGTTATAGGAATGCCGGAATGCTCTATTGCCATGATCATAGGGGAAAATCGATCAGGCAATCCCGCTAATAGCAATGATCCTGTCCATAAATCGTTGATTTCAAAACCTGTTCCGCTGAGTTTCTGTGCTGTATCAATAATCTGCGTCACGTAAGACGTCATCGAACTGCAATTCTCTCGGCGAATCGAAATCAAATTTCTTAGTAGACTTATCCGTCGTGAAAATCCACTGTCATCGAATAATTGTTTCAGCTTCTCCCATAATTCTTTGGATGATGAAACATTTTTTACGTGAACGTATAATGACGGGTCAATCGTCATAATCAATTTCGCCCTGATTTTTTCGTCATCTGCGGTTTTTATTTCTTGATTTAATTCTGTCTTGACACAATGTTTCATGCCTTCAAGAATTAAAAAATTCTCCGCCGCGAAACACCATTCACTGTAATTATCGCGCCCCGTAAGCTTCGGTACATTGACAAGATAGTTAGCAGTCATTTTGCGATGCACTTAATCTTATACCCTGCGATAATACGGCAAAATCACAACAGTTTGTCACTATACAATTCTATCACGTCCTTTTCACTGGATAATATTGCAAAAAACTACTATTTTCAACGCGAAATTATAAGCGTAAGGCCCATAACCTATAATAAAACACGTCATTTTTGAAGACAGTAGAACGACTGATTTATTGTTAACTAAAAGTTACACACAGTTGTACATAGATGGCAGCACTAGTTTCATATTTTAGATATTAACATTACAACAATATTTTTTATGTTTTTTAATTATTTCTTAGTTTAGTGAGTACTTGGCGGTGTGCATTTAAAGACACATTTTTTTTTCTTGTGAACCTGGCAGTGTGCACTTAAAGACTTCCCATACATATACAGACATACTATATCCTGAAAACTGAAATTCAAAGATTTTTTATTTTATTTTTCCTAGTATCCTTATAACCCAATTAACGCAGGGAAGTAGCAAAAGTATATTTTTTTTACGATAAAATTCTCTGCCAAGTATAGGGTTAAGTAGAGTATTTTTACTATCGCTTAATTTCAAGCACTGGGATGGGCGACTAATGTGACTAAACTTTGGGTATTTCCAGGTCCTCACCCGAGACTCGGTAACGGTCGCTGTCGATGCGGTTGTGTATTATAGAATCAAGGAACCCCTCAATGCAGTGGTTCGTGTGGCAGACTACAGGTGAGCGATCGCTTACCATTTACTTTGTGAAAGGTAATTTATTAAAGGTACGTGATCGCTAAAACGATTTATTAAACTTCAAAATAAATGCATTTTTGATTATCTCGCTTATGTAACATTTAGGCAATAAGTTACAAGTAGCAACGGAATAGTGCCGGAAACAGTTCTTGATTTATTTGTAAATAATGGTGTTCTGTTTATTGTTGGTGTTATGGATAATATACGAATACAATACCCATGCCTTACCTGACCAACTAATGTAACATAGTTAAAATTATCCGGCCGGCACGGAAAGCTCAAATCTTCTTCAAACCGACTGGCATTGTGACCTACATTTTTTATTCATGATTTCCTTCCATGAATCCTTGCATCATTATATTTATATTTATACGTTAGTTATTTTTTTACTGTCCTCATCATCATTATCAACCCCTTACTGTCCCATTGCTGGGTCTAAGAATTACACGTTTAAGGACTTTTTTACGAACTTTCCGGTGTCTTGCCCATATTTTCGATCAACGTTAACACAAGTCATAATTAATTTAAGTATAACACACACATAACTTTGAATTAGCAGAACCTGGAATTTAAACCTCGGACAAATCGATTGAGACGCCGCGTATTAACCACTGGGCTATCGTCGGTTTTCTGTTTTACAGTTTTTTTTTATTACCATATAAATATTGTATACTTTTTCTTTCTTTTATGGACAAGAGTATGTCCACAATAATTCAAATACTAAGTGAGTATAAAATTTTCGAATTCTAGTGAGTCAACCCGTCTCCTGGCGGCGACGACGCTACGAAACGTGCTGGGTATGCGGGACCTGGCGCAGCTGCTATCAGACCGGGAGGCCATCAGCCACATGATGCAGGCGAACTTACACGAGGCCACCGACCCCTGGGGCGTCGAGGTGGAACGAGTCGAGATGTAAGAAATTGTTTTCAGAAAAAGATTCTTAAATTTAGATATTATAAAAACAACTGGAAACAGTCGATTTTCAGACAGCTGAAGAAATTATTTTAAGATACCTAAGAAAAATCTCCGTAACCTTTAAAAATAAATGGGTCTATCCATTTAAGAGTTATACAAAGACAGACAAACATACTTCGCACTTTTCGTCACTATCGTCACACATTCACCAGCTTACTCCCCAAATCAAGCGTGCATTGGAAGTTTCACTTCAAAAATCCTTTAAAACCAATAAAATTATAGTACAAGTAAGTATAGTATAATAAAGTAGAAAGTGGTAGAACCCTTTGTGGTTCGACTCCGGTGGCACGACCGCCACACCTATTTATGTGTCATAAGAGCAGCATTAAATGCTGTTGCGTTTTGATCTGAAGGGTAAAGGATTTGTGGCAAGGGAGGCATTCTTTTCAAAGGCATTCCAACGTAGTCTTCTGGTTTTCCAACTACCATCAGGTGGATTGCGTGCTCGTCTGCTACTCCTATACAATAAAAAAGTATTCTCTATTTTAACCTTTAATAGCAAGGATGTCCGGTTGCCACTTCAACTGCAGCGGGCGATGGCAGCCGAGGCTGAGGCGGACCGGGAAGCTCGAGCGAAGATCATCGCAGCTGAAGGAGAGATAAAAGCCTCCAAAGCGCTCAGGGAAGCGTCCCTCGTAATGATCGACAATCCCATGGCGTTGCAGGTATTTTTTATAACTCATACACTAAAAGGAATGTGTATAATAAACGAGTAATAGTAAAGGAGATGTTTCAAAATGTATGGGCTCCCGGCCACCTTTTGTACACTATACTAAAAACTAAGAAAACTTGCAAAGAACAATTCGTAGGGGTTCATTTTCTTCAAATCATGTTCGTTTAATTTAAAAAACAATAATTTACACTTAAACTTGCAACACAACATCATGGCGGTAGTGATTACCGTAATAATGTCATCTGTCATCTTATTTTAACTTACTATATACATTATATACTTTTTAATTTATTTTTTACGCGAATGGGAGTAGATATATAAATATTTTATTGTATGTATTGAGAAACAATGCCTATATTTGATAAACATTAATTATATTTACTTTCATAAATCTTGACTTAAAACAAAAATACCAAAATATGTACTTCTATACCAATTTATTTTAGTTAAAACATTTAAGTGTGTAAATAAAACAACTTTAAGTACACATTTGATAATATTTTACTTAGATACATTATTTATTCATTTTCAATATCTTCCCTTATCAATATTTTCGTCCAATCATGTAGCAGGTTCTGTAATATCCTGTGACGAGCTCAGCCCAAACATCAAACAATGGTCATAATGTGAGCGCAACTACCTACGAGTAAGGTTCGTTGCCCAGCGATGCAGTTGCAATAATAACTGATTATTTTGTCATCCCAAGAATGTCCTTGTCTTGCTAATGTAATTATCTAAAAAAAGAGAAATGTAAAAAGATTAGCTTCTCTAGTTTAAAATTATTAACGATTATTTCACGATTAATACAACTAACTGATGTATATTTTACCTGATGATATTGAATCCTTGTCAACACAATCCACAGCGATCGCACGAAAATCACAAGAGTCCATAAAACATAAGCTGGGTAAACAAGTAAGGCTTAGTAAGGTAGAATCACTCCAAAATCGTAAGCAGCACAGAGCAGAAACATATTCAGGATTAAAATGGAATCTTCTCATCAGTACATATTTATTCAACGTTTACATTGGAGTTCACTGTTGTATAATATGTATATATCCACTTTTACACATATCAAATTGACAACTTCTTCTTTTTTAATTTGACATGTCACTTACATCTATAAAACCAGATACCATTTAAAAGATGGTTTTGTTATTATTATTATAAATAATTAATTAAATTCAGAAATAATGACGGGATACCCAAAACAAAAGCCAGGTTGTAAAGTACTAAGGTAACAATAACTTTACGACAAAAACAGCGAAATACAGAATTACCGACATCCAAAGAGTATAGTAACCTATGTGTGGGGTACACATAGGTTCCCTGACCGACATCGACAGTTTTGAAAACTTGACATTGACAGTATTCCGCCATATTTAATATTTCAATGAGGAATGCTTATTTTAAATATTTTTAAACAGGAATACTTTAGGTTATCAAAATATATGTGTATTTTTCTTCAATTATACAAATTATTCGTGTTTTTTAGATATAGTGTACATGAGATGGCCGAAAATGAAACATCTCCTTTTGAAATCTTATATAATGAATCATATAAAATTTAGTTTTGGTAACGAAAAAAAAATATATTGTTACGATTTTAATACATAATATTATTATGTCGACGAGTCTTTATTAACGTCTGTTTTTAATAATCGAACTATCCAATATTTTGCTTACCAAAGATCGATATTTGATAATTACTTCATACTAGAAATTGTCAAATTCCGAACTTTTGTTAACTAAACATCTCAGGGGGGTTAGTAACCCCATCTCTTAAAACAATATTATTTTAATCATACGTTGAAATTTCGTACCACGACCTCGTTAAAGTAAGATTGTTTTTATAATATTACAATAAGCAAGTTTGTATTATGTGGGTCGAAATTATTTATTCTTTTTATTTACGGAAAATTTATCTTTTAAGCAAAATATGACAATTTTAGTTGGTTTTATACAATGGATAAGCGAAAAATGAATAAGGGTTTAAGTTTGTTTAACTGCGTTAACTGCGTATGACGGAATACAATGAGGACCATGGTGCGAGAGAGATAACACTAGTTTCGATGTCTCGTTTCGTTTTGGATAAGGAATAGACAAATTACTCATTTTTTACATCACTCGCCAGGAATAAAACAAAACAGTTTTAAGGAGGTCGTGGTATGAAATAAAATTATGTTGATACAATATTGAAACAAAACTTTCCTGAACTATAATGATTTTTAAAAGATGGTGGTGGGCTCCCAGAAACAGTACTCTGTATGTTGTAACATAATCCTTAACCATATTAATATACTTTACAATCTCCTTCCAGTTACGTTACCTGCAGTCTCTAAACACGATATCCGCAGAGAAAACGTCAACAATAATATTTCCGTTCCCTATGGACTTCTTAAAGTCGTTTATGAGCGGAGGGACATCCAGCGCTCCAGCCACGTTACCCATGTAAATAATAATCAGGGAATTTTTAATTTTAAAGATAAATATAAGCAATATTATACTATTTTAATTAATTACTGATGTTTCATTTTGAATTAATTTGCCGAATTGATTAAAAACTAATTTATTACAGTTCAGAACGTAAGTATAAGTTTTCTGAAGCCCGCTCCACATCTCGCGAGAACGCGAGAAATACTCGATTCGTATAGGCTCCACATTCTCGTTTCTCGTGCTTTGCTCGCGTTCTCGCGAGATTCTCGCGAGAATGTGGAGCGGGCTTGACTTAATAACTAACGTGAGTGAAAAAATAAGGTATGTTTAATTTTCACAATCTTGTTCCGTCACAGCTTAAAAGATGGCGCCAGGGATGCGCCGTCATATAAAATTAAGCAATCTCTCACATACCTTATACTAATAATAATGTACGATAATTTATCTATCTATTTATTTATCTTTGGTATCGTATCATTCTCATAGCCACTCTGTGCTACTGATTATCCGTCTGAATGACACCGTTAGCTGAAATGAAATTGTCATAATTAAGCAACACTATATTATAAAATGGAATCTAAACCTATAATTAATCCGACAGGTAATAAGTATACCTAGTAGTTTAAAAAACATATCATCGTCATCTTCATTATTTAAATCCCATCCTACGTCTGAGCGCGTCCCTGAGAATTAGAATTGCACATTCGACCACATTAAACAAGTATTGGTAGACGAACATCCTTAAAAATTAATCGCGTCCGCTAAAACTAGCACGATTGCATGTGCACACTCCCCTGCCAAACAATACTCGTAATACTCGTATACAGTTTTTAACACCCATTGAGTGCCGCCACCATATCGTATGTTACACGTGAGGGACGTAGCGGACGCCCTAAAGAAATTCAGGAAACTTATAATATGAGATTTTCTCACGTCATGCCTGAACTCATTATGAAACATATTATCTTCTGCTTATAGGATAGATAAAGTTTTTAATATTTTATTTATTCTTTTTGTAGACTCATTATGATCTCACTAAACTATCACTAAATAATTGATAGCAAACTTGAACTGAGATTATTTTTTTGCGGAAATTGTTAATTGCGGTTACATTATTTAAGACCTTGTATAGCATTTATTAGCACATAGTTCATAGTTATTTTTTTCTGTATGGCTATTCACGATTGTGATTAAATACTTACTTATCGTTACAATGGTTTCGTAAGTTGTTTTTGCATAATAGAAACACCTAAAGAAACTATAATATACAACACTAAATTTAAATTTGCGAATTTTTGTCTTAGCTCAAGAAATTATCTTTATAATTGGTAATAAAGTAAGATCACTTAGTTTAATAAATTACTGGATTTGTAATAATACGTTTACATTAAAATAACGATAGATTTTATTGATAGTTTCGCCATGATCTGTGCAACTGGGTCGAAATATCGACACTAAAGATATAAAAAAACTATTGTCATGAGTAGGTAACCGTTACTTAACAATTTGTTGACGTACGATGATATTCATTGAAAATTATAGATGGTATTATAAATGAACTTTACTTCCCACAGAAATTAAAAAGGAATCAAAACATGAAAAAATATTTCGAATACTTGCAATAATAGCGGTGGTTATGATCCCGCTCTTTTGGTTATTGTGTTTTAAGGTACGTCATTACTATTTTTTTATAATACGGGAGTAGCAGACGAGCATGCAGTCCACCTGGTGGTCCAAATGGCTACTGCCGCCCATGGCTTAGGATTTATATTCCTACCTGAAGTCAGCCACAGATGCGCTGCTACCCCTGAGGACTAAGGTGGTACGCCTCGATAAAGTATGTCTCCCTTACCACACCCTTCAAACCGGAACACAGCAGTGCTCAACACTGCTGTTATGAGGCAGAAAAACCACAAAAGGTTCTACCACCTTCAGAATTATTGCACATGAATCAATTGTTCATCAACACAATCGTTAGTTGTTACCACACCAATTGATGCTATCGAATATCGATCGACGATAGTAGGCATGAATTAACTTCGATCATCCCTGCCCAAGTCTTCGAGGATGGTTCAATCAGCGATCGTTAATCATAGTTTTGTCGGTATTCGTCGAACAGCCAAAGTTAACACATCAATCGATCGGTATCGATCTAAAGCATCGGTCAACCGATCGAGTTTTATGTTAGTTATTAAATAGACACGTTTATTATATTTCAATTTTGTTTTAAGGTTGTTAAACAATACGAGAGAGCTGTTATAATGCGATTTGGAAAAGTAAGAAACAGTTCGCCATTAGGGCCTGGTATCATTTGTATCATACCAATTACAGATAATGTGATATTATTCGATCTTAGAACGCAATCTTTTAATCTAGGCCCTCAAGAGGTAAGTAATAAAATTATCCACTTAACATAAAATTACCTCTCTAATTCCACTCGCTAATTTTCTCAATAACGCAATATAATATTCATTTCTGTCCCCCTGCTGGGCACAGGATTCCTCTCAGAGCGAAAAGATTTGGGCTAATGTCCATTAAACTGGTCACAGTCATTAAAGCAAATTTATTTAGGTATTATTGAAATGATTGATACATTATGCATCAATTTGCTGCATCATAGGTATGATCTATGATGCACAGGAGTCAAAAAAATAAAACGCTAGTATAAAACGATTTCAGTTTCTCCATCTGTCCCATGATCGATCCCTTCGCTCCACTGAAAACCATGCTCTCCTTACTCCACTCCACTCAACATCCTTCTACAGGAAATCCTTTACTATATCCGCTATCCGTCTGTGGAACTCTCTTCCTGTAAATATTTGCAATGCTCAATCCCTTTACTCCTTCAAAAATCTGGTGAAATGTCATTATCTTCAGCTCTAACTCTATCTTTGTTTCTTTTTCTTTCCATATGCTTTTGCTATCTGTAATTTAATATCTTTGCTTATTTAAATCTTAAATCTGTCACAACTCTTTTAAATCTTGCTCCTTTCTTTTTAAATACGTATAATTTGTTCCAAAATTTGTATTTTATGCCAAATTCTACCATCTGTTATTTGCACCCTACCTATCATTCTATATTTTTTCACTTTAACTCCGCACCTAAAGGTTGCCTGGAAGAGATCGCTGCTGAGCGATAAGGCCGCCTATTGTATTTTTAAAATTATTAATTTTCCATGTGTTTTGATTCTGTTTATGGGTACAATAAAGTATATTATTATTATTATTAAAACACGATAACAATATAGCACAAAAGAAGGGAAAATACTAAATTATTGTATTAATCTTTTTTACTCCTGTAGGAGTTTCACAAAACATACTTTTCCAGATACTCACTAAAGATTCCGTAACTGTAACAGTAGACGCAGTCGTATACTTCCACGTCAGCAACCCATTGAACTGTTTACTGAACGTAGAATACCACAGGTGAAGCAAGACAATAATATTGAAATTCACATTTTTGTTCATTTTATAATAAGCAATTATGTTTTGTAATTTTAGGCGTGCAACGGAATTGCTGGCGGTGTCGCTTTTGAGAAATATATTGGGTCAATACACATTAACTGAACTGCTGGCGAAGCGAGACTCGATCAGCATCGGTGTTAGAAAGGAAATAGACAAGGGAACGGCAGAATGGGGTGTTGGAGTTGAAAGAGTTGAGATGTAAAAAAAAATATTCCGAGTCAGTAAATTAGCAAATAAGACATGTCGCTGTTTTATAGGTGTAAAAGAAATTATAATAAAATATTGTGATGTCCTATGACTAAATGAGTATAACTGCGTACAAACAAATAACATGATTTTTTTATGTGAGCTAAAACTATTTAGGTACAAGGAATAGCGAAAAATGCTGAAAGAACTTACGGGCCCAATAATAATTAAAACGGAAGCTGCATTATATCATTTAATAAAAAAACGTTCATTTTGAAAAAACTACAAGTATGGAGCATCGCACGATCAGTATGGCGTATAAAAATGAAACTGAGGAAAATAATAATGAGTACCTAAATAGTAAACTAAAGAAAAAAGATCATTTATTCTTAATTTTATTTGAACTTTGTCGATATTTTAATGGTATAATAAAAACATTGATGATAAAAATAAATGGGGAATAACCGTTTCAACAAATTTTGATAATTGAGTATAAAAACGTAGTCTGATTATTCTTATTACACATGCAATGACGCTGTGATAACGCTCGTATTGTATTTCAATTTAGTCACTAGAACTTGTTTCAACAAAGAGTGTACTTCGAAACGACATTATTTTTGTTTACCTCCAGTTCTTTCTTTATAATATGAGCATAGATTATACACTAAATATAAGGCTGAACTGTAAAGAACAGATAAAAAGTGATTTAATGAATTATATTCTTTATTGTAACATATTATATTCGTACATTTCGTAGCCTCACGTAAAACAAATTTAAGTCAATCATTATGACGGAGACATGATATTTCAGAAAAGATGTAAAACTACCTTTTGAGTTACAAAAGGCTATGGCGGCCGAGGCGGAAGGGACCCGTATAGCCAAAGCAAAGATTATTGAAGCTGAAGGTGAAATAAAGGCAGCAGAAAACCTATTGCAAGCATCTAAAGTTATGGTAGAAACACCTACAACTATACTTGTAAGTATACAAACAATTCATAAAAATATCAATCATGTCAAGGACAACAAAGAGATATTCAATGTCATCAGTATTGTTATAAAATCTTCGCAAACATTCGATTATGTTCTAGTTATACCGCGAAGAGAATAGTAGCTTCTGAAATTATAGAATGAACGGTAAAGTTATGCAATGATTAACTATTACTTTCAGTTGAAATATTTGCAAACGTTGAACTTTATTGCGGCTCAACAGAAAACTTCAATATTGTTTCCATTCCCAATGGAATTGCCAAGTCATAGTGGATATTTCAAGAAGTAAACAACTTTTTCATACGTTCAACCATAGATATATTTTACCATAGTAGTAATGTCACGAAAAAAATCTAATCCTGTGAGTTCAACTGCTACATGTCAGGTTTATTTATGTGTCACGCCTGTCAAATCAAGCATTTGCAATAGAATTGTAATTAACATGCAAATAACAGATAATAATAACAGAGAAGGGTCCCAAAATAATATACAGCACATAATAGTTCCCTCTGAAGCTGATTGTGAAACAGGTATCAAACGCGATCGAGACTATACAACTGAAGACAGAGTTTTGAGTAATCCCCGCCTAATGACACAATATAATGAAGGTATTTGAAAATTAAAATATAAATACCTTTTAAATGTACGTTTAAACGTTTTATACTTTCATTTAAAAGGAATCAGCATTCTCATAATTCATAAAGTTACACCGCGTCTGCAGGATTGGCACTTCGCGTAAGATCCAAACTTCTAGAACGTTTGGTTTGATTTGTCGAATCAAAATCCGGGATCCTATAGACGCTTGCAAACCTAGACAAACACTCTTTACACACATTTGAATTTGTGATAGTTTGTTGAGGTTTGGCGAGCATGTGGGCGCGGCATTGAATTTCCGTTATAGTATGGTATGTCATAATAAAAGACGCAAATTTCTTTAATTACAAAGATATCGAAATATTTCAGATAACAAATTAATCGAAAAAATCTTAGTGATTTTATCAATCGTACTGACTGTGGTGACATTCCCCTTATCTCTGCTTTATGTGTTTATTGTAAGTATCCAATCAAATTAAAAATGAACTTTGTGATAACGTTTTCAAGGTAATTAAGTATAAATGTTTATTTAAACAGATTGTTCGCCAGTTCGAGAGAGCAGTTATCTTGCGAAACGGTAAAGTGTACAAACAGCGTGTTTTTGGACCAGGTCTTATATTTTACTTGCCGTGTGTTGACTCTGTTAAATTCACTGACCTTAGAACTATTTGCTACGACGTTCCTCCTCAAGAGGTACTTGTTTTTATATTTATTTTAATTACAAGTAACAATATTTCCTAACACTATCATTTTTAGGCTGCCGTACGCAAAAGGTAAAAACGGAACCCTACGTCTTTGTCTAAGCCTCCGCTGTCTGTCCGTCTATCCAACTATCACAGGGCTCTATATTATTAACTGAAAATTTTACAGAGTATAATTATATAATGTTGACCGGTATAATGACAAATACTAAATATAGAAAGATTGGTAATAAATGCAGGTTTCCATACAATAAAACGCTATTTTTGGCGTTTTTCGTTTTGTCTATCGAACTGTAAAAGGTAGCGTTCAAATGTTTCCAATGGCTTTTTCATTGACAACGTCTATGGCTGCAACAATAACAAATACTAAATATAAAAAAATAAAAATTTGTGGTACGGAACCCTACGGGAGTTCGACTCGCACTTGGCCAACGTATTATATTGATATTTATCCCATTCCACAGGCTCTCACGAAGGACTCGTTGACCATTTCTGTAGATGCGGTTGTCTTCTACAAAATTGATGATCCTATATCCGCAGTTGTGAATGTAGCAAATTATAAGTATGACTCCTAATTATTTTTAGTAATACTGTATCTGTTAACTTATCCCCAATACAATAAACTTATGGGTATATAAAAATGTAAAACTTAAATATAGGGTGGCGCAAAATTATACACCCTATTTTGTTTTTGAATAACTTTTGTAGTGAATAAAAAAAGTGATTTTGAGTAATAGAAATCTTTACCTGGACCTGTAACTTTTTTTGCCAAATAGAAAATATGATATCTGTCGAGTATCTTCCACCAGCGTTGACCACCACCAAAGTAACAAATAATGTTAATCTAATGTTATGTAGAGTAGCGACACAGTACCTAGCAGCAACTACGCTTCGAAATGCGTTAGGAACCAGAAAGTTATCTGAGATACTGATAAACAGGCCAGCTGTTAGTTACCAAGTATTCCAGCTGATGAAACATTTGACAAAAAACTGGGGAATCCAAGTTGTAAGGGTTGAAATGTAAGTAGGTAACTCTATAAATTGACACAGGTAATTTCAGAAACATATGAATCATACATAGCGGTTTTGTGTATTCTATCTAATACCTACTAATAAAGTGGTCATCTTGAGATGCCCAAATTAGGAAAGATCGCATATAACATAAATATAGTTTATAACCGGCTTCGACAAAATATATCAGTATATCTTGAGTCTTGATCTTAAGTGATGGTACATGATATAAAAAAATAGAGTATTATACCTGTCGGAGAAGGACGGCTCTCATCGACATCATTGATAGAATCTATGGGTTTCGTGGGCGTTGTCATAGGGTAGATGCAGGCACAATTACAGTAATCACAGTATTTATTTATAACTTCGGATTTACAAAATAACTATACTATACTACTACTATTACTTTACAAACAAAGGATTTGAGCAGCAGGTTCAAGGTAGTGACTACACGCTCCAAAGCACAACGAAATAATGATCCACCTCGATCACGCACATCAGTTCTTATCCATGTTTCCCCACCGCGCCGCCACATACCTCGACTCCACTAGAGACCTCTTAAAGTCTCTGCTCTGATTCTAATACGAAAGCTATACAATGACTGTTAATTATAATTTAAATCAATTAACCCTTCGATTGATCAAGTACCAATAACATTACTAAAATACTAAAGTAACAGTATAGCTAAAGCTATATTAAATAACTCTGACTCTTCCTCCGACATACCTATATACTTTGCCTGCCTGGCTAATTTATCTCACACGCCAATCATTATTTACTAAACGTTCATATGAACGTTTAGTAAAAATTTTAGAATTACAATTTGAAAATTTTAGAATTACATGTAGTTATGTAATTTTATTGTTGATTTTCCTGTAACATTCAAACTTCATAATTGTTTCCTGTTAAATATTTGACGATGCACACATTTGTGTTCATAGCAAAGATATATCTCTACCTCTACAACTGCAAAAGGCAATGGCCGCCGAAGCCGAATCGACAAGATTGGCAAACGCCAAAATTATAGTTGCAAACGCTGAGATTGAAACTGCGAAGAACTTGCAGAAAGCTACAGAAATGCTGATGGACAATCCATTTTGTATGCAAGTTAGTATACCAAATACCCTGATATACTCGTATAGTTTTATTCATTGGAGATACCTTTTTATTTTGTGTCTGAGCAGTGGCGGATTTAAAAAAAATTAAGGTCTAGGCTGTACAGTTTTTGCCGCCCCTGCTTCTACAACTAGAGGTAGTTTATTGGACTAGGTAGTTTATCGGATTAGGTAGTTTGCGCTCCTGTTTTTTTTTTTTTTTTTGCTCGTCACGCCGGCTCGGTGACACGGTTCCCTTTTTTTATTTGCTCGCCGCGCCAGCTCATGATGCCGTTTTTTTTTTTGCTCGTCACGCCAGTTCAGGACACGTTTAAGGCATGAATGAACTAGCTTCCTAATTAGCAAAAAAAATTCGGTTCCCAAATTTGCCGCCCCAAAATTCTACCGCCCTAGGCTGAAGCCTACTCAGCCTGCTGGTAAATCCGCCACTGTGTCTGAGGCCAGATGGTATGTCATTAACCATGAGCGTAAAAATAATTTTAGGATCTTTATACGAATGCATCGGGCAAAAATCCCGCGTCCTGACGACAAAGTTCTAGTGACTACTAGTATTTGGTATTTCATGCGTCCTACATGCATCAGAAGGTACTTTAAACCGTCGTTCCCTTTATCGTTACCTATCATTACCATGTAGATAATAGTTAAACCTCGTGTTGAGAGTTTAAATCCTGCTTGAAAGCATGCGAATAGGTTGGTCTCTAGTCCATTTTTGCCTTCACAAATGCGCATCTCGTAGCAGTGATAACCTAGTGGTTGAAACGCGGCCTCTCAATCAAGGGGTCCTAGATTCAATTCCCTTTGATTTTTCAAAATTATGTGCATATTATAAATTTAATATCCATTTTCTTAACGGTAAGAAGAAATCGTGAGGAAACCTGCATATCTGAGAGATATTTAAAAAAGTTAAAGATATGATATGTATCAATTCGCACTTCACAAGACAAGTGCAGTGGACTATGTCATAATTCTTGTCATTCTGGGAGACTGACAGACAGCGATGAAATAATGATACAATCCGCACCGAAATAAGTACCTACACCATAATCGTGTACCTACTTTCCATGCAGCCCATCAATTATAGGGAAAAACGAATGTCCAGTAGTAAGACATAAATACAATTAAGTATATTAAATTAAACATTTTATTTCAGCTCCGTTATCTACAATCGTTGCAAATGGTTGCTGGCGATAATACACACACTATCGTTATTCCGTTTTCAGTAGATACGTTTAAAAACATATTTACTAAATGATTTTAATACGGCATTGTATTTTTTTAATAATTGGTTTTACTTATTTGATATAAAGGATAATTAATAAAACAAATTTAATTTGAAATTCTTTATTTATCAGACTCACAAAACAACAGAGATACTTAATAAATAGTCAACAAACAACAATCCTAGCCTATAACAAATATGGTCTTTAGGAAGGATACTGACTAGGAACATTTACATGTACCTAATGTGTGTAATGTTATTCTGCTATTATTAACTTAAAAAGCGTGGGAAGGTTTTTTTTAAATAGAATATGGGGTGATCTATAGCAGGCTTTTTTGTAATATGGCAGACGAGCATGCAGTCCAACTGATTATAAGTGGCTACTGCCACCACAGATGCTCCGCTACCCCTGAGGACTAAGCTGGAACGTCTCGGAAAAGTATGTCTCCCTTACCACACCCTTCTAACCAGAACGCAGCAGCGCTCAACACTGCTGTTATGAGGCAGAAATAGGTGTGGCAAAAGTGTCGCCGGAGTCGAACCACAAAGCGTTCTACCACCTTCATACTTCTATATATAACAAAATAATGCCTGCCTTCAACCGTTGAATAATTTTCGCTTACCAAAGATATTGGTCTTTGACAACTAGCGCTTACTAGAATTATCAAATCTTTGGTCGACAATAATTAGACAGATTGATAATTAATAACGGGTACAACACTCCACTTGACAATCACTAGTATATTGTACAAATTACAACCAGACCAATGTAACTAAAACGCTCATCTCTAATGTAATGTTCAGAAACTGTTAGTTTGCATGTGAATCCTCTCAGTCAGTACCTAACTTTACTTGTAGAATAGATAACGTTCATCAGGACTAGTTCACGTTCTAATATTCCCTAGACTCGTCTTGCTGCACCTGAGTGTACCGTACGGGCGCCTGGGCCTGTGGTGGGGGCTTCTTATGAACCACTGCCTGTAAATATCATACAGAGTTTCACTTTAGTATTTGGAGTCGAGAACTTTTGTTCTGTTTGAAGGTGTGTAAAGGAGAGTCTCTTATAAAATGAATTCTAATCTTCCAGTTAGCAATGTATTTGTGACTGACCTCACTAGGTCTCTAATCTCATATTGTCCATGGGCTCTATAGTATCTATTCGGAATTATATGCGCATAAAAAATAATTACCATTTACCTATCGGAGAAAAAATTGCCAATATGCACGCTTGCGAGATCTGCATATAGTTCCCAAAGGTGTCTGAAATGTACCATGTCACACTTGGCCATAGTGGACTCTGGCCATAGTGTAACCCTTAGTCTTATTTTAGACCACATCATCTTGCACATACCGGAAGTAGCTTAGCACAGAACTAAATTCATGTACCAGTGAACCTGCTTATGGGATTTTTGATGTAACAAAAAATAAATTAAATTTTGTCTAACCCGGTTGTTTCTCGTAAACGAATTAAAGAGAATGAAATAGGCACTTCAAACAATATGCCGGTTCTAAAAAAATGTTGAATCAACTAAATAAAAACATTACGTTGCATTTCGGTAAAAAAGATGAAGTCATATTTTATTTGGTAGCATCCGAGGCAAGAATCCGTCATGGTACAACGCTTACATTATGTAACCAATTATGTATAAATTCATCATCTTTGTCGGTTTTCGCTTATATATTTTCTATCAGCGCAACTCAATCGGAACTGAATAAACACTTCCACCTAAGGATATGATAATGGCTGATTAGATATCACTTACATCGAGGTTATATTAATCATACTCGCACAGTAGGTAAGTATGATTTATAGGTAGTAACCGATTTTGATATAATCGGCAACATGTTGAAGATACAATGTACCGACGATTATGATAATAAAATGTATACAAGTAAGAAAAAAATTGCCTTATACGTTTGTATAAAAATAGTATTAACTATAGAAAATTAGTTTTTAACAGATGTTTAAAGTTAAACAAACGCGGGATGAACAAGCCTGTTATATTATCAGTTAACATAAGGATTAATTGAACGACAAAAAAATATATATTGAAAAAGCTTCAGTGCCACACGTTCCCGCAGCACAAGTATCTAAATACGAAGGCGATGTCCACTAAGATCCATTGTAAAAATCCATTGATGGATCTTTTTGCACTTTTTTGTCCACTTTAATCCATGATACTACGAATAGGTATTGTAGATATTTAATCTAATATACTTTGAATTAAATATTCTTATTTTGACAAAGTAACTTGTAACCACCGTTTTTGTTCAAGCATAATGCAAGTTTAATTCGAATTTTCATAAGCGAAGATCACCTTACCTGGAAACCGTTTTTGGGATCAGCCGTGTAGCGGACGAGACGGATAGAGCCGTCGGGTTCGACGAGGGAATATTCTCCACGCACTACGTCACCCTCTCGATTTTCCTGATGTTTCTGAAGGTTGCCGGTGTGTGGGTCTTCAACTCCATACGCGTAGTGGTAGTCGGGCTTAGCCTGGTTGGTGAATGAGTTGCTTTAATAAATCATGATATTAGTCACAAATGTCGGTAACAGAGCAAAGGAAAAGAAGAAACCTTCCGTGAGCAGGTACAAATATTATAGTGTACAAATGTGAGAGCACCACACTTACGTCCTTTCATAATATTTGATCTATTGTTTATGCCTAAATATTATTTCTGCCTATTATAACAAAACGTTTAATAGATTGAAGTATGATTAACGGGCGTAAATAGTGGCTTACAGTGACAGCGACAATCTCCAATAAAATATTCTGTGTAGTTGTGCCAGCCGAATTTAAAATCTAAATATCACAGAAGCGTATCTTTTTGTTTTGTCATGTATTCATCATGTATTATGGCAAAGACTGAAGGGGCACTTACATAAATCTGAACTAGACGAGGGACATAAGAGCATGCACAATCAATATGAAACACATTCGCCATTTATATAAAATACATAAAAATCTCACCACGTAATCGACGGTTTTCAAGCGGGCGTATTTAGCAGTCTCTGGATGTATCTTGCCAGTTTTGTGGTCATACCCGTAACTAGCGTGCTGCTGGGCGGGGATTCCTTCCGCGGCGGGGACTTGGACCTCGATTATCTTACCACTGACGGGCCCACTAAAACGGTTCCACGAGTACCCTCCAGGTGCGTTGTTGCTCGATGCAACAGCTGCCACAGCCAGGAGTGCGAATGTCTAGAAAAGTGTTTTTTTTTTTTTATAATATAGGTGTAATAGCGCATGCAGTCCAACTGATGGTAAATGACTAGTGCCACCCATGAACATCTGTAATCAACCCCAGATAAAATTTGATTCCTTCTTGAGGTCGACCACAGATACTCCGCTAACCATGAGGAGCAGGCATGCCTCGGAGAAGTATGTCCCCTGTACCATACCACACCCTTTAAACAGAACAATGCATAACACTGCTGTTCTTAGGGAAAATAGGTGAAGCAATGCTACCGCGATCGAACGAAATGATTGCAATGGGTCACTAAACTTAGACGAGGCTTCTCAATTTATACCTCGTATGGAGAGCAATCCACTTGTGCTGACTACAAATGTCACTTCACTCCTGTTTGAATTTGGTAACATGTAACTACAGCTGTATTAGCAGTTTGGTCAGACAGTAGACAGGTCAACATACACGGTGTGTTCTATGATATGAAAAGATTATTAGACAAATTACAAGATAAAAGTGGAAGTTGACAAGCATGTTTCCACCAAAAACGCAGTCGGTAAAAACTGGAACGGCCTTCACGGTCAAGTGGCGATGGACTTACACAATGCCAATGGCAATGAAAATTACGAGGAAAGTTTATTTAGAGCACGAAAGTTTTATACAAATCTCTTTTACTATTAAAAGTGAAGAGTGAAATTATTATTATTTTTTAATTTTGTCGGATTGTCGGGAGAATTTTGGTAATTTCTAATGTAAAATAGTATTGCTCAGCTTCATAAAATAAAGCAAAAATAATTGATTTATTTAGTAGATATTTTATCCATTGCATAAATTAAATTATAAATATTTCCCCTACTTAATTTAAAAAATATATTTTAAAATCGTAAACTTTCATTTTAAGAGCCCACGAAAACTAATCTTAATTTTAAAAAATATATTAAAAAAAAACACTTTTACAAGTACCTTAAATATAACAGCCATTTTGAATAAAACTTTTGGCAGCAAACAAATGATAAACTGATAAGTATCAGGCAGCGGCAAGTTTCCTTGCGGTACTGTTAGCCTTTGACTTCGTTATTGTGGTTTTATAGCGGTCGTTATTTAAGGAAAGTTTAAGTGCAATCGTGAACTTATTGAGTTCAGTTGCGGCAAACTATGAAACAATAATTTTTAGTATTCGGCACCGAGCAGGCCAAATTATAATGGAAAACTTGCGTAGGTATAAACATTTCCGTATTTCTTAAGTGGTTCAGTACGTCCTTCCCTAAAAATGCTGTTCATTAAATACTTTCACTAATTTAAGGGTATTCCAAATATGTTTATTACAAATAATACGTTACAAATTCGAGATTAAAATATCGGAATTCCATCCGACTTGTTTACAATTTACGCATTCGCTACAATCCATTAATAAGTACCCACTGTTGCACACGTGTTTTGGAGCAGGCCGAAGCATATGAGCTCCATTCTAATTTAATGCAAATTGATGGAAAACGGTACAGATTAATGGTCAACCCGTGCCGGGTGTTTTTAAATCGCCCAAAAGATATAATATTACAATTGATATCTAGTAGGTATTGATATTATAGCTCCCCAGAGATACGAGCAGTAGGTACTCCATGTGAGGTTTCATTTACGCATTATAAAGCAGATAGAGTTGCCCCAGTCAAGTAACCTTTACCTGTTGTTAACCTGTGTTCTAAATTGTACTGCTAAACTAATCTTGAAATCTTTCCATTTTTTTATTTAATGAACCTACAATGTGACTGTCCGTTGATTTGTCTTGAAAAAAATGTGAGCCGTCACGGGACGCCTGGCAGATGTAAAACATCGACATTATTTTGTAAAAGTAATATGCAGAAAAGAACATATTGTGATAGGAACTAAATATGTCATAATGATAAAATAAAATATTACGATTTTTTTCCAGATAACGATGACTATTTATTGAATTCGATTGCGCATGGCGACGCGTAGCCACATCGTACACACTACTGCATATAGACTGTATATATATATATATATATATATATATACCATCGTATAGCGTGGCCACGGCATGCGTCGCCACGCCAGAAATCGGTTTTACGTGCGGCTATAGATGTTTCACATCAAAAAAATGTTATCTCGTTTAAATCAATACCCCCACTAGATTTGTGAATGCATACCTCGGTATCTATGGCATACCTAATAAAAATTGGAACGACTCTATCTTGGACTTTCAATTGAAGGATCCGAGGTGCAAACCTCTGCACAGTCCCTTATTTTTAATCTAAATCCCTTATTTTTAAAGTTAAGTGCATGCTAAAAATGAATTATAATGGTCAGGTTACTATACAATTTGATGACGACGACAACGACAAATAAGAAAGACAATACGCCAGCAACAGTCAGGGACCGCCACACCTATTTCTCGCGTGCAGCATTAACTAATAATTCCCAAAGTTACAATGTCATTTTTGCCTTCATTGATGATAATTACGCAAACAATTATCATACAAGGTAGGCACACAACATACAATAACCACTCAAATTAAAAAAAAATAAGTGAATTATTAAAATAAATCATCAAAAAAATATTTGACGACATTATTAAAGAAGAAAACAGTGTGGAGTATTTTTAATACGCTTTTATTAGCTTCAGACGTATGTATGTTGGTATGTTGGTATGTTAGTATGTAACGGAATCTTTGAACATGATTTTAACCCCCTTCAAAACGTCGGATTAACTCGAAATTTGGCATACTTATTAAGGACCGATGACAATTCAATATTTTAAACATTCTGACCCGTTATCCTGACTAGGATAATCAGGATCAGCGATTTTTGTTTTCCTGAGACCCGGAAGGTCTGCGTTAAGACCAATAAAGGAATCTACCAGGCGCGCCGATCACCTAACCTAACCTGACCTGACCTGACCTGACCTGACCTGTCCTGACCTGACCTGACCTGACCTGACCTGACCTGACCTGACCTGACCTGACCTGACCTGACCTGACCTGACCTGACCTGACCTGACCTGACCTCAACTTCGACGCGTCCGTTGTTAATAGCATCATGAAGCGGTGTCTTATCATCCTTATTCATTCAGCACTTCAACATCTGCACCTTCCTTTAACAAGATTTCCACTAATTCATTGTTCCCATTTCTTGCTGCCAAATATAAAGGCATATATGATTTCAGCTTATCGTCATAGTCACAACTTATATTATTAACTCGAGCTGTAAAATTAATTAAACTACTAACAGTTTTAAAATCTCTGCAGGCAGCAGCGACACAAAGAGAAGAAATTCTAGAATTATTTTTGATATTAACATCATCATCATGCTGTAATATTAAATCGATGATTGGACGACGTCCTTTTGAAATGGCTAGATGTAAAGCAGTTGACCGTTTTTCTCTTGAGTATTGCCATCAGCGCCTGTTTTTAAAAGATGCTCTATCATCCTTTTTCCGTGATTACTTTTATCCAAGATAGAGGACCTGGGATATGGTATAAATTATGAAAGAAAGCAGTTAGCATTGGCAATTCGGATGTCATTCAACAACTCCTCTGGGATTTTCACGTTAACAATAAAAATAAACACCAATGTAAAACACCACTTCATACAGCTGTGTTAAACAATGACCCAACATTCATTTTTGCACTGCTAAGCAAAGGTGCTGATGCTGATTCGAAAAATAAACTTGATAATACGCTACGTAATAATCGTTAAAATAATCGCTAAAATAATCACTAAAAAATGAAAAATAAATAATAGTTAAAAAAAACTAAAAAATACGCTTTTATAAAAAATTCGACCAAAAAATGAAAAATAAATAATAGTTTAAAAAAACTAAAAAAATACACTTTTTATAGAAAATCCAACTAAAAAATAGAAAATATTTTTTTTTAAATTTGAATTAAGAATAGTGTAAATAAGATAAAAATATTTTTTATTGTAATAAAAGCGTGGGGTGCTTTTTAAGATATTATCAAAATGATAATCCTTCTACTCAATATCTATCAATAAAATATTTATAACTATTGACACCATGCACCCCACCCTTTTTTTACAATAAAAAATATTTTTATCTTATTTACACTATTCTTAATTCAAATTTAAAAAAAAATATTTTCTATTTTTTAGTTGGATTTTCTATAAAAAGTGTATTTTTTTAGTTTTTTTAAACTATTATTTATTTTCATAATTTCTCATAAGATTGCTAAGAGATTTTTTTTTTCATAAAAATATGAAAATGGAGCAAAATAAATCTCGCTACGCCTAGAGCTTTACAAAAATTGACTCCTGACTCCAACCCCATTGCCTGAGATTAATGCTTTAATCAAAAAAAAACCTATATTTGACGTTTTAGTTTTGTATTGACAGTGACATATAATAATGATGTTACTCATTACTGTTTAGTCTTGTGAGTTTTTTATTAATATAATCCTAAAATGATTATTCTCTTTATCTCTGTTAAAGGAATAGCTCATAAAATGTTTATCGGAATACGCTGTACAGTTACAGTACCAAGTGTAATCCAGTCACCCGCAAAGATTATTTTTATCAAGGATACAGGCAGAAGCGATAAAACAATGTTAAATTCCTACTATGGTTTTGTCTGTCCGTTCACGTCTGAGTTTGACGATTATTCATAACGATCAATGCAACAATTGGTCATAACGCATAAGGAAACACGCGCTAAAAACGAAACAATCATGAAGCACTCATCAGCTACGAGTATGTATTATCAATCAAAAACAACATTATATTTAGTCCCCACCGTCGCGTCGCTTGAGTCACACCTACCATTGAATAAGCCGTATTATTTAAATCAGCCAACTGAAGTACACAATAACAAAAAATATATATCTAATGTTCAATTAGAGCAGCAATGGCAGATTTGCAAGGAAAGCAACAAGTTTTTAGTCTGAAAAGGAAAAAGAAAGAAGGTGAAGTGTCTAACAAGAAACGCTTAACAACTTATCCTGTAAATGTTCTAAACCAAGCGTGTCTGAAAGTATCTTACGAAGCCTATACAGATATCCAAAAACGGTTCCAGGTGACACAGTTACCCCAGTGTGTTCAGCAATGTGTACATTTTGGTAATAATGTAAGTAAGATTTTTTTTAATAATCCAGGGTTGTTTAGGGTTTCAGGTTTATTCCCTTTGTTAATAATTTTGATAATATAGCAGATAATATATATATAATAGCAGATATATAATAATAGATAATACGCTGTTACTGTAGATTACAGATGTCTTTATGCCACAGCTATTCTGCATGCTCATTTATTATTTATAATTTGTAATCTACCACAACTGTTGAAGATGGTAGAGCCCTTTGTAGTACCACCACCATACCTATTTCAGACTTATGTGTTAAGAACTGCTGTTCTGATTATAGTTTGATAAGGGAAACATACTTATTCATGGGATTCCAACTAAATTTTCAGGATAATAGTAAATGGTAGTTCTATTTACAGAAGTCTGGTATGTTTGTCGCTTTCTCACCAAGTTTTTCTATACTGTGATAGCATGTAATAAAATTATTTTCTAATACCCACATAACACCAATAAATCAGAGATATGTCAAGGTTTTGAAACCTGCACCGCGGCTGAGATCAAAATCACATACCACTAGACCATAAGTGCCTACTACTGCCTACCATTACTATTTTTAGAATAATGGTAGGTAGGGATTACAGATATATAAGGCCGAGGCCTTATCACATACATTTAAAAACACTATTGAAATTATCAAGCAGAATTATCATACACATTGTTGTGTGTAATTGGCAATCCGCTTTTTGCAATTATTTCACTTTGAACTTCCTGTTACAACAAAAAATATGCTCTTATATATTATTGTTTAAATTACACACAATTTGTTTGCACACAATCATGACTTGTTATATAAGTTCAGTATGACTTGCGGTGTGTTTTACTAGCTATGTATTCAACACAATTCAGACACAAGATATTTGGGTTATTAAAATTGTAGACAGAACTTGATCTGTACATAAAGACAACTTAAATTTTTAGATAGAAATTTATTTCTTTCTAAAAATTTACTTGTGCTTTATTTAACGACTTGCTTATACTTAGATGTGTAGAATATTGATATAATACTCTACACTACTCTACAGCAATAAGTGCTACACATACACATATAATTTATAACTATGTTTCAGGCCGGTGTGAAGCAGGTACCTGCTGCTACTGAAAAAACCTTTAATATTGAAATGAAAAATAGAGCCTGGTTTGAAGCCACAGAAATATGCCTCATGTGCATGACTCCCCGTCGATACCTGTCTGAATATATGTTGAAGGATATTGTGGAAATCATGATGGTAAATATGAGTACATGATTAAATTTAATGTTTTTTTCGGCCTAAATACAACCATAGCTCCACACTCAGATTTCCTGTGTGAGAGGAGACCCATGCCCAACAATGGGACAATAATGAGGTGATGATGATGATGAAATACTAGTAATGTGATAATAATGCAATTTTTGGTACACTAAGGAAAATATTAATCTCATTGTATGAAATAATTAAAATTATAAGAGATTGTTTGGTTCTCTGATATTTCTGTTATGATTTATGTTTTTTTTTCTCTCGTATCTGTACTATGTGTGCATAAATAATAAATAAATACTAACAGTCCTAATATTTTCACTGTCATTTTTTATTTTCCTTTTCTGCTTTTTCTCCGTAATATATTGTTAGTGCAGTCGGGTAAAAACTAACTTATTTGCTGAAATTAAAACAAAATATGCTTTTAAATTACAGAATGCTCATGAAGATCCTGGATATACTATAGAATATATTTTACGGCAATGTCAGAATACACTTCTTTCACATTTTAATATACATCCACCATGCAAATCAAAAGCTATAAGAGATTGTTACAAAAACTTTCTTACCTCACCAATGGATAATAAAAATGAAACATTATCAAATAGAAGAAATTACGATTCTGAAAAAGGCATTGTGTCTCACTGTTTCAGTAGACTGTTATATGAAATAAGCATGAACAGCAGAGATCATACCCTTGTTGACGAAGAAGCCATTCCAAAAAAAATTAATGATGTCGTAAGAAGAATTTTTTGGAGGAAAGAAAAATTTGAACTGTTTGAATTTTTGGTTAGAACAGAGAGAATTGAGAGGTTGATGTTAGTTTTAGAATCACTCATCAACTTACTACAAAACGACTTGGCTTTGTTTCACTCCAGGTATCAATTTAATTTCATAATGATGGTACAGCATGGCCATACCTTTATCCAGTTGTTTCATAAGTATAGTTATTTTGTGTGATAAATTGAACCGACCAGATTGTCAATGGCTCCCATAATTTTATAGTATCTAGTGACCAACTAAAGTATCGGCTTTTACCAAAAAGGATTCGATTCGGATTCGATCAAAAACTTTACGGCTTTACGGCACGGCCATAACATATATAGACATGTCATATCTACTTGATCTTCAGTGCGCCGACAAACCGGGCCTGACTCACAAATATGTCACAGAGAAGGTCATGCGAGAGATGGTTAGCTCAAACTTATTTCAATCAAGCTCAAATATAATAATAATAATCATCACCATCATCAACCCATCACTGTCCCACGACTGAGCACAGGTCTCCACTCAGAAGGAGAAGGACTGAACCATAGTCCACCGCGCTGGCCAAGTATGTATTGGTAGACTTCACACTTTAATTTGAGTTTTTTTCTATAAATCTCCCAGGTGTGCAGGTTTCCTGACAATGATTTCCTTCACCGTTAAAACAAGTAACAATTAATTTCTAATAAGCAATGTGTATATTAGAAATAATAACAAGTATAGGTATATTGTAGTTATTATAAAGTGTTTGTGGTAACACATTATGTACTTACATTTACAGATCCTTCAGTCAAAAAAGGCAAAATCGCTCCCAGAAACCATTAATAGACTACATATTGTGGCCTAATTCTAACAAAAGCAGTGAAAAAGTTACTGATCAGTGTAAGAAAATAATAAAAATATTTGCTTACTTTATTCACTTAAAGTATCCAGAAAAACATATTAAAACAATGACTGTGAGTATATTTTTATGCCATTAATATGATTTGGTTTACTGCTGGGATCGGTAGCTTGTCCTATGGGCAAATATTTACAAAACTAGACAGATAATCTGGCCTACCATAGATAGATGGTAAGCCAGTAGTAATTTATTCAAGTATTATTTCAAAGGGAACCACTAGCCAAATGTCACCCGCACCTTGCTATGCTAAAAGAGCGCACAATCTATAAAATTAGCCTACTTTAAGTAGATATTTATAATAAATTAATGACAGTTTACTAATTTCTCTTTCAGATATGGATGAATACTGTTATACAGATGTTTTATATGAGTGACGACAAAGATAATGAAAACTATCCAAATATTGACAACTCTTACTGTAACAGTTTTACGAAAGAGTTTTTTAAAATTATTTCATGTATGTATTGTAAGAAAATAATGTTTATTGCAGTTCCTATATAAGTACTTTATCATTCATTTAATTACATTTTCAGGTTTACCAACAACGTCTATAACAAAGATATTAGAAAAGGTACAACCGTCTTTTATGCAACACCGGATTGGACTTAGTCTTGTACACAATTTGCTTGATAATAATGAGAATGATATCATGCTTATTATTATTTCCTGCATTAATAACAGCTCATGGGAAAATTATCCCGAGAGAGATAATGCGGCGACACTAAAAAATATTGACTTGAAGAGAAGCATTGAACCACAAAACTTGTTGGATCTTCTGTCAAAAATATGCAGAAATCATCTATCAGAAACTGTGGCTGCAAATGGAACGTCTAGTAGCGCATCCATCAATCCTTACTCAAAACTTGAGTTGAAAGAAGAAAAGCATAAAATATATAGAGACTACTTTATTAATGTATTGTTTACCACATTTGTTGCATATTTAGAAGCCTACAATATTGTGAAATATAAGCAAACTTTGGAATATTTATGCACAAATATAGATAATCCTGCGACGAGTAAAGATATATCATATCAATCATATATTGTTAATAATAATTTTATCGAAAAATATAAGTCCACACTCGAAAAGTTACAAGAACTAAAAAGTATATTGTATCAAAAAGATGATGATCCTTCAAAATACCTATTGAATTTAATAAATAGACTTTTTCCTTGAATGTTGCTATAATATATATAATATATGTTATAATATACAGGGTGAATTTTTAAAACGGGCCTTCAGGGCCAAATCCGAAACTATAAGGATTAGCGAAAAATTCTGAAAGGAGTTACGAGGCCGATTTTGATAAAAACTAAAACTGCATCATTAGTTTATTAAAATATTTTTTTCCTTAGCCGGGAATCGAACGAGTTCATTTTGAAAAAAATTACACCTGTATATTATTCCACTATCTGATGGTGTCGCTTATAAGGATCAAATTCTGGGAAGTAATGTTATGTGACAAATTAAAGGAAAAGGAAAATTTTGAAGAAAATACGTATTTTTCCATACATTGGCATACTAATTCTTAAGGATTATACATAACAAATGATTTATGTATAATTCTTTAGAAACAGACATAAGTCATACCATTGAAGAATTTGTTGGTTAATTAACTAATTATTCGATGTTATGACTATGACATACGGCTTAGTATAAGAAAGTAATAGTTTGGCAAATAAGTTACCGCCGTTTTTAGGATTTATTTTTTAAAATAGATAACTGATTAAATAGTAAATTCTCATTGTTTGTTGTTTACAACTTCGTTTCAAGTTAAATATGATTTTCTATATCTCTTTTTTTAGTAATCACTCGGATTTGACTCTAAAAAGAAATTCTCGCAAATTGTCAACTTTACATCTGTATTAAACGAAACTCCGCCCATAGCAAGTAAATCTATTATAATGGTCCTAAAAATAACCTTAGCTAAGTCGGACATAAAAATATAAATTATTCGGAAAATAACGTCCATTTCGAATGATTAGAAACATTGAGCTAAAAAAAAATGTTAATACACGAAATGTTTAAATTAATAAATGGCGGGAACATAACTGCCAAATTAATATGAAAAAATATGTATTTTCTTAAAATTGAGGCTTTTCCTTTAGTTTGTCGTTTATCATTACTTTCCAGATTTTGATCCTTATTAGCAACACTATCAGATAGTGGAATAATATAGAGGGTGCATTTTTTTTCAAAATGAACTCGTTCGATTCCCGGCTAGGGAAAAAGTTATTTTAAAAAAGTAATGATGCAGTTTTAGTTTTTATCAAAATCGGCCTCGTAACTCCTTTCAGCATTTTTCGCTAATCCTTATAGTTTCGGATTTGGCCCTGAAGGCCCGTTTTAAAAATTCACCCTGTATATTACATTTTAAAAAATCACTGAAAATATGCATATTATACTTAAGTTTATATATAAGTTATAATGATGATTATAAAAATCATCATCACTTTTATAAAAAAAAGCCAAGTGAAATTGGTAAAATCTGGAATTTGAAAGGAGCAAAAAAAAATTTCATTTTTAGTGTGTAGGCCGAATACATTCTTGATTGAATTGAATTGAATTTTTTCAAGATTGAAAATTCCCAAATTGAAGTAATGCTACACAGCATTTTCAGCATCCTATGAAGCTTGACTGGACTTTTGAAGTTATTAATTTTTTTTGTTTTAATTTGTTTAACAACAGCCTAGAACCTAATACAGTCATGGCCATTTAGGTCACATATGTTTTGGATTTAACGTCTCTAGATTTTGTCAGTATGTATTGTGATAATAAAATACTTTAAAGATTACTATTTTAATGAAATAACTATTAAATTATTATAAGTACATTACAACTAAATTGATACTTATTTAATATTTTGGATCAAAATGGCCTCTAGCTTTTTTGGTTCTCTTCGCCTTCTCAATATCAACATCAGGGTACTGCGCCTTCAAAGCTTCCATGTCCAAGTTGGGGAATCTTTTTAATAGCTGTTGCACATGGTTATAATCTCTAGTTTTTGATCGCTTGTTATCCAGATACTGCTTTTCTTTATATAATCTGTAAAACTTCTTTACTGATAAGCTATTAATAAAGCCATGTTCAAGGTAACTCTTAACCCATTTAGTGTTCATAAATTTGGGTATGTAGTACTCTGATTTATGTAATTTTTCAGGTAGCCCAAATAAATTTACTACTTCCTCCACTGGGCGTTCTCCAGTTTCACCTGTTTCTAACTTGTAATAGGCAACATTGCGTTCTCTTATAACAGTTTCTATGTTATTCATAGATTCTTGCACCTTATCAATCCTCTCTGGATTTGGGAATACCTTTACCCTTTGGTTACATTCGTGTTCCATTGTGTACAACATGTTGCGTTCTTTAAGTAATATGTACCATAGCTTGTGCAGATCCGTATTAGATTTTATTCTGAGCTCGTCTAATCTCCAAGCTCTGCCGACTCTGATATTTGATTCATTCCAATTTTTCTTCACGTCAAAAAATTCCATCAAGTCATTTTGGGTCTTAGTAGTATGGATAGCTCTTACGGGCACTGCGGGGTTCCACACATGTGTAACTTTACTAGCACGTAAACATATTGCGGTAGTGTTTCTTACAAAATTTGCCATTTTTGTCAGGCCCACCATTTTCATGCTTCAGATTTAAATTTAGCTACACAACAACAGGTTATTTTTCATAAAATAAATATTATACATTATACATAACCAAGCTTTAGTTATGCGCGACAAAACATTGACAGTTAGAGATGGGGTAGACCGTGCATACTGACTCGCACTTGGTAATATCGATAGTAGGTATCAATGTAATGTAAAGTAAATTATAAAGTACTATCGTGTAAGGAGTATGTATAATATTGTACAGAAATTGTAACATTAAATGCTATAATTTGGTTTGCAGCGAAGTATAAATAGACGTCTATTGCTAATAACAAAAATGCAAGGGTTAAAAACTGGTACTTACTATAAAAATTAGTTTTCTAGTAAAATCGACTAATTCGTTGTCATAATTGCAAAATAAAAAAGTAAAGTATACTATAATGCACTAACCATTAGTCTGACAAAATATCTAGATATTAGCGGGACGAAGACAGCGCGGTAACCTCCCTGCCCCCCACAGCTGCGTTAGTGTGCCTTAGCGATGCGCGATTGTTACTAAAAACAATCGAATTATTCGATTGTTATTGTGTTCGATTGTATTCGAATAACTATCGAAATTCTTCGATTGTATTCGAATAACTATCGAACAATCGAAATTGTTCGATTGTTGGTCGATTGTTCGATTGTTCGTCGATTGTTCGATTGTTCGTCGATTGTTCGATAGTTCGATTGTTCGTCGATTGTTCGATTGTTCGATAGTTCGATTGTTGGTCGATTGTTCGATTGTTCGTCGATTGTTCGATTGTTGGTCGATTGTTTAGTACACGCAAAACTAGTAACAGCGCAGTCAAGCGATACGCGATTGTTACGTAAAAATGGAACTATCGAAGCTATTTGGTTGTTGGTCAACTATTTAGTATACACAAAGCTACTAGCAGCGAGGAGCCCCTAATTTCTGTGTTTAAGAAATCTGAGTCAGTCTTATATATTTGGTGGGGGAAGCGCACGTGCGTCGTGCACCCTTCCGCTGCTTCGTTGCATTCCGTTATTTAATGGTGCGTCCACACCTTGCTTCTCGCACTGCTCACTGCGCCTCGTGGCCACACACTCTCACACCCTACTCGCGTTGTTAACATTATTTTTCTTCAAATATATAGTATTTCACCGAGTAATTTTAATGTAACTATGAGTACATAATTTACATACATAATTTTTGTGATAACTTTTATCTATAATATACGCTAAAAAGACATATTTTATATTTTCTGATAATCTTTTTCTATAATATGCGCCATGGAGACGTATATTATATTTTTCAGATGACCTTTTTGAAAACGTTGTCATGAAACGAACTTAGGGGATGACTACGAAATCTGGATTATCCATGATACTCCATAGTATTTGATACAAAATGATTTATGGTATAATTATTTCTCAACAATATATAGTACAATTGACTAAAATGTAATACAATACTTTACATTTTCCAACCAGTGGCAAGTGACGATAACTTTGCAACACGACGCACCTGCACATTGTCCTGAGCACACGCATGTGGCCGCGCGGTATAATTTGTATTCGGTCGTCGATTGTTATTCCAAGGTCGATTTTTATTCGTACGTCGATTGTTATTTCAAGGTCGATTTTTATTCGAACGTCGATTGTTATTCGTACGTCGATTGTTATTCGTACGTCGATTTTTATTCGAACGTCGATTGTTATTCGTACGTCGATTGTTATTCGTACGTCGATTGTTATTCGAACGTCGATTGTTATTCGAACGTCGATTGTTATTCGAATGTCGATTGTTATTCGAACGTCGATTGTTATTCGATTGTTTTTTTGTTACTACGAATAAATCGACAATCGATTGTTGATTCCGTCGATTGTCGATTTATTCGATTGTTTTTTTTTAGAACAATCGCCCATCGCTAGGCTGTGCCTACGGAGTATATGCTTGTGTTTGTGTGCGATCACATTATCTCTAATCTCTATGACCACTCCTGTGCGCAACAACTTCAAAGTGGACTAAAAGTTTGTATCTACAATTAGTTGTTGCTACCAAACAGTATAGTCAGCTATATAGGAAGGTGCGATGCATCTCGCTTATATATTCAGAGTGGACTAGAAGTTTGAAGCAGACTTCACATGTGCTTTCTACTTTAAAAATTCATGGCCCGTCAAGCCCGTGGTTAATATTATTAACGGAAGAAAATTTTATGACTGTGATTTGCTTTTAGCTTTTTAATAATAGTAATAAAAAGTAAAACAAAAAGTAATTATTTCTAACCATACTTAGCCTTCAAAATAAATACTTATTTAGATTGTTTAGGATTTAGGTTTGGTCAATCACCATATTAAAACAAAAACAGGTTATGCTGAATTATTTTGATATAAGTCATTCATTTCTTATACAGGTATTTGGACAAAATATCTTTCGGTACTAGTAACAGTTATAACATCATATCGTATCTAGAATATCCATCCAAAGAACATCTCTCGAACGTACAGAGGTGTCATTCTGTCATTGTCAGTAACTTTTTTTTAAATGGTGTTTTACGGCTTTGGCTTTTTGCCTTTCAAAAAGACTTTTTAAATTTATAACATTATTAACTTGTTGTGTTTAGTATTTGTGTATATAACTATATAGTGAGTCAATCGCAAAAATGAATTTATAGTAAAAAGGCATCTAATATTTATCTAGATTTATAGATTATTTAGGAGAAAAAGGTCTGACAAAATATTAACCAGATTTTTCAACAGCTTTCAATATAGAAAAAATGTAAACGATTCCTTTCTTTCATTCTAAGAAAAATATACGATGCGATGTAACAAAACGCAAAATGAATGAAATATTCCACTTTGTTATTTTTTATCTGTGGTAGCTAGTAAGTTACTAATAGTTATATATACTATACAGTATAACTACAGTAAAAAAAGAGTGACTTTTTCTATCAGTGATTGTTTGGATTGTAAAATTCGGGAATTCATGTGATTACAAAGTGTAAATAAGTATTTTAACGTGTCATGGTGCATTAAACTGTAACTGTTATTATTGAAAACACACGTGCATAGTAAAAAAGTACTTGATAGCAGTATACCTGTCAACGCCAAGGTGTCTCGCCGAAAGGTACTTCCAACTGAGTTATAAACAACAAATAAAGTAAGTTGTATGAAATACAATATACCTGTTTTTGTGCTTGCTAGAATAGATAAATAACAATTGGATTTTGAGTTAACCTGTGAGTGTTTAGAAAATGCAACAATTCAAATAATTTGTGTTTATTTGATAGTTCGTATAACGATAGAACTCATTCGGTGAGAAATTCCGAGACAGTTCTTCTCTTTCTTTATCTACAACAAGAATAGCCTTATTAAAATCGAAACACAAGTATTTTTTTTTAGTATTCACTTACATTTTTTTTATAATAATATAAATGCAAATCAAACTGCATTTTCAACTAGCGTTTAAACAACTTGTGTATGGTATAGATGTTTAGATACGCATGTATAAGATGCACCAGCAGTGACACCACTATTAGTATTATTATGTGTCTGTATTATTATTCATATTACTTATTGTTTATTAGAGAACACATACTTCTTAACATTACTTTTTTATTTAATATAGGAATAACAAACTACTAATAAATGCTACTGCCACCCATGGCCATCTATCTTCAATCCCAAATAAGTTTAGGTTCCTACCTGAGGTCGGTCACAGATTTGCGTACTTGACTTAGGAGTTCCTAAGTAAATTTTGCACACTTATAATTAGAGTTAAATATCATATAAACAGAAACTGCAACATAATTATTACAACAATTCGCTGCTTTGCAAGAATAATGGCACAAGTAAAAAAGGTAATTTTCCAGGAGAGCCAGTTTAAAATTAAACAATGTTTTTGGTTTGAAATCTTTTATTTAAATGAGAAATAGAATAATGATAAATACAATTATAAGTAGGTATTTAAATAACCGTAGTACTGTTAGGGCACATTCAAATAGAAAATATTTTGGATTAAATTGTATCTTTAACAGTAACTAAAATAAATTTTGAGTTGTGTCTTTGTTTTTGCAAAGCAGCAATATGTGAATGTAGATGTGTATTGATTTGATGAATGAAGGTTCATTCTAGTAGCCTAGTGTCTAGGTAGACAAATAGTGATATACCAATAAGAAAACATTAGTTAAGGGTGGAGGTGATGATGTGATTTTATCAACAATATTTCCGGTGAAAATGAATCCGTCTAAAGATCAAGGTATATGGACCTCCTTTCAGGATAAGAGTGACGTAGGCCATCGTCCAACATGCTGGCCATACATGTTTTAACACTTACATTACACCCTTTTGAGAAGCTTTTAATTTTGTTGATTCCTCAATTCATTTACTTTGTCCATCAAAGCAGGTAATAATTAATGTGCAATATTAACATTATATTGAAATATCAGAGGTGCCTGGTATTCATACCTAAGACCTCTAGTTTAAAGGGCCTAATTTATAATTACTATGCTATCATTAATAATGCTTGTAGTAATAGCACACACACAGACACACAAGAAGATATATTATTAAAGTGGTGTTTCAAGGGAGATTTTTTTATGAAACAGTGTAACTGATTGCTCAGGGGTTCGTGGTTTACCTCAGTAGGACTTACATCTTGGGGTGGATTACAATGTTTACAAGTGGCGGTTCATTACTTCTGTATTAAAACGAAAAGATAGTGAAGACTTAAAACATCAAATTGTCTAACAATTTTTTTTTATTTTATATATATTTCTACAATAACATTCATATTTATTTTAAAGATTTTTTTTACAATTTTTGTGTCAATTTATAGGATGAAAAATCTCACATTTACTTAATACTAGCTGACCCGGCAGACGCTGTGTTGCCATATAAATAAAAAAATGTTAAGGGTTAACAACCCTTATCACTTAGGGGTATGAAAAATAGATAGTAGCCGATTCTCAGACCTACTGAATATGCATATAAAATTTGGTGAAAATCAGTAAAGCCGTTTCAGAGGAGTATGGTAACTAACATCGTAACACGACAATTTTATATATAAGATGTAGCCAGTAAGATATGTTTTACATAATTTAATGCATTGCGATACCCACATAAACCATAACAAGTTTGATTTTTTAAACTTAATTACAAATCTCTCCATACTTCAGTTATCCTTTTATTAGATACAGGATCAATATTTGAGGACAATTTAAGGTCTGCCTCTACTTAAAGGGAAAATATTTTTTATTTGGTTTGATATATATTTCACCAGTTCTTAGTTTCTTCTTCCATTGAAACATCATTTTTATAATTTTCTTAAAATTGTATCTTCAAAGGAAATGCACCTAAAAACAAAGTATATGTATTTTAAAAGCAATGTTATATTACTATGCAATTTGGGGTGACATATGTGTTAATACTATGCAATCATTAAGATCAATTATGCTGGTTAGTTGAGCATACTCCGAATGTATTGACGTTATGATTGAATCCGACATTGCTTTGTGCCTCAGATGTGCTTTATCTTGTCGCAAGTAGTTTGCATACAGAGTACAGATAGTGGAAGATTATGAATATATCGTAATTATAATTTGTCCCCTAAGTATGAACTATCATTGAACTATCATTGACTAAGCTCAGTGAGCTACGAACTATTTTTTAAGTTTCTCTTACGATACAATCGTGACGACGGAATTGTGATAAAGACAAAAAACCCGACTGTTTACAAATATGTTACTCCCATAATTTAGAAATCTCGTGCTGTAGGTGCGTCAGCTTCGCGGTCTTTTTATCCGACTGAGGAGATAATGTTTTTGAGCGTATCCATATACGTCTTCCCCATTTTGCTCTAAAAATCGCGCGTTTACGAAACGCGCTGCCAAACGTTGTAAAACTTACTACTGAACTTTACATTACTGTACGGGTACAATGTTTTTTGTTTTTGTTGTTCACTAATGGTTGTCGTTAACCCATTACTGTCTCACTGCTGGGCACGGGTTCCTTCTCGTAAGAGAGGAGTAAGAGGGGTTTATACCAACACTTGATAGACTCCTCACACACGTTTGAGACCTTTATTTTTAAATATTAAGTTTCCTCACGATGTTTTCCTTCATCGCCATAGATAAAGAATTATGATAATTCAATTCTAATATGCACATATTCTTTTAAAATCAGATGTTTAATGCCTGGAATTTGAACCTAGGACCCAATTGATCGGCGCAGCTTCAATCACTTGGCTATCACTGATTCACTCACTATTGCACATAGCAATATCGCACTCAGTGACAGTGGCAAGGCACAGCGTGACACTACCTCGTGACCAGAGCCTGACAGTCTCGTACATTTGTTACCGATCTTGCATACTAAGCGTCCTTCCAAATGTTGTTACGTCACACTTCTCTTCAAGCAAGTTGCGTTAGAATTTCGAACAACACCTGAGTACTATATCGTAAATGGTAAATGGTTTCAAAGTCAGCCAGTACCCAATTTAAGTATTGTACTGGAATAATACTCAAAACGTATACAACATGATTACGTTACACGATGAATGGATATTTTGTAAGGGTCGTAGTTCAAAGCTATTGAGTCGAATAAATAAAATGGAGATAGGTACTACTATGTACTTACATTTGTCAAGGGCCGATTTCCATTTTACGGATAAAAACTTGCTGAATATCATTTGTTATGCAAACATTTATCCCAATTATTTTTCATAGTCCATTAATACGTTCATATATATTTTTGATGGTGGAACAATCCTTGTTTAGTGTAGAAATAATCGTACTTGAGATTTTTTAAAATATAACTTAAAGGTGTATGACTCATCAATACTAGACGAGCGCGTGGACTACGGCCTAAATGTTTGAGATAAGGCTCGTTTTCAAAGGAGAAACCTGGACATCCAGGGGGACAAAAATGGGTTATGATAGAAAATATATAAATAGCCAGAGAACTGTCGATTTTTCTTTTTATTTGCCAACCAATTTTCTTTTTGTTTTCGTAACTATTGATAAGCTAATGTTATCAATAAAATGCTTGAAAATGATCGAATTTCTATCACCGGACGAATCTCCCATATGCCACTACCGTTTTATATTCAGCGTTAGTTGTATCGTAACACTCGTAACTGTAACGGCGTTGGCCAGATTGGGGCGTTTCCTTGCCAATATTTACAAGGGAAATAGGGTCAACTGTCTGTTCCGCAGGCCTGTGATTAAGCCGTCACTGCCAAATTATCCTCATAATGCCGCCTCGCTCCTCTAATTCCGGTGGCTTCTGGACACTTCGTTCTAAGTGCTCGCGATTTGCATATTTTTGGTTCAGGTGTATATATTTACTGCTGTATAATAAAATTGGTATATTTGTGTCAGGTTATACTTTGATACTTTAAAACTTATCTATGCTTTAAAATGACAATAACAATAACATTTTCTTTTAGCATGAAATGATACCAGAATAGATATAGCTACATCCCTTTTCTTATATTTTCTATTGACGTTACAAAATCATTTTACGAACGGGTGTACAATTCTACAAGTCTTAATGGCATTTTCACCCAAAAAAACAGAACATATTGTTTACTTATTTTTATGATAGTATGTATTAGAGTACCAAATGAGCATGCTGTTCAACTGCCGGCCATGGACATCTGTAATCAACATACCTCTCACCTGTAGTTCTATCTGAGGTCTCCGCTGACGAACCACAAAGCACGATACCATCTTATATGTGGAGGTACCCCTACCTTAGTTGAGTTAGATAAAGATTAATTTGTGATAATGCAATAAAGTAAAAGGCAACATATTTTTTTACATAATTCAATTTCAAATTCCAATTTAATTTTTTCATTGTTGATAAGTGATACGCACGCTCGACGTCATTGTTGTTTTAATTGTTCATAGCGGGCACTTTATTCTGGGGAGGTCACACGTTATCTAAAACAGCTGTCGGGTGCACAAGGGTTACAATGGTCTCGTTTGTATCCGCGCCGTGTAATATTGTTCGTAATTTAAAATATCGGCCACGTTGGAACGAGCGGCGCCGAGTTTATTTTCCAGCTGAAATGTGGGGTTATCCGAGGTATTGTTGTGTTGATTAGATCAGGGAAGCTTTGTTCTGAAGAGAATGGGTTCATTCGCAGTTATAGTTCGTCGCATGCACGCGACTCGACCGGCTGCGGTCGCACCGTACCTGTTACGGCGTTGTGACCGACCGCAGCTGAATACATTACAGGTGTTACTCAGTACATGGCAACTCGGAGTTAAGTGGAACAAAATTATTTTCGTGGGTTTGTAGCAATTTATTTTTACATTCGTCTTTTTAAGGCGGAAATAAAGTCTGATGATCAATGTAGAAATATCTGTAAAATGATTATTTTTTTTACTATATACGTAATAGTAGAAAGCAATTATTGATCGAATGGATGCAGTAAAAAATATTTCTTTAATTAATTATTTTACTGTGTGATGTGTGTATGACGTGCCGTGTGTGCGGTGACGCCGTAAATTGTTATCGTATCGCTCGTTATTCTTACAAAAATAAGCTCATATCCATTTGAACTTCGATCAGTCTTTGTCAAACGGCTACGCACCTTTGTAGGTAATAGAGACCTACTGCTGGGGACACTGCAGAGGTATCCGGGGTGACAGCTATTTTATTAAAATATAAATTTAAATTATATATTTTATACTATTTAATACTTATGTTCTTAACCTTATTTGACTCACTTGTCTAATTTGCTCTTATAAAAACTTTTGCTGGCGCTAGAAAAGTAATCAACTCTCAAAGTGGGCGGTGTAACAAATGAGTTTGAGAACCTCTGAGTTAGATCAATGCTGGCATCGTACCTCTATAGAATAATATAAATAAATAGTCTTTAAATAAATAATTTAATGTAAGTTGTTTGTTTATTACCTAAGTTGTACTTACATAACAAAATTGACGTGAATTACTCCGATGAAGGACCGTTCTTTCGATTACAAGGGAGGTATCCCTCGAATTACGAGTACATATCTTACTACCAAAAAACTCGAGCACAGAAAGGGTACTTTTGTAGGGACGCACACAATACGCTAAATGCTTATGTTTGCGATGACTGTCCCTCTTGGCCAATGGGCTCTATTATTATCATCCGGGCTCCTGTGCGCTGAATTGGCTAAATGTTTTGTACTCATGAAAAGATTCAAGATGACGGGGAAATTGTTAAGAAAATTGATCACTTCCACTCGAGTAGCTCGGGTTTGTTATTTTTCTAGAAGTTTTTGTCCGTCTTGTACCGGAGGTGGGTATTTTGTAGGAAATAGGTAGTTATGTAGTTAGGCACATGGTTTTTTTGCTTGTGTTTGTTATCGATAGTACTTTGTACTTGTGTTGCGAACTACGACCGAAACCTACTCAGCATATTACAGAATAAAATATTTTTTGCCACTTTGATTTTTGTCCTGTAATCTATAATCCTAACTAATATTATTAAAGCAAATGTGAGTTTGTTTCTTTGCTACACTTTGACGGCTTTATAACATAACCGTTTGTGATGAAATTTTGTACACGCACATGTTGTCACGGGTTCAGAAAAGAACATAGGGTATTTTTTATCCCAAAAAAGTACTGTTCGAGGAGTAAATAAAAACCTCTGACCGCCAGCGATGCCGCGGGTAAAAGCTAGTTATTAAAAAAAACCGATAAAAATCAGAAACCGTTTTTTAAGCTCTTGAGCGTTTACAAGTTTTCTATAAACCAAAACCAGAACGTTAATATACGTGAACAGATTAGTTGAGCATATACAGAAACGTTTGTTAAAGCCTAGATCCTAGGTTTTTAATTAATAATATAAAAGTCGTTTTGTAAAAAAAAATATATTTTAACGAATAAATTCGAATGTCTACTTTTCAATTACCGTCACCCTACTTGGGAAGTCCCACGGGAAGTAAGTCGGATACTTTAATTACAAATGTTGTCCTTACGAACTTAACAAGATATTTGAGGCTTATCGTAATTTTGGTCTAGCTTGGGGTTACTTTGAGATAAGGGCATTAGGTTGAAAATCCCTGTCTTGGAGACTTAAAAACTTGAAAGTTGGAACGCCACGTTTAAGTAAATCATAAATGACAGCTTTGAGTTAGAACAGACTTATTTTAAAATTTTGTTAAAGTTTCAATATTGATACCTAGTCTACATCTATATATTTTAGAAGTAGCAAACGGGCATGCAATCTACCCGATAGTATAGAACCTGTCGCCCATGGATGCCTATAGTCGACTCCAGATAGAAATAGAAATTTATTTTTATTTATTTATTTATATAACAACAGTATTAAGCTCTGCTATGTTCTGGTTTGAAGAGTTTGGTAAGGGAGACATACTTTTCCGAGGCGTTCCAGCTTAGTCCTGGTCCTGCACGCTGGTCTGCTACTCGTATATATTGTATAAAAAAGTGCGTTACTTACTACCCCTGAGGACTAGGGGCGTAGGTAGGGTTCTCAGATTTTCAAACGATCTATTTTACACACACACACACACTAACAAGACAGGGTCACCCAAGTTCTACGATCACTTTATAAAATTTGTCGAACGAAAATGTATTTTAGTTCACTTACGATATGATGGACTGTCAGTAGACGGAGTAGATATACCGATCGCGTAACGTTTGCTCGGGCATCCATCGTGCAAATTCAAATGCGTGATTTATTACCCAAAAATAGGGTTGCCAACATTTTATTGGATGATTATCACTACACTTCGAAGAAAGTATTTTAAAGAAAACTCAAAACTAGCAATTATTATAAGAATAAAAACCCGACTGCTTTAGGATGTAACTACATGTGACGACATGTTTTAAAATCTGTTGGGGCTGTATGCCGTAAAGAATGAGACATTTATACATAGGTACTTATGTCTATACACGATAAAACATTACCCTCCGTGATCGGGCGAAACAATATTATATGTTGTTAGTTTGGTAACCCTGCCAAAGAATCGTACGGCGTAAGCTGTAGTGACGGGGTGTGTCGATCAATCACCGGTGCGGATGGACCGCGACACGCCATTAGATGGCGCCCGGCTCAGATGTTCTGAGTCGCCTGGCCACGACTTAACTATATTGTCCCTTTATCATTAAATTAACTACACTATTCTCATTTCACCCATATCGTAGGTAAGGTTTTCAGATCGTGTGGAACTTGTTTTGTATTTTTTTACCGTTTAGTTTTCAAGTGTGCTCCGTGAGCTTGGTAAATGGCATTGTACAATTGCTGTTATATTCTGAATCCACGTGAAGTCGAAAGTACAGATTGTTTAATAATCACAGATGGAGCATTGTGGTGGGCTATGCAAGGCTTCCCAACTATGGGTGTCTCCATAAATGGATTAGCGTCATATTAAATGGGATCTTAACGTAATTTATCGAACTAATTTAGGATTGATGGCGGTCTTCTCGAACTAGATCAGCATGCCACTTTTGCTGTTAGTATTATGATTCCGGTAGTGATTAATGATTGCACCAAACTCGTTAAACTACTCGTAATTTGAGTGCTTGCATTAATTCAGTTATAATGTACTCTATTCCTAATCGCATTCAGTAATTCAGTGCATAGTGCAAACAAAGCAGTGATAACTTAGCAGGTTCAAATACTAGACATACACCCATGATTTGAAGTAATCGGCTAATAAGAATGTGATAGAAATCTTATTGAGGAATTTACATGTCTGAAAGATCTTTGAAGGAAGGTCTCAGAGCTATGTGACGTATATCAATCCGTACTCTCATATTGTGTGGAAATCTCTGCTCAATAGTAGAACACTATGGTAATAATTTTAAGTAATAAGAATCTCTGAAGAACCACCCGGGTTCACAAAAAACCAAGGATTTCTTGAAGCTTAAAACGGATGATTATATTTTGATATTATTCAAATAAGCTTAGAAAATACCCGGTATTTTTTAAATCCACACTACTATTTTATTTATGAATGTCGATAAAAATCCCTTTGTGGTTTTCAGTGCTGAGAATTATAGGTTTCTCTTCTGCAGGTAATGGGCAATGCTTATCGAAATAAATGGGCGTTATTAGTTCAGTTCTTACAGGATGATATGACGTAGGTATGCTCTTGTTTATCTAAGATAAAATCTTGACTAAATACTCCATATATGTACAGTAAAGTAGTATGTACCATATTACTGTAACTATAATTTAGAATCTGGTCTCATAGTATATAATGTTTTTCTCACGATGTTATAATTTAAAAAATATATAGATAGGTAATATTTGAAATACGTTTTTGTACAGATGACTTTTTGAGCTTTTTGTCGTTAAGGGTCTATGAAAATATCACAGTGCAACAGATAGACAAATAGACGCCAAGAACAAATACTTATAGATGCCGAACTTCGAAATTGCTTTTTTAGTTCACAGTAAACAAACCAGTAAGATAGCTACTGTAAACACCGTTGATCTCTGAGAAGGAGTTGACAAACACTTTTATGCCATCCAAGTTTATAAAAAGAATGTATTTCTTTATACGCTTTTGTGAAAGCTATCAAAGGGCGGGGAGAAACATAGAAGTGCAATATCAGCTTGGCACATACAACACATGAATAAAGCGCCGTTTACCCCTAACCCCATTGTTCGCTCTACGTGATATAGGGACATGAACTAGCAAACAGTGAACGTAAGCGCGCGCACGACACGTGGCATCCGCACAATAATAGACTGTGTCCATTAATTAGACCAACATGTTTCATCGTAATGGACTAGACAGCGGTGACGCGCTGCCGAGCCGTTAGTTAGCGCTATATCTAAGCTGTACGATTATACTATTATATTTCTATTAAACGTAAGTAAAATATGGAGTGGCTGCATCTGCTGCACACAGATCATATTCCGACCGGTTTGATATAACGTCATGTTGCTAAGTGTGAATTGTTAACACAAGACGAAGGATTACAAAATCAAATAAACCGACAGCTTAAAAATATATCACTCTCATAATTAAGATGAATTCAACGTCACCTCATGATAAAATCCGTCAAGCCGTTTAGGCTGCATGGTGTGCCAAAGAATGAGTCCTACATACAAAAATACGCTCGGAAAACATTGCCACCCGCAGTCGTTTAAACAGGAAATCCGAATATCTGAAATAAAGCGACGTATTCTTAAGCAAAATCCTATTCCCAACGCAATGGAGTAAACGTAAAACGTTCGCTGACGTAGTCTGTTTCTTTTTCGAGTCCAGCTGAATAGCTTGGCTAAGAGGGATGTCACTGAGCACCTTTTAGCTCGCTTTTCTCTCATAAGAAAAAAACCCTTTTCTTACGTACAAGTTACGTCGCCTTTTGTGTAATGCATCTGGACTACACGATTTGCCTGAAGGCAAAAGCGTTTTATTTTGACAATATTCTGACACCTAAAGGTTCCGCGGAAAATGAGTTGAAAAACTGTTTTAACAAGTCACATGTGTTTTAAAAACGCGAAATTAAAACAAATTAAGGTGCCGCTTTGTTTTTCTGAAATTTTAATGTACCATCCGACGTCTGGCGCTACCGAGAGGCGTCTTACAGTTGTAAGAGGTAGGTTTAGGTTAGAAACTGTGCCAATACAGGTAATCATACATACATATTATATAGACTTCATAACCCTTCTGTCACAGTGGGGTAATAAACAAACCAAATCTATCATTGTACAAGTAGCTAACAGCTGCGGCTAAATGCTAGTTGTATTTAACGGAGTCGATATTTTCCTGTGCAGCGTGGAACATTTGCTGAAAAATGGAGACTCCTTCGTGTAGGTATCATCAATCCTCGTCTGGCGGAGTCTTGTTGCTCGTTCACTGTTATAGGATGAAGCCATTCACCTTTCACATGTAGGCCATTAGTAGAAAGATAGGCTCGATACTGTAGCACGTGCTGCGCTGCGCCCCTTCCCAGATAAGCCCGCAGCGTTAAATATGTGCCTCCCGCCGTTTGCGGTCGATGTTACTCTATAATTCTTCGTCAACACCTATAGTGAAAAGTTTTGGCAAACTGTAATACGTGTCTTAAAACATATTTAAGAGGAAAAAGGTATGTATCAGATATTTGAATATTTTCGCCTGCGAGATGCAGGCGAAAATATTCAAATATGAGCGTATGGATCTTCGTATCGGATGAATATTTCAGTATCTTTCGTTATGAAGGCAGTTATCGCTTTATATATTAAATTTACGTCTAAAAATATTATAAACAATCAAGATATACGGCGAAAAATCGAAGCTAAAGATCGCTATTTGGAAGAATTTATTATTGTCAATCTGTATCGTTAGTATAAGGGTAGAATACTAATTTACATCCATATTTATTAAGGGCGTCGCTTTCAGTTAAAGACAAGATGTGCTGAAGAAGCCATTATTGTCAGCAGGGCAAAGGTTAAAATTGAAATTTTGCTTATTTTTCTACGTTGCTTCGCAGAGCCATCGTCATTTAAATATTAAGCAAGGATTATCTTTACAGTGCAAACCGTTACTGCTCCTGATAAGATTCTAAGTAATTTATACTTTATAGTAGTTAATGTCTATTGCTCTGCTGCATCATGTATAATTTTAAACACTGATGAACATAGACTAATTATAACTTCATTAGCATTAGGAAAGTAGACATTATCTCGTAAGGTTTAGGATATATAATATTATTCTGAACTGAAGCCTTTGTGGTCCTCAACGCATGTTATGGTTTTTGCAAAAAAATATTTTTATTGGGTGTTAGTAGGTTGATTGTGTAACTTAGTACCATACTATTTTGGTACCAATATTGTATTTATTACTTCGTAAATATGTAGATCCAATGACAACAAAATAAACATGAATTTTAATTTTAATTCGATAATTTTTTTGGCGAGTTAAGACAAATCGATAGAAAAACAGCAGACAAAACGTTTTATTTTTCTATATAAGTAAATAATTCTTAGTCTGTAATTTTTAAAACCAGACGGATTTTTTCGGCATTCAATATTTTGCGTAAGCATGATGATCTACCTAAATAATATAATATGATTTTATTTTGTTAACTACGTATTTTCACCAACAATTTAAACTCCACTGAGCACTCAAACGTAATTTTGAGAACCTAACAATGTGTAGACTATTTTTCAAGGATCATTATTCAACCTTTCGAATATAAAATATATTTATCCCAGTTTGATGTAGGTAAGCGTACAATTGATTTGAAAGAGTTTAATATTACATTTTGAAAATATTTTCTAAATAATATATCTAATCTAAATTACTTTAAGCGTTTTTATGTGACAAAAATATATTTATATTACATAATTAACTATAAAAATATTTGGTATACAAAATACAAAAGTAAATTCAGACAAATAATATCTATAAAAGTAAAAGGAAAATAATGATTTTAAATGGGTCTATACAATTATTTCATTTTAATTACATTAAATCTGTGGCTACATACATGGCAAATACTGTACATGAGTTCTAAAATAATATCATCAATATACAGTATGACAAACCATAGTTGGATTCAGACGCATTTTGAAGAAATTTACAATATTTAGGTCTTACTCCGTACAAATGCCTTCGACCATGATTCACGGATATTGTATATGCCAATGTTATAATATATGTTATCGTCGTTAATAAGAAGCTTGGATATTAACGATATCACATTTTTATAACGTTACATTAAAGTAATAAGTGACTCATTTGATACTACAGTTTAAAAACAGATGCGGGTAGGTGAAGTGGGGACGACACCTTGGCGGCGCTCGAATTAACAGAGAGCGACATTCTGGTCGGAGACTTCAGCAAGAGCAGTCGAATAACGGAGATACTTGTGTAGTTATAATACTTCTAATCACTAGTGTGAACTTACTTACGTATAATTGTTATATCGTTACTCTGTACCGTTTATGTGACTATATTATTACATGACTTCAAGACCTACAAGATGAGTTTGATTTCATCAGAAGTGTACAAGAACCAGCTCACAATCATGGACGGCGATTCGTAAGTACGAACATACTTGACACAGGAATAAAAACCGTGAGTTAAAACATTATTATGTCATATGTGAATTCATCTTGGTAGAATAAGTAAAAATGGGGGTAGATAAATGTCGTTGATGTAAGGGAAAACTCATTTGAATTAAGAAAATGGATAGATTGAGACTAGTAATTCAATGAAATGTTAATATCCTCTGAAAATGATATACTTAAATTTTGTGAACAAACTTTACTCTTATCAAATTACTTGTTAACATTGTAAACTGAGGTGTTTACTTCAAAATAAGTGCATTTTCTGTGAAGAAGTGTCTAAAAGTAATTTTGCAAGGCAGTTCTTGTGGTAAATCTGTCCATTTGGTTAAATTCTGTGGTGTAAAAAGTAAATCCTAATTGTTCTAAAGTTACACCTACTTTGAAATATATAGAAATACACGTACTTATGAAAATATTTTAAGGATCTTTAATCTTAAATGTCAGGCTTTACAGATATGGGAACCTAATGGTTGTTAATATAGGCTAATGTACGCCAGAAATTGCATACAGGTTAGATTTGAATTTATTTTTGATAACTTTTAATGTTTCAAACGGGGTTTACGTATATGCGATTGTTTTTATTGTATGGAAGGGACTATGCGGTAGCAACAAACGCAGTTACAGAGTACAGTATACCTACTTGATATAAGTGACACGTTTATTAAGTTGCAAAATTTTGATTATTCATAATTGTACAGAAATGTATAATATCTACGTGGTACATATTTAACTGCCTGCAAAAAAGTATCACGACCACGGTATTGAGTGGCTGAGTGTACCCAGGAGGGAAATGGTAAATGAGTTTAAGGTTTATTGTTTTTTTTTTTTGGATATTAATTGACTATATTTAAAAATAAACTTGCATTCACATCTACATTGTTCACATTTTCATTTTATAAATCAATGAAAGTTTCCTTTTGATTTCATATACTTGATACGTAATTGTTATGAAAGAAGCATACGTACGTTGCCAAATTTAGATTTCCATCAATTCTAGGCGAATTCACGCAGTACTGTGTACTACTGTGTTTTGACTCCCATAAAGTATAAATGCACATTAGTTAATGATCTATAAGAAAACTGAGAAACTTATGCGCAGCGGTCTTTGGAATATTATATATAAAAATATCTCTCTTATCTCCCATTCTACTTCAGACTGACTCACTTATACATAATATTAAATGTCTGTTTTAAATTTAGTATGCAACGTTTCGTTTTGTATTAATAATTCTTTACATCTCGTAATTTTAAATCTTTAAATTTCAATTTGAATTTGACACATTACACGTCCTTTTGGTTTGAAAATTGGGCACTATCAAATACTGGTAAATGAAGTTTGTACCTTAAACGTTGAGACGCTTAGACTATCGATATTATTAATTATGTGAGCCATTTACGAAATGATAAACGGGATCCACTTTGTATGGGATTGAGAATAAATTATTTTAAGTAAAATAATAATAATAATAATAATAAATTCATGCTTTTATAACTTGAGCTTAGTTCTATTTACAAGTTACAGCAATTAAGTTATTATACGTATTAAGTGAGAAACGGTCACTGAAGCCTACATAAATTTAGATAGTCTCTTGTATACCATATTTAAAATGAGTCTTGCCTGCGACTTTGTTCATGTGGAGTCAGAATATAATTTGAATTGCATTTTTAAAACGAGTCTTGCCTGCGACTTTGTTCATGTGGATTCAAAATATAATTTGAATTGCATTTTTAAAACGAGTCTTGCCTGCGACTTTGTTCATGTGGATTCAAAATATAATTTGAATTATACAATGCCCTCTGTCAAGATCACGGAGTACGTTAGTAATTTGGAATTGTCCATTACCTGGTCATGTAATGTTTTTTTAAAAAAAATGTATACTTTTGACATCGACTTCGTAGTTTTGGTTTTAATGCATTTTCAAATATACAAACCGACAGACAATTTTTCTTTTTCAAATATATTCGATGTAAACACGTGAAGATTTCATTCTTATTATATGTATATCATAGCCAAATGAATAATAATGTAATCAAATAAAAGCATAGGTACATTTCGATGGGATTTTCTTATACAATAATTTACTTTTCATATAGATTTCATACGGTTCACAATTGCGTCATGTCTAGGTTTTCTCTATAGAAACATCGAGCATCTCCTTGAGAGTGTTGGTTGTAAATGATACATATTATATTAATATAATCTATATAGATATTACGCACTAATATAATTTTTATTACAAACTATATAAAAGTCAGGTGAAGCCGAGGCGTTTGAAATATATATAATAAATATGAATTGTTCGGTAATAAGGTGTATCATAAGATAGTTTGACTAACTGTTTGTTTGGCTGGCTGGTATAAAATCATGATCAACTTTAATAGACCTTTTTCAGGTCATAAAAATTTTAGGTTGTGATTGATAAGGAGCCACATGTTATGTAAAACAGTTATAGTTTTAAATCTGACGATCGTGATGAGACAAAATTAGAATCGGACAAGATTATTAAAATCATGTCATGTCATAGGTATTTCAAAATTTTTAAATAAATCTGACCGTTCAAAGTAGGTAAAAATCGAATTCAAATATTCCGTTACATACATACAGGTCAAGTTAATAAAAGCGTGGCAAAAATAAAAGCGTGTTTAAAAAAAATCTTTTATCAGTTGTAGACACAAATAAGTATAGTTAAATAATGGCCGGTTTCTGAAGTCATTTTTCTTGGTAGGTAGTTTACGAGTGTGTATTCAATAACACTATCCGTTTGATAACTACCTACGGAAAAAAAAATCCGCTTCCGAGGAACTCAATGTAAGACAAGGTCTGTTTAAACTCCGTTTAGATTAACGGACCATTTTAATGTGTTTATTCTTTCCATAACATTATTTGATTTTTTTTTAAAAACGACGTTTGCGTAAAGTCTAGCAAATCTTCCTTAGTATAATGCATAACTTTTACAGTAAAATAGCCCAAACTATAACTTCCTTATGGGAATCTTAATTTAAAACTTTTGGTGAAATAAAAAAAAAAAAAAAGTTAAGTAGTTAAGCCATACACAATTGACAAGTATGTCGCTGACGTGAACGCATGGGTCCTTTGCTTTGTTAATTAAATTTTGAAATTCATGTAATAGTATGTATTATTATAACTGAATATAAATTCAATTTAATGTAATGAAATTTCTTTCTGACTTTCAAAAGTGGGTTATGTGGCCCTACTTTGAAAGAAATAATTTGAATTTGTGATAAATAACGTAAAAAAAATTGGGTTCATACAACTTATACGTGTTATATTGTGTGAAATTCATGGTTAGTTTACCATTATTTAGTCTTTAACTTTGATATCATTCATTTCAAATATTCACGATATATTATTATTTTGATACTGCTTCATCAGTTGATAAAAGACGTACATTGGAAAGGCAACTATTTGTATAAAATAACATTGTAATAATTAAAAGAAGTACTAAGTAGTAATAAAATAATTTTATAATAGTATTTTGAGTCGCACAGATTCATTTAGTGGCCAACTATAGATCTATCTATCTATCAGTATAACAGTTATTGAACAGGTTGTTGAGCATTCCGAAATGGACTAATAAGATAAACGTCGTTATTCTGATGCGTAACTTTATCGAATCAATAGTTGTTGGAGATTTAACTATTGGACTTAGAATCCAGACATAAGTAAAGTGGGCAGCTAGATGTTGTCATTACTGTAGGTGTAGGAAACTTTTTTTTAGTTTGATTTTTATTTATCTGTAGTTAAGATGGATTAGTGCAGATGCCTCGAGCAGTGTAATGTTCGCGGGTGTCTCTTGGTGATGCATATGGTTGGGTGTATGTATGTATGTATGTTGGGTGGATGTATTACATTGAGTGAATATTGCATTTTTAGAGTAAATTTGAGTTGAGCACTGGCCGAATGTTATCGTAAACAAGGTATAAAAACTGCGGTGATACATGACTAGAGTGATCCTATATGAACATCACCTAGTTTAAACCGTGTGTTTTATTATTTAACAATGGTCTAATGCATTCGCTTCAATACCTGTCGCGCATATGACATTTATGTAAAGAGTCCTTATGAACTATGCCTGCAACAGAAATCCGTGGTGAACACTGTTGGGGCAGATTTATAACCTAGGTAATACACAACTAGTGTGATTCTATATGAACATCACCTAGTTTAAGCCTTGGTTCGGATCAACAGTTCGGGCTTTTTACATGCGAGTCGGTATTGCAAGAAAATGCGTAGAGTTTAAGCCATGTTTTTGATAAACAGTTCGGGCCTCTTACGTGCGAGTCGGTATTACAAGAAAATGTGTAACTCTTCTGGACTTAGGCATTAAACAACTGGTTTTCTTTTGCAGCTCTTGCATCAGACCATACACGATCGAGGACGAACGTGTGAGCAGGACGGCCGAATGTTATCGTCGTTAATAAGAAGCTTGGATATTAACGATATCACATTTTTATAACGTTACATTAAAGTAATAAGTGACTCATTTGATACTACAGTTTAAAAACAGATGCGGGTAGGTGAAGTGGGGACGACACCTTGGCGGCGCTCGAATTAACAGAGAGCGACATTCTGGTCGGAGACTTCAGCAAGAGCAGTCGAATAACGGAGATACTTGTGTAGTTATAATACTTCTAATCACTAGTGTGAACTTACTTACGTATAATTGTTATATCGTTACTCTGTACCGTTTATGTGACTATATTATTACATGACTTCAAGACCTACAAGATGAGTTTGATTTCATATATATTATACGTTTACCTCTAGCGATGTTTTTGCCATTCACATCCCGATGTCGAGCCGTTATGTGCAAAAACCTTCAAGAGGGCGTATATTACGCGCTGTATGGCGTCGTTCGCGTATTGTTCGGGCGGCGTCGGAAGCTGGAGACCTTTGTTCCAGGACATGGCGTGGTCGTTACTTTATCTCATTACACGTGTCGCTTGCGGTCTAACGAAGCTGCTCGCCGCAATTGTTACCTTCAGAATTAATGTGTCTCGCCTTATAATACCCGTAACACTTAACTATTGTCCGGGAAACTGGTGGCTATTTGACTGTAAACCTGTGCGTCTTGTTATGCCGAATACAAGCACCAAATGGTACAAACAAGATTAATATATCTGGGGGCACAACAAACCCTTGCCAAGTCGAGCAAAAATCATTTTTAGTACATCGCCGTATCAGTCGAGCAAAATCATTTTTAGTACATCGCCGTGTCTATTTTATCTCGAAGCTATTTAAAGTATTTTCAACCCCCTATAACTTAATTTTGGATAAAGCACGCAGCCTAAATTTTCAATGACCAAGACCGTAATTCGATAATATATCCTCAAATGGGTCTATTTAAAATTAATAAATAGTGAATTTTCATATTTTAGTACAGAGGCATACGATTGCCAATTCATACATAATCAATATTCAATATTTCATACATAATCAATATCAATATTCATACAATAAACAAATCTAGTTATATATTGACATATATTTTTCAAACTTGTTTTTAGTGAATTTATTACTAGATCTGATGTTTATTTGTTACTAAAATGGACACATCATTTCTATTTAACCTCCAATCTTTGTGAAAGAAGACCGGACCTAATTGTATCTTTTGCTATTTGTCTCTGACAAATGTAACGAGTACGTAACTAGATAAGTTATTAGTACGGTTACAGGTTCGTAGAACATTTTTTGTAGTAGGTATAAATGGCCTAATGCCAGTCGAATTCGCACACGCAGGTTTTTGGACCAAGATTTTTTTTTTACTAGTATTAATTTTTTATCAAACATTATCTTCAACTTTTTTATTTTCAGTATTATTTGTTAGTCCTGTGGAGCCCTGTGACAGACTACAGTCGGACATACAAGGGAGATTTAGTATTAGGGTCTCTTTCATACTTTTTGAGTACGGAACCCTAATAGGTATACGTATTAAGTAAATAAAAATTCGAATCATACCTGATGCTTGTATAATTTTATCGTGTATCATGTACTTTATATCACGTTTGCTTTTGATTTATGGCTCGAATAAGTTTTCTTTTAATAGCTGTTTTTTTTCAAGGTTGCTAGTAGAGATGGGCAGAGGGTTTAAACCCAATGGGTGGATACGGGTTTAAACCGGGTATTTTGGGTGAAATAGGGTTTAAACCCAAATAAACACCCAAACAGCGGGTGTAAACTATTGTCATTCATATTTTTATTTTCTTCGTGTAATATCATTTTTAAAATAATATTGTAAACAATTAACTAAATATGCACTCTAAAAGCCCATATTTCATTTAACTACGCTGTTATAGTCCATTCGGATGTGTTACATTTGGGTTGCAATTTTCGAAGACCCAATTTTATTTTATAGATGTCAATGATTAGTGTAAAGGGCTTAGTGTACAGTTAAATCCTAATTTGTGGAGTCCCAACTGTTGTCCCTCGGCAACCATCTTGAAAGAAGGGGCACAAAGCGTTTTTACGCTCTACCAGGCAAACTATTTGTCGCACAGAAATTTAGTAAGAACAATTATGGTTTCAAATTGATTTATCTATAATTTTAGTTCTATAACTTTTTGTCGTTAAACCAAAAATAACAAAGATAATAACAATAATAGATTAAACTTTGGGAAGACTTTTTTTTAACTTTTTTCTACTTAATTTACAGAAAATGACATTGAAACATTTTGATAGAGGAGTTTTTATAGTCCGGTCAATTTAGACATAAAAATAGTAATCAAATAACATAAAGCTAAATTTCCGTGGAGACCTTGGGTTTACCATCACAAGTAAAGTTCTAAAAGTCCTCATCGATGTGTGTGTCGGCACTTATTCGGGGTCAAACGTCACACAAAACAGTAAATTTTATCGAAAAGTACCTTGGACCAAAGTTGTAGCACTTAAAATTTTCTATAAAATAATGTTTATATTTTTTTTCTCAAAGCTAACGTAAGAATTACATTTTACATTATATGCCCATATTCCCACACCTGTGCAATAGTATACGAGAGGTATATTTATTTGTTTTAGTTGTGCGCTATTTGTTTCGTCAAACAAATAATAATTAAAAAGGTAATAAAAATAGATGAACCACTAAAAACGTAATATTTAAAAATGTAAAAACATTAGAAATACAGTAAAAACCTGTAGTATATCTATTAAATAAACATTTGAACTATTTTAAAAGCTTTGTGTAGATTTTATTAACTCATTTTATAAACACCCAAATAAATACCCAGTGGGAGGAAATAAACGGGTATTTATTGGGTTTAAACCCTGCACAGGGTTTAAACCGGGTTCTTTGCCCATCTCTAGTTGGTACCGTGAGGATATCCGTACAAGTTCTATTTGAGAAGTTTGGTAATTGTTTCAATTTTGTTTGTTTAGAAGTATTTGAGTAATTTGGTAATGCACGTTGTTTTAATTTTGTTTTACGTAATACATATAGGTATTATGTACAAGTACCACGCGGCTATGTAGTGGAGAGGTGCCGTGAACATATGTATTCAATGTCAAAACGGAACAGGTGTCCTCTCTAAAGTCGATCACACACTCGCTGGACTCCTTATGAGATTTAGTTGGAACGCCTCCTATATGTAAATCTGTCTTACAAAAACTCAACACCACTGTCAATTGACACTATGAAGTTAAATGTAACGCGGTGTCACAATTGAATCACGAAGAATTTTAACGCTTAAATTTCATAATTTATATGTGTATGCTTGGAAGATAGATAAAGGAAAAAGAAGCTAAGATATTTCAGCTATCGATTCGATCGGCTAGTTCCGACTGTCTCCATAAATTGGTAGACCATTGTCCCTAATTAGGGATAATAGGGATAAAGAGATTCGTTTATCACAATTATCCCTTCGAAACGATTTAGGGACAGTACACATGTGGCGGAGACTGCTAAATTGCCTTTCGTTAAGACCTGGATCGGTCCAATTGTTTCATTGTACAGTCGCGCGTTAAATGAGTTCGTACCATATGTTCTCATGTAGGCACATTCAGCACTTTTCCCTTTCTCCATACAGTGTTCCAATTTGTTGAGCTTGAATTGAATATTCTCGTATTTTTGATACATAAGTAAAGCTTGCCTGGTGTAATGAAGTTTTATGTACCTATCATCTTAAATACTGAAACGTCTAAAAGATTTTTTTTTATATTTGAAAACACATAATTATCAAAAAAAATTGAAATAGGCAAAGATGTTTATTTCTATAACGTGGCATTTAAAATTTTGTACACGTTACACAATGTTAAATTATTTTAAATTTATTTCGAAGACAAAAATACCAACGGAATAACAAAGACGTGGTATGTGTTGTATTTTGTACGTAAACATACTAAGGGTCAAACGGAATTATACAAAAAGTCGTTTGTATAGAATAGTGAATATTGGAAAGGCAATAAAGGTGGCGAGGAGAAAAATCCAATCATGAGATCGCCCACCCCGGTCTCTTGATGTCCCGGCTAAGCCATCTACTTTGTATCTGTAAGCATAATGCTGACAATAACACTACTCCCTACGGGTCAACATCTAGACGCTATTGGTGTCTGAGGTTACCACAACCCTTTGTGCAATGTCTTGTGTATTATGATATTCCGATCACAAAGTACTGCTTAACATTCGCCAGGTACAAAGGTCAGAGGTGAGGTGAAAGGTTGAAATGGAATTTTCCTTCTTTATGCGCATATTGAAACCATTTGCTTATACGAGTACATACTAGTTTGTTATACTGTATAGAATACTAGAACAATTTGGATTTTTGAATTGAGTTGTTTGACATACATAATTATTACACGGTCCTTGGTTCCATTCCAATTTGTTGATCAACTAAGCCTATCTTCCAAATGATGTATTTAAATTTGGGTTCAAATCCGAGTCTGGTTGTCTGTGTAATTGTTGTTGTGTCTGTAAAACATTGAAAATTCTTTTATTCATTGAAGCATTAATTTTTCCTTTATCCAAATTAGGGATGAAGAATTAAACATTTTCTTATGATTCCGTACTCGTATATACCTACCTAAAGTGTTCTCGTGCTTCTAGTCCTATCGATTTTAACTACGTGTTATAGTAAAAACCACATTTGACATTGGTGGACTTCTGCCATTCTTTGGTTCTTCTGTTTTTCCACGAGGGGGAAACCTTCAAAAGGTACCCGACGCCAAGTTATGTGGAATTTTTACCGCACTAATTGCCATCCGCAATCCCGGAAGCTAACTTTTAGCCGCCTCTTACGACAGGCAGGGGATAGCGTAGCGCTATTTTAGTCCCAGGACTTCCACCACTTACCATAACCATTCCCATTTTGAGAAAGCCTTAGGGCTAACAGTAGATCAGTAATGAGTTCGTAATCATCATTATGATATTTTAAATTTAAATTCTTAAGACGATTAAAAACTTTAATTATTTAATGTCACAACGAACTTGGAATTTTAATATTTGCACGAAAATATTAAATTTCTGGGTTTGTCTAAACCTTTTTCTGCACCTGCTATCTCCTTAATTAATAGCCTCTTGCACTTAAATTCAGTTCCATTTGCGTTGAAATTAATGCAGTTGGGTCCTTGTGCGTCTTTGTTTTAAATTTCAGAGAATTATTTTGAATGTAAAGTTAGATTGGTGTAATATAAAAGTAATGTTAAAATACATATTTAAATTATACAATATGTATCTCATGGCGTCATTACAATGATAGCATGATGACTTTTTAGTAAACATGTGAAAATAAGTTATTGCAATGTTACGCTTAAATGAAATATAAAAATGGGTAAAAACCTAACAATGTTTTGACCTTTCCCTCAGTATGAACGTCCCCTTTGTGCTTAACAAATACTAGAGTAGGTACTTCAAATAATACTTTTTGTACAGGCAAATATAAGCAAAAACTATCCCTAACATTCTAATTACGTGACCCCAACTCGTTATTTTCCTGTATTTTTCGTGGGCTTTTTATAAAGCTTAGATATATTTCTAGTAGGTAAATGAATAAAATCTACGCCAAACTTCCCTACCAAACTAAAAGTCAGTATGCAATACGATTTACATATCAACTTATAGGTATTATTCACTGTAACGTCGCTTACTTTTGTTTAAAAATGTCATGAAAATCGGTCTTGGCTAATTAAAGTGTAGATGGAATCAATATGTAGAAAATAAATAACCACAGATTTATGTTGAATTTTGAATGTTAACATTTGACTTTCAAGGTTTTCCTATACTTTAACTTGTTATAAATCCTGAAAGAAGAAACCATTGCACGTATAAAATATAAAGATTACGTTCCTCTTCAGTTTCGCGCTGTTAGGTTATAACAAGAATGTTCTGTGAACCCTTGACTGCGGTTGAAACGTACAAGCTCCACTGATTTCGCTTTATTCGAAATTGTGTTCCAAGATATATTTTGTTGTGAGAGTACCCACGTATTCTGTACGATACGACTCATATTTTAGTTGTGCAATAACTTACACCTAACCGGTCCGCGCCGGACTTTTTCGAGTGTAATTGATATTTTTCAGGGCATTTCACGGCATTTCTACGTTTTCACAACGCTTTTGAAATGTCATGGGATGTCGTCGTGTTAGCGTAAACCAGACCCTCAGTCATTTTGCAACGCAATGTTTTAGGATTATAATTGCATGAGGAATTTCCACATAAAGTAGTGTTATTTATTTCTTAATTCGATGTTGTTTATTTCATTTATTCTTGTTACCTATGTTGTATGAGTGATACCTACTTTTTTCTTGTTGTATACGTATCAATGATTATATTTTGATACTAGTTTTATTTTTAAATATCTTCGTAGGGGTAAATATTATAAAAATATATTAAACCCGCATTTTTTCATTAACTATTTTATGTGGGCTGTGATTGTGTTTGTACGGCTCGGCACTTGCTAAGAAACTAAACGCCTCGGGAAAAATTAATCTAGTGTCCCGTGCCAACAAATATTGTTGTTTGGTCGCCGGCTCCGGACGCCATAAGTAATCTCAGCACGTTATGCACTCTGCCGGTTGTTTATTGGAAAACTGGGTACATGTTATAGGTACACGCGTTGCCTCTATAACTTTGGAGAATTTAATTACGAATTTTTATTCCTTTGTTGACAGGAAATTGGTTACAATTTATTAGGTTTCAAATTTATTTATGTTGACTACCAGAGTCTAGGAAATATGAGGAGAGTAACAGGAAAACTAATGCTGTTGTTTGTTTCCAAAATTCACTTCTTTACTCCATAGTAGAAAGATAACAAGTACACTATCGACCATAATTATATAGGAAGTAATTAGATTGTACAGATTCAGAATTTTAAAATAACCACAAAATAAGAAAACATGCGATGTTATTACTTACTTCTACGGTGATTAATTAGTAGGATTATGCTTAATGCTTAATAAGTCTTTGTGAAAGTTTGCCCTATTTGCAATTTGTCATATCTTCCAAAAACAGAATTTTCTTAATGTTCAACAGGTGCATTGATCTTATTAAGTTGTTCAATTCAGTGATTGAATAAAAGTAATATGCATTCAATAAAGTTTTAAATAAATGCATAGAAAAACAATTCACTAAAGTACAGACGATGCTGAGAGTTAACAATCAGATACTGAGTAAAGAGAATCGAAGCGAAGTTCTCGAACAAGTTGTCCATTAAAATTCATTCAGTCGTTGTGGAGCACTGCACTTTGTATTTCAGGAACTCTGTATTAATATACTTTTATAAAAGGATCTCTTATTGAATTTATGTTTTTATGTTTGTTAACGTTGCATAAATTAAGTACTTAATTTTTTTAAGAATTATTTTTTCAAATAATAACGACGACTGATAAATGTGTGTAACGTGATTCTGTCACTATGGAAAGCATTGAAGTAGATATTTTAATAATCTACTTTAAATAGTTGCGTCTTCTGTCGCCTGTAATATTGTTGACAACAGCTGTATGTACCCTTACATGATATAATATCGGTAATTTAACTATTTCGGAGACTCGGCACTCCTTTGAAACGCTCAGGCTTATAGGTTACCACATGACGCTTCCATCTACCGTTAAAGCCTGTGATAATTAATTTCTAATAGTAATATTGGAACCTTTAAAATGTTCACCGGTAACCGGTGTTCGTTCAATATTCAGGCTGTCGTTCACTTTGGCTCAATTAATTTATTTAATAAATTCGCAGAGGCTGCTGTGCACCGCCTGTCTCCGCTTGGATTTTCCTTGGTTTTCCCGATATAAATTTATATCGCCGGACGTGTTCTGAATTTATGCGCAGTTGTAATTTTCTCAACAAAACTTTAACAGCATCTTACCGTTCGTTGGAACTATTTTAGAGATTTTTATATATTTTACTGTTCTTATTGATATGTCCATTAAATTTAACTTCTTTGTATTGTCCTAATAGTAACGATATTTATGAAAATTCTTATATTAAATTGAACACTATCAATCCTGTTTGTCGTTTCCGTCTGTGTCAGTTAGCACTAAACTGTCCAAGAACTAATCTCAGACTCCCAGTGATTGTGGTTGGCAGCTGCTATGACGTCGCATCGCTTTGTGCTAGACACGCATTGTCCTCTGTAGACCCGTTCAGTTTTGATTAAGCTTCCTCAGGACTATTAAATTTGAAATTAAAACTATTGTATACGATTAGGTTACTGGTTTATAAAACAGTAATCCCATTTAAATAACAAATGTCTATCAAATTACACATAACGTAATTAGGTTTAATTAGTATTCGTTTTGATGAATTTGAATTAGTACCTATTCGCATTGAGCATATTTAACTAAAATTACAGTAGGGGAATTGGTATTGATAGTGGTTCTGATTATGAGAATAGTGGTAATGACACTAGTGCTTTTTCTACTCCGACAATGTTTTATGCTAAAGTAATACATCTATCTACCAAAGCAATTTTCATTGAACCTCAATCTTGTATAGCTATACAATAATCTGTGTTACGTAAGGTGGTAATGTTATTATTAATTTGCAATATTGACGTGGAAAGCGGCAAGCATTTAGCTCAGCACTGAAGGAGCCGAGATGTAATTAAAATAAATATTTGGCACGAATTCCGGGCTGCGGCGGTTAAGTAGAGACATTCCCGCCCTTTGAACAACTTCTTGTTTATGTTTGCTCATTAAACAAATATAAATGGGAATACAGTCTTAATCTAAGAAAAGTTTTAGGTCACCCGCGTTCGGCAACGAAAAAGTTTCACCAAATTAGTCTCTCGTTTCATTGACAAATATGTGGCGAATATAAAACTACGATCAGTGTGGCGGAGCCGTCATCGTACTAGTCTGACGCGCAAAGTGTTCCGTATTCGATTCCCGGCCAGACATATATCTGAATGATGACTTTAGCTCTGTTCTGGGTTTGAGTGTTTGTGTATTTGTTTTTATGTTTGTTCATGGTATCCACAACATAGGGAATCATAGCGTGGGGATATGAGAGTATAACGCGTTTTTTAACACAATTATCATTTTGGTTCTTGCACGGTGCACGTTTGATATAAATATAACGACAAATATTGCTTCGTTAACTCTGGCAACAGCATCCGCTATATACTTACAATAGATACAGTATTTGTTGCTTAGCACATCATTTTCTTCTAATTAATAACCAGAATACAATTTAATTCACTTATCGCTCGAACTCCTTGGTCGAGAATCTGACAGGAGTCTGATGAGTGCGAAGAAATTACGCCTGAAAATGACGACATTTCAAAAAAGCTTAATTTAGGTCACGTAGGTTATGTATGTTTAAAGTCATAATCATTTAAATGATAAAACCTAAATTTTTAATAACAGAGTTCATCTTAATAATTAAATGAATAATTAGGCGTAAAAAAATTGTGAAATGATTTAAGTACTCTGTGGTAAGTTGAATTTAATTCCATCCTTTAGTGTAAAAAAAGTTAATTACGATGCTAGGATTCCTTCAAAAAAGCTTAATTTTGGTCACATAGTGTTCATTAACGAAAAACTGAATTATATTTCAAAATAAATTTTAAATATCACGTTCACGAAGAAATCATTTGCAATATATTGAGCGTTATAATCCGTCAGAATATGACCATGAAATATGATGAACTAGTTGCGAGACAAGATTTAATATTCGATATTAACCGGCTCACTAATTACTAAACTACTTTCTATCACAAAATTATGATAGACAAATTTGAAAGTAAAAGCATCTGAGAATAAATAATGTTGATATGACCGTGAAGTGAAATCAGTACTAGAGAACAAAATCTTAGAACATATTGAAATACATTAATTTGAAATCTTGTTGGCTGAGCAATATGATTATGGACATACTTTTCGGTATTCAGAGCTGTTATTTATTTATTTATTTATTTATTTAATGGATTACCTACATAAGAAACAGTGTTTACAATAACCTCTATTCTATGTGAAGTCGGTTAATGAATAGTAGTTTTACAGTAGTGATTTGATTTGTACTTTTAGCTGCAATACCTACATACTTAACACTGCCGGTGCTAAACACAGACTCGTCTATGAATATGTTACACGTTAACATTCTACCAGGGGCAACCGTGACTGGGCATCACAGCCAGCCGTTAATGTGCAACAAGCGTCGGTTCGCTTATTGTGCGCGCGGTATCTGCATTCAGATGTGTCGCCACGTGTCTTGTCTATTGTACAGAGATTTATTCCTGTACTTGTACTTAACTACTTATGACTGTTTATGTAGCGTGAAGGAGTCTCGTGTTTTGATGGAAATGTGGAGAAGTTGGCTTACACATGAAGCGACAATCTTAGTTCTCAGAAGTGGCAATGAATCTGTGAACAGCTTCAGGTTGAATCCCTGTTCTATATGCAGTTGGTAATAAATGTCCATGGGGTGACTATTGGCAAAAAAACTGTATTTTGGTTAAAATGCTATGTAGAGGTATTAAAGAGAACTACCTAACCTAACCTAACCTATCCTATTGAATTTAATCGTGGTTAAGGTTAAATCAACGTTAACAATAAATGTTATCGGATTTAAATCATGTTGATATTTATGTATGTTTAAAGTCATAATCATTTCAATGGTAAAACGTAAATTTTGAATAACACAGTTCATCTTAATAATTAAATGAATAATTAGGCGTAAAAAAAATGTGAAATGATTTAAGCACTCTGTGATAAGTTGAATTTAATTCCATCCTTTAGTGTAAAAAAAGTTAATTACGATGCTAGGATTCCTTCCGCTCGACCCGATAATGTGGAAATGCTCAAGCGGAATTTTCTGAGGCGTTTTATTCTTTTTTCTTTTGAGTTTCGTATCTCTGCACCTGCAGTACATTGCCTTTTTCACATAAACGCTAGAATTCAGACTCGTTATGAGAAATCGTCGGGTCATTAAGCATTGCTATCGTGACTATGGTTTCGTAGCATTTATTTTTAAATTTTGTAACATTACCACTGAAAACGGATAGGGTTTTCCGTCACTACATTATTGCTGTTTCGGACCATTAAGCTTTGTTACATTTCTTTGCAATTCTACAGCGAAATCTTTGCCACATCGTAAAACGAGTTATATGGGACGAATGTTAGAAAATCGTAGTTACAAAATGTAACTTTTCTTCATCAAAGAAAGGTTGGCTATAAAATAAAGAATAAACACATTTGCTTTCGCATAAACATAAATAAGGAAATGCATTTCTACCATAAAGCTGATCCTGTACGTCGACTTGTTACGTCGGCGCTTTTCCACGAATATGTTTATAAGACAGGAAATGTATTTCCCGAACCACACACTGATGTTTCTGCGTTTTCTTATTCATAAGACCCAATTGTAAGTAACAATTCTTGATAGCTTTGAGATTAATAACGCTACCGACTCCACGATCAATGAAAACGTTAACGAGTATTTTATTTCGTTGTGTCAATATAATCGGAATAAAAAATTCGTTAGAAAAGTCAAATGTATTTCCATTAAGCATAAAAAGGTACGCTGCGTAGTAATAAAGCTAATGCTCGGATCGCACGAATCGACTCTATAAGGAAGCCGCTTTCCATGATTGTCTTTATTTCCTTTTTGATTTGAATAGCATTCTCAAAGGTCGCAATGTCATTAATCGCTTTATACCGGGGAAAGTGCAAAGTGGGGCGTACGAGCACACTCAAGCACTAGCTCTCTCGCATCGCCTGAATTCATTATTGTCTTTCATCCGAGGATGCGCTTCAAAGAAACTGCTGACTTATCTAACGGTGAAGACGAGAGGATGCGCTCTTCGGATTATTGCGTTTTTAAAACTAGTTCACATGTTGATATTAAGGCCACGTAAGGTCACAGAGACTGAACTAAAAATCATCCCCGTGGTATAGCAATTTTCACTGCGTTGGCGGCTTTCACTGCTTTCATGCATCCTAATAAAGCTCTTAAATTAATCTTTTTATCAAACTTCTTATTATATAATTAGGTACACAATAAAAATACGTTTTATTTCAATATTTTTCTCGTTTATTGAGCATTTTCTTACAGTACGTCACATATTATGACTATTCTCTCCGATCTTTGTAAGTTGTTATTACTGACAGAATAAAACAAACTAGGGTGAAATACGACTGTTATATTTGGTTTAAGAAAGTGATGCGGGTCGAAGGGGTATTTCAAATATTTGTTTGAAGAACAAGTCTTTTCTACGTCAGTTTGCTTAAAGATGTCAAACTTAGCTCAATTTCTAACTAGAAATGTTCTCACACACACATTGAATCGACAAATTGTATACAGTTACGCAGGTATGATAATGAAATATTAACTAGTTTAATGTATTTTAAGTGTTTGTTAGACTTATTAAATTATTAATTTGCCTACTGAAAACTAAAGATAAATGCTAAAACAGTGTGAAACTGCGTAATTTTAATTCAACGTACGACATTTAATAAAGAAATGTTAAGTGCTTTCCTTTTACAATCTGGCATCTGAATATAAATAAGTTATTTGAAGTAAGAAGCATCTGTTTGTGATGTTCTTTGCTTTTTGTGTACAATAAGTGTTGCGATTATTGCCAGTGAAGGCGGTGATGGGCCGGCGCTTGATTGGCGGCGTTTGGCAGCGAGCGGACACTTGAGACGCTGGCTGCCGCCCAACGCGCTTTATCTTAATGCACTCGCCTGTCCTCCTTCTCCACTGTGGCTATAACTCGCTTTTTAACTCCACAATTGTTTCAGCTACACGCCGGGTCGTTAGCGCGATATTTGATACTGGCCGCTCCTTCGCCACGAGCACCTACTTCCGAAACCTGATTCTCGGTCAGCGGAGCGCCACACAATAGCTTAATAATATACCCAATTTTAGAAATTTCCTACAATTTTGCTCAACCTTTCGTGAAATTTGCGTCGGAAGCCGGAACGCGGGCGCGCTGGCGAGGAGACAAGGAATTTAATTCGGGTGGTGTTCCTCGCGGAGAGTGACGGTTTGTGACACGCCTCGACATTCACTCGACAATTTTTCCCACATCTCGCGTAATCGACCAGATTTTATTGTGTTTCAGATTCCATTTAATAAAACTTCCGTTCCCTTTATTTTTTAATTAAAATATGCATAGAATAATGTAATGTTTTTGATAATGTTCTAGACATTTTGGCACCCTGCAAGCATTTTAGCACCATAAAACTGTTCATTTAATTTATTCTTACATGATTTTGTATGTCACTGAAATCGTACAAAAAATTAACGTAATTTGCAATTATATTGGTACGAGTATGAAACAGGAAAACGTCTTTGAATTCCATACAACGTACAGCATTTAATGATGACGACAAGTAGAAATCGATGTGCGCAAATATCTACCTGAGTATACGTATAAAGTACCTAAAGGCAACGGCGGATTGGAGTCACGTTCAATTCGACGACGGATATAGGGCCTCGCGTTACGGATCTATCGAAAAGCTGTACGATTCGATGTCTGGAATGATTTCCTTTTTACTAGTTCTGCTGTGTTTATCACATGTTGATAGCCAACATGAACGGACAACTTGTTAGGGTGATATCAGACTGTAATGGGGTTGGAATCAAGTTCGATTGACAACTAGTACATATTGGAGGCCTTGGGTTACGACTTACGAAATGCATTGTCTGCTACATCGATGTCATATTCTTGATACGCGTTGTTCATTGTTATATGATTTCCTTTATTTAGATAAGAGATAAGATTAAGATGTTTGAAGGTGGTAGAACCCTTTGTGGTTCGACTCCGGCGGCACCACCGCCACACCTATTTCTACCTAATAACAGCAGTGTTAAGCGCTGCTGTGTTCCGGTTTGAAGGGTGTGGTAAGGGAGACAGACTTTTCCGAGGCGTTCCAGCTTAGTCCTCAGGGGTAGCGGCGCATCTGTGGCCGACCTCCGGTAGGAATATCTAATCCTATCTGGGGTTGATTACAGATGTCTATGGGCGGCAGTAGCCACTTACCATCAGATGGACTGCATGCTCGTCTGCTACTCTTATATTATAAAAAAAAAAAAAATGTTAAGCATGTATAGAGCGTATTGGCTAACTGGAGACCTACTTAGCCGATAAAGTTTTTGAACCTTCCAAATTTTCTTATATTTATGACTTATCGTCTGAACCGGAATTTACCAAGTAAGATGTGAATTGCACCTACATATTTAAGGACAGCTAACACTTTTTATCCATTAGGTACCTAAATGAAATATCTCTCTGATATACCTACTGATTCCACATCTATAGAGCTGTGATGGCAGTACGCGACTGTGTAATGGGGAGTGGAATCGCCTTCTATTTCATAACGGATATAGGGAACTCCCGCGTTACGATCGTATTTGGACGACACGATCGGTGTCGGCGGTTGTGATTTCCTTGTCATATGCGCATTTCACTGGTAATTTCATACATATAAACTATGGGTATATATCGTTTCGTTCATATATCGCTAAATGTGAAACATTTGGACCATGTTGTGTATTACGTTTTTTAGGTAACTGTTAAACGTTATTGTGAAAGCTTTTTAGTGGGAGTACTAAAGTGAGTCTATTGACTTATCTCCTACGAAACAGAACATTTTATTTGAAACCGGATATAGGATCCGGCGGAACGGGTCTATTCCAGCATGTTGCGATGTTTTGTTGACGGCTAGGATTTCCTCTAAGCACTCTCTTCTCGCTGTTTTTCTTGTATTATAGAGAGTCTATAAACCTAGTTTGATTTTTGTCATGTGTAAAAAAGGTAATAATCCTGTTTTACATTACGATTTGAAAAAGTATTAGGTGATCATATAAAACTTTGTATCTGTTCTATATTTCAGAAACTCCATAATGTAGATTCGGAAAAGGTACATACATACATGTTTTGTACTGAAAAGTTTATAAAAATAGAAAATATATTTTTTTAAAAGCGCTCCTTCACACACGTGCGAATCTAGCACCGGGAATATAGTTGTAGATTTATAATCCTCTCAAACACCACTCGATCACACTTCTGCATGAAATAAACGAGTTGTTAACGACGTGACGTCACGTAGACGGGTAGTCGGCAACGCCTACTAAACATGTAGGTACCTACATGATACATATAGGTATCTACATTAAGTATAAACAAAATTGTAAATACTATTTATTTTTCAGTACCCTATCTATATGTTATCATTCTATTTTTTTTGTAAAGAAAAACCTAGTTAAGCATGCAGTATGCTAATATTTAATCATCATATAACAGACTAGCTGACCCGGCAAACTTTGTACCGCCTCAAAATCTATTTATCAAATATATTTCATATAAAAAATAGCCTATGTTACTCGTGGATAACGTAGCTTTCGAATGGTGAAAGAATTTTTTTTAAATCGGTCCAGTAGCTTTTGAGCCTATTCATTACAATCCAACAAACAAACAAAGTTTCTCTCTTTATAATATTAGTATAGATGTGTTATCCCTAAGAACTTTGTTTTAAATAAGTTTGTTTACCTAACTATATCGCATTCTCCGCATTGGATCACTGCTATTATAAAGCATAATGGATGTTGCGGTGCTACCACAGTCAAACCACAAAGAACTCCTTTCCTCATTGTGACGTTTTGAAGTCAGACCGTTGCGTATGTTATTATTAACCACAATTCTCGACTTCAGAATAGACATTAGTATTAGACTGGCCACGTAGCCAGTCAGAAAGATCGTCTTAAAGTAGGTAAACATTACGTTCCGACATTCTAATGCTCGAGAGCTCCCTGCGGGCCGCTCCCAATCCGGCCGGGATTCGTTAAGTTTACATAATAAATACTCTTTCTTTTTTCGGAGACTTCACGCCTACAGAGAAAGCCGTGTAGCCACTTTTATAGGCACCTGCCCTAATGGTTCTTGTCAAGCAATTTAAAAGAACTTGAATATTTAATCCATCTATACGGCTCTTTATATAATTGAGTTTATTATCTTTAACACTTGTGCGTAACTGAAAATAAATTCGACTGTCGTTCTATATTTGCTGGTTGTCGAGTAAATGAGGGTACAGCGCATTTTTTCATCAAGAAGTTTTATACTCAATTGGCATTATTTGGCGAATTTGGAATTTCCAAGAAAATAAGTGTATAAATTCAATTAAACTTCACAATACTACTCGAGTCAACCTTGGTCGGCCAGATAGTAGACTAATAACATTTGTTAGTGTAGTTAAGGTTACTTTGTCAATAACAAGTCTAGACTAAGTAAACTACATAGCGAAGAAAACTCTATCAACATCTATTTGATAGTTATTGTGGTTAACCTTCTCAGACAAACTTGAGGATTTTTCTTTAATCAATATATGAAGTACCTAATATACTGTTACGTACTTCACATGTTTTCAGTTAATACGTATTACATGCAACACTTCTTGCTTTTTATTAATCGAGCATTCGGATAATCCCAACAATGACTTAATTCATTGTATACTTAGGTAAGTCGGTGCACGCAACCCAACTTAACAAATTAAGGAAATTTCTTGAACCGAACTTTCCTTTATAAATCCTTTTTTTTCAAACATATTTATATATATCCTAACGTCACGCTCAGCCGTGTAAAAGGTTTCGGATTCGAACCTTGACCAAACAGGCACATTAGAACTTGGAACATATATGTATACCTAACATATTTTTTTACCTGTAACTGAAAGTAGACATCTTAAAGTACACATAACTTTAATACGACGTAATTTATTCCAAACAAGTACATTTGATCGTGTCATGTACTTAGTGATGTTAATTAATATAATTATTACGCTGACTGATTATTGTAACATGTAACTGTTGTCGCTCCATGTTAATTATTGTTCTTGTCAATGTAGTAACACTGATCCAAATGATATATGTACACAGCCGCTACAGCTGCTGTGATTAACAATCAATAAAACCTGTTACTTTTTCTTGAGACATTTACAGCCCAAATAGAATTTTAAATTAATTTATTGACATGGAGTTGCTTGTGTTTTTGTATTTATGTCCATAGCACGCTATACACACACACACACACACACTCATACACAATACACACAATACACAATTAATTTTAATATCATTTGATGTAGAAGTTTTCAAATCAATCCAATATCCAATCCCAATATTATATGTTAAATCAAATTATTTTCAGAACATAATATGATTCGTGTAGTCAACACTTCATGAAAAAAATGTTTCGTACATTTTTTCTCTTTTGCTTTATTCCGGTACTACATGTCGTTTCCGGACTTAATTAAAAACTGCTCTGAAATTGCTTAATTTTAACCAAAACGCAATCAAAGACCATGTTCAACTGGGTCGCGATACAAATTTCGATTAAATTTTTGGGGTCCCTCAGTTCTTGGCAGGAAAATGAAATATGTAAAATAGTTTTAAGTGAAAAAGAAACGTTAATTTTGCAATTAGTAAACACAGAACATTTATGAAAACTATGATGTCAATGTTTCATTATTGACATTAAAATGTTTTCAATTAACCCTACCTTTAGTTAGTCGCTGTAATACACAGAACTTTATCTTATGGTGAAAACCATACACATTACACTAGCGTATTTCCTAGAGTGTACCTACATTTAAATTTCATATACTTAAGTATCTATATAAGACCAATATTATGTAGTTAAATGGCTGTCAAAAGAAACAAATCATTTCATTACAAGATTACTGTTCTTACCATTTGGCTACGGAACCAAAAAACGCTTCATTCAAGTCGCACTTACTGAGTTTTTTATTCATGAACTGTATAAATATTGCGTGTTTTATAGTCCAATGTGTAGCAAAGTAAAGTTCCGGAAATGTATTTCCTACAGTACTACTTTAAAACGCTTTAGTATGTAGTAACTGTTTGTGTTAAATGCATCTGAAACTAGATCGTTTGGTATTTATAGGGTTTTGTGCACAAGGAATCAAAAATATCAAAATGTAATTCAATTTTCATATTGCTCAAGTCTATAAGTCTGTTTTTCGATCATGTTAAAAATACGTAAGTTTAGTTTGACAGTTGTGCATGCCAATTCATGCTTGCGATAGTAGTAATACTACTTTCGTGGTCCGGCCTAAAGGTTATATTTGTAGGGTGGTAGGATAGATGTATTTAATAAACGATGAGTTCTTATTTAGATCTTTAGCTTAGCTACGCCGAGTTGTGCTTTTGTGGCTTGTCTCCAGAAAGACTCCAATCTTATATGGAGTTGGTTACATGTTACATGGGTGTTCATTTGCTGATGTTTCACAAATTTTAGTGGTATGTTAAATGTTACACAATAATCATTAAATGTGACCCAAAAGGGATAACAAAAGTTAACGTCATCAGGTAGGATCGTAGAGGTCCACTTACCGCATTGAGTTGCTTGATTTCGGTGGACTCGGCTTTCTGGACTTCGGTTTTCAAGGTTTCGTAGGAAAAAACGAACCATTCTATGATCACTCGTATGTCATGTCTCAACTCGTAGAGATGTCAAAATAGTTTTATAGTTATTCAAGAAAATACGCAATGACCCCAAAACTTATCTTCAAAACTAGTCTAGAATTTGAAAACATTCCATTTTTTTATTAAATACCTTCGTTTTATTATTGCTACGGATAGCAATGTAGACATGCAATCGCTACCTACAAACCAAAAAGGACTACGTTAAACAACCCGATTCGATTCCAGTTCGGTCATATGACTCACCTGGCTTAGTATGGCCGGGTCTTGTTACACGGATCCTTTTAGCATAAAGGTCTTGTGTCGTAATTCGCGGTAGATTCTAAATCAGTGTTATTTATGTATTAATTTCTGACAACAGCTTACTGACGTACTGGAATACAGATGTCCCCATTACGAATGACTTGTTTTGAGTTCAATTTAATTTGTTTATTTACATTCTAAAAATCGCAGACGAGAATGCTGTCCATCTGATGGTAAGTGACTACTATCGCTTGTACTTACGGCTTAAGATATGATGAGATTGGATAGTCCCAGAGGTGAGCGTTCAAACACTGCAAGTGTTTTGTAAAGGCTGGTGTTAAGCCCATTGGGTGGAGTAGTAAAATAGCCTGCTGTGAGTTATCCGATAAAAGTCCTACCTAAGGTCAGTCACAGACGCGTTATTACCCTTGAGGACTTAATTAGGATGCCTTTTATATGTGTATCTCCTTACCGCACCCTTTAAACCAGAAAGAATACGAATAATATGCTATAAGGTTCATTCCATCGGTGTAGAGCTACGATCAGTTATACCAACTGTAATTCAATGTATATATGTATGTATTTTTGGCTTTAGTATTTTTTTTGCATGTACGTTCTTTCCGCCAAATCGAACTCAACTTCTTACTTAAATAATTACAAGTTAACTTAGTTGAACTTAAGTTAACTTGAGTTAATAAGAGTTGGTAAGTAGTGATGACAAATCTCTACGCTGGATTGTAGTAGTGTAAATAGCCTTTTTGGACTAAGGTCGAAATCCCATTATGTGATGTGGCGTCGGGGACGTAATTGGATTCGGTAAGGTTCGTACTCCCGAAATAATGTTGCTATGTATTAATTTTGTTCATTGAGTATAATAATGACTATAATACACAGTTAATAATGGATAAGTGAAAATATTGTGCTATGTTATCTTATATTGAAGACAAATACAAAAGTTATCAAAGTAATCATTAGTGTAATAAAACTGGTATATACAAGAGTTGAGACCTAACTAACTTGGATGTAGTTTTATATTAACCCCCATTAACACCCACAAAGTAAAATTGCGTTCTCTGACTTTTGCACGCCAAGAACTAAAAAATGTATCACTTCACTTTCATCTTTTACTACTAATACGATCAGCTGTCCGATGCTGGCACCACGGTTATGTATACGATGTCTATTGTCTATATTATAAACGTAGTGTGATTCTTTGTTGTATCAAGATTTTATTAAACACCGTGTAACGATGTCATGACTCATTACACAGTCTCAAGTTTAAAAAGTCTTAAATCATCCAAGCTTGAAGGCTTGAAAAATAGGTTCTACTTTGAATTAAGATATTTAAAATTGAAACAGTGTAACACTATATCCCAATCGTTTGCAATTAACGAATAAACATTAATTGTTCACAAAGGGGCAAAATAAGCAAAACATTAACATTAATAACGATAAATCATTTGAATTATGAAGCTGCGAGTAATAAATCGGCATGGATTACGTAAATAGCGCATGATAATCCTTTATAAACGTGACAGTCGAATGGGCAGCTCAATTTCAACCCTGTAATTAAGGAGTCACCTGCGTGAACAACTCACTCCGCGTAATTGAAGCTTTCAAGTAGTGATGTACCGAATATTCGGATTCGTATTCGCAAGAAGCGATGTGAATGTTTGGCGAATGTACTCAGAAAACGAACAAGAATTATGTGTACTTATATTTGTTTATTAAAATCTATCATACATATTAGTAATTATTACAAATATAAATCCTGACTGCTAAAAATATAACTTATATGGTAACTTCCAAAACGTAGACGTTTCTAGCCGTTTAGAATGTGGGCGGTGTTAAGGAATGAGACATAAATACAAACATACGCTCGAAAACACTCCGCAGTTAGGTGAAAAATATTATGGAACTGGCGCTAACTAAAAAATATTTAAATTTTGTTCTTGTTACTCTAGTAAAAATTACTATTAAGACAAAATTACAAGTCAATAGAAACAAGATAATGATTGTTCTGCCTTCTATTTAAGGAAAAATAGATTATTCATGGCATTTTAAATACTAGAGAGAAACTTTTGCATTCGTATTCGCAAATGAAAAAATCAATATTCGTTACATCACTACTTTCAAGTTCGGTCGAGTTGTGTCGACCCAGTGGGAGAGTGCGGTTTGTGAGTCAAATTTCATGTAGATAATATAGGGCCCCTATTACTGCGCAACTTGTGAGGTAAGCTACGATTTAATTGAAACCGAGAATAAACTAGCCCGTTTGTGTTGTGCGGGGTGTAGGCATCCGCCGCATAGTAATATCTCCTTCGCAGATTAATTTAATTCCGTGACGGTACGATAACAAAGCTAATAATAATATTCGTATACCTACACCTGCTTGCTTGCTATTTGTTTATCGCATTAGTTGTTAGCATTCTCGTAACCCACTTAAATATGTTGATGTATGTGTGTGATGTACAAAATAATGAGAATCAATCCTTTTTGAAAGTTTTGGTTGAAAAGTTGAAACCACCGTACGACTTAACAGTATAAGCCAGCATTGCAATTTTCTGCGCTGAATTACAACGAGAAGACTGATTTATTTAAAAAAAAAAAAAAAAAAGAAAAAATACTTAAGTTTTTTATAGAATGAGCTAATCTTCTGTTTAGTATCAATCTCTACGACAGATGAACTCTAAGTGAATAATATATATATATTTTTTAAATTGGTAACTAGGTATCCCTGCCTATTGTAAAAGTATTATACCTATACCTGTAAAAGTATAGTACCTATATCATAAAATGTATTAGGGTAACAGATTATATAAACGGTAAAAAATAAACTTACATTTTAAAATTATTGAACAAACACAGCTGAAATCCGTCATTGTCTAAGATACATTTTTGGAGGAAAATCTTACCTGAGGTATAAAGATTCTCTTGAATATTTATTCGACCATCGATCATTTTTGTAATGGAAGAATATTGTTTTTCCGCAGCCAATATTTTTGTAATTAATTTCGTTTGGACTTCAAGGCTGGGCTTTGTGAAATATATCAATTAAGTAGAAGGTAAGTGTATATTTTGATAAATACATATATTGTATATCAAGTGCATTTGATTAGGTATTTCGAGTATTATTTTATTACCATAAAATAATACTCGAAATACCTAATCAAATTTTATTACCATATTCTGATCTGAATTATATTCTATTTCATATAATTCTATTCTGAAGTGCAAAATTCTAATCTGTATAATTGCGAGAATTTGTAGTCATAAAAATCTTTTTAAAGGAACTTTTATGTATATATTATATTTGTCGGAAAAAACTTACACTGAATTGTAAAGCCCCTTGTTTCACTCTCACTTTTGTACATGATATCTTTCGACAACATTATTTGAAGAATTGCTCTGAATACCTACTATTTGTTAACAATTTCGTCTAAGATCCTATAAAATCCCTTTTTCGTGTTTTCTCGCATTTGACGATGTTTCAGGAGCGGGTACAACACCGTAAGCTCAACTGATTTCTGTGGTACGGTTTTTTTATTATTCCAATACCTACGAGGCATAAAACACACTAGATTATTATACAAACATCAATTTGCATCGCAGGAAGTCTAATAAATCTTGCAATCAAGGTAATGCATAAATCATGAGTTTTATTTAAATATAGTCGTATTGAGAGTAATTAGTCACCACTTCCTTAAGAATAATCCTACATTAATCATATTTAGTGTTAGATTGTTGCATAATGCAAATTTGTACCCGTTATATAAATCAGTAATCGGCCATGACAGATATGATTCAGTTCTGGTACTATTACCGACGATCAGCGAGTTAAATTTGCCGATCCCTTTTCGTGAAAGTCTCGTCAAGATCGTTTCAGCTCCAGATTAACCTCAACAGAAAAGATTGATAGAAAAACAGGCAAACAATTAAAAACAGGATTCATTTCCTGGTATCGTGTCCAAAACCCAGGTAAACACTTATTTACCTTATTTAAAACTTAATTGAAAAAGTACATCTTTACGGGATTACAAGAAATCGGATATACTCGTAGGATGGTGAATGGTTTATCAACTTTATCAACCCAATACTGTTACATTATTAGGTAAATCTCAGACTAATAATATCTTAGGCTATAATTCATGACAGTTAATTCATTTCTTTCAGAATTTGATAAAAAACAATCGTGTATTATATTCTCACGATAGTTTCGCCTGTTCTCTGTTTAATACTTGGCGTATTAGGTCAAAGCCGTTACTGCTTAATTATGAAGTAAATTTGATAATTTAGCATGAATGTTGTTTAGTACTCCAATAGTGGTGTGACTAAAGCGAGTGCCACAGTTGCATTCCGTACGCGAAGGCGTACTAGCGCCGGCGCCTCAACCCACTTGGAGTTGCGCCAAACGCTACCGTTTGTTTATAACATTAATTCCTGTAATGTCGCTGAACCGCTTCCAGCTTGAACGCTTGAATTTTTTATTAGCTCCAAAATGTGCCTCAATGTCTACGCTTTGCTATTGCCTATTATAGCGTTATTATGCAGGATGCGAGCAGTGTGATAATCGCCTAAAATTGTAACCGACTTCAAACAAGGAGGAGGTTTCTCAATACGAACGCATGTATATTTTTTGTAGTAGATACATTGTATAACAGAAATTCGGAAAGTTCTTCATCGCAGCTTTAATTTTTAGCTGATTTCACGCATTTCTTGAAGATTTAGTAGGCATTTGTTTCTTTATAAATGTGATAAATCAGGTGCTGCACCTGATTAAATTAAAATGTATTTAAGGTCAGAATATACTCATTCTGCCCTTTTGGCAGCGGATTATTACATAACATATTAAGTCCGTTGCAACACTTGTTATCTACGTTAAGACCTGTATGCACTGGTAACGCAAAGACAGCAATGCACTGAAACGCCACCGGTTGATTTATAATTCCGTGCCCGGAGATAACGCATAGACTACGCACACGTCCCGACGTCAACTCCATTTTCAGTACACAGGGCATGTGTCAACAAGCGTAATCGGCCTATGTTTAATCATACGTTCAGCGAATGTCCATGTTTACGTAGGACTCGGAAACATCTGGTTTTGATGAACTGAATACTTCGCATTCAGGTTGGCGGCACTTGAAATCGTGCCAGCTTATTTTAAGTGGCGACGTCTGTTCGAGATTTAGGTCTAATACCCCGCCTCGTAATATATTTTATCGTTCATATTGAAATCAACAGATTGCCACATTGTAAGCGTTGTTTTGTTTACAGGTTTCGCGGCGCTCGTAATTTCACACGTGCTAATGTTATTATGGGTTCTTAATATTCGGACAAGTCATTGTAACAATTCTGAAGACTTTTTAACCAATTTCAAAATGTGTAGTGTAATTCATTTTTTTAAGATTGATGTATCAAAGAAGCATGCAGTCCATCTGATGTTAAGTTACTGTTCCACTACTCAGAATGGTTCCCACTAGCACTGAGCACTAGCACTAGTCTGAGCACCGGTCCTTTTAAAAGCCATCTTATTTACCAAAGGACAATTAATAGAATTCATGCACCACGTAACATAAATAACTTGCTTCTACTATGTATTATTACTTTAGCCGCATCACAACATATGACGCCACACGTTCATTTCAAACAAAAATCGTACCGAATACATTTCATAGCGCAAGCAATTATTTAAACGATTATAAATAAAAGATAGCGATTAACACCGCAGTCGGAAGCCCCACGGAATTTCTATCACCTTTTATTTTAGTCCCTTTCCAGACCGGCTTTTGTCTATTTAAGTCTCGTTTTGTAAATAAGTGAAATATCTTGTTATAACTAGAAGTCATTTACTTTAATTATTTTCTTTTATCCGACTGAATGCGGAGAGTAATGTCTTTCAAGCACAAATCACATACTTTGGCACACCCTACACCTCAAACGGCTTGACGTATTTAAACATATATGGTATCGTTGGATTTGCTTAAAGTGTGTGACATAGGTTATATTTTGAAACAATCTGAAGAAGGAGGCATATTGAAGAAAAATTTAGGTATATTCAGTAAACACATAGGAGTTATTTATGTTCTTCATTCGTTTTCGATTTCACTTTCGCTTTCTTAGCTCTCTCGTTCGCATCGAGACATGCATGGACGATCGTATGTTTTATTAACGCATATGTTTTTTGAACACGTCTGTGAGTTTTTTAACATCTTATAACTCTAAACGAACAATGTTTCACAACTAAGAACGCAGCGTTTACGTCTATTTGATAATAATTATTTTTATTCATAATTTGGTTGAAAATATGTTTTGATATTGATGACATACGAGTAATTGCTCGAAGGTTTACAGACTAGTTACTATGTCTGAAACCAACATGCTTACTGTAAGTATGATACTGTTATACAAACAGCGACATGTAAGATTACTCGTATAATTATTGGAAGATCTATTTCTGATGTTTTTGACATAACAAGCTTACAATAGATAGATAGATAGATAGATAGATAGATAGATAGATTATTTATTTCAAGAACTTAAGCAACAACACAAATTATAACACACAATAAACAATGAAATCCAAAAATACACATATGGAAACACAAACTTAATTATGAACTTATTGACTAAATTTTCTTAAGAAATAAAATTACACAATATATAAAAAAAAAAAAAAACTGAAAATAATAAAGTAAATAAAAAAAAAAAATATATATACAATATGGATACAATATGGATTTTTAAAAATCTAAATAGGTGTTTCAATTAAATATTCACACAAGTTATTATGTAATATAATTCATTTTGATTGACGGCACTGTTAGTATGGATGTAATGTAGGCACACATCACAGCACGTCCAGGTATTCAATATAAAGTAAAGTATATGCACGAATGCTGCATGACAATAGAACCAACTTAATATGCGAAAACAGAATCGCTTTGCTTATAAACTACTTTGAGCACACTTCCTAGACGGAAACACGCAGAAAGCAAAGAACAACTGTACATAGGTATTAACAATTGTATACTTTTTTATTTTAATTTCTAGTCATACTTACATATCTAATGAGGCAGGTATAGAATACCGTTAGTTCGTATATATGCATACTGATATAGGTACATTTGTACATATGTATGTATTTCTGTACCATATTGATTGCGTGTCGCACGCCTTTTACGATAGGAAGTGCGTAAAAACATTGATACCCTTCTACCTGTATACACTTCGTAAAAGTTCCCTAATAACAGATATAGTCGTAAATGTCGTGAGTGGTCACCGCAGCTCATGGTCACCCTCTAATAATTCTAGCGATCTTATCGATATTTTTTTACCTTTTTTTTAGTATAGGAGTAGCAGACGAGCATGCAGTCCACCTGATTGTAAGTGGCTACTGCCACGGATGAATATCTGTAATCAACCCCAGGTTAAATTAGATTCCTACCTTATTTAGCCTACAGTTGCTCTACTACCCCCGAATGACTAAGTTGGAATGTCTCGGAAAATTATGTCACCCTTATCCCATCTGTAACATGTCATATTATGTAATTTTGACAACCTTTACCTATTATAAATTGTCCAATATTAATCTTCAGTAAGAAATTATTGGATTAGTAACGGACATTAATCGATTAATTTATTTATTCTTTAGTTGAAAAAATCTTTGAGCTGCAAGTATTTTCTCGAATGTGATAGAGATTGTTGACGTCGGTGGTCCCGTTAATGTATTTGCAGTCGGACGAAGGCCGTGTATGGTAGTGACCAATTACCACATTTACATTGAAGCCGCGATCATCCTGTTTGTCTTCTTTTTACCTTCACACACAACCACTTTGTGGGGAAGTTGTACAAGCAAGGTGTATTTTACGTTTGAGATGTAGTAAATGGGTTATGTAAGCAGTGATAGACTAATATTAAAACGCGGCCTCTCAATTGAGCGGTCCGAGGTACGTATCCCAGGCACATTTGATTTATCAAAATTATGAACTTATTAGAAATGTATTATCTCTTGCAACATCAGCGAGGAAAAACATCGCGAGGAAATCTGCATATCTAAGAAATATAAAAAGTTCTCAAAGGTACCAATTCGCCAGCGCGGGTGACTAAGGCCTAATCCTTCTCATTCTGAGAGGAGACCAATGCTTAGTTAGACAGTAATGAGTTGATGAGTTATATAATGCAGTTTACGCGTTATTGTCCTTCTGATGGGTACTGGTTTTTTATTCTGAGTGGTCTCATGTCAGTCTGGTAGACTACACAAGTTTGAGAACTTCCTGGCGTATTTCTATTCGATTTGTTCTTTCCCCGTTAAACTAATTAATGTATAATCTACACAGAACCCTGAATGAAAGGTGCGTTGGGCATCTTACCTCGTAACCCCAGGTAGGCAGGCCAAATTTTACACCACTAGCCTTTTACTATTTAGATTCATAGTAGCGTCTCTCGATGACTTTCTCATTACTGGGATGGCTCTGATAATAAACTGGGTTATAGTTTGTTCTCAATACCGGTGACGACGGCCGCCGGAGACACCCGTCGGAAATAAAGTTTGATTTAGTTTAGACACGACAATCCGTTTGTTGGAACAATAACGAGTCCAATTAATACTCTGTACGTGTAATAAGCCATATCAACGTAAAGTTGGTAATCCTGTCGTACAAACAAGAAGTATTATGATTTATGACTTCAAATATTGATTTAATCGTAACTATACACCTATCGTTTTGTATGTTCAAAAGTGGTCTAAACCTATCTAAGTAAATGTAACGTAAATTGATTTTATATGTCTTGCAAAGTCTTTTGAACCGCAATTTTTAACCATAAATGGTCCATATTACACAAATCTGAATGAACACCTTAATGTATATACTGTATGTATTTCTTAATATCACATCATACAAATGAACATACTATGAAATTGTAATGATAGTCATTCGTCAGTTGTCCTTCTTATTTTATAATCACCTCCCTTTATTCCTAACATATATGTAATACAATCGTTTATTTATAATAGGTATACGCCTTATAATTCGTATCATTATAAGGCGCATTATAATATTATACCTGTCCTTTCGGAACAAATATCAATCCCGTGTCTATTATCGTAAATTGATACAACAATTAAATTCTAAGTATGAATGACTATGCAATGACATTCTCGACATAATTCGTATTTTAATAGACTGTGAAGTCGTTTGAAGTTACAATATACAGTAGTTATAATAGTATAGGTAAAACTAGTTACCAACTAGCGGAGATGTTGTCGAACCGGATAGCTCCGCTTTGCAGCTTTCGGAGTTAGTTACCGGTAAATCAATGTAAGATAAGCCAAGATTGCTGATATAATCAGCGATAAATTTGAAGTAGGTGGCGTAATTTAATATTTTCGACGGCATTATGTTCTAAATGAATCGAGTATCTACGTGCACAGTACAAATTATAGATCCTTATACTGTGCTACGTGTATGCAAAGTCATTTAAATATGTAGATGTTTTGTTATTGTTCTGCTCTCAAGAGACTTGTGATTATTACGTCACATTGGCATTAGTAACATTATGAAAAAGCTACATTTTTAAGGAATATCTTTCAATTTCAGAGACATAAAATTGAATCCTTATACCGAATACATACATACATATAATGCTATTTACGATACCTATTCATACTTACTTTAATGTATCGCCTGTATCAATCTTATGCACTACATGTCTAGTATTTTTGATGTGTAAAGTAACTTCTATGAAAGTTCGAAAAAATAATTCTTATCAAGTCGGTCAAAAAAAGATACTGAAAACAGTATTCCCGGGTGTGTCTGGCGAGAAAAATACCTAAAATGTAATTTAACTCTTTTCTATTCATTTCGCCCGGGGCTAAGTGATAAAATCTGACAAAATATCCCCATTTTCCCCTTTTAATACATCTGCCAGCAAGTCTCACCGACTTGTCTCACCGCGAGCGAGCGTTCTTTAGAGAATTATAGTTGCTCGACATCAAAAAACTTTGTGAAATTTAGGCCAACAACCTAAAATCAGATTTGGTCCAATAACTTCAAGGATCTCTTAGAAATCGAGATATTTATTGCTTGAATGAATAAACAGGGAAAAGTACTATCAATGGATATGTAACTTGAGTGAAAACGGCATTTTTGTTAGGGATACGCTTCTAGTGTCTTTGTTTGTACGTTTTATCAAAATGCTTCTTAAAATGATATTTGCAAATAAGTTTGACTTTGACACGTGGGCTTCATTTACATTATCCATTTAGCATCAAACGATTTTTTTAAAACTATTCACTAGTATTGGTAATAGATTATAGAGAAATAGGGTGTGACACAATTCCCAATTTCAGCTTTGAATGCGAAATGTAAGCTGTAGGGGCCACTTAGAATCATGCGGACAGCGTGTCCGTTCGCAACCAAAAAACGAAACTTGGCACCTCGCCGATGGTACGCCATTATCCTAAAGTACAAGCCTTGCCTCGAGCCAGTCGTCAGCTGTTCAGAAGCTCCGTTCTACGATCCGTGCACATTTATGAAAAAACTTTTGTCTACATCCTTGGCATTGTCTCGGCGACTGTCGGATTTATTCTGCCTTTTAACTTTGTCTTTCTTCGCTGTGTATACGTTAGTAAGGGATACGGATCGGAGTAGGTATGCTTTTCAAAGTTATACTGCAGTCAATTTATGCACGGTACGCCTTCATATAGTTTTACTTTGTTTTGCAAAATGTCAACCTTTCAGATATTGTTTATTGGTATGCTTCATTGTATTGTTTTATTGTGGTTTAATATTTTTCCTCGTTATTATTTTGTACATCTTAAGCATAGATTAGTAAAGATACTTCGCCGCCTTGAAATTGAATGAAGCCACAAACGGCTTATTTTAGTAAGTTCTTTTTTTGAATTCTTGACAAATAAAAACATTTTTAGAGAAAATTTACGAATAAATAACTACTACTGCGTAATTTACATAATAAATAGATAATTATTACAAATATTTTAGGGACATTTGGCAAAACTTTTTTACGCAACTATTTCAATTCTCAAAACTGGGTACATTTTCTTGTTAGGAGTGAGTAATCTTTACTAATCTATGATCTTAAGGAATAATATGTACTAATTGTGATGGATTTATAATATCTCAAGACATCCTTTGTGACGGACACGCGCAGTGCCTGTAAAAATATTGCATAGAAAAATATGTTTTTGACTGACACAATACGTTCAATGGCTGTAAATAAAAATGAGGCCTTATACGTACCTTGCTTTCGAGAGATGGTAGAATAATATTAACTTGTTGATGTTAATTAGACCTGTTATTTTACAGATTTATTTTAGAGATTACGTATGGGAAGTGTTAGACTAAGCATAATTATGTTGCAGGACTTAAGTTAATAATCTGTTTCAATAGTCGCTCAATTGCGCAGACAAATGTCATGCAATGCAAATTATGTAAATGACTTGTAGTTAATCGGCTGCATACTAAGACGGCGTTTATTTATAGTTCACTGTATTGTTGTCTAGCATGTCGCAAGTTAAAGGTAAAAAGTGGTATGTAGATTGCAACGGCACCACCATCAATCGATAATATACTTATGACGGCAATAATTGCGCCGGTGGTAAGATATAGTTACCTAGACGCGGTTCCAACTTAGTTTTTAGGGTTACCCAAAGGGTAAAAACGAAACCATATTAATATAATAAGTTTTAGATTTCTATCCGTGTGTCACCGGGCTCTATCACTTTAACTGAAATATGATTTTTGTACATATTGGATATTACAGAAGTAAAAAATAACTTGTGGTCTTGCGATTACAAGTAATGACCACATTACCATCAAAGAAAAACCCTTTTTACCAAATATCTATAGGAAAACGAACTTAATTTGTAACTGTTTACTTGCTTATGGTTTTCCTTGCCAACCCAATGCCAAGCCTTTTATGAAAAAAGTTTCCCCAGTGTACACGGCCACGGCTTAAACTATAATATTCAGGTTCGCCCTAAAATACTTATTCGAGACAAAGGCGGGTGTGTATTATGATTAAAAACACAAAAGCAAGCTCTACAATGTCGCTCTACTGAAGATAGACTCTACAACTGTTACAGATCTGAAACACCCTGTCGCTCTACTTACTCTACTTCGGATTGACGTACACAGACACGCAAACTACTAAACGCTTTGAATGTTGTGAGTTCTTTTCGAAAAGTTTACGTGAAAATTTTCACGTACACAAAAGTTATGTGAGATTTTACATGGATTTGACAGAATATTATTTTAGGCATTACCGCGTTTTTTTTTAATTATTTTTACCAAATAACAATAGTGTTATTGGCTGACCGCTGATGTCGTCGTTTGAAGTGTGGTAATGGAGAGACATTTATTGAGGACCTTCCAAATTAGTCCTCAGAGGTAAATATGTGTCTGTGGCCGACCAGGTAGCTAGGAATCGTTCCGGCTGTTGATGAGCGACCATGTGGACGGCAGTTGCCATTTACCATCAGGTGGACATGCTCGCTACTTATATAATATGTATATAAAAAATGTATTATCTGTTGTACCTATACGGATTTGTGGAAATTATGTATTCTCAAGAGATATTCGCATAAAATAAACGTTGGGACTATTGGACGTCGCGTATCTAACAATTTCTGCTTTGTTTGTTAAATTTATTTTAGAAAGAGAACGGTTCGTTGAGCATAAAATGTAAGTTCCTAATTTAGCGAGATGGAATACAAATGAAGTTCTATCCTCGGAGTCAAGATGCTGAGCCGCTTACTGGCCGGGAGCGCTGGCTTAAACCCCGCTGTGGTCGACTTGCCGCCTTATCTATCTGTACAGGGATGCACTTTGTTCTAGAATAATTTCCAATTTTTATTCGGTCTGTTTACGGTTTTTCGTAGCGATAATAGTAGTAGCGATAGTAGCGAGGAAACCTTGATACATATCTGAGGGATCTTAAAAAAGGTTTTCAAAGGTATATGACGTGAACCAATACACACTTGGACAGCGTGGTAGACTATGGTCTAATCCTTCTGATTGTGGAAGAAAATCCTAGCCCAGCAGTGGGACAGTAATGGCTTGACGATGAATGATGATTTGACACATAGGTACTCTTCAAACCGCTGTTGTCAATAACCACTCCACACATCAAAGAACCATTTTACCTGCACTAATAATTATTGCTATAACAACAAGGTCTTAAATATAATTTTATTACATTATAAAGGTCTGTAGCTTACCTTTCAAGTTTTAGCTACACAATTATTTTAACCAATATATTGAAATGACAACGAAACGAACTCACAATAATTCTATGTAATGTTCAAATGGCTTTAAATTACATTATCTAAATACCTTGTAAGAATTGCTACAAAGAATGGCTCTATTTTTACAAATGACGGATAAGCTCGATCCTCGACAAACACAATCCACATGGAGGGAAAACAGCTTATTCAATAGTTGATTTATGTAAAGGCCCGTCGACAGGACCGACGATTTGAATAGGGCCCCGCTAGTCTTGTCGAATCTGAAAGCTTTTCATAAATGAAGTAGCTTCACCTCACTGAAAGGTGACTAAAAGCCTCCTCGTTGTTATAGAAGAAACTTTACACATCGAGCCGCGAGCGTTACTACAAACGTATTAGCAACATGTTACATGACAGCTTCTTATCAAAAATATTGTTAAGTAGTTTCATACGTTCGGGTACTTAACAATTTTGCTTTTAGTAAGTCGGAGTTAGATACTGGGTCTTCTGATGGTAGTAATTTAGAAGCAAAAGCGATACGTAAAATTTATATACATCCGCGTATCTGCATTCAACATTAGTGCTTATAATAGTACTAACATTTATTGTTATTAAACGATTTTATTAACACTTTGGTGGGTCGAATCTAGTAATTAAAATTTTCCCCTTTCATGTTGACCGATTGATCTGAAATTTTAAGCACACCTAGTTCTGATGGCAATATTCCGTATTATTTGAAATTTTATTCTACCCTAGTTAGTTTATTGAACAGAAATTATAGTATTTAGTTTCGAAGTCTATCAAAATTGCACATTCTAAATCAGTGAATCTGAACAATAAACAGCAGGTGTACGCTCAGTTTCACAGTTATCTTAGCCAATAAATCAACGTTAAATCATATTGCCAGTATTAGGTATTACAATTATTTAATAGTGCAATTGGAATGCGTTCGAGAGTGATAGTGATCGTTGATCATAAAATTGTGCGGTTTCGCGTGCACTTCGTTCAAAAATGTCCGCGCGGTCGCGTGATCGCGAGATCACGCACATCTGCGTGTTCGATTTATTCAAGCGATACATCTATACATGAAGATAAGATTTGATTATCTATGTGTTCGTAAATCCCAATTATATATAAGTTAGAATGTTGTTCAAGCTCTTGCACTTTTTCAGAGAGCGTACGATGTCAAAACAAAATCATTCCTTTCTTTTTATTTGTACAAGCTAATATCCAAAGTTACGATTATGACTTGATTTCACTCAACTTCAGAGCACATTTTGAAGAGCGCCATAGGCTTTACACCCGAAAAATATTAAAAGTTTGTGTGTAAAAGTAGGTTAATCGTGCGACGTTTACGACGCGGGCGGAACTGCGCGATATAGCTCGTATATTACATACACGTCGTGTACTCGAAACTGTTACCTGTTGTATTAGCGACAACCGATACTCATTATGAAAAAGAGAAAATGAAAGTGATATAGAATAGCTATGTAACTGTATTTCACGATTACACGAATATTACGTTCGCTGTATATTACCTGTAACATTTGTAAGCGCTTTGCTAGTCATTTTGCACGCGCTATCTACGTTTTAATACATCGAACATTATAAATATTCTCTGAAATGGAAGTAATCCATCACGTCCATTAATATTAATCAAAAAATGATTAGCTCATACTCGTTCGTGTAATACAATAAATGCCGAGTTTTAGTATCAAATACGTGAATAAATTCGACGTCCTATGACGTTATCGTTCACATTTATTATCCCCGACATCGTGACTGGCTTAGCTGAAAAAATCGCTATACATTCGATTTGTCAGGGAAATGTAAGAGAACCTAAGCATTAATAAAAAGAAACGAATCCGCCACAAGACAAAGGAGCCAGCATCAATATTTATTGGCGTGCTTAGTATTAATCGGGTAGGATCGTGCGCTGTATTGAAACAGCGAACGTCGGCGTTAGTGGATAGATGGACTGTCGCGGTCGGAGCGCGCCAAATTTTCCCCTTGCGTAAATTTTCTCCGGGAAAAAATGAGCAGCCGACGGCTAAGTAGTATCAACTATGTCCTCTATGCTGGGAGTCTGACTTCGAATCCTAAACTGGCGCCTTTGTTGTAGTTTTGCTGCTTTATCAATGCTTTCATCAAAGAATATATTTATGCCATTTTTACTAACCTGATTAATATTTAGTGTTAAGATTTTTTTCAAATTTATAAAGAATTTAACGTTATAAAAAGCGAAAATTTTGATCATCTAACTTAAAAAGTTTGCTTTGAAACTGATATAACACGGCAACGGCTTGGGCTTCATGTGATCGTTATAGATTAATTACATGCGTGTAAAATGAATCATTCCGTCAATGTTGGTGATGATATTGTTTTTTCGTAGCAACGTTCGTAGCGCCCGCCTAAGCCTACAGTCCACAGCCTATCGTAGCGTCATCGTATGGGCTGTACCGCGGCCGCCCGTAGCCCGTAAAGCGAATGTTTTTACTGTTCATCGCCAGTTCGCCCCGAATCGCCACGGAGGTCGGTCGTGTCGCGCGCCGCGATCTCTCCTTCGCCGCGCGTACGAAATGTGTGACAATAAGTGTTGCTTCCTCTATCATATCTAATATATTTATCGATTTATACGTAATAGCTGTAATTATATGGTTGACTATTAGTATTATAATAGTTAATTGAGTGTAAATAAAATTTGTTTCAACTTCATCCTGCGCTTGTACATGCTACGTTATTCACGTATGGGGTGAGTTAATATTAAATAATATAGTTTATTATTTTTATGATGTTATTCGATATTCTTAGTTTTATTCCATATAATATGTATATCGCTATGGTTATAATATTGGTCTAACCTATGTTCGAATGTTTTTAATTAAGAGTTCAACTATAAAACTCTCATTTAATTTGATATTTGATAATGAGTAATAATTTAATGAGAAGATAATCAGAATTTAAACAAAATTATCACAACGCTTTGTGGATTGGAGCTGTAGGTAGAAACGCATATTTTATAATGAGTAACAAACATTTTAATTTTAATGAAGTAATTCATTATCCATAGTAAATGTGGAAGAGCAACTACAACTGTATGCAAGTAATATTAGTATATAAACAGTGAGAACCTCTTCTCACGAAAGAGAGGTAGAAATCATTCGTGTAATTAAGGGGATTAAATAATTCATTAACATTATTGGAATTACCTACTTAGCAGATGAGCTTCTATTGCACCTCATGGTAAGAAGTGATTACCCCGTGGAAATCTCGAGTCAATCTTAATCTGAATTGGATCCTTCACACTGCTTAACACTGCTGCTATGAGGCAGAAATTGTTGAATTGGAGCCGCCAATGTTAAATAACCAAGATTCTACCGCCATAAAATAATACCTAGTGCTCGAATTCAAACTAGTATTAAGTTAAACATATATCTACATGATATGGATATTGTGCTATGTATAAAAAAACTACCGGTCATTCTCATAGCATAATGTACTTAGTATGTAACATGTATGTAATTCCGTCCATTGTTAAATTGGATTGCTAATTAGCAAGCACTGAGTCAATATAATGAAAATCCGAACAATGCACGATTGACATCACGTATGTAGGTATGTATATTATATTGAAATAGTATAGGCATTTTCGCGCTTAAAATTGATTACGGTGGTAAAATCACATATATCTTGCTTGATTGACCTTATGACATAGAGCTGATGACGCCGAGTCTTCTAAGAAAGTGATAAGTAAATTGTTATGTCGCATGTTTTAAGGAATACCAATGAAGTACCTACTCTCGTATAAACTTTACCTTTTTTTTCTTTGTTTTATTAATGAAATTCTAATTATTTTCGGTTTATTACCTCTACCACCTTTTAAGTTTTAGAAATGTATTTGATATTTCTTACAATATTATTTCGATATTGAAATATATTACATTTTCTTCTCAAATTTTAATTCAAATTTTGTATACAAATCATCAAGAAGAAGAGATGTATGTATGCATATAATAAAGTGAACGTTATTTATATGTGAATATTATTATTTTAAAACTGACCATAGCTCTGTTTTGAACTTAGGCAGAAAAATATTGTAATAATTCAAAAAGAGTCAAATTTTCCACGTTCGGGGGTATCAAAGGGGCAATCTGTTGAATAATGTACAGTCAACGGGCCGAAAAAATCAAAAGATAAAAATAAGGATTACATGGCATGGAAGTACTCCGCGGGCTATGTAACCTGCCTTGTGCCCCAATTAAGCGTATGTACCCACCAACCTCGTTCATGTTGTTTCCGTAAGGGCACATCGTACGTTTAACATTACAATTTAATCTAATTAATTAAAAATCTGGTCGAATGCGAAGTTACTAATGAAACGGCAATTATCGAAAAGTATGAACAGCTGAAATCATTTCAGAACGTATTAATATTTTATCTATATTAAATAGGTAAAAATTAAGATAAAAAGTTTATCCAAAGTTAATTGTGTCTATTAATTACACCTCGAATGTTATACATATGTGGTGGACATAAAGAATACAAAAAAATCCATTAAGAAGCATCTTCGAACTTTTCTGTTGGTTGAGTTCAGTTACTTAAGTAATTCTTATTAAGTAAGTCTTATTTTTATATAAAGCCATGGATTTACAAAGCACATGATTTATATAAACAAAATATAAGTGCACCATTTTGCGAAAAACTCACCTTCATTAGGCTAACTTGTGAGCGAAACACTTTTGCTAAAACTACATGCAAAATAGCCCCATCCGGCGTTCATTTTTTTCTTTATTTTGGCGGTTGCGCTCGAAAATTTCACGACTTCCTTGCTATTTTCACAACTCTATTTCAACATTTTTCACTTTTGATGGTACGCCGCGTACTTACATATTTCAACGCCCTAATATATCTAGAAAAGGCAAAAAAAAACAGTTTCCTCCAGTGCGCAATATAAATCGTTGCAGACGGAAAAACAAAGAAAAAATCCCGAATCAATTGCCGTCTCGTTAATTTAGACCGTTGAATATTTACTAATGTTGATTTTATTTCCCCTTTTGTGTTGTTAACAATTCAGCTATTTATTAGAATAAATAAAGACCTTTTTCCGTGTATTCCATTTAAAATAGAAGCATTTTCAGTGTTTAAATAAACGTCTCAGTAATTTAAAACGTAGAATTAAATATTGCAGTCGTTTCTAAATTATTCATTAGGGCATATAAAGTAGATAGTCAAAAATACTTTGCTTATATTTTAGCATTTAAATTCGTTAATAATTTTAAGGGGTGATCTGATATAAATATCAAGATAAGGAATTAAAAGGATAAATCCATATTATGAATATTAATCATGGGAGAGCAAGAGGAAAATAGAAAAACAGTACAGAAGACGTTTAGATGATAATGAGAGTGTAATTTCTAGAAATATGAATAAGTAATGAAAAGCCTATGGCCGAAAATATTGGAATTAGATAGAACAGACTCATATAGAGACAAACTTATATAGATGAGCTTTCATATCTACATTCAAAACTATTTTTTCTTTTTCTTTTTTATATTTAATAGATCAATGTATTTTTATCTTTATTTATATCAGAAATTAAAGCTTCAAAATCTAATTAGTTGTGAGTCATCTAAGCAGTATACTCCAAAAATTATGTAAGCGCTATTATTAGGTAAAACAAGATTAAATTTCACCTTTACGCTACTTTGCATAACTCCGCCCAAACACGCTTCAAGTACGAGTAAGCACTGTTTGTTACCTTGGCCGAGCGGAAAAGATAAGGAAAAAGAAAACAACGTGACATAAATACTAAGGGCAAAGGATACATAATGCTAGAATGTAAAAATATAAATACAATCGTATAGCGTTAGGAATATAATATCGCCATACGAATATCATTTTTTGTATAATGTGGCAGCGTCCCATTTAAGTAGTCTCACTGTTTTTAATCTGTCCGGATATTTTCTCATTAAATCTCCTTTACGTAGCGCACACACATCTATAATATCACAACAAGTGAATATGTATTAAATACTATATGATACTTTTACACGTGTTATGTGTTGGTATGCTGATGAATGGTGTCAATCATATTCACATAAGTACCGATCATATTTCTGAAGTTATTCGTCATCATCACTACAACAAGACAAATTAAAAACGTAACACCTTCCTTGAACTCTGGTTTTTGATGTAGATATATTTATTTCAAACCATACAATTAGGCTGGAGGTTTTGGAGCAATTAGAAAATTAATGTATTACTGAACAGATTAGGTGGCATAATAACTTAAGCGAAAATTGTGTTGTTAGTAATGTCACCATTCCCCAAGTTAGTACAGGGTGGTAACACATCAAATCGGGTTTTCCCATAATTTCGATCGCGTCTCACACCTCCGTGCACGCAATGCCGTTTCGTAGCCACTCGAAGCTAAGTGGATTTTCATATCGCCCTGATTGATGAATCACCATTACGCCTCACTCGTATAATTTTAATGCATGAAAAATAAATTATTATTAGTTTTATCGTAATCCTAACTATTAAAGTTGAATTTTGAACAAGAGCAGATTTAAACGGAAATGGCATATGACACTTAAAATGTGTTAATATATTTTATTTGTACTTTTAATTATTGATAAGAAAATTCATTTTTCTGATCAGCATCTGCTCGCGAATGCAAAAAAACTGCAAGAAAAAACATTCCGTTACTTTAAGCCTTACATATAACACATATCAGGTCTGTGTTTTTCCGAAAAAGAAATGTGACATGATGACCGTTCTAAGAAAAAAAAATCATACAAAGGAACTTGAAAAGTCACATGACATAGTTTTCCATAAAAATTCTTTATACTGCCAGAGGTGGGCAATTATAGTATCTAAGACCTCCGCAATCTTCAAATTCAGATTTAAGTAGAAATATGTTGTTAATACTAAAATGTTTCTTAAGAGGTTCTCTACATTAATGTGTAGCGCCGATTAATTACGACAAAAATATATCAGCTTCACGTTTCAAAGTAATTTTATGGTTACTAGAATGTTAAAGGACCAACAAAAAATAACAGTCAAATTCGGTGGCTTTATTAAAGTGACGGTTCCAAAAACGCATAGTTAGGAGCGACGTCAGACGCCTTGCTGTTGCCATTTAAGATGAGAAATGGGCAGCACTGCGGACGCGACAGCCTCGACAGCGTGGCGCTAAGATTGTGGCCGCATTATGCTTATGCACTGGAATACTGAATATTCATTGTTGCGACGCGCAGTATAAGCTAGAGCTCCTTTAATCAACTCTCTCTTGCCGGCTTACAATCCTTGCCGCTAATGGTAACTGCCGACAGCTGCGCAACTACTCCGAAAATGTAACTGAACTAGAATTTTGCAATCTTGTCCTCGTTTTCAACTAGTTCAGTCAGCTATTGTAACTGTTTGTAGAGCTAACCGAGGAGACATAATATCTAGTCTATAGTATTGTGTCTGTTTACTCCAATCTATACCGAATGAATCGTCAATCGATTCGATTATTATTATTGTAATCGATCTTATTGGGCTTAGCATACCGGTTATTATTGACAACAGCTATGATTGAACTCGTAATAATTAATGACCCGATTACAAAATAATACATCCTATTTCGGATAAGCCTTAGAATGGATAGATTTTGTGATAAATCGATGTGATAGGACGGAAACAAACTCAACATCAGTGAAAGCCAATGAACACGCCGTATCTAAGAGTCAAATTACTCGAAAAATTGGTTTGGGGAAAGCCCTGTGGTACCGTTATTGAAAAAAGGTCGACTTGATTGATACCGAACTTTACACGTTGAAAATGTAAGAGTTTCGTTTTTTTCTCTCGTTTGTAACAAAAAATATTGACTCAATTTGTTCTTGTCCGCTGTGCAATAAACTCGCCGGAGATATTTTTAACTGAGAATTTATCTTTCACGGAGTCTGCAATCGTCCTAATTACATTTAACGAAATTAGGAGTTTGAATATGCTAAATTAATGGTTTGTGTAAATGAACCTACATATTGTATTTCTTTCCATCGTATCCTTAGATACCTGTTTATCGTATCTTATCTCATTTGCATGATAATGTAATATGCTTGATACAAGACTTATTTCCTTAACGTAAGAAATACAACTTTTATAATCTGCATAACGATCTTCGGGTATTTAGCGATTTTATCTACTTTTGGGGTTATTATACTTTTTGGGGTTGTAATGTTTATTCGTCAAAATATGTTATTAATCATCGAAAAAATAAGATAACATTAGAACTGAGATTTAATTATATCACTAAAATTATAATTTTACTTCTCCCGACTCGTTTTTCCTTAAAATTTAATTATCAGGAGCAAATGAGAATGAACAAAACGATTTACTTCCTAATCCGACTAATGCCTTTTAAAAGATCTGCTGAAAATAATTTTCAAATCGTAGTCTCATTTCAGCCGGCATTATTTCAAACAAAAATTTAATTACCCTCAGCGGCGGTGTTCTATTGTGGTTCAAATAAAACGTCGCACGCACTGCTGGAACCGTCACGAGAGAGCTCACCGTGATAGATGATATTCGAGAACAATTAATCTTGGCCCAAAATATGCGGACGATTTGCAAGTGAGTGGTCGGGCCTAATGGTCGGGAGGATTATCGCGGGCCCGCGTCCCGCTCCGGCCCCGCCGTCATTAGGAAAAATATGTGGCTTTCACCTCCTGAGCGAAGACGTAGACCAACAGGCGTAGTATTCGAAGCCAATCGATATTCAGATTGGATAATACATAATTAAAATTCTACACACGGACAACGAATTTGGCTTTGTCAAAAATATACTTGTAGCTTTATAATTACGTGATCAAGGAACGTTTACTCAAGAGCAAAAAAGTTTTTAGATTAACATTATTAAAAATAATTTCTTTTCATATAAGCATCGTTTATACCTTAGGATAATGTGATTCCCCCGAGATACTAAGAATCTTAAGCTTGTAAACGAAGCCACGCCAATGAGGTCAGATTATATCAAATTTCACATTTAACGGTAGTAGAACTCTGCGCATCGCCGCCACACCTATTTCTGCATACTCGCTGTATACATTTAAAGTCTGAGGTAGCTCTCCTTAGGTTAACATCAAAATTAAAAGATCTCTGGGATAAAAATGGATCTGTACCTAATCAGCTTTAGGTAGGACCATTGTCCTATTGATATTTTGTGTCTATGGGAGGTTCCCATGATGTACCTGATGATGGATGTGCCAGATCAATTAATATTGGGTGGACTACAGACAGAAGTAGCAAGCCCATATCGATTATAATACTGGTAGTATTTCAAGGAATCCATGATTGATACGAAACACGATTTTATAACGTAACGACATACATATGCTAAAGTGTTCTGGGGAGCAATAAAGTGACAGCGCACGCTCGTATATCATGGAGGGTTTCATAAAGGAGGCGACGGAACGGTGGCTCTCGGACACTGAAGGCGTTGTTATGCAACGCCGCTGTCCTCGGATAATGTCTTGCATAAATTTACTGTAATCGTGTAAAGCCACTGCTATTCGTATACGTTTAGTAGCGAAACTATCTACGTTAATGAAACTGCAGAAGCAGTTCTCGGTCAGTAGGTAACACGAGATTGTGTTATCGCACTTGTGTAATTAATGTTTAAAAATAACTGTAACTTTAAGATAGTGGGTATGGACAGCCACTAGACATACGTTCAGCTTTGTCTCATACAAATTGCCGTTATATATTTGAATAATTCCTAGGTCACATAGCCCATAGTAATATAAGCCCATGTAATTCACAGAGAACATCGCAGAATTTATTACCTATGTAAAAATAATAGCTACCAAGGCTGACTTTCGTGTTTTGCTGAGAGAAAGGAATATTTTATTATTGGTGATTTCTTCGGGGACCAATCACATATTAAAACATAACGTGTCTTCTGGCTTCTAGTGTGGATTACATTATTATAAGTACTCAATACATCTTTGTATTTATGAGTTAGAACGAAATGGCGCTCTACTTACTGAAAATAATATCCGCATTATGACAATGGGTACTGTAATAACATTTTTTTACACTTTCAAACTTGAAATAACAATGATGCCTCCTATCACATTTTTACTATCCTGCTATACTTCACAAATCTTGTATATGTTGCGGTTTATGTACGAGTCGTACATATAAGTATTTTAAAAGAAATATATTTTGTAGTCTTCGCACCATCCGGAATGTAAGTAATTATTTATTAACTTACTAATGTGACTGTACTCCTTTCCATTCTCGAAGGCGACACGGTATTATTATGAACCACAAAACTTTTTCTTGTTCAATTTCAGACATTGTGAATGTCGGATGATCGAACATTGCACAGAGACGGAGTTTAATGGCGCAAATGTTCCGTTAATTGGAGATACCTGTTTGTTGCAACTTTCATTGAACATGAATGGGTTATTGTTGCCTGGAAGTTTAATTTGAAATGGGTGCTTTGATTGTGTTTGATTGGTTAATGCAATTTCATTTATTAAAGAGGCCCTCACGTTCCAATTCATTTGAAAATACAGAACCGACTAAATTGGTTGTGTTTAATCATTTTTGAGCACTCTCATTACCATAATGAATTGCTTTATGTTTGTGTAATAACATAATTATAAATTAGCGTAATTTTATTTGGTTGATATTTTTCTCATTATCATAACGATCTCATTATAATTACGAAACAACGAATACATCATCATAATCATTCCTTCCTCATCACTCATCATAATCTTATTTTTGTGTCAAATAAGCATAGTATCGATGTCAAATAAGCATAATATCAAGAAGTTTTATCCAATTGCATAGTTTAGTTACCCTTATCGAAAGAAAATTATCGTATTTCACAATTAGAAATCGTCATTGATTTGCAGTACCTACTCGTGATTCTACATATAAATAATTCGGCGCATTGAGAACAGCTTCCCCTTCCCCTTATTTTTAGTTGGTTAATAAACTACGGAATTGTTACTTTCGCTAGTTCTCCGCTGTTTTTATCGGGGGAAAATGGAAGCGGGCGCGGCGGGCGCACGGTAAGTCGGCGCGCCAATGCAAATTAGTGGAATCACAATTAGTGCTTGATTGTTGTTCGCCCTGCAGCTTGCATTTACCGAGTGAAACAACCAGGTAAGAGATTCAGCAAATAAATTATGAACCGGCGTGTTTCGCTTTCATTCCGATCCTTTGTTTGTAAGTATCATTTCGATGTAAAAAAAGGTATGTTTGTACACTGTGGTACATTGGAAGCCTGTTCTGCTCTTAGTATCGCAAACAAAACGTCCTCACTATGTCCTTCCAGTTGACAGATGATGTTTAGGAGCAATTAATCTTGCTTGACCAAATATGCGGGCGAATTGCGGTCCTAATGACTGCGCTACCGCCACGTTCCCTATCCTAACTTATACCTACTACTTCCATGTCTTCCTGAAATGTATTTCGTGTATATTCGTGGACAGGAAAATGATCACGTGACGTGTGATATCGAGTGAGAATTATGTGTCATATTATTCCCAAGAAAATATACAAAAATGTTCTCCGGAAAAACGTGAGCACGATACAAATATGTCATTGCGATGCCACAGCAAAAACGATGTAAGCATAATGTGACAACGGCCATATGTAGGTACCTCGTATCGCTTAATATTATTCGACAGAGCACCCGTGTCATTGTCGAATGTATCCCTTTCTGATTCCTAATAACATAATATTTTGTATGCGGTATTGCGTTCGTGAGTACGATAAAAGTTTGAATAGTTTTTTGTGAAGTTTGTAGAAAGAAAAAATACGTTACATAAGGATATAAGCTGGTATCACCAGCAAACTTCCTACGGTACGCTTATTTCTTTAAAAAAATAATATTGACGTACTTGTTTTCAAAATTTTCAAAATGAAATATAGTTAGTTACATTTCATTTAATTCAATTGAAAAGGAAAAGAAAACTATTATTATTTAGAAGTTTAATAACGTACGAAAATTCTATTAGATTTCACTTATCATTATCAGGGGTGTCTATAGAGGATGTTGTTTAAATAATAAAATTTATTGAAGAAAGAAAGCTTCATTTATTAGCTTAAGTTTAGAATTTTAAATAGGTATAACATTTATCTCTTACATACTTTATACAATGAGGTTAGGGTAACGTTAACATTATAGGGATTTCCGTAACACCGTACGGAGGTGATGTAGGCGATGGAGCAAAGTTTAATAACTTGGAGCGACTTCGCCCTTCATATTCGGATCCGCAGTGATAATAGTAAATGTATTTTGGATCCGTAAAAGTGTCAAAATTCCGGGTGGCATCATTTGTCCCTATATTACAAATTTTCATATATAAGTTAAAGGTTTATAGAAAATCATTTTTTACAAATGTTCGAAAAAGTATTGATTTTCGTTATTCAAATTTTTAATTCGACATTTAGTATAGTTTAAGTTTTAATGTTAGATATGTTTCCTGTCTAAAAAGTACAAAGGTATAATGCATAAAATATAATGAAAAGTGAAATGAGGTAAAAGGATAATTTAAAATGGCAGTTAAAGGAATCTTCTTAAGAGGTTTCTTGACACCGTTTGCTACGCTCTTCACTAAGGGTCTCAATGACCGACTCTGCTAAAGGGTAACTTTTTTACTTTCACCTTAATTAAGAACTTTAATTACTCTTCTCCTTCTTACTGCACTGTTATTTCTTTTTAAAAATATTTGATCTTACATTTTTCTGTCTTTGTTCATTTAAGTTGGTCTTTATTTATAATTGCACCTGTAATTAAGGTCTGATTGAGCTAGATGTTAAAAAGGAAATATTTTCTCAATAATTTATTATTTACAATTTGATACGAATATATTATTATGTAAGTGAAGATAAGCTGAAGCTTAATGAGTTACAAGTACCAGTTTAAGTAAGTTTTAAGAACGAGTGACTATTGTTTTATCATTTACATTATTGGTTTATCGTATTTAAAGTCAGTATCTAGTGCCGTCAGACAATGAAATAAGTAGAAGTTTGAACTGTGATCGATTACAGATGCGTTCCTACATGCGAGGGCAAAGTTAGTTCATATTATGTAACTCACATTTAAACAAAGTTCTCATCATAACAAAGTAATGTAGCGGCGACGAGAGTTCTTTCACTTAAATTGCATAAACTTCGCTGTAAATCAGTATGACGATAAGTTGGCATTTGGAGTAAGCTACTACCTTTATAGTAAGCTTGTAGATTGGTTCCCTGTTGCGGGCGGGTCATCTGATAGTTAATATTCAAAGGGTCGTGCCATCACAGATTCCGAACGCGTTTCAGTGCCACGCCGCTTCGCAATGAACGAAATCTCCCTTTCAGGCGGCCGATAGAGTATTAGACTACTATTTCAGATTGTACAGACGAAAGCGAACTTTTAGTATGCTCATCGTTTATCTCAATTTAGTTTATCATCATTCAATTCGAATACAAGTTTCGAATATTGAAATAATTCAAATTGAACTACAGCAACAGTTGCTTACCTAACTTCTATAAAAATAACCCGTTCACATAGAGTTCCAATACACTACAAAAACAATCTACAGCTTAATTGCGAGTATGGACTGCTGACCCAATACAACGTTTCATTGTTCTCGAAATCCGATTTTACATTCATTACTTAACTTTTTAATCAAATTTAATCCTGAATTTTGAGGTTGGCTCGTCCAATTTCACAGTTGAATGAATTTGTTTCAGGGCTGCAAAGAAGTGTTTCAATGTAAGCCTTCATTCAAATAACGGGAAGGTCGGATTTATAGGAGCGGCCGACCGAAATATTCACGATTCGCTGGACTCAAAGATCCCCGGCGATTTATTGATATTATTATATCTATACTTTAGTTTTTCGGTACTCATAAAACTTTTCACTAACATATTATAATATATATCTACGAGTATTACTCGTAAAATCTCAATATTTTATGTATGAGTAAAATTCATCCTTTTCATACGAGTATTTTTAGAAAAGATTAAATAGATTAGACTTTGTACCTAAATGGTATGAAGTGGGGCAATTTATGGGTAACTTCTGCAATTATTGTTGAGGGACTAATCGTCCTCATGATCTTAGTGTCATATGATCTAACCTAGTTATTCACTTAGTTCTCTCTTGTTACAGGAACTACTAATGAGCTCTGAATCGGAAGAAGCAGACCGGTGGCGGGCACGGATGCCGTGAGCTCTAGCACCGAGAGCGCTTGACGTCGCCGTGATGAGCACAACCCGCCATAATGCGTCGGCGGCCATTTTAAACAGGCAACGGACTCGTTCGTCGGCACGAGATGGCCGTCAGCGGCGCCTGCGCGAACAGCCCTCCTGCGCTCGCGCGCGTTCCCGTTTTGTCGCGCCACTATGAGATGTGGAAACACGGCAAGTGGCGACAGAAATCACAACCAAGGACAAACGCGGCTGTTAGAGTTCCCAGATAGAGATTGTACAGTGAATTTTAGAGGCCTAAGTGTTACTGTGTTGTGTAAATATAGTGGTGTGTAGATGTTAGGCATGGCGGACGGAAGGGGCGCGCGCACGCCCCTGCTGGAGAGCGGGGAGTACGCGCACAAGGCGCCCGCGCCCCGCTGCTGCTTGTGGCTGGCCGGCCACATCAACGTGAGGAAATGCGTCGCCGCCATCATGCTGCTCTCCGTCCTCACCATATTCTTCTATACGTATTACGTCACTGCACCGCTCACGAGGTTCGTAATGTTGACCGTCTGGTCAGATTTAACATTTATATATATTTATAGCTCCAATCGCCTGGACAGATTATTTATTATCCGATAAGCAGTCGTTATATTTAACGAGCTAGTAAATCTTAAAAGCTAGCAAATTTAGATGCCTGAACAGTTAGATAAACCGAAACTCTATTATCCGCGGTGAATTATTTAATGAACAATTAGCTTTTATCATTTAAAACATTAACTATTACGAGTAGACTAGGGTAGAAGCCTTTAAAAATAATAAAAAGTGAAATAAAATCGTAGTAGGATGAAACCCATTAGAAAAGGAGGGGAATATTATAAAAATGAAGGGAAAAATAATTTACGGGCGATCTGAGGTCGGGAAGGGGATGGGGGTGAGTCTTTAAGGGTAAAAAACGGTTTTTCTCGATTTCCGGCAAAACTAAAAGTCCTATCGAAAAAAGTCAAATGGCAAAGTTGTAGGTAATAAAAAGATCTAAAACTTTTGTATTTACACTTTTTTCACATAACCTCAAAATTTATGTGAAAAATTTTTCGTAGGTCACTCAGGTATATAATTTTTCTTAAAATAGTTATAAATAGACATCTACGCATATAATTTAAAGAAGATTCGACAACTTTCTCCAAATATTGTAAATGTCTTATTAAATATTAATTTTATTAACTGATTTGTTTGTTAATTATAGTAGTATATTCTTATTTGCAATTTTTTTTTATCAATGTAACATGTAATCTAATGTTTTTCGAGTAATTAAAGTGGTAATTTTAATAAATAGCTCAAAATTTTTTATAAAAATTAAAAAAGAAAATCGAATTCGAGTTTTTTTTGATTTTTTGCATTTTCTGAGAAGATTTACTATAGTAACATATATATTTTTTTTCACCATCAAAAAGTAGAGATTTCAACGAACAGAAAACATACCAACTTTTTGAAAAAAGCTGATATTTTGACGGGTGAGTTTTCGATTGAAAATTAGGGTGTTTTTTCGATATTAATTCAAAATAAGGTGAAAAAATAAATATTTTTAATCAAATAAATTACAGCGTATTTGGGACATAAAAAGGTAAGTTTTCGCCAAATTTCGTTAAAAAAAAATTTTTTTTGTAAAAGATAAAAATAAAAAACCAAAAACTTGGTTTTTTGAATTTTTCACATAAATTTTGAGGTTATGTGAAAAAAGTGTAAATACAAAAGTTTTAGATCTTTTTATTACCTACAACTTTGCCATTTGACTTTTTTCGATAGGACTTTTAGTTTTGCCGGAAATCGAGAAAAACCGTTTTTTACCCTTAAAGACTCACCCCCATCCCCTTCCCGACCTCAGATCGCCCGTAAATTATTTTTCCCTTCATTTTTATAATATTCCCCTCCTTTTCTAATGGGTTTCATCCTACTACGATTTTAATTGGTTTTAAAAATTATCGACCCTGGTCTAGAGCGGAACAGGTCTGTTTAATTGATTAAAAGCCCGTAATAGGCACAATCCACTTTTATTTTATTCAAAACGTTCGGCACTGTGTAATGGGAATTTCGTTTTAAATTTAAATGGACAGGATAGTTATTAAATATAAAATTAAACGTCGTAAAACACGGCGTAACGTAATTAATTACTCTAGCTGAAATATGCGTCATTCGCACAAAATCCAATTTACTTGCTAACTATCGGGAGCAAATACGTCGCTGTTACGAAAATTAATTATATGAAATTATCGTACTCGGACACTTCGTGTAGTGTGTTGGGAAAGGCATTAGTGTAATATTATTGTTTACATTAGAAGGTCCCCGCGGGAACATTAATTTTACGTTTTGATAAAAGCCGAATAATTTACATTAGTGCCTTTGTTTGAATTTGTTGTCTGAAACCCTTTTCATGTTAATAAAACATACAGTGACTATTTCGAATATTTTTACTATCAATTGAGAAGTAGCGAAACATAGAAACAAGCTTAAAGTAATTAAAGGGCATTGCAGTCCGTCGGCAATACTGAATTTGAAATTCTGCATCGGGTTTATAGGGGTTTTTCCCATTAAAAGTCCTCAGATAGCAGTCCTCACCGCTAGAACAGTATTCGCCACACATACCGTCATCTTTCCCAGGGTCGTTGATTGAGTGTTCGAGTTCCTCTTGCCGCCCGCAACCCCGAAAACCCCCTTATAGTTGCGTCTCTTGCGTCATACGTAGTTCTATTCTGGTCCCGAGACTACAATGCCAAACCATTACAGTACCTAACATAATTATATACGCAAACCATTGCCCTCCGTCACCTCGTAATCCCCGTCGTGTGTTGGGAATACTATTGGTGATTATCGTATACAATAATACGCTCGGCGAGCTCCTCCGGGGATATTAAGCGATCGATGCTTCAATGCTACGTGAATGTTATACGATGGCGCCGCTTTTTTCATGCTTAGCTATTTGTAATAAAAGCTACTCGTATGTTGTAGTATTTTATACTGGTTGCTATGTTATCAGTTTGGCTAATTGTTTTATACTGATCATATTGCTATATACGTAATTTGCATTCGCCGTTACAGAATCGTTTTTTTAAACACCTATTTCACGTAAAATATTGTTTAAGACGAATATCTTGCATTACAAAGAAAATAGTACTAATTGACCAGGTGTCAATTCTTTTCTATTTGCAATTTTCTTTCATTGTATGTTTTTTTTTCATATGGAATTATTTATTTATTTAAACCCCTACCCTAAATAAGCGTGGAATCCTAATACATGTTCCGTTGTGTCGAACCTTCCGATATTTTTCTGGACCCAAAATCCATTTATTTTATATCATCCATTACATTTTTCTAGTTGATAAATTGGCTAAAGATACCCTTATTGCAACATATCAAATGACGAAACAAATATAACATGATTATTTTTTCCCTTTTAAAACCCTATTTAAATAAAAGCGTAGTATAAGTACAAATGGCCAAACATAGTACCTCCTTCTTTCCTGCCGAAGTCAATAAAAAATATAACACATTATTAATATAATTTTATATGTGAGTAAATACTCGTACTTCTGAAATTACGCTGGAAAGAAAATTCTTTACGCGTAAAAATATCTTTGTACACAATTATAAGGTTATTGACATCAATATTGTCTGTGGTTTAAATAAGTCGTTGCAACATGTGCCAACAGTTGTACTATTAAGAAATTTAATACGAGACTTGATAGGCATAATTTATAGACGACAGATTCATATAACAGAGCAGGTATACATACAAATTGATCGAAGTAATAAAATGTGCATTATTAATGACACAAATGTCGATCACAATACGTAGACTGTTCCAGGTAAGGATTTTCCCAGTATTATTATAAAAAAAAATGTGAGCCGTCACGGGACGCCTGGCAGATGTGAAACATCGACATTATTTTGTAAAAGTAATATGCAGAAAAGAACATATTGTGATAGGAACTAAATACGTCATAATGATAAAATAAAATATTACGATTGCGCATGGCGACGCGTCGCCACACCGTACGCACTACTGCATATAGACTGTATATATATACCATCGTATAGCGTGGCGCCACGGCATGTGTCGCCACGCCAGAAATCAGTTTTACGTGCGGCTATAGATGTTTCACATCAATAATAGATGGTTTGAATATTCCAATCAGGCATAGCATTGTGGATTTGAACAGCAGTTTTAGTAGCGTTAATAAAGTAACCTCGAATGACAACACGTATCTTATTATATATTTTAATGCACCCGGCGTATCGGTGCTAACGGTCGGTGTAAATACTAGCGGTGCATTAGTTTGTAGATAACTCTAATAAATTTAACTGTTTGTTTCTGCTTTTCAAAATATATACTATTTTATTAAGCCCGTATAAATTAGAGTAACACATTTATAAACACACACAAGTAGAGACGCGGTACATTGTCAATATTAATACTATAGTCCGATTCATAATTAGGTGTCCAAAATGTAAACAAAGGTGTTGACCTACCAAGAAAATATGTGTCAAATGGCAGTTTCTTATTTATGACAATATTAAATTAATACATCGATAATAAAATAATAATCTAAATAAATTAAAATCAATTCACATTTTCCAATATTTATATTAACTCAATTTCATTTCATACAGTAATAATAATAAAAACAAGATTTATGAGAGAAAATTAAATTGTGATAATGGTCACACAATCGGCATCCAAAACATTTTTTGTGCCGCCATTTTTAAGTTTCGTAGTTGATATTATTCATTTTCGTGATCGTGATCCAACTCGAATTTTTTCTAGTTTTCTTAGCGCATTTTTTTAAATTGTGTGCAGTTATTAAGTTTTTGTTTTATGTTGAATTTTGTGAAATTTTTCGTTTCTTGTTAATTTATTAAGGTTTGCAATACCTGTAATCGAATTTTGACAATGACATTTCTTTGTTTACATTTTGGACACCTAATTATGAATCAGACTATAGTAGTTTGTGCATGGCCTCCGTGAGGTTTGTGAGCGTTGCCTTAATAATACCTCTGTGAGGTTCACTCATTACTTAAAATAATATTAATGAGTTAATGAAAATGTCATAGTTTGTGGGCGCGACACAAATTTAATTAATTTCAAAAAGAATGGAAACTTATAATGGGACTGAACGGTCGTCATAACGCTCTGACATGCAATGGACACCTTATTCGATTACCGGCTAGACAGGTATCTAAATGATGATAATATTTCTGTTGGTTATAATTTCATCAAATTCAAAACTTTAATGCAGATAGAACCAGTTGCCACTGCTAGAAAACGCTTATAAATTTGTACTTATTTATTGATTGAAATCAATTTAACGGTAAAATAAACAAGTCGGAATAATCCATGTAACTCCGTGCTAGTTACATAATAAACATTATACATACAGCTTTTGTACCAAGCTCATGATATTAGTATTGTATATGCACACCCAATCTTACTCGTATTTATTTCTACCACGTTTGCAGCTTCATTAGATAGTAATACGGGTTAAGCATATCTGATGCAAATATTTCTAGTTTGTGTGTGATCAGATTACTTAGTGTATTTTCTGGTTTCGATTTAATATCGGCTATAAACTATCATTTACTGATGTGCTTATAAGTAAACAGCGGAATATATTAAAGGCTCACTATAGGTAGTAAATGCAAATGAGTATGGAACTCGATGTTAGTTTAAGACATTGAATGGCTTGCTTCCTTAAAAGGCATAGTCGTAAAGGAAATCTATATTTGTTGTGATTTTTTTATTTTGTTTAAAGTAAGATCTGCGATTAGTAGATTAGTCAAAATGAACTACGTTTTAGAACTTGCGCTTATTTAACACTTATACACACGGCCACAGGCGGCAGACAGTACAGAGATACACATATTTTTTTTTAATATAAATATAGCGAATGTAGTCCACCTTATTACAACGTTCTGGACACTGAACACCTTTATGAAACGAGTTCTACCCCTGAGACCTTAGTTGGTCTGACCCATACCCAGATCCTTAAAACCAGAACACAGCAGCACATAAATCAATTGTGACGTAATTATTGTTGTAAGACATTATGATTTAATAAAAATAATTACCTTGCAAGAAACGAACCTTTAATATTTTCAATGGAGTTGTTCGCGTTCACCAATGTTAGAAATAGCATAACAAATACAAATATTCCGTACACCTTTACTAAGATCTTCTAAACAAAAGTGAGTTTCGCATGAGATATTTCGCACGGGTATGGACTGCGGTCGTATGTGCAACTGGCCGGCAAGCTCGATGCGTGGTGTTAAACGACCGCGGCGCCAATGTTTACTCCGCAACGTCGATGTTTGCACGCGTTTTCACGAATCATAAATCATGCACTTTTATTTTGGTTTACTTTTGAGTACATACATGTGGTAGAGTGATACGGTAATATGAAAATAAAAAGGCGCGAAAAAATATTATTAGTTTTTACAATCTTGAAAAGGATAGGTTAATATTAAAATGGCACACAAAAATTTCAATTTTACATAAAATATAATAGAAATTTCTTGAAAAGTCACCCACGTAATTTTTTGCTATCTAGGCTAACCTACTTATAATAAATTCTTCTTTCTTCTAAATTGAAAGCAACAAAGAGAATATTAATCATAAGATAAAGTGACAGAATACAAAATATTTAAAAACTAATTAATGATTCACTTTATATTGTAGGTATATAATGATAGCCAGCTGAACGCGTACATAAGTAGTCTGCAAACTTTATGTTTATCATCGACCAACCGCCGACGTCTGTTTGCTCGTTTATGTGTTGACGCTGGTAATTATCTCGTTACAAATAAATGCCGTCATACTAAAAGGCTGGAATGCACCTGTGACCTGCTCTTATAGCTATTTCCAATAATTACTATGTATTAAATGTGTTGACATTATATTATATTCTGAGGTCTATTTATTACGCTGCATCATAACTGTGGTATCGCATATAACAAACTGTAATTAAAATATTTTTTGGTTATGCAATAAGAATAGGATTAGAAGCATTTTCTTACGACCAAGTTATTATTATTTTGCTATTTTATAATGTAGAAAATTAAAGTAAAGATAAAGATTTAAAGGTCTATTAAGTTTTACCAACTTTAATGTCTATGTAAAATAACTACCAAAGTTTAATTAAATTCTATGAACAATTTTATGCGAAACGTGTAAAAGGTTCAAAGAAAAATAAATTGTAACCACGGCAAATATATCAAAAGTGACCTCATTTCCATCGCAAAGGTGAAGGCCCTTTGTTTCTAATATCGAAAAAGATTTATTACGCATAAAATTAGCAGTTAATACAGGAAATTGCTTCGCGAAAGAATTAAAAGCGTTTAACTTTGCGCCGAGTCCTTGTCGCCCTTTGTTTGGTAACTTTTCACGGCTAAATTAGAACGAAGAGGAAATATTTCAGAGTAATTTATAACGTGATTTTATGTAATTAGGGCGGATGTCGTGTAGCTCGAACGATAATATTTTATTTTATCGGCTTAAATTTACACTGCGCGATGAGCGGAGGCAAGTTTTGCCGTCGTCTGAATTTATAGCGAAACTTGCGTTCCGCCTAATTAATGGAACCAGCTTCGCTAAATCGTACGAATTTAGTCCGTTTCATCCACTATTGTTTTAAAAGCACTTATTTCGAATTCCTATTCACTTCACTTTGTCAAGTCCGTATCGCTATTACGCCCACTAATTGAGCATCATTAAAATATCATTTTCACGACCTCCGCGTAAAATACGTACCGTACCGCCGCTAGAAACTGTACTGTCTACGTTACTTTATCTCCCGTTTGTCGGTGTATAAATGTACATTTAAAATTCCATGCATACGTATCAAGATATATCACCTAATTACTCTAACGAGCTTATTAGTATTTATCTAATCGTTACTAAGAACTATCTTTGTATCCTATGCACTATTTTTTATTGTATTTATACATTATAAAAATACCAATCTTAGCCTTTATTGACTTAATTCTTTACAAATATATATAGGTACATAGATCAAAGTTAATTTACTTAATAAGAAAATTCAATTCGTAAGCTTGACAAAAGCGAGTTCGCAATAAGAAATGGCCCATCCCTGTTGTTGTTTTCGGGTCGTTAAAGTTTGCTACCGGTTGTATCGGGCGGGGTTTCATTACAGCAAAGGGGCCACAAGTCGGCCGCGGCGCGCAGGACGCAGCCTACGGATAAATATTTCCACAAATTCCGCCTCGTATTTATTCTGACGCTATTGAGATAAACCATAATGGCTCTTTGATGTGGCTTCGACTTGAAACACAGCCTCAACTTTGAAAGTCTGATTGATTCCCCGCGAAATTTTGTCAAACGACGCTACTAAGTATTTGTAAATCAATTTGTGCGGAGTTGTAATTACAATTATCTGGTTAAACATTGATTAGTTATCGGGCAAAACTTTGATTAGTGGGAATATTTTGTTTGTACCGATTTGTACCAAAATAGAGGTTAAGATAGAGTAATGTATTTTTAACTTATAACAATGTTGATATAGAACAATGTATGACCGTTGCATAATTAGGTATATGATAAACCTACATTAAATCGATTGGTATAAAGATGTTTTACAAGACCATGTTGTTAATCGTTATAAAGATCTTTAAGTAAAAAGAAAGGACTAAATGCATAGTATTATTCGAGATTTTTATACCAAAGGTTACATCTACAAGGTCGATCTACCTTGCGGTCGAGGTACTTTTGTAATTCGGCTACAGCGGCACCACCATCATTATATTTCTGCGTTATAAAAGCACTGTTAAGCCCTGCTGTATTCTAGCTAAGGGAGACATACTAATCCGGGGCTTTCAAACTTGGTCCTCAGGGGTAGCAAAGCGTCTGTTGCTAACTCGAGATATGAATCTACTCTTATTGGGGGTTGATTACAGATGTCCTGGGCGGCAGTAGCCACTTACCATCAGGTAGACTGCATGCTCGTTTGCTACTGAAACTCATTTCTAATATATGTGTCTATTTCGTTAGCCTGGTGTGGCGCGACCGGGTGCCGAGGCCGCTGTCGCAGTGCTCGCTGCTCGCGTCGCAGCAGCAGGCCGCGCGCGACCACCGCTCGGACGCGCGGCTACGCATCGACGCCAAGGTGCTCGTGATCGTCGAGTCGGCGTACTCGCGGCTCGGGCGCGACATCGCCGAGCTGCTCGTCGCTAACCGGATACGGTGAGTGTTCGTTTAATGTTCAGCCTGCTCCAAATCCTCGCGAGTATCTCGCGAGAACGCGAGAAAAGCATGAGAAACGAGAATATGGAGCGGGCTTTAGATGTTCTGGTGATTTGGTGTGAAGCGAAGCCGCTGATGCAGTGTCTACTCGGACATACCGAGACCTTGTACTCGCGACAGATTATTATCTTTTAAAAAAAATCTAATTAAAATTACCGTATTCTTTGGCATATGAAAGGCATATTTATTACAAATAATATGTATTAAATTCTTTTTTTTTTAAAGTATGGCTTTTAAAGAATAGTACAGTACATCTAACTAACAATTACTGTACTATGAAGAAATTGTTAAATCTCCTTCTATGGAAGGCAAACCATTAGATATTTATTGTTATTTATTATTAATAACGGAAGACAATTAACGACAAAGAAGGGTTCGCTAATTGTATGGATCGTTATAGGAGAGGGCTCAAGAACGATCTCAATAGCGCCAATAAGGGGAGCTTTATGTCCAGTGGTGGACCTCCAAAGGTTGTGGAATGAATGATATGGATGAATAATTCAAAATTCGTTTTTTTAAATTTTACTATAAGGTTGGACACTCTTTGTGGTTCGACTCTTTTTATAGAGACCGCCGCTCCTATTTCTGCCTTATAACAGCAGTGTCAACTGCTGCTGCGTTCTAGATTTCAGGGTGTAATAAAGGCGAGAATATACTCAATGTCACTCCCACAACTAAGAGTAATCCAACGACACCACATACATATGTAAAATCCGTGAATCCGTCTGGACTGTAGGGCCTGCCAATTAATGAGACATACATACGTATGTTTGGAAAACATTATCCACCCCTATCAGATAAAAAATGTCGTCCCATTCCTACAGTAATCAAAAGTCATGTGCTCTCTAAAGCAGTTTCCTACTTCAGGTCATTAGTTCACGTTTGGGTTGACCTGCTCGTCGGGTCACGGTCGGACTCGATGACCTTTTGTTCCGATTGTTTGTCTGCAGAACTATATGACCCGCCTGTTGCAGTTCCAAACTGTACTTTCATAAAGCTAGGTATGTCGCTGAGATATTTTATTAATTTAATGAGATTGACGTAACGCCCTTATGGTAACTAATGCCCTTATAATAACTTCATGCCTTAAGTACATAATCGATTATCATGAAATTTTGTACTCACGTCGTCAAGGGTTCGGAAAAAGATATATACGGTACCATTTATCCCCAAGAGTAAAGTTATAAATCTTATATATAAAATTCTCGTGTCACAATGTTAGTTACCGTACTCCTCTGAAACAGCTTTACCGATTTTCACCAAATTGTATATGCATATTCAGTAGGTCTGAGGTTGTTCACCCTTAACATTTTTTTATTTATATGGCATATGGCATAATTGCGTTTTCAGGTTCAGCTAGTGTAATAATAACAGAAAGAAAGATACATAGATTGGATAGTTCTTAACGCACAGCTACAGTTCAACCTAACAATATTATAACTACTTTATAGGTCAATGATGTATGCAGTAGAGGGTCTTATCACTAACTAGATAATATTTAGTATTAGATAAACACTATTATTTATTCTGGCATTAGTAAATTATATGTCACCTTCTAAATATAATGTTGCAGTCTGTATATTTAAGAAAGGGAAATAAATGTAAAACCTTAAAAAACGCAGTAATAAAATCTTGATTATAAAATTAAATTGTCGATGCCAGCCATAGATTAGTAAAGATACTTCGCCGCCTTGAAATTGAATGAAGCCACAAATGGCTTATTTTAGTAAGTTCTTTTTTTGAATCCTTGACAAATAAAAATATCTTTAGAGAAAATTTACGAATAAATAAGTAATTTACGTAATAATTACGTAATTTACGTAATAAATAAATAATTATTTCAAATATTTTATGGACATTTTAGCACGGAGACGTGGCAAAACTTTTTTACGCAACTATTTCAATTCTCAAAACTGGGTACATTTTCGTGTTAGGAGTGAGTAATCTTTACTAATCTATGATGCCAGCTGACTTTAGAAGAGGTGGCCTCAGTCCATAAAAAGTACATGACCGGGGTAGTTCGGGTAGAAAGAACTCCTACGGTAACGGCAGTTACGGATTCCGGAAGAGGGTAGTGAACACTAACCATAAGGCAGACTGTATGCTCGTGTGTTGTCAAATTGTCAAAAACATTATTTATATGTATATTTTCTTAAACACATGTATATTAATTACTTTGTTAACAAAATATATATTTAGTTGGTATCTATATTAAATAGCTATTAACTTACTTAACTGATCACTGAGAAATGTTTACAAGATAAATGTCTTCCGAGTATTTGTATTTGACATTGCCGCGATGGTAACTTTAAGAGATTAATTCCTTTAGATCGTTCATATATAGATTACCTTAATATTTTGGCTGGTATAGAAATTTGTTATACAGAATTCTTTAAATATTCGAATTCTCTGGAAGCATGGAATTTTACACAGTAGTTCCATGGGAAATGGATTTTTACTAAGAAAGCTTTTGTAATAAATAATTGATCCCCAAATAAATGTCGTTCAGTTTAGGTATAAATACAATATTGTATATATATTGTACTAGCTGACCCGACAGACGTTGTGTTGCCATAAAAAAGCGTTAAGGGTGAACAACTCACTTAGGGGTATGAAAAATAGATAGTAGCCGATTCTCAGACCTACTGAATATGCATATAAAATTTGGTGGAAATCGGTAAAGCCGTTTCGGAAGATTACGGTAACTAACATTGTGACATGAGCATTTTATATATAAGATTAACAATTAATTTTTATTTCACTTTATTTTAAGATGCTTTTATCAATTTTCAATTTATACTTAAGGTATACTTTATTATATTTAAAGGCAAGGAAGTTTATCTATTTAGATTAATTTCAGTTTAAGGGATTATAAATGAAACTGTTGGATTAATTACAAGACGTCTAAACTGTTCTTGAAATATTACTGTTTAAAACTTGTTGCAGGCTTAGAAGAATTTTTTAAAGACAGTGATTCTTATTCATCAATCTTAACCGTAACTGATGTCTTTGTAATAACTTTGCTAAGTTATGTATTTTTCTGACACATGAAAAGCCATTATAATTGTATTTTGTACATATTTACTTATTTTTAATACTTACAATTGTTATATACACGACTTTGTATAACATATTACTCGTATAATAAAACATCTGCATAAGTTAATATCTGCGGATGGCTTCAAAAACTTGGTTTCTGTAAAGGACGTTTTCATCACATGTTCTTATTGTATAGCACGTAAAGATGTTGTATGCTAATTTGTTTACCTATTTTATACAAAGGTATTTAAATTTAAGTCGTACACAACATACAAAGCTTAAGCTTTATTATCTTCAATTAGCATGCACGGAGCTAATTTGGTTCGATTCATTTGGATGCGTTCCTTAAAGAAGTTATGCGCAATGCGCATGCGCTTTTGCTTTATTTGTTCACACTTGCGTTTCAACAAAGACATATTGGATTGTATTTGTCGACACCAGTTAATTTACTACTATTAATTAATTCATATATAGTTATGCAGAAAGTTGATATGCATTTAATGAATTTGTCATGCTAAGCAAGTTATTAATTGCATTAAGAGTGTTTCTTACTGGTTGTGTTTTTTGCTACAAACTATGATATTTATACATTATGTCGTTACTTACCATCAAAGGAAAATATTAGGATACCTACGTAAATTAGTAGATAAAGTAAGTACACTAATCCATGAATTCATGGGATAAAATTAATACATAATGTAATTTACCGTTTTTCGTTCCAAAGGATTGAAAGATTGAAACCTAAAACTAGGATAATAATAGGCTGATGATGATGACGATGATAATATTAAAGACACGATAATATTATTATTAAATACCCGCATATCTTTAAACCTTTTATAATGGAAATGAGTGTAATTCTTCAAATCAGCGGTTCAGCTACAGACTCACAGACAACCATTAATAAAGCAACGCTACAGTTATAACTGTTTTACTGCACTAAAGATGAACTGCACAGAATGTTATCTTATAGACCGTTTGTTTTCTTTCAAAAGGAATATTAAAGTTGTGTTTGTCAGCCGGGGCAGAAGCAATTTGGCGAAGTAGCGGAGAAGGAGCGCTGCCTAAAACCTATCTGGTTTATTTGTTCGACCATCTTCTATGTAGCTGAATTGCTACATTTTAAAATCTTTTTCCTGCCCGCTCTTGTTGACACTTGCTGTGGTATCTTTAGTCTGTTTTTATGTTATGAATATTAATAATCGCGCATACAACGTTTAATAAGTGTTCGATAAATTCCTTATAAAATAAGATTGATTTTTATTATCTTAAGTCAATTAGCGGGGCATTCCTTCCTGTGTGGACATACTTGGAATATATTAGCATCGTCAAATAGTTATTGACACAGATTTCCTCTAAGAATGAAAGGAGTTGTAGGTCACAGTTCATAGAGCTCTTCAAGTGCGAATTAGTAGATACATCATATTGTTATACCTATGCAGGATCCGCATGCTCTCTTATGTATTTGGGTTTTTAGGTTTTCTTGTTATTGCATGTTCGCTTCTATCGTAAAAGTAAACTTCTTATAACAATTAAAATATTTATTGAGGACTGGCGCTGTTATAAGGAAAAAAAAATAATATGCTTCAATTCTTGCGGTTCTGAGAACAAATAATATTTATGACCTTGACCTTAGCTAGCTTAGAATACTACTTACCATGTTATCACGTATGCAAGACAGGCCGTAGTTTGTATAAACACGTGAAACTCCGACGAAGAATGTGTCAGCTGGCGCTATAAAAACAAAAGCTATTTAACCCTCGCCTATATCCCGTAACTTTTCTCTCGAATCGCGCGTTCGCATTTGACCCCAAAAACATTACGTTCACGTTTGATCTCTAGAAAAAAATTGCTCGCACCCGAAACTGAGTGAGTGAAGAGCCAAAGCGGGGTATGTTTATGAAATGTTTGACGGGCAAGGAATTAGTTTCCTTAACCCGTATTTTTTGCTCATCCCCGCTTCTTTCGATGGGACTCGCGCATACTTTGACTCACTCGGTACAAACTTTCCCCCGATAGGCTCGAGTGCAGTTCGCCCAGCTTCTTGATATGAGTAACTTACTGCGATCGTTAAAACTTGCAACTGAAAACTTCGAGCATGTATAAATTTAATTAAAATTTTATTCCCAGTTTATCTAGCGGTCGGCATTTTATATTGCAGACTTGAACTATATTTATGCAAACGCGTAAATATATTGTTTTTACAACATTTATACTGTACATAATATATTCAATGATTTATCACATGAACACCCATATATATTGTCACTTTAGTTTCTGTTATACATTCCTTTACTGTTACCGTAGTAAAGAAAAATATTATAATAACTACGTGAGAGCAGAAAAAATATGTACTAAATTAAGGCTATGATTTTTAGTAGGTACTACATTATGTATTAAATTTATCAAGTCAAGTCTGTTAAATGTTAAACACAAAAAGGAAATAACATAAAACATAACAAAGCCACAATTCCAGTTATGTCATTGTTTGAAGAACCTTCAACTTATTTATTTGCGGCTTCGCACCATTACCCAATATAGATACTTGACGCAAAAAATATACGTGATGTGGATGGTAACTCGTCTTAGAAATCTATACCAATTTAAAAAGAGATCATAACCGATTGTTATTATGAATCTTATTTTCTATACCTATATCTCTTTTTATTTTATAATTATTTGTATCTTATTGTATAATTAATTGTATCTTTTATCGTAGGCCTAAAGTAACAATTTCCTTCCAAAAATTGATAGAAACGAATGATTTATTAACGAAGCCATTTTCCTCAACCCTTATCGAGTGATGTAATGTTTGTTAGTTCAACAGTTTTTCTTTCCGCCTTAAGAATTACGCGGTTGACGACGGTATCAGCTAGTAGTTTATGTTTTATGTCGCTAGTATCCTGAAGACGACGAGAGAAATGGGGTCAGATGGGTGATAAGACCCGGTACCAATCCCGTGTTAGTGTCTGCCGTCTACCGTGTATATACGTCACCCGTAATTACCGTGGCGGCTTAGTGTTACTGCTTTTGAAATGAAATTCTATGCATTTATTTGTATAGGACGGCAGGTCCCGTTTATATATGTCAAGATGTCAGTTATGATTTTTTTATAATACAACAAAACGCGTTTTAAACTAAGAAAATGTAATAAGAAAGTCGACAGCGTTAATATGTATTTCGTGCTCAAATGATCATCAAACAAAATCGTACATTACGATAACTATACGTACCTACGTGATGTAAATTTAAAATTGGTTGATGACAACATGTGTCACACGTATTTAAATCAAGTTTAAATTTAATCAAATATTTGATTTTAGAAGTGTAGCTGTAGGTGTAGTAGTAGGCTTTAATTATTGTCAGGGCAATCTGTTAAGAGGCGAATTAACAATGAAATTAGTTAATGTAGTTGGGTCTGGATAGAAAATTTGCGCGTACCCTAATTACGCCGCGGGGTCAGCGGGTCCCTCGGGGGACGCAAAGTGCGCTCAATTGCCGTGATAACTAACCCTTTGGGGACTTGTAGGCAGTTGTTCTCGAGTAATTTTATTTTAAATATAAATCGGCTGGAGATTAGTTTATAAGACAAAGCTTTAGGTGGTATATATTCAGAGCAAACTTACAAGATTGAAAAATGCATGAAAAGGAAAGTGAAACCTACTAATTCGCTTTTGACCAGTGCGGTAGATTATATTTAAGTGATACAAAAAAATACTTCTATGTAGTTTTCTATGTAGTTTATTACGGACTTTTGAGAATTTCCTTCCCTCCAACATGAATAATAGAAACAATGAAATAAAAGCCGACTACGATTAACATTATGTACTTGGGGGTAATTTAAAAGTGTATTTACATTAAACAGTGCATTTATACCCTGCAGTTAAGCAAAACACCAACTAATTACCGCGTTGGGTCAGCGCGACCCCGACGCGGCGCGACGTGCACCCAATTGCCGCGATGACTAACGTTTCGGAGACTTGTTCGCAGTTTTGTAATAAATTATTATTTATAGGTATACATTTATTTATTTAATGAAACGTACTATTACCCTAGTTTAGGATTACATTTTATTAATTATCGAGCATAAATTATCACATTGTAGTTTTACTGTGATATAATACAAATTTTACATTATATTTAAATAATGCAAAAGTTTACGTTCAAATTTGTAATCTTTTTATGTATTTTATTACGGACGTTGAAAATTTCTTTCGGTCCAATTTTCACAATAGAAAAAATTAAATTAAAACTTCAGTAACATTATGTACTTGGTGATAATTTCAAAGTGTATTAACAGTAATATTGCATTTATACCCTCCAGTTAAGCAAAACGCCAACTAATTACCGCGTTGGGTCAGCGCGACCCCGGCGCGGCGCGACGTGCGCTCAATTGCCGTGATGACTAACGTTTTGGAGACTTGTTCGCAGTTGTTGACGGACCGTTTTGTTTTAAATATTAAACGCTCTGTTGCCGGTTTCCGAGAATGCAACGTTTAACGCCACTAGCTTAATAGACATAATTTTTATTTAATCAACAAAGAGCTTCTACAATGATACCGTTGTAGAGATTAGCTGGCAAATTATAAGGCATTTAGCATGAATTTTTAAACGTATCTACTATGTAAGAAGATGCAATGCTGTTCTGCACAGACATTACGCAACGTGTGATATAAGGCGGCAGATGCTATCTCCTTGCGGAAAGTCGTTGCGGTGACAATAAGTCAGTTAGCAGCAATTTTCAGGCATCGAAGTTTCTCTCTTAATAACAAAGTTTAATATTTATAGCAAATATATTAACATTTATCATACTCACACATGGGCAAATAGCTACTACATACTTCGTACTTTTTATTGGTAGGTAGTCGTCTCTACGGGAGAAAAAACAGGATATTTAGTTACGTTACAGGACGTATATCACGTATTTAATTAACGTAAGTTTAAAACTGGGTGTATACGAATAAATCATGAGTTTCATAAATGCAGTTCCAACACATCTATGGAGATTGGAGATGTTGTAGGTTCAAAGGAAACCAAAGAGGCTTGTTTCCATGTGATCTGATTCGATTCGATGTGATATACAAGTGATCGCAGTAACAATTACTTTAATAGCTACTATCGCTCAGTAGTGCCATTGAAAATAGTGTCATTGTGGTGAGTTTACTTTCCTTACTTCACGGCTACCACGGCCATTAATGACATTCACCCTTGCTTGTCCCGTCGTCCCTATTATGGGACGGTTCATTGCGGAAGGAATTCGTTACGGTTGACATATCTTTTTATTAATATATGAACATCGCAATTGTCGTACCTTTTTTGTATTATATACAAGAAGGTCAATGAAACTTATATTATTCGAAAGATACTTATAAGGATACGTACAAAAAGTAGTCAAGTGCGAATTGGTAGACGACACACACCCTTCAGACCTCGTTTTTTTTAAGAATTCCCAGACGTGAAAGTTTCATATGATGTTTCCTTTTGACGAGCGATAATTATATTCTAATAGGCACATTGCTTGAAATAAAAAAGCTACATACAGCCGAAAACCTCACCTCCTTTTCGAAGTCAGTCAAAAATAGGTGCGTGCCTGGGATTCAAACTTCGGACCCCTCGATTTAGAGGCTGAGTCTTACGTTAATTGAATTTTAGTAGCGCTGAAAACTCTAGTCATATTGGTTACAACCTCGCGGCTTCGCTTTGCGTGTCACTTTCATTGTGTTACTAGGAAGTGCTAATTGATATTACTGCAATCAACCTTATGCAAGTATTTTAGCGTTATATATGTACATTAACGTGGGCTATCTGCTTATAAATATAATTTCGAAATATAAGGTATATTTCGAAATCCAGTCGATTTAACAAAATTACATTCACAATTAATACACAATTAATATGTTACAAAATTAAGAGATTAGTGTGTAAATTTCAATTAATGATTATTACATTCTTTATAATTATATAATTATACATAATTTAATATAAATGTGTTTATAAACAGAAACAAAGGTTTCATCCAAAATATTGTCATTATTATAGGCAGATATTGTTAAAACACTTCATCGCCAAGAGTGATCTGCGAATGACAGACTTTATGACCGACATCTACATAATATCCATTCACCGGTTTTACGACCAATTCAGCTTGAAAGAAGTATCTCACAATAGCTTTTATGTTAGAAATCGTTCGGGGAAGAATGTTCACGGCATTTGAATATGAATTCAATCCAGGTTAAAAGATCGACGTACTCTAACGTGCAGTACGTGCACGTATATTTATTCAAAATGTGGAATATCTGCGTATTTAGAATTGCTTGCATCAATCGTTATTATTATGTTCCTTACATTTACTATGTTTACTAAATTATAATTTAATAAATTATGAATATGGTAGATTTATGTGCGAACCTTTGTTTAGGTTTTAGTTCTAGTGTTAGCGCATGGTATAGACTCTAAGTTATTTACTAATGCTTGTGCAATAAACTGTTTTCGTTACAACAGACTTGTGCATCATTGAGCTTAGCCCTTCCTGCACACTCGCTTGGGCATTTACACTACACACACACACGCATCCCCATAATGTTATAACTTATTGATGCGTGTTATGTTCTTTCTTAATATACTGATAATTTGTTCGTTGACTTCTTATCCTGATTTGTATTCACACTTCTACTTCTCAAATGTTAACATGTGCTCAAACAATGTAGTCTATTATAACTTTAGCACATTTATTTCAAAGCTACCTATTAAATTTATTCCTACATGCTCTTTTCAATAAAGATTACTGTCTTATTTCAATTTCGTTCAGCTTTGATACAACAAAGTTCGTCATGCGTAAAGTTAGTCTGACGTTCTGTAAAATAAAGACTACGTTGATATTTGAACGAAAACTGTTCCACGTGATTTGTTTCCATCTGCGCCAAACTTCTGCTAAATCGAGTTCATTTGATGACTGAACGGCGGTTGGATTTATGATTTTATTTTTTTAACGTTAGTGATCGGCCCCCAATTGAAGGAGGTACTAACTCTTTCGACGTCATGAGCATATTGGAAACTGATTATCGCTCGTTTTATCGCTGGAATACATCGTGGGAAAACTTACATACCTAAGAGATCTCGAATGTTCTTGAAGGTGTTTGAAGTCTAGCAACCTGCACTTTGCACTTTGCTAGAGTGGTGGATTATAGCTTTTAAGTTTGATGTGGCAACAGACAGCTTGTAGATTGCGAAATGATTTTAATAATATTTAAATTCCAGTAGCAACGGGATTATGTTTATTTTCTAAGTAATATCCCTGTTAATTTTTTAAGCAGTCGTTGCAAAACTGTAGTTTCGCTCAATTTGTTACTGTTTGTACGTAGTTCAGCGAAAACTTGGCCGGTCGCTACCAAAAATGTTTTACGGAACATCGTTGAGAAGCCTGCTTACAGCGTAATCCGGGCATTACAACCTTTTATCTCTGGCGCCAGGGTTTAACACCATAAATGCTGAGAGCACATGTACACTGTTGCAGCGCAGTTGCAGTAAAGCTGTTTGCATGAGGCGTACGTAAACTAGCGTTATAAACATACCGTTGAATTGCGAAATAGTGTTGATGATACTATGAAGAATTTTAGGCACTAGCATAATTTCCCTTGTAGTACTCGTAGATATTTCATACATAACTAAATCCATATATTATTTTAATGTGAGTATTACTTGCATAACTCTTAACCATTTCCAATGTTCATATTTATGCAAGTGAGAATAAATACATCTTCGCTCTGATGTTTTCTATTTTTTTAATTAACTCACCAAATTTTGAAAACCATTAAGCGGTGGTCATATCATAAGGACGGTACTGCAAGAAAAATAGTAAACTTTTGTGATTTTAGAATGTTTAGTTTATTTTTAATCTTTATATCTACATAATTAAACTTATGTGGAATAAAGTCAAGCGTAGGCAATTAAATACGAATAAAGAATTACTTGCTATTTATAAGCTGTCGCGCCTAACTTGTCCCGTTGGTGTGTTGCTGAGGCAATTAGCATTTGTCACCTTTCACCATCAATCAAAATATAAACAGAATTATGGAAATGACTTACATTATGTTACACCACGTACGTTTTATCACGTTAACCAGAATATTACACGGGTATAAAAGTATAGAGCGGCACATACTCCTGACTCAATTAATTAGAATATGGCCGAAATACCTTCTTGAAGGGAATTCGTATCTGATGGCGTAATAGTACATTATGTGTTTTATTTTTTAACTTGTTCCATTTACGCAAGAAGGTTTTTTAACTTACCTTATATTCTACCGAAGAAAATCGCGAGAGGCAGCTAGTGATGTTATAACGATAGAAACAAGAAATTGAAAGTAAACGAAACGTCGTGATAAGGAGTGTTGGCGGTCGAGGCTGCGTTTAATGGCGGCAAACTGTTATGAGTTAACGAAATAACGACCTAAACAGCCCGCCGACCCTGCACGATTGGTGCTGAGGGCTAGACTTAATAGTTCTGTAATTGTTTCAAGTTTAAAGATATGGGCTAGTCAGCCTTCAATTCGATTTTGAGATATAGGAGGATAGCATTGTCACAATGATAAATTCTTTATGACAGCAGTGATTTCTTGTAGCCAGAATCTGAATAGTGACGTAACGCAGGTATACGTTTTAATTTATTGAGGCAGGACTATGTGCTTTGATAGGATAGGTGTCGCAGATTCATTACCTATTTATCAAGCTGACCTCAATTACGCCTCAAATATTAGTTTTTGGAGCTGACAATATAAGTAATTTCTATAAAATGAAAGGACTACATAATTTAGAAGAAATGTAAGAACATTAGCTTCTTCTACAGTAAGAAGCGTTTCAACTTAATTTTCTGGTATAGCAAGTCCTTTGTGATCAAAGAAAACTTCACTTAATTTTTCTTTAGATATATTATATTGTAGACATGATTTGCCGCTCTTGTACCTATTACAAACCGTCAGCATAAGAATAACTGTCATCGAAGAAAAACTTATCTACTCGACGACCTACGTCTGACATACGACACTATACGGCTTCTAAGCTAATTGATACACAACTTACTTGTCGCCATATAATATGCGACTAATCCTATTTAATGTGTTTACGAATTCTTGCTTTATCATGGTTTGATAGCAATTTTCTAAGTTATTCATATCAGACATTTTATAGTAAGTTGTATTATACAATAGCAGTCAGATGTTGACATTTACATTCAAATGATTGCATGACTACATTTTAGTAAGTCTTGTTTTAGCATGATCTGTTCAATCAATACTCCAAAATTTCAACCGGTAAGTACGACGCGGCACGGTACCACCGACCCACGATAACTGCCATTATCTCCGAGATCGCGGCGCCGTAAGCCGTGACATTGCCCCCCTCGTTCAACTCGCTCCCTTATCACGAATTAGCCCCCGTCGCATTCAGTTCACGGTTAAATTAGGCCGTTTCGCGTGCTCTAATTTAAACCGAGCGCCTATCTCGCGTAATGGCAGGACACTAATTAAGGTAATTAGAAACATGTTAGCGCAAGCTAAATACTCGACGTTGCTCACGCCGTGCCACCCCTCGAATCTATATAAACATCGGAATTAGATACTCAACCAAGTTTGCATTCAACTTTGCGAATCGGGAATATATTTGTATGTATGGTTTGTTAACGGAGCCAATATACGAACAAGCTAAGTTGCCAACGAGTGCGGCGCATATAACGTAGTACATTACTGGGAAGAGGCGGATCTGCGAGTATAGGGAAATGCTATTTGCAAGTTACCGTTCGTTGCGGCCTCGGTTTGTAGTGCGCTCGGACTGCCAAATTGAAACGCGCCTTAACTCGAGTAAAATGAACGGTGGCTTTCGATACTTCTGGACCACTTCGATTTACTGCCTGTTGGTGTATGCATATTTATACAAGAGCTATCCCAAATTGTATTCCGTTCAGTTGGCCTCTCGGATTTTGCCCGTATTCACTGAATTGCTGCTATTGATTGGAAATTGAGGAACATCCCAAAATTAATGTTTGGACAGCTCAATCTTCAATATTGCCAATTTACTTCAATCGCTTCTTCGATATTCGAATGGAGGATACTGTTACTGCTGCCATTAAATTCTACAATCTTAAGACGAGGGTCGTCTTTAAATTATAGTCGATTGGGCTCGTATCTCCATTGTTAATTATTTTTTTATGTTTATTCGCCGTATTCCTTGTATCTGCTATTTATAGCATTAACCTTAAGATAGCAACCTTCTTTACATTTGTTTTCAATAAGAAAATGCACGTCAATAAATAACTGGATTTTATAACAATGTCTTTAAAGAGTTATTCGTAAAGATACACATTTTACCCGACAGCGAAGGATAAAATTATTTGAGCGTTTGCATGTATGGCTAATTCTTTGACACGCCCTGCAGCTCCAAACGGTTGTTCAAAAAACAATGAGGTGTCTTTGGATTCGTCCAAATTGTGATAGAGACATTGGCTACTTGTTAAGCAGTTAGTTTTTTTGTTTTTGTAATAATTAGGCACTAGTTAATTAATCAATTTCAAGAATAATTCAATATCATTAGTCAATAGTCAGCGAAATTATATGTGTCCTTAATATGAAACGAGTGCGAAAGCTATTATTAGTCACGTTTGTAAGATTGTGAGTAATAATAACTTTTTAATAACGTTCTTTAATGCCAGGTTTTTATTTAATGAGTACGTCCTTGAACCTTGGACAAATATCATTTTGTAAAATGTCAATTTCTACAAAAGGCGAAACGCAAGTAAAATTAATAATTTTCTCAACAGGTATAAAGTGGAAGTCGCCGGCAAAAGTCTACCGGTGCTCACCACTCTGGACAAGGGGCGATACGGCGTTATCATATTCGAGTCGTTATCGAAGTACGCCAACATGGACAAGTGGAATCGCGAGCTACTCGACAAGTACTGCCGGGAATATTCAGTGGGGGTGGTCGGATTTGCGACACCTGGCGAGGAGACGCTGGTTGGCGCCCAACTAAAAGGATTCCCGCTCTTCATGCATACCAATCTGAGGCTTAAGGTGAACTGGTTTTATTATAATTCACTCGCGCTCACTTTATACGACGTTCTCGACTTTTAATACTTTTAAATCAAATGTCTGCCTTTCTCAAATCTATATGGTAAATCGAATTTGAAAATGTGGAATCGTACAAGTTATTTACTATCGTTCTAATATTCGTAATCAACACTTATTTGAAATTTGTAATTAAAATTCTTGAAATTATCATTGGATACTTGTAGGCAGATGTACAGTTTTATCTTAAAATCTAGCTAAATTGTACGCATTAGAATAGCGCTTATTAAAATCAATTTACTAACACAAAACAGTTAAGATCATTTTCTTTATTGTTTTTTTTATCACTTTTCCTTGTTTTTGTTTTGTTGGTTAGTTAATTTAGTTATATCAATAAAAAATCCTCAAATTTTGTGGACAGTAAAATTTTGATCATCAGGCGAAAACTAATTCTAATGAAGTAACACTCACCCATCCTTCAAAACAGCCACACAAATGTAGTTTTTTCTGTTGCACTTCTCACTTTTCCGATGCTGTATCGAAGTATTAAATGTATGGAATTATGTAATAAGCATAATGAAGCCTAAATTTGCTATACTTTCGGTCCAGGATGCAACTTTGAACCCAGCGTCACCGGTGTTACGACTAGCGCGTGCAGGAGAAACAGCTTGGGGCGCCCTGCCTGGTGACCATTGGACTGTGTTCAGAGCGAACAGTTCTACATACGAACCAATCGCATGGGCGCTTCGGCAAAACGATTACGGGTCGAATGGTAAGCTAATACTACGGCTACACTGCACATACACTTACACTCGCACTTCTTAGAAGTAGCAACGGAATGGAGTATCGCAAGGAAGCAATTTAGGTCCTTAAGTATTCCTTCATCAAATTTATTTCAATGATAAGTAAATGATAATTAATAAAAACATAACACAATTTTGAAGGTGGTAGAACCCTTTGTGGTTCGACTCCGGCGGCACCACCGCCACACCTATTTCTACCTAATAACAGCAGTGTTAGGCGCTGCTGTGTTCCGGTTTGAAGGGTGTGGTAAGGGAGACAGACTTTTCCGAGGCGTTCCAGCTTAGTCCTCAGGGATAGCAGCGCATCTGTGGGCGACCTCAGGTAGGAATACCTAATCCTATCTGGGGTTGATTAAAGATGTCCATGGGCGGCAGTAGCCACTTACCATCAGGTGGACTGCATGCTCGTCTGCTACTCTTATATTATAAAAAATACAATCTCGTGAAATACTTCGAATAAAAATATTTAAACTTTCAACTTTAAAAAATAACTTCTTAAGCCCTTTAAATAATTTCCTTGTTAGCGATTTTTAACATATGATGGAACTCAGTTAAACATACAGTGGTTAAATCTACCTTTAACTAACGTCACTGTGATTGTTATTGGGGCTCAGCCTCATTTTCTTAATTGCAAATTGGCAGTACAAAGAATTAAATGAATAAACATCGTCTTCGTAGTATTTTAAAAAAATTGAAATTCGTAAGACCTTTTGATGAACCTTATGATTATTTAATAACTCATATTTTTTACAATGACAATCCTTATATTTTAGAGGGATATATTTGAAATGTAATTAAATTAACATTTTTCGGTAATCCAATATAATATTATTAAATATTATATTTTGTTGTTTAGTATGTAGATTATAATGATCTACATTACAATTATTTTGAGTGTTAACAGGGAAAATAATAATAGCTAAAACATTAATGTTAGCTATTTCTGAGTAACGAGCAAAATTTATAACTTTATAACTTCAACATACACAACAAAACAATAAACGAACACAATACAGAACACCTACTATTAGAAATAATTGCATAATTGTTGTTAGACAACTTTAATAAACGCTGTCCTGAATCATAACCTTGATTCTGACTCACGTCCTTGTGCATGGAATATTGTTGGTATTAGTCACGATTTATATATTTATTGACCTAAATGCCCCTAGTGTCAGTGTGACTAACTAATTTAAAGTTGCCCGGGGAAGCTATTAACTTCGTTTAGTTAGAGTTACGTCGCTTAAAGCGGGTGTGTGTAGGGTAATGTGGTATAGAACAAAAATGTCTACGCTACCTAAACTTTTGTAATTGTTTTTCAATTAAATAATTATTTTGTTTAGAGGCAAGTGCATGATATAAACATTGATATTGTTTGTTTGAGTCTTCTTAACGGTAATATTCTATGTCCCAATGTTGAGTATAATCCCTCCCCAAATCTGGGGAAAACCTGGAGTACCTATACCCCAGCATTTTACTACAGTTTAGATTCAACATTGATTAACATGTAATTTTGTTACGATGGACAGAATATAAATAAAGACATACATAGATACGCATAACAATATAATACGTGCAACTACTAAAAACATAATTGTCCATCCCCAAAATTGTATACAACCCTAATAAATCTATATATAAGTGGGTATCAATCAATACTTCGTTATAATTTTACAAAATGTTCTTAAAAAATGTATAAAATTGATCGTGACCTCGTTGAAGTATGATGCATTCACGAATGTCCCACAGTGACAGCGTACGAGCCAATTAAGTTCCATTGGACAAAATAACTCCAATGGGGCCCTTGCCCGGTTGTGCGACGGCAAAGGACAATTACATATTTGAGTTGATAGTGCTCGAGTAATAAAAACATGTTTTTATCTTGAAGGTCCGACGAGGGGAACTCTGTATTGAGTCATAAAACGTCAATGTATGAATGTACTCGTACGTTCTGCGACAAAAGTATCACTTAACCGTTTTATTGTGTAGTCTTGAGCGCACCTACAGCAGGAATGGGAGAGCACTTAGGTTGTTTACTGTTTTTACGTTTGTACTGTAGGTATGTGCACTTTGGTTTTTATGCCGTTAACGATGTTACTTGTTTTATTCGCAAATATGTAATAAGACGAACATATTTTTTAAAAATAATCTTAGGTTATTATTTTAACTTTGGGTGGTCGTGGGATTAAATATAATATACATGAGCAGTTTTGTATATCTATCTAGTTATTAGCGCGAAATTATTTATTTTAATTATGTTTCTAATTTATTTTAAGCCCATCTAGATGAACGTGGAATTAGTAAAAAATCCTCATTTAATTTATAAAATAAGATAATCTAGAAAATAAATTTTTCGTTATACAATTTTCTACTACCATTCATCTACTAATTTATATGAAATCCCGTCCACACTTACTTATTAAAGCAGACATTTCTAGAATCCGCAGTAGTTGGTTTATTTTAATACGGGTATACTGGTTGGTGATTCTTGGAAATGTCTGTTTTTAGTCGCGGAAGCCGTGCATCGGATTGAAGCGTATATGAATATGATAATAACTCGTATCACAGATTAACATTCATGAATGTTTTGGTGGATTTAAAATGGAACTGCGACATGAATAAAATTTCTTTATACGCCTTTTTTGTGACAAAAACAGAAATGATTGTAGTACTCTCGGGATTTTAATCCGTTTATCTATTTTGAAATAACTTTTGTATTGTGTATTAGAATAGAACTTTAATACAATAAAGTTTAATAGGTAGTTTGTTAATAAATAAGACCGTATATAATATAGTTATACAAAACTACCATGTACGCGCAGGTATGCCGTGAGCGTTTTTCTATTTATTTTATATTCGACCTCAGATAGAAAGAGAGGTGGTAGAACCCTTTGTGGTTCGACTGCGGCGGCACCACCGCCATACCCATTTCTGCCTAATAACAGCAGTATTAAACGCTGCTGTGTTCTGGTTTGAAGGATGTCGTAATGGAGACATACTTTTCCGAGGCGTTCCAGCTAAGTCCTCAGGGGTAGCGGCGCATCTATGGCCTTCCTCGGGTAAGAATATCTTATCCTGTCTGGGGTTGATTACAGATGGGCTGCAGTAACCAATTACCAGCAGGTGGACTGCATGCTCGTCTTCTACTACTATATTATAAAAAAACCTATCTGTGGTTGGTTACGGATAACCATGGATGGCAACAGCCACTTACCTCAAGTAGACTGTATGCCTATCTCCTACTATTTTATTAAAAAAAATCAGCACCTTAAAGTTCGTTTCTTTGCCAGAAGAACACGTCCCGCTGTCGACGGTGATGCAAGACCACGGTCGGTTGGACGGCGTACAGCGGGTGTTGTTCGGTTCGGGGCTACAGTTCTGGCTGCACCGGATCCTGTTCCTCGACGCGCTGAGCTACCTCAGCCACGGGCAACTGAGCCTTAGCCTCGAGAGGTGGATACTGGTTGATATTGATGACATCTTCGTCGGTGAAAGAGGTAGGTTTCTTTTATTTCTTCTAGGAGTATTGCTTGCTTTTTGACTATGCAATTACACAAGATATAATGACTATGGATGAATGGCTGAGACTGACGTCGTAAAGAAGATTTGAAGGTGGTAGAACTCTTTGTGATTAGACTTCGACACCGCCATACCTATTTCTACTTAATAGAAATGTTAAGCGCTGCTATGTATGGATTTAATAAATTAAATTTTTTTATATCACGGCGTGCGTAAATGGACGTTTTACGCACGCTTCGCGTGCGCAAAACCCCCATTTCCGACTCCGTAATATAAAATTTTATACAACACGCGGACGAAAAAAAATTTTTCGTCCTCGTATTGTAATGTACTAATTGGTGTCAAATCTTCGAAGTCTCCAAAGTAAAAGTCAATACTCCAAAAGCAATGCCGTTGATTTCTGAGGTTATATATGGATATGCCGATTTCTAAGTTTAGGAGGTTTAACGGTACGGATTTCTGAGGTTACACGTACGAGTATGTGCCGATGGCGATAACATTATAAAACGAAACGAACATAAATACGAAACTATATTGTTTATAACGAGAATAGTTCTTTTTCCACTTTACATAGTTACTAACTTATGTACCAACTTTCTTAATTGTGTGTATGTAAAAGTTCTATTTATTTTAATGAAAAACATTCCAACTTAAAATGACGAAATTATTCTTATTAATATGTTACGTACAGTATATGTTCGAGTACAATACATCAAAGTGTTTATTATGCGAAGACCTACTTTTTGCCTATTTCATGTCAAATCCGTAATACGTGTAGGGTTTATATCAAAGGAACGACAAACGTATAGGAATAATAATGATCTACTTTCGCATGCGGGTTTTTGCATACGACGCGGAGATTAATAAATATAACAGAAATATTATGTTTCGTATTGTGTCGGGTTATTCATGGTAATATTTTAAAGTAGAAGAGTTTGATTGTTTTCTTTGAACGCCCTAATCTCAGAAAAGCCATCATATTGAAAAATATATCGAATTAGATAAGCCTATTTTAGAGGAAGACTTTATGATATTATTAGAGAATTGTTTGATTTCTCAGTAGTATGCGCCGTTATATAAGAGGGATTACAATGAAAATGGTTGTTTTTTTTATTGAGAATTTGTAAAGAGTGGATCGATCGGGAATAGGTATTGTGAAGGTGGGGAAAAGTGCAATAAATATTGTTTTTAATCGCGGGTAAACAACACGACTTACCCATACATAACATAGCGTTCGCAACTAAAATGTTTTGAAATTGAACCTAAATTCGTTGTTGCAGTTTCTATTTAAAGAGATTACAGTACAACGGAGTTCGCCCTAAATTAGGTAATTCTGTTTAGTTGTTGAAATTCCAAACTTGATCTTTAAACAGTCGGATTCCACAAATAAACGTTTGACCTCCGTAAACAAAGTTGTGTGGACGGAATAATTGAACTAGTTCGATACAATTATAATGGTAATGCAATACTTGTGTGGTTGGTTGGAATCAACGATTTAGTTCGATACAATTATAATGGTAATGCAATACTTGTGTTATCGGTGTAATCCAACCAATGTTTAATGCGTTGTTGCAATTTACATACGCTCATCGTGGAACTGGTATATGCCATAGTTCACATTGCTCGCTAATGCTGTGGATGTTTCACTTCGTACACTTTTGTGAATAACTCTTTGGCATTGTATGTTTCACTGCCATGTTTCTTTCACCGTTAAAGCTCGTGTTAGTGAATCTGTTTTAAATCATTCTTTCCCCATTTTAAGGATAAATAATCCAGGATGATCTGACTCATTAACTCGGGCGAAGATACCTTTATCACATTTCTTAATTAAACGCCCTGCAGTAGTGTTAAACGGTACTATTTTCTTGTGTTAAGGGTAAGGTAAAACAGGTACAAACAAAGCGTTCCAACTTAGTATTTCAGTATCAGTGACTTCAATCTCACTTGGAGACGTCCATGGGAATCAGTGGCTTATCTGAAGGACTGCATGCTCGTTTATTAATCTTCGAAATAATATTGACTAATATTAGAACCCGCTACTATTAGAGGCCGATTATTATCATACTACTAGAATTTAGTTCCACCCAACGTGAAATTATGTAAAATAGTTCCGCAGTGGGTTTTAGAGAAACATTGAATCTAAGAGACACTTGCATAGGATTTTACGACGGGTTTTGACTAAGACGATGTAGGAAGGAAGACAAACAATTTCTTGCCTAAGTAGTCTAAAAGTTATATCTACTTTGAAATGTTATTATGTATTAAATGGTTTGGTTTGGCGAAGTTTGTTATATATTTAACGGTTATTACATTATGTCTGGGGATACTATACGAGTACCTACTACTAGAAAGAAATACTGATTTAAAAACCTACTAAATCAACTGGTATATGGTAATCAACTGGTATAGGACTCTTTGAAACTAGTGATTATAAGTTAAATTTTTATTTCTTGTTCGATTATCCTCCATTTAAATAATGTTTATTTAAGTAACCCAACATTATTTTGTTAGCGATACATAAGAAAAACAAGTATAAAATAAACAGAAAAAATGTAGTAAAATTAGAAGTGGCCTACTTTTTTGTCTACTAGTATAATCTATGTGTTTGATAGAACATCCCGCATATTTGCAAAAATCGTTTATGCACAGATTTTTATTTTGATACCGTTAACGTTTTCAAGTATAAATAGATTCGACGTATTACAGAGTAAGTAATCGCTATTATTCTAATGTGATATGATTAAAATATTCTTAAAATCATGTATTTTATGTATCTTAACCTATAGTCCACGGGTTATCGCCAGAGTGTCATCAATTTGTTTATTCAGATCAGAACTGTGTTACTGGAAGCTATTAGATATGAAGATAAATATATGAGGTCACTTGCGAGAATAGTATACTTTTATTAAAACAGATAAATACTGATGTATTGTGTTGCAACTTAAATGTAACAGGAGTTTTCTAAGCTTATTTTTGTTCTTAGATTTGTTTGTCCGTTCGGCTCTCATTACGTAATCCATTAGCTTTACTTTAAGTAGTAGAAACCTTTATTGTCGGTTTGGCCCCAGATGTCCTAGTGAGGGAGACATACTTACTCGAGGCGTTTAAATTTTGTCCTAAGGGTCAATATCGCGCCTGTGGCATTATTAATACTCAATCTATGCATTTTTTGACCATGTCTAGTATCAAGTAATGATTAAATATCGATCTTTGGTAGTCAAAACATTAGATAGATTGTTTAATAATAACGGGAGTAAAACGATTAAGACCGAACTATTAACTAAAGTATAACTTACATGACTTACATTAAATTGCAGTAACATATTGGTGGTCGATTTGAATGACTTCTTTTCTCTTTTGGCTTGGTTGTAATGAGCATTATTTTATATATTAACATTTTATATAATTGATTGCACGCTACATTGTCTATATAAAGTGTTGTCGGCATTTAATGTTATACGGCTATTTCCCTATTCCCCGTAGCCGCTATTGTCTCGCCCGGGGTCGCACAAACGATGTTATCTTCACGCTAAGATATAGCGCGTTATAATATATTTTTATGTTTATTATTATAATCCACGCTATCTCCGCTTCAGCCTTCACTGTCATATGCTTCATGAATTAAGTCGTAATAATAAGGTATCACGTGCAGGAATTTCTGTTTATTGTGTATGTGTGCGTGTGAGTGTGTATCTATCTCAGGTAAAAATCTAATCTTAACTGGGGTTAAATTCAGTCGTCCATGGGCGGTAGTAGCCACTTACCACAGGTAGATTGCATACTTGTTTGCTACCTTATATGTAGAAAAAATATATAAATTCCTATGTACTCATAGCTCAATTACAAAGATAACACATAATGTATATGCTCATTGTAAGGCAATAATGTATAATACATTTATAACAAATTTGGAAAAATATTGAATAGGACTCGGAGTTAATACACTTGTGAATTCAGGCTCATTTTTATTTTCCGTTTTCCATTTAATGTTACGTAACATTATAATTCCATCTGAGGCTATGAGTATATATTTATGAACCGCCTTAATCATTAATATCTGGACATAACTCATAGTTTACATATAATAATAATAATTTTAATTCACCTCCTACCAAATATCTAAACAATTTGCAAATTCTCTTTGGCGACGTATTATGTATAGAAGAAAAACATTTAAAGCCCTAATCCGTCCAACATACGAGCAATAAGTGCCGTCCCAGACGTCTGAACATACATAGCCGAAAATATATTAAGCTCTTATAACGTGAAGTAAAGGCGCTTCAAAACGGTCGTTAACGTGTTGCCAGTAAAACAAGATATGCTTCCCCGCGGACGGACGATCTCAGCGATTTTAGTGCTGCATGCAGCGGATTAATTTATTAAATGTATAAGGATTTCTTTAAATGTGTTATATTATGGTCCATTGCAATGATTTGAAATTAATTTTGATAGCAATTTGTAGATGTTAAAATTCTCTAATGATAATAGGTATCATCGGACTTACCCATAAATATGTTAGAGACAGGTAATTTTACAAGATAATAACGCTGTGATTTATGAAGCATGCATTTATGAAGTATCCGTCCTATAATGTATTTGCCGGCATTTTAGTCTGTGAATGTGGTGCTGAAGAATAAATTGAAAGTATTTATTTTTTCATACAAAAAAAGATTATTCTGCGCGCATTCTGCCACCATAGGCACCGCAAGACTTAATACCTGAAATATCTCGAAGCCCTCCATAATTTTTGTATCGCGTATTTCTCGTATCTCATACGGTTAAATGTTGTGATAAAGGGAAAATACACGTAAGCGCTTTTATCGTAGCAGGCAGCACGCTACATCGGTTTCCACACGTCCTTACGTTCTTTATCTACGGAGGAGATATTTGGGAGCTTATTCCGCTTATTTTCAGCGTGCGGTTGCTTTAAAGCGCTTTATTATTTTAAAATTGCGAAGTTTCGTGTACATTATTACGTCGTGTCGAGCACCCGGGTACACGAAGACCTGTCAGCGATATAAGAGTTACAAGACGTTACAGGCTTGGATCCGCTGTTGAGAAATTTAACTTAAATTTCCGCGTCGCATAGCCTGAACTACTGAAGATGGAGATGTGAAAATTGCACAATACGTTCCTTTTATGATGTAGGAAGCCACCCACTTAGGAACGTCCATAAGGGATAACTCTATATAGAGATTGTAATGAATAGAGGCTGAAAGTTATTTGTAAATTCGGCAATTTAGAAGCAATATGTTTATACATATTGCTTATACATTTAGCATTTAATAGAAAAACTGAAACTGAAAAACTGTAAGAGGGCAAAATAAAGGTTTAAAGTCTGTGTTATTTATTACCTACCTATGTTTTTTTATTTATTTATTTAGATATACCATTGACTTATCACTAGACATTCCTTAATATTAATATTACAATTTGTTTGGTTCCGTGTCATTCGCCATTACAGGTATATGTTGATTTACGCGTATGAAGTCGCCGACAAAAACCAGTATTATTTGTTCGAATATTACAACTAAATTAGTGTAATTACGAGTATTTTATGTATTGGTATACTTTGAAATATTCTTATGATTTACGAATGTGTTCCTAGGTTGTAAGTAGAATGTTGATGTTACAATTAATAAATAATATTATTGTGTAGGTACCCGATTGCACGAAGAGGACGTATCAGCGCTGTTGGCATCGCAGGCGGCGTTGCAGCGGCTGGTGCCCGGCTTCAGGTTCAATCTCGGCTTCAGCGCCAAGTATTATCATCACGGTACCCTACTTGAGAACAGGGGTGATGATGCTCTACTCAAGCATAGGGAGCATTTTACATGGTAAGTACGTTGTAGTAGAAAGATGCGCTTTGACTCCGCAGGACCAGTGCCATACATAATGTATGTCTCCCTAGTAATAGTATTTTAAACGATGCTGTATTTTAAGGTTGTGATGTGGGAGATAAAGTTCCAATTTAGTATTCAGTGGCAGAAACGCGTTTTTCTGATATAAGGTCAAGACAAGTCATTCTAAATTCCCTTGTTACATGTAATCCCTCTATACTATAAATTATACTTAAAATTATGGCACATAAACACTCTTATTACAATAGAATCCAGTATTGTGTTGAACAATTACGACCAAAATTCTAAATAATAGGTAGAACTTTTGTTTCGTAAAAAGTATCCAGTTGTTTGTAAAATCGATAAACATTCAAGTTTAGTAAATAAATCTTAAGATAGGTAAATAACTTTGTAGACACCATTGTGAAAGAAATTGTTATTATAGCTTTTATACTGTTTGTGTGGGCGTTAGATGTTGACTGGTTTCCCTTTATTTAAAAAATAATATTAACAAATAATACAGAGATGTTTTGAAGTTTATTTACCTATCACGGATAATTATTTTAATTTACGGTATTTACGCGCAGTTTGTTCTCTATACCGGGAACAAACGATTAAATGGAAAGTGTTAGAATCCTTTGTGGTTCGACACACTTATTTCTGCGTAATAACAGCAGTATTAAGATCCTCTGTGTTCTGGTTTGAAAAGTGTCCTAAAGGAGACATACTTAGGAGGCGTTTCAAATTGGTCCTCAGGGATAGTAACGAATCTGTTGTCAAACACAGGAATCAAATCTTATGTAAAGATGAGTAGCAGACGAGCATGCAGTCCACCTGATGGTAAGTGGCTACTGCAGCCCATGGACATCAATAATCAACCCCAGATAGGATTAGATATTCCTACCTGAGATCGGCCACAGATGCGCCGCTACCCCTGAGGACTAAGCTGGAATGCCTCGGAAAAGTACGTCTCCCTTACCACACCCTTCAAACTAGAACACAGCAGCGCTTAACACTGATATTATGAGGCAGAAATAGGAGTAGCGGTGGTGCCGCCGGAGTCGAACCACAAAGGCTTCTACCACCTTCTAACATTAAGCATTATTTATTTTGGTCGCTTCATAAAATAATGTTTTCTTTTTTTGTGATTATGTACAAGACAAGGTACATATAACAATATGGTTGAAATAAAATATTATAATGAGCTTCCGTTTGGTGCTCAGCCTGCGTGTATCTTGTAATATCCTTTATATTTAATCCTCTTATACGAAGCTATAACGAGAGTAAAGAGTAAATTAGGTGACAATTTCATGTACTTTTTTGTTCTACCGAGTGAATATTATTATATTTTTCCCCCATTAAGTTTTGAAAATATTTTTTTTTTGCTATTTCATATTTCGTGAATTCGATCTTATTTATTGTTAAGCACATAGAAATAGTTAAAAAATAAATCTTTACTACTGATATCATGTACAGAATTATATCTGGTGACCAAAACTTATTTGTTAATTATATTTTGGTACGAGTAGTAGAATTTGGTGATTACCATAATTGTTTTTTTTTATTTGATATATGTCTGTGCAAGCTAATTTTGTGAATGTCTAAAAGCAATTTCAATGGCACTTTCTCAATACGTCACTTCTTTTAACTCAAAAACCTCTAACAATATCCCCAAATGAATATCGAATAATCGTGTTAAACTACTTTTTTATCACTGAAATTTTTCGTATATGTTGTATACGAAAAATTACAACAACAACAACAAATACTCTTTATTTGCACACCAAAATACTAGGAAGACAATAAAACAATATTAGAGACGGTATAGTTCGCGTAAAACTGTTAGTCCGCTCTGAATATAGAAATGAATCGCGTCGCCATATTAAATTGTATGATTACACCTGCTCCCAAAAACTTCAGAGCGGACTAGCAGTTTGGTTTGACTGTACATATTCACGTATATTGTTGGCAGGTTTTGTCACATGTGGAACCACCAGCAGCCGCACCTATACAACAACGTGTCGCAGCTCGAAGCGGAGATGATGCTGAACAAGCAGTTCGCGCTGGAGAACGGCATCCCGACGAACTCGTGCTACTCGGTGTCGCCGCACCACTCGGGCGTGTACCCGGTGCACGAGCCGCTGTACGAGGCGTGGCGGAAGGTGTGGGACGTCAGGGTCACTAGTACCGAGGAGTATCCGCATCTGAGGCCCGCCAGGTTAGTTGGGAACTTGTCAGCTCTATCTAACACTGACAAAGTAAACAAGAGTTTAGGACTGATGCAAGGTGTGGAACGTCAGGGCCACAAGCATCTGTGATCTACCAGGTTAGTCATTCGTTAGTACTATTTAATCCCGATAAATTAGGGTTTAGGTGTGATGAAAGGTGTGAGGTGTGAAGGTCTACAGTATTGATGAGCATCCATCCGCATTGTACATCGCCAGGTTAGTTATTAATCGAAAGGAACTAAAAGTAAAACTTGAAAAGAAAAAAGTTAAAAAAAATATATTTAGAAGTAGAACACACAGATTGATCGACGACATAACTTTAGTAATACACTATCTTTTCTGTACGGAATCCTAAAAATAAACGCGAGTGTAGCTTGATAAATTGAATCTGAAATTTTAGACGTAATAACACGGAGCCCCGACCCCCTAATTTCCTAGATTTCCCCAGACTAGATCGTCGCGAGTAGACGGTATTCGCCTTTTGCCGATCGTAAATAAGTAAGCAGACATACTCAAAACAAAGTAACGACAAGTTGTAAAAAATTGTCCTCGTAAAATACACAGAATTACATTACGTTATATGATGTTATATGTAGGTACAATTTAACCCACTTCTGTGTACCTTATCTAATGACGCCCGTTTTTTTTTTTTTATAATCAGTCTATCAAATGTTTGCAAACCAAAGATTGACATTTGACAATTTTTTCGTACTAGACATTGTCGAATTTAGATCTTTGGTAGGTAAAAAATGGATAGATTGATTATTAACAACGAGTTTAATAGACCTGAGATATTTTGTTTTTATTTGATAACGTTATTTACGTTATTTCATAACTGGGTGGATTTGTTTTAATTTTATTATGTCGAAATAATTTTTAATCGTGAAAAATTACGATATCAAAAAATTACGTTATTCGTTATCTAAATGTATGAAAATAGGTTTGGATTATAGCGAGTTGAATTAATAATCTTTCCGTCTGTTTTATCGGTCTATTTGAGTTTAAAAACTGATGTTTTGATATGTTTAAACTTACGTTTTAAAAAAATGTTCTTAGTTTAAAAAACATTTTTGATTTATTAAGTAGCACAAGGTTACACCTATATTTTAATAAATGTAATAACGTTTCATATAATCCTCTATATTTATTAAAGCAACCTCGGATCAAACGCGACTTTAAATAACACCGTTTTTTGTTCCTAAAGCCGCCTACACCTAAAAAGTTAGTTATTTTAAAAATTACGTGTTCTACTTACGTTCATGAGGTTTTCGCGTGATTCGCCTCTGACAGGACTCCATTAGTATAGCCCTGAAATATTTACGACACATTAAATTTAGACTTCAACCGGCTTATCGACTGTCGTTATGAGGTCGAATGGGATTAACAGCTTGTGTGAAACCAGCTTTATATTACCAGAAAGTTCCAGTTATATTAAGCAAAGATCTATTTTAGATTATTTTATTTTTACACTCGTAGTTCAAAAGTATCAATTCCTATTTCTTTAGGATTAAACGAAAAGAGTAAAACAGCACATTATAAACCTTATTTCATCAATTACTTGTCTGGGTTGAGCAGAACTCGTTCTTTTTTAGGATTCCGTACCCAAAGGGTAAAAACGGAACCCTATTACTAAGACTTCGCTGTCTGTCCGTCTGTCCGTCTGTCACAGGACTTTATTTATTTTACACAAATACCAAACGACTATACAATCCACCTCACGGTAAGTTGCTACAGTCGCTCGTGGACACACACTTCCATGGGAACAAATTAATATGTATTACTAAAGTTTTATACGATATTCAGTTGAACATGTCTATAACATATTGATCATTTAACATCGTTAGACACCATGTCATTCTTTCACTACAATACGAAAACACATATAGCCATCCCTTCCAATTAGTCGCTAGCTGGCCTTGCCTTGACCAACTTCGGTATAACGTAATTGTCGTCGATTAAATAATGCTTCCAAATAGGTGTATCGTATTGTTATAAAAGGCGAATAATAACAGGCATTTAGTATCCATATAGCGTAGTGTCGTGATAAACTAAAAGCTTTGTGGAAATACATGATAATGTATGAAGGGTTTGTTTATCATACTGGCTATGTTATATCAGTTTTCAGAGAAAGATGTGATAAGAACGGTATTGTAATGAAATGTGGAGATTAACATACGTTTACATTACGCGGCCAATAGTATAAGCTAATTTTATTGTATTTTATTACATTCGGTACAGGTGTATAGTCCGCGTAAAGCTGCTAGTCCGCTCTGAATATAGAAACGATCGCGTCGCCATAGCAAATTGTATGACTACACCTGCTCGCAACAACTTCAGAGCGGACTAGCAGTTTGGCGCGGACTATAACTCATATACATCTTTACTCTTTGTGATATTTTAAAAATCAATTTTGAAACAATTCTAGAGTTACACTAGTAATAAATGGAGTGATTGAAAACATATAATACCTATATATCTTTAATAACTGAATCAAAACATTGAAACTTTTCGTTTATAAGGGAATTTATTTAAATTAGTTTCAAAATGTTGGCAGTTTTAAGCGATTAGTACAAAAGGTGGATCCAAAACTCGGACCGGGTTAGATCTAAATCTAATTAGCAGAGAACAATCCAAATTGAAACGAATTATAACTTTTAATGAAGAAAGGAGACTAGTACGACCTCGGTGTTTGAGACGGAACTTGGCTAAGATGGTTGCGGTATATGGATTGGGTGGTTTCAGTGCATGAATACATTTGAATCGAGCATTGTCTTAGCTTGTAATCTATCAGTACCATATACAACGTCTGCGTTATATACATACATATATTATGTATGTGATACGTATAACGTTGATAAGCTTTTAGGTCACTTTCACACTTGAACTAAAAATGGAACTACAAACATATATTTAACAAAAAATCAAAAACTATTTTCCTAAACTGGTAATACATTACTCTGTGTTTACGAATGATATAAAAATGATTTTATCTTTCTGTCGCTTATCATTAGCCTTTGAAATTATTTTTTCGGAATGTAATTCATTTCCTTTCGGTAGTAGATCAGAATATTATTTTATCATTCTGTCACGCTTTAACCTTTATCGCTAGAATATAAAGTAATTAATTATTTTTCCGAAATTTTAAATGTCCTACTACTGGCGATTAAGGAACCTCTTTCCTGAAATTAAAAACGACTTGAATAATATCATTTTCTCATACTATCACTTATTTTTTGCTTCTGAATTATTTTTCTCAGTATTAAAAATGCCTTCTTTTTGAAGCCGGCTAATGTAAGAATCGCAATGGGCACCTCTTAATGAAGTCAATTAAAATGTTACTTATATCATTCGATCCATTATTTCCTAACTTTTAAACTTAATGAATTTCCGAATCCTAAAATTACATGTTAACCGAATTATTTTATTCCTAAACTTATGCCAATTATGAAAATGTTACCAAAGTAAACGCGCCAAAGTTAAGATGGATGGATCGGTAGATCACGATGGACTGTTAGTGGGGTTGTTCAGTTCCCAAACTCCTCACCGCAACGCAGCGTTGTAGCGCGCCACATTGCTCACGTGTTACTGTTCTAACGTAACGTCGGTTATACCTTAGTCTAAACTAGGAAGATTGATTCATATGCATACTGAAATGTTTACATAATACATTGCTGGTAAATATTATTTCGTATTATTTATATGATTGTTATAAAGAAATGAAATTTATTGATGTTTAAGTAGAGTGTGAAATATATAATGTCTGATTGTGTGAGTGAGTACGCGTGTGTTTTTGTGTATGATGCACCCCGGTATATGTGACGTAACAAATTTATTGTTACGTCACACATTTAATTTAATTTATTGTTTTACAAAATCACCCACTATTTTAGAACGTAACCAATAATATGCTCATGGGTAGTTTTTAAAAATGACACATTTATCAAAACTTTGTTCTTAATTTTGTCGTCGTATTATCCACGAAAAGAAGACAAAGCAATATGAATTACGACCTTGAACCATTCTTGACTTTTCGGTTGTTTTTTACTCTGTGCCTATTATTCTTCTAATTCCCTCGTAAGTACCAACAACACGTTAACAATGTACATTTCAGTGTTCTGAAACTTCCCCCATCCCTCAAGGCTGCAACGTCGCTTTGATACTTCGTATACTAACGTCTTAATATTACTGTACCCTGCAACAGGAATATCTCTTGTAATTATCGACATAGAGTAATTGATAACCTTGTACAAGAACTTAGTTCCTCACATCGAGTTATAACAAAGAACCCGCCTGAAGGGTAAATACAATAGGTATTGGATACTTCTTTAACATGTGTCGACTGACCACCGCTTGCATTCCATTCTATTATTATAATACTATTATGAAGTTACCAAATAGCTAACTTTGTGTATATTTAAAAAAATATGTACCTTAAGAAGATAAAATGACATGTATTGAACATACCTTTATTGTGTTTCCCGGGGTACCCGTGATATAATTACTATTGCAGTTGTTTGAGAATACTATACCTACTTCTGTAATAAGTTTTAGTGCAATAAAAATCTTTAAATCCTATTAATACAGCCGTAGTAGTTGCCGTAGCGCTCGTAGACCGTTCTACAAGTCCTTAAGGTTTGACTTCAATTCTTTATCAACAGTCTACAGAGGCCACGCCACTGTAGACCATTGACCCACGTAATCAATTAATCGTCGACTTGACATTTTTAAATTGAGTCATCATCATCATCATTACTGTCCCACTGCTGGGCACGGTTCTCGTCTCAGAATGAGAAGGATCCACCGCGCTGGCCATGTACGATTTGTTAGACTACACATACCGTTGAATTTTTTTTAAGATTTCTCGGCTACACAGGTTTCTTCACGATATTTTCCTTCACCATTTATGCATGTGATAATTGATTGCTAATACGCACATGACTGAAAAATCAGAAGAACGTGCCTAGGATTTGAACCTCGAACCCTTCGATCAAGAGGCCGAGTTTCTTAACCAAAAGGCTACCACTGCTTATAAATAGAGTAACATTAATAATTGACATAAAATCGTCATCTATCTGACCTTTATTTAGCACTCGCATATAAATAACACTGGTTTTCCGCCTACTGGTTCTAACCAGTTGTGATGTTCGTGTTTATTAAATAACTTTCGCTGCCACTCCGAAGTTATGCTAGTAACGCGATACCATTAATGTTACGACCAGAAATATTAGATATCATAGTCGAGCTTAATTACCGAGCGGATCTTACATATTTATGCGCGATCGGGTTTCATTGACCTTGCTTTCCGTCAAAACCACTCATAGACATCTAACAATAAACTATAGCTCGTTATAATAACAGATCTATCAATGTTTTCGTCTGCCTAAGATCGAAAATTGGAAATGTATATTATGTAGTAGTATGAAATTGTTAAGTATCGATCATTAATAGAAAAAAAAAAACATATAATATACGGTCGAATTGAGTAACCTCCTCCTTTTTTGAAGTCGGTTAATAAAACGTAGTATAGTTTGCTATTTAATAATAGAAGGATGTAAAGTTTATCTTTTTAATTAGGTACAAAATTACAGTAATAAGTTAGTAAAATCATACATGGCCTACAAAAAATATTATTTTTTAATTAAATATTCATTCAACGTATGAAAATTTTTTTCGATTCTATATATTATAATAGTATAAAACTATTTCTTAGTGTTTCGAAGGGCGTAATAAATATGCAGAGATATGGCAACAATAGGCAATTCCAGATTAGTCCTCACAACTCAGTATGGTGAACGTAAATATTAACCTTGGCATCCATCAATTTTAATAGCTATGGTTTGAATTATATCTTTCCATTAACATAGGAATAGCGAATGTTCTAGATTTAGTACCAAACAACAAGCTGCAACATCAAATTTATTATTCAAAGCTTCCTATTCAATTATGAAGTAAGTCTATGCGCTGAAATTCAAATGCAATGTGATTACTAATTACTATTATTGTATTTATATATGTGCTTACATTATTGATTCGTATGCATTATTAACTATAGAACTGAACAAAATTTGTTATTAGAATTATAAATTCAGTAGCTCCGATAATACCATATTATTATATTCCGACAAACTTATTAGTGCGTACGGCGGTTACGGAAACAATTATTTGCTGTCAGCTTCATTTAAGCGATTTTTAATATCTCTGAGTAAGAAACTTATTAGTTTTTACTTTAATAAAATTATTACTCCAAATATTGATCTTAGTTATTGGAAGATAAAAAGAATAAATTTGGACATAATTATGAGAGATTTGTTATTAATATGTTTAATATAATCGTTGATTTTTTCCACTTCTTACGTAGTTTTAACAACAATATGATTGCTAGTGGCGCAATACCTACATTAAAATAATTATGCAAAATTACTACCATTCTATTATTACAGCCATGCTTACAGGTGATATATTCATCAACAAATGAATTGAAGGTGGTAGAACCCTTTGTGGTTCGACTCCGGCGGCACCACCGCCTCACCTATTTCTACCTAATAACAGCAGTGTTAGGCGCTGCTGTGTTCCGGTTTGAAGGGTGTGGTAAGGGAGACAGACTTTTCCGAGGCGTTCCAGCTTAGTCCTCAGGGGTTGCAGCGCATCTGTGGCCGACCTCAGGTAGGAATATTTAATCCTATCTGGGGTAGATTACAGATGTCCATGGGCGGCAGTAGCCACTTACCATCAGGTGGACTGCATGCTCGTCTGCCACTCATATATTATAAAAAAAAATGTCACCCATTTGTTGATGAATATGTCAGCCTCCATGACAATTCATATTTTGTTTATGTAACGTAATAAGATGTTTTAGTTCTTTTTCTGCGGGAACCTTTTTTGTAAAACTTCCCGCAGAAAAAGAACTTGTATTGTATAACATTTTATACTTGTACCTATTCTTAACACGAAATTTCACCCAAATGGTTGAACTTTTTCAGTAACACTAAACATAAATGCAACAGAAAAGTTTAAAAAAGAATTAAGTATAAAAGAATTAGGTAGTACTCGTTTAGCTAAAATAGACAAAATGTGTCATGTAGATTGCGGTTAAATCGAAACAGAATTTTTAGTGACCATAGAGTGTGTGCACGACAGATAATCAACTTTAGGGGTGAAAAATACTGTTATTTCACCCATATCTTGTGAGCATCGCGTGACATGTTTGAGTATATGTTACGTTATAATAATTTAGAACTGTGCCTTCTAAATAATATTATGAAAAAGAATGTTTATTAAGTTTCAGTGTAAACAGAGGTCTTCGTACCAAATGTACAAACGAGTATATTTTTTCAGGGCATGTTAAATATTTATAACGGTATATCAAAGGGTTTTCATCGTTCTACACACTTGTTGGCCGTTTTATGTGTTTCCTAGTACCGTTTCCATATATGTATTTTTTGTTACTTAATATGAAGCTTTAAAAATATAGTTAACCGTTGTAAATCGGTATTATGTATTCCCAGTACTGTGATTAAATTAAATTCCCTGAATTTTACATTATTGAAATGAATTGATAGAGAAAAGCGTCTATTTTATATTTCCCTCAAAATTTACATCCATTTGCATATTCATACTGCTGGGTGTACCAAACTAACGTGCGCCATAAAAATAAATAGGCATGTGGTGAAGCTTTATTTTGTTTTTAATTGCAGCCATGCATGTGTATTGTGTATGCTTCATCTAACTTTTGTTCCTGAAAAGTTGGTTGGTACTCCATACATGAAAAATAGACAAAGCAATTATCATAACCCTTAATAGCCGACTAGTAGGTACTAATGATCCGATAACCCTTAGTCCTCGTAGTTACATATCTAATTTGTCGATACAAAAATAGTGTTATCCGAAGCGTCCCAACTTAGTTCTCAGGTGTTCAATGCATCTATACCTAACTATTTCCGGTATTCGAAGTTGACTACACATTTTCATGGGCAGTACTGGCCACTTACTGTGAGTAAGACTGCATACTCTTTTGTTAGTTCTAGAATATAATCATTAGAAAAAAACCGCCAATACCCCAATACAGTTCAGCAATGCAAAGGGTAGTATTAACAATGTTGTCTATATTATAAGCCAAAGTACTATGTCATTTTCAGACTCGTAATATTTATTCCCTGAAACGTATTAAGAATAAGTAGTAAGCTAAGTTTAACATGACATTTCTAGTATCTACATATTTGTAATTGCCTCATTTTGCTCACCATTGACTAATTTTAATGTCAGTTGTTTGTTTGGTGTAATTGTTAAACGTTGGTTCTAGGTTGAATCGCGGTTACCGACGCTAAGGCCGCTTTAGTGCTGCCTCGATGAACGAGACCAATCTGTTTTAATTTATTGTCGTGTATCTAATTGTTAAGATCCTATTAATCCGTTTGTTTAACCGACGACGTTGATTTTGTAATGTTTTTGTAGATAGCGCGTTACCGATAGTTCAGGCGCTAATGTATAATGCAAGAACGTCAGAAGAAAATTTGTATGAATGTGTTTTGATATTATTATAAATATTAAATCTTTTCATTATTACCTATAAATATTAAAAGTAGACAATTTCGAGTAGGCTAAAGATATTGTCAAATTTAGATCTTTGGCAAGCAAAACAATGGATAGATTGATATTAGTAATAATGGGTGTATACGGACAAGAACAAAATATTTTATTATTTTTTACTATATTATTTTTATATTTCTTGGAATAACGCTGGATTCTCTCTTTATGATTTCTTTTTATTCTTAATATTGAAATGAAATAATGTATACTACGTTTAATATTTTATGAGCCATTGCTTTTACGATTGAATTCTATGGAAGATGAATTAATAATAGTTTTGCTTTGTTACCAAACATTCAGATTTCCCATTCATATTACGTACAATATATTATTATAGTACCAGTTATACTTGATTATTTTTGTAGTACCTCGGTAGGGAAGTAAATAAAAGTTCCATTCCTGTTCCGGTGGGAACCGGGACAAGGAGTATTTAAAAACTGTTACACAGAAATCAATGTTTTGTAAAATTTGATACCATAATAAATATAAAATAAATAATTTGATATCGTTTCAGATGTTTTGAACATTTTGATCCACGTGTTACATTATCTATATTACTATTACTTATTTACGTATGTAAACTGATCAAATATATGTACAACACTTGTAATATAGGCGTAATTATGCGTGGTCCCGACTAATTTGAACGCGGTTAGGCTAATTGTTGAACGTTGTCCAATGGATAGCCGGCGGTGGTTTCCGACGCGCGGTCGACTAATATAATGTCTATTATTGGTAATTTATTGTATATTAACGTAATTGTTTGCATTAAAATTTATTAAGCATTAAATTATTAACGGGCAGGTTTATTGCCTAATATGTTATAATATGCTTAAATAGTTTTAACCCCTAACTGAAGCTATCGGAAATTATCGGATAATCCGATATATTTCCATATTCGTAATATAATCTTTTTTATCATTTAAGCCATGAAATGTTAAGACGAGTATGCTGTCAAGCTGATTGCAATTGATGGCAACTGCCACCCATGGACATCTATAATCAACCCCAGATAAGATTAGATTCTTACCTGAAGTGTGCCACAGATACGTCACTACCTCTGAGAGGCTAAGCTGGGACGCTTTGGAAAAGTATGTCTCACTCACCACACCCTTCAAACCAGAACCAGCGTTCGAACACGGCTGTTATTAGGCAGAACAACGTGGCACGGTGATGCCGCCAAAATCGAACCACAGAGGGTTCTACCACCTTCAAAACTAGCGTATCTGAAACCGGTACAATATTTTTATTCAGATCTCAAAATTCGTACACATAACATCCCTAGTAAAATAATATTGAAGTGTTTTTTCTCGTAGGTTACGGCGTGGGTTCCGTCACCGCGGCGTGATGGTGTTGCCGCGGCAGACGTGCGGGCTGTTCACGCACACGCTGCTGTTGGAGAGGTACCCCGGCGGCCGGCAACGGCTCGACCACTCGATACAGGGCGGGGAACTCTTCCAGACTGTCATCAATAATCCGGTGAGTTGAATGCCAAAAATAATACATACAGCCGGTTGCAGAACCTCCTACTTTTCAAAGTCGTTTAAAAATAACATTTTACGGTCAAAATTGTACATTGTTAATAAGTCTAATTTAAGTTATAACTTTAAGTTAATGTTTTCTATTCTTGATATGTTTTTCATCTTAGTAATCACGTATTTCTGTTTTCGAGAAAAGATTCTGCTGTGTTCTGAATTGAATGGCATATATACTATTCATATTAACGATTTATACAGTTAGCCCTATACAAGGATTTTCACCAACATACATCCTGTTTTTGAAGCCCTGGAAACACATAAAGACGAATACACAAATGGAGAATGGAGATCTAAATTCATAATTAAATGTCTATATTGTATTGATGGATTGCTTTGGATGCTTTTCATTGTTATATTTACTAACAAACTATATAATAAACCATGTAACAACTAGTGAAGATTTTGCATTGACACTGTATTACGTCTAACAGGTGTACGCTCTCAGAACGTGATTGATTTATTGGCTTGTACCGCAGACATTACACGTTCATGTTCCGTCAGACACATTGATCCTAATTTGTATTGTATATGATCTAGTACATTATGTCTAGGTTTAAGTTATATATACTCGTGTAACAAATATAATATTTACATAGTCATTCAGCAGCTATTTAATTTTACCGTCTATCATCTTTGATTTTAAACGTCACGATTAATCGCGTCCGTGTATTGAATGATGTGCCGTATAAACTTACAATATTGCATTGTAATAAAACTCGAGACTAATTTTGTTTCACTTATAAATTTGATACCTGTGAGATTGACGTATTTTTTTACAAAATTTTGCCTTTATATATAAAGGTATTTTATATGGTTTTAGCTTTTCTTTTAGGCCATCATAACTTCAAACACTTCTCGCAAATACTCCGCATCGATGGTCATAAATAGCACTTATTGCTCTCTTTTGTATTATAAAAATTACATCGATGATTGCGAAATTACCCCACGGTGAATTAAAAAACGACTTCTCTGTTAGATACGTTTTATTTGACAAATTACTCAAATTTCAACGATGGTGTTTTCCTTCAAAGCTGACAATGTGTTGGCTATGTTGGTGGTTTTGCATATGCCCATAGACAATGGTAACCACTTGCTATCAAGTGACCCGTTTGCATTATGCCTATTTTAAGTTACAAATAATTTGGCAAGCAGAACAAAGCACAACTTGAAATTTTCCTCAAGATTTTTTTTTTTTATAAATAATTGCTAAAATCTTTGCAGCCTATAGAACACTCCCGATGAAGAATCCACATCCTTTTAAGAACCGTGTGAAACTTATAAACCAAACTCACTGCAAACAATACTATAGCAGTCGTTCTTTACCAGTGGACCTCAATACTTAAAAGATCTGTACCTAAACTTTGAAAAATGTACCTATTAATTAAATTATTTCTTTTGAAAAACTTGCATATAACTCTTATACAATTACATGAATTAAAATGCGAAGCACGTGGCCGTTAAGAAGATTAAATGTGGGCGGAGACGTGCCTCCGCAATCTGATACAGACGTTGGTAGTATTGTAATCTTCGACAGGTATTTATTACAGGAAATCCATGATAGACAAGGCCTTTTAGAAATTAATTTCGTCCTCCATCATCTTTGAGTTTTAAACGTCACGATTAATCGCGTACGTGTATTGAATGGTGTGCCGTATTCGGAGATTTATTGTGTAGCTGCTTATGTGCTTAAAGTAACAATATAGTGCCTTGCGATGAAACTCATCTAACTTAAACTAGGTAACATTCAATATTTAACTATGAAACTCATTTAAATTTAATTTTTTATTCGTTAAAGAAAACAAACAGAAAAAATATTCGTTACTCGATTTATTTAGGAGTTTGTTTACATTAAGTATTGGCTATAGATAAAATGTATATGGTCTGTACAGCACATTTTCATACTTTTAACCGACTGCAGAGGGTAATGTTTTTGGTGCCCATGTATGTCTTAATTTTTTTGGGCTACAGCCGCTACAGCTTGACCTATTTAAACAAATAAAGGCTACTGCTTCCGGGGACCAAAAAGCTGGCGGCTACTTTGCTCAAAGGCTAAGCCTTGCCGTTCAACAAGGAAACGCCGCCAGCGTTTTGGGAACCATGCCTCACTCGGCAATTTTACATGGTTTATTTTATTTATGATTTTATCTTTTTTACTCTTGATTGTATATATTGTTAATTAGAAATATTTTGTATATATTTTAGCTTTAATAATTTCTTGTTATTTAGTAATAAAATTTATTGTAATTAAAGGCTAGTTGAATTCGTCATAATTGTGAGATTAGTATAGGCTACATTTCTTCCCATTTCAATTTATTATTTAACAATAATAAAGTCGAGTTTTTTTTATAACTACTTAATCTATTTTATTTGTACGGTCACCGTAGATAAGTAGCGTATAGAATAACATTCTATAGCACCTTGAATATTTGATAAAAATAAATAATAAAGCTTAAAATTAGAGTACTACCTACTTGCAATTTATATCTACAATAATACGATACACGTGCCCAATGAGGATGTCGGTGGGCCGTGACGAGTTGCTGCCCACGCGACCATATACGTTTACTTATATAAACACTAGTAATATTGAACTTCATGGTTATAACGACTCGGGAACACGAACATAATGTATGCGAAAATAGAGAATGATTAATTAATTTAATGGAACCTTACTTAGTATTAAATGTGAATTATATTAACTCATAACTATACCTACCTCCAAAGTAGTCACCGGTCTGTCTCGCAATGGGTTCTGGATAAGGTGTACCTAACATTGATTAAAATAAACATTCCATCTGTGAAATAGCAAAAGGACCCGTAGAAAAAAAAAAAAAAACATAGGTCCCCACCATAAGTCGACCACAAGTTAGACTACAATTCCAGATTAAATTAAAATGCCTAGAGCAAGTGTCTTTCAGTGAAAGTGGTAAAACCCTTTGTGGTTCAAATTCGGCGGCACCACCGCCACGCCTACTTCTGCCTCACAACAGCAGCGTTAAGCGCTGCTGTGTTCTGGTTTGAAGAGTGCGATAAGGGAGACATACTTTTTCGAGGCGTTTCAGCTTAGTCCTCAGGGGTAGCGGCGCATCTGTAGCCGACCTCAGGTAGGAATATCTAATCCTATCTGGGGTTGACTACATACGTTCATGCGCAGCAGTAGCCACTTACCATTAGGTGGACTACATACTCGTCTGTTACTTTTACTGTTATACTGTTACAAAAGATAACATGATGGCTTTTCCAACCAGATCAACATCTTCATGACTCACATGTCGAACTACGGCAACGATCGCCTCGCGCTCTACACGTTCGAGTCGGTGGTGAAGTTCCTGCGATGTTGGACGAATGTGAGGCTGGCGTCCGCGCCGCCGCTCGCGCTCGCCGACAAGTACTTCCAGTTGCGGCCCGACGAGCTGAACCCTTTGTGGGGGGTGAGTTTTGATGATTGAATATTATAATAATATCTAAAATTCTCGTGTCACAATGTTAGTTACCGTACTCCTCCGAAACGGCTTTACCGATTTTCACCAAATTTTATATGCATATTCAGTAGGACTGAGAATCGGCTACTATCTATTTTTCATACCCCTAAGGGAAGGGTTGTTTACCCTTAATGTTTTTTATTTATATGGCAACACAACGTTTGCCGGATCAGCTAGTACCTATTATTATATTGATTTGATTTCGTCACTATAAATCTAAAAGTTTAACAAGCAAAGTGGCGCCCTTCTGTGTGTTAGACTTTTAGCTTTTCCAGTAACGATATGATACAGCGATAAGTTAATGGTTAGAAACTTTGCCTGTAAATCGAGGTTCCAATGTCAGGAATGAATACATCTCTAAATCTCTGAATATCATCTCTGAAGGAATGAATACATCTCTGATATTTCAAGTTAATTTCCTAATAGGAAGTCATTGACACTTGCCTAACGGTGAAGGGAAGCAGTGTGAGGAGACCTAAACGCCAGATATTTCTTAAAAATAAGTTTTGGAGGGTATGTGCAGTCTAATTCGTATTTGGACACCAAGCTGAACAATCAAGGCCCCTTCATTCAGGTTTAGAGCATAATTATAAATCGGTTGATCCTCTGTTTTTTTAGTATCATTCAAGTAATACTCATTGTATTTAAAAGCTTATGGTTAATGGTTTATTTCGCTTGGATAACGGGATTTATATATAAAAAATACCATCCCATTCCCAATTACAAGTAACGTTTGAAAGGTTAGTCACTTTTACTGGCCTATTGTACTAGAATCTTCTACTCATGTAAGAATCGTAACTGACTTATATAAAGATAAATAGACTAACTATGACAAATATGGCGTGATACATAGGTGAGAATGATCTATATTTATTCTTATTTGAATCTTCACTTGTCACTGTCTTGTCACATGTTGGAACTTCGCAAAGGCGTAGGCATACACTAATAATATATTAAAAATAAATGAGGATAGTTCATTCTTATTAACCGTAAAGTTGCGACACCCGAATATATTAAATTTCACAGTTAATAGAATCCAACGTGCCGCTTGTTCGATGACAGAGAAAGGGGTCTTATAATAACAAGATTGTTTTCGAGTAATAACGTTAACGTTACTCCGAATTATATCCCTCTGTAATTAACGTCAGTTTATATTATTTTACAAAGTTGCAAACAATATTTGCTCAGTTTTTCTCTGAATCCACTGTTGCTACGCTTGAAAAGTCGAAAAAATATCGTCGACCCCTTTGTGTGAACTTTTTGTGGTTTCTAATACCTGTGTAAGTATAAACTTCTTTGAAAGTAACACTAAAGCTCATTTAAGCTGTTGGTGCCATGGAAATTTATGAAGTTTTTGTACGTGCTCAGTTATAGGTGCTTTATTATGTGTACTTGCTGTTTTAAAAACGTACACTTGTTGTTTTTAATCGAATCCTATGTTCAATGTACCTACACTTGAACTGTTTGAATTTGAATTTTTTTTTATTCATAAATGTAAAAAACGTCGATTACGTTACTTGATTGGCTCAGTAATTAACTCTGGTCCTACCCTAATTAAACGAAAGATAATCCTTTCATACAATTATAGAAATAAACTCATTCAAGGTATAGTCGATGCCAAACTGCTAGTCCGCTCTAAGTTGTTGCAAGCAGGTGTAGTCATACAATTTGCTATGGCGACGCGATTCATTTCTATATTCAGAGCGCACTAGCAGTTTTACGCGGACTATACTGATATAAGGTTTTTTCACGCACCACCGCATCACCGCACGTTACGCATGTACATTATATATAACGTGTATATAACTTGTATATAACGAACCTTGTATGAGTACATAGGTATATACCTACATTTTATCAATCGATCCACGTATGCCAATCTCAGGATACGAGCGCACGTTTTGTTCGTAATTACACTGGCTTTTGCCATTCATACAGTGGTACGAACGGGGATATGAGTGCGAAATGATACCGTTCGGTTCATAGTGTTCATACACGTAGTACTTAGCGCAGTACGTAAACCATGTGGTGCGTGGTGGAACGGGCTACCAGTAATCCCGGCTAAGCAATGATTTACGTGTGAAACTGGCTCACTAGATATTAACTTGTTTTCTGCTATGTCTATTCAACAACAATCTAAACAATAGTCGGTCTTTGATTAAGGTTTAAGTAAGATCAAGTGCGTCTGGCAATAACACACGAAAAAATCTTTAAGTATAAAATCTCAGTAGTTAAGAGTTTTACCTATTATGTTTTTCTGATCAATGTAGCAATTGGGAACTGATTTACCAATAAGCAAACGATTGCTAAGCGCTTAAATAATTCATATGTAAATATTTGAATCTAATCAGGCACTACAGTCATACGAACGGGCAAACAGATAAACAATGAAATCAAGCCGAGTGTTGCAACACTCCCCTTATACCACGCTGTCATATTTATATCAAAACTTTAAATATTTCACAATGTAAGCAAGCTTGTGTAAGAGATGAATGAAAAAGATTATGATTACGTCAGCATCACACCATTTACCTACGCCGCCGTCGCACCGTGCACGTAATATCTACTTTTTGTAATTGAATCACACGTCATCTCGCTACGAAATCAGGAAGATGAGGTTACAAAATGCATTTTGTTTAATCAAAACCCAGATGTGTTTGCAGGTTTCCATATAACGAAAAATGTTTTTCTAACTTCATGAAATGATAAAGGGTTTTGTTAATGTATTTTGAATACAGATCATGTTTCCATAAAACTCTCCAATTATAATGCAAACTTGTCTTACGATACACATCCACTAATACCTGTTTGACTAAACATGTTGGTGGTGGCTTAACATTAAATCAACCCCATTTATTTTCCAAATTTTAGTATTTGTCGTTATAGTGGCGATACATACCCTGTAATATAGTAGTATGTCTGTTTGGATTGAGAGATAGAGCCTTATTACAGACGGACAGACAGCGGAAACATTTTGGATGAGGAAAATGAAGCGATTATATCGAAAATTAAGCATCATTTGAAGTTCAAAAGTGGGCGCTGCTGTGGGAGAGTATAATAGGGATTCCTATAAAACACTATTTCTGTGTCAAGTTCCAAATAGTCTTATTACCAATTGAAGTTCCCTAATGGCGCAGTTCGCTATCAAAATAACGACCTTTAAAGGTAAATTTATGCCTCTGATAATAAATTGCCGGCTCAATTTCTTAAGTGCTAAGACTACTTTCATCATGCCCTTGGAATACAGGAAAATAAATTAAAATAAGGTGACACCGTTTGTCATACAACAGTATTCTTTGTGAACGAAATAAAAGTAATGAAGGTAATTTTTTACATAAAAAGAGATTTGTTATTTTCCTTTTAAAAATGTCAGAAGTTAACGTAGCGAGAAGATAAACGTAACAGTCAATACAATTATAGGATGTTTTTTTATCTCAATTATGTCCTGATTTCGATAATGTATATCTGTTTTTTTGTTTCTCTATCATTTTGTTATACATTATTTGGGTTATGTATGATTTAATTGTTTATTTATGGCATTTCTATATTTTTTAAGTTAAATGTTGAGAAATATGAGGTCAAAATTTACACAAAAATCATATAAAGTTTGTTCATAATCTTTTTATTATTATTTATTTATACGTTTATAAAAACTTATAATAATGTTATTTTTTATGTGAAATTCTTTGACAAACCCCTATTTAGAATTCCTAAGTATACTTTATGGAATTCTATAGTTAAGATAATCCGTACGACGCGGTACTGGTAAGATTCATTTTAGTATAACTTTAGTCGACAACATCCTATCCCGGTTTTCAACAGTGCACAAGAGTGGAATCGCAAGCCGGCACCTCGGCTGACTTACTGAATAGGATTAGAAATCTTGGAATAGTTAGAATACAGTTTCATTTCTTAATAGAGTTGTAGGTAGTAATACAGTTTCATTTCTCAATAGAGTTGTAGGTAGTTGTATGTGTAAACTGATGATGTAACATAAATGTTACAATCGCATAAACTTTGCAACATTGTCAAACGTTTTCTGGTTCGAAGTTAACACGAGGTATTTCAGTTTAGTTCTCTTCCACGAGGTATTCAATAATAGGTGTAGCAACGCATATGACTAATCTCTGGTTAGATGTTAATCCTATTTTGGATTTGATAAAGATCCATAGGCGATGGTGACAAACTACCGCCAGATGACCTGCATGCTCGTTTATCTATTACTTTAATAAAAAATGTAAAAGCTGAATGCTTAAAAAATGATAAAACAACTTTATCTCCATTAAGGATTCTGATTTACTTTTGATTGTTATCAAATTAGTCTTGAGGTAGGATTTTTGTAGGTACTACTTAGTTTCAGATACAAATCTCAAGGGTAGCAACACACATCTACATACAACTATATGAAGTCATTATCAAAGCCTTTTTGTGATTTTGTCATAAAATTATTACGAGATCATCTCTATATAGAGATACCTATAGTTTGTGATATGAAGAATAAAATTATGTCTTTCCGTAATACAAAACCTTATGTTAGTAGATTCAATCTCTATTAAGTTTTTTCGCACATTGTATACGAGTACCAAATTGTTTCGTCTACGGAATTCGCAACCCTTGGTGTGATGAAAATTTTGTGGCCTTCCCTATCTTAGATAAAATCTTGTAGAACATTATTTTAGTAATAGGGTCATACTTGGAAAATACGGATGGAATAAATATTGTGGATAATGTACAAAATATTATGTTGTAATATTTTTCTTAGAATTAGATAATGGATCTTCCTAATCAAACCATTGTAATATGAATTATATTTAAACTGTAATCCCTCAAGAAGAGTGATCCTTTATCATTCTTTTTGACGGGGTAAAACCTGAGCATTTTGGGTGAGACACCGGGTTCTGTGGAATTCTTATCGCAGTAAAACTCCCTCGGTGGCTTGCCTAAACGTTACACATAGGACTCCAGGATCCGCATCATCGTCTCTCCCGGGGTCCCCGGCTAGACGTTGCCCATAACCTGAAGGCTCTCTTTAAATGGCCCCATACGACAGGCAGGGTATACCGTAGCTCGTATTCTACTCCCGAAGTATAGGGACACTTCTAACAACATTCATACCGCAGTCAAATTGCAACGCATTCTATCATAAACATTTCGTACCGCAACAGGAAATATACATTTTTATATCAACGCAAATAGAAAAAAATAAAACTAGCAGATGAAATATTACCAAAAACAATTTTGCAAAACCGGCTGACTCAATTTGTAAGATTGATTCCCAAAGCGTATCGGACAAATTCGCGCACGGGATGTGCGGAATACACTGAAAAATACCTTTTTTATCAGTTTTGCACAGATAAAAGGATATAATCCGCACCGACGGCCCGCATTTCCAACATTCTATCAATATTGTTTGTGTTAAATAAAACCAAAAATATTCAAAATGCATGAAAGATGGGCTACATTACATTTTATATTGTTTTATTAAATCGAATATACACATATCTACTATAACTTGAGCAATGATTCCGAACTTTGCGTTTCTATTGACTTTTTATGACAATAAGCACTTAGTTTTAAGAGAAATGGCCAGTATAGTTCCGTCTTTACAATTTTGTTGTAATAAACGAAATAGAGACGGAAAGTTTAATATCAAGGACGAGATGTTATGAAGCTTATATATTTTTCGACAAGTACTCGTGTAAATTTAACGAAGTTGTAAGAAAATCTGTTTTTGTGATACACATTTAATAATTTGTTGATTAACGTTTACATAAGATTTTTTCAGTCTCTCAATTAGGTTCTTTGTTATTATTTTCAATACTAATGATAGTCCAGTCCAGGGACATAGGAAATTAGATTCAGTCCATCAGTTTTGGAGGTCCGGATTTGAATCTTTATACGGTAGTATCAAAAATATACGCCCCCTATAACCAAGTATTCACTTGGTTGACTGATTAACATCAAGATAGAATTAAGCATAAGATTAATCCGGGTACATATAATCGCCACACCTATATCTTTCATTAAGAAGATCTTGCGTATGCGTGGAAGGGAAGAAAGTTTTGTATATAAAGTTGCTTACAGATGTCCTAGAACATAGTCTACTCGTCGTAGGTTCAAACGTTTTTAACGCATTGTAAGTCCCTAGTTAATAAAATAAGACAATTCACCGGCTATCTACATACTTAACGAGGTTTTCCCATCAAAAACGTATGTTTTATTTAAATACATGTTCAACAGAACCCGTGCGACGACGTCCGCCACCGTCGCATCTGGTCAAAGGGCAAGTGGTGCGGCACGCTGCCCAAGGTGCTGGTGATCGGGCCGCAGAAGACGGGCAGCACGGCGCTCTACACGTTCCTGGCGATGCACCCCGCGCTCGTGCCCAACCTGCCCAGCGCCGCCACCTACGAGGAGCTGCAGTTCTTCAACAACAACAACTATCTCAAGGGGTTGGATTGGTGAGTGTTACTGAATTACAATTAGACTTTTAAATTGACCTCCCAAGTCCTGTCCGCGACAAAATTATAGGGTACGCTGCCTAGTAGTATTAGTAGTCGTTCGGAGATGGAAACGCAGATTTTCAGTAACAAAAATCTAAAAAGCCGATTAAAGATTGTTTCCAAGTATTATTTTTTAGAATAGGCTCCATTCCTGGAAGCACGTCCAAGGTAAGATGGTGAAGTACACTACCTGTGAAAACTGCTAGCCATATATGTATATTGTATATAGTAGAGATGCACGATAACTATCTCAATTGATTCGAATGGTGAGGTAAATTGGGCCCTATTGCCCGTTAGGAATAAGCTTTACAAATTTTAGCCTATCGCAATTTGAATTTTTTACGCTTTATTTACTATTCTGATAATATATTATTTCCATATAAACTTTAGCACATTATACATGTCTCTTAATAGCTTACTATTAGTTATAAATATAGTTATAAATATTATTATTATAAATTAGTTATAAATATATGTAAACTTATTATAAAGTCATAACAAGAAATCTTTTGAATCGAAATGACTCGTAACTTTCAGCCGAGGTACTACATAGCAGTGATGTGTCATTACATAGCGTGTAAAGGAAGGCACATTATTAATGCACACGTACTATGCGTACGTGATTACGTTGAGTTCGCGTCACTCCGGCTGATTTGATATGTCATAAACTCATAAGTGTTATTATTCATCGACTTAATGTTTATGCCGATGACGTAAGAGTTTTGAAGATGGAACCCTTCGTTTTTCAATCAAATCGAATGTTTATTTGCCTAAATATAGATTTAGCATGGTTTTTAAATTAAAATATGAATATTGCTGTTTTCGTCCTGGAAATGAAAAAATGCAAGTTCAATTTTGCTAACAACAATATTAACAGTCAAATTATATGTTGCTGAAAATGTCAATGTAAAATATACATACGTCAATAATTTCAACTCCGGAAGCACGTGTTCCTGTCTAATAATTATAGTGTTTACCGCTGTTGTGTTCTAGTTCGAAGGGTGCGGTAATGGAGTGACGCTTACGAACGAACGAAAGCGGTCGTCCTATGCCGCGGCGTGACTTCGCCGCTTGGCGCAGGGTCTGCGGGCCTCGAGGGATCCCTCCTTGCCCGGGCAATCTCCTCAGTGGGTAACACTGCCCACCGGTGTTGTGGGCTGCCGTGAGGCAGCGGTGCAGCAATCGGTCCTAACGTGACCTGTGCTAGGCTGCGTGTGTAGATTTTCAGTCCTCCAGATGGTCGGAGGACACCTGCCCCTCGAGTTCACGAGGGAGCGGGCGACCGTCGGGGGGTCGAGCGTGGAGGGGCGCGAAGCCTCTCAGATGGGCATGTGGCCCATTGTCGGCGCATGCGTACATACGATGCGCCAACCTGGCCACAAACCTGTCCAAGGTCGGAACCTTGAGGTCGCGCTCCAGCACGTCGTTCCGAACATAGCGGCCCGCCCTCACGATCGTTCGTAGGGCCTGGCTCTGCACGGCACGGAGACGCCTGCGGTTGGATTCTGACACCAGGGCATACCATGCTGGCGCCGCGTAGGTTAGGCGTGATCGGACGTACAACTTGTACACCCTTAGTTTAGTACGGGTCGGTAGATGAGATGCCAGCACTGGTCGGAGCATCGCTCGTGCAGCACGGGCCTGTCGGATCACGTGGTCCACCTGAGGCACCATGTGCAGCGAGCGATCAATGTGACATCCCAAGTACCTAACTGTGGGCTGCCAAGCTACTTCCCGATCACGGAAACGTAGCGGCGGCGGCATAGTACGCCTGCGGCTGAAAAGTGTCGCGACCGTCTTACCGACGTTGACGGCCATACGCCACTTGTCCAGCCACTCTGGGAGCAGGTCCAGCAAGCGCTGCATCCTGCGTGTTGCTAGCACAGGATCACGAGAGGACGCGAAGTACGCGCTGTCGTCCGCGAACAACGCGAGTTCTACGTCCCTTTCCCATTCCTCGAGGTGACCTTCGAGGGTGGGAATGTCGTTGGTGTAGAGTGCGTAGAGTAGTGGCGAGAGGCAGCTGCCTTGAGGCACGCCCGCACGTATTGGGCGGGGGTCTGAGGCTACGTTCTCGACCGATACAAAGAACTGCCGCCCATCTAGAAACGACGCTATTAGCCGCACCAGCAAAGCCGGCACGGGCGACTCCAACAGCTTAAAAACGAGACCAGGATGCCATACGCGGTCGAACGCCTTCTCGATATCGAGAAAGACGCCGACCGTGTGTCGTCCGTAGTTGGCCTCGCTTGTAAGATGGTGGATCACCCGTGTAAGCTGAAGCGTTGTCGAGTGACCGGCGCGGAAGCCGAACTGCTCGTCCCTTAAAACAAGTAACGGCTGCAGTCGCTTCAACGCCAGTCTCTCGAACAGCTTCGCTATGGTGGGCAATAGCGTGATGGGACGGTAGCTGGCCGGGAGACGACGGTCTTTCCCCGGCTTCGGGAGAAGTATTACCTTCCCCAACTTCCAGGTGGAAGGGAAGTAGCCCGTGCGGAGAATGCCGTTGAAGAGCCTAGTCATAGTGACTATGGCTCCTCTTGGCAGCATTGCCAACGCCATATTCGGCACGCCGTCGGGGCCTGGCGCCTTGCGCTTCGGCAGGCGCAAGGCGGCCTTCCGCGTCTCCGAGGGGGAGATAAACTCCAAGCCCTGGGGTGGCGGTGTCGGACGCCCGAGGAAGTCCTCTACCCACGCCTCTACGATCTCGTGGTGTTCGGCGGCGGCGGCGGATGCGGATGACGCTTATAAGAGGCGTTCTAACTTAGTCCTTAGGATTAGCAATACCTTTGTGACTCCTCAGGTAAGCCAAAGGAAGGCGTATTTTATTAGGGAAAATCGTTAGCGACTTCGTTAACACAATAAGATAATAATTAGCGAACACGAAAAAACATCTTAATGTGACTATATCTACAATTTAACACAATTCTCAAAAAATCTTTGAATGAAAAGTACTACACGGCTTATAATGAAGGTTTAAGGATGACATATTATTAACGCGCACGTACGTAATATGCATACGTGATTACAGCGAGTGCTCGGCGCTCCGATATTATTCAGGAGATACAATATAACTTGTATTATATAAGGATAATTAATCCATTGACTTAATTATGTAAAGGTGCATTGTAATTGTAAAGTGTACTCGTATATCGATAATTGCATGTAAAAATAATTATTTGAGTACGGAATCCTAAAAATCATTCTACAAGAGGGCATTATAGATATGTTTCAGAACATTTGAGTTATAGGGAAATAACATTATTATTTTCTAAACAAAAAATCACCCTATAACAGTTACACCTTATTGAAATTAAAAAGCAATAATTATTTGCAATCGAGTAACTTGCGATGAACTTTGTCTAAGGCGCTTGAACAATCTCGCCTCGAAAATCGTTATTCTGTTTCCGATGGATAATGATAACCTACCGTTGACAAGATTAGTGTTCTATCTGAGATCGGTTACTATGCTACCTGTAAGGTGAGATTCTTCTGAAGTCAAAATCCATAGTTTCACCACTTTAAACCTGTTAAAAAGGATTTATTAAAGAGTTGTAATGTACTTATTGCCGTAACATTAACATATCCATTACTAAATTAAGAGATTATTTGAATGTAGAAATAATTAAATGTGTTTCAAGCTCATACTCATTGCAGCGACGGCAAAGAACACTATATCGCTCAGCGGTGTGAGGCGTGCAGAATATAATTATTATATTTCATTACGTCTACACTATGGTAGTAAATAGTAATTAAAAATGTTAGTAATGAAATGGTTGGATAGTGTCACATAATAAAATATATTTTATTACAAGAAACATTAAAGGGGTGGCTTTGGTAGGTGGGATGTGTTTTTAGAAGTTGGTAGAACACTATGTGGTTCGACTCCGGCGGCACCATGTCCATACCTCTTTCTGCTTAATAACAGCAGTGTTAAACGCTTATGTATTCTAGTTAAGCGAAGCTATTCTAGTTAGGCGAAGCGAGGTAGAGGAAACATAGTTACTTATCCGATGTTTTCCAACTTATTCCTCAGGGATAGAAACGAATCTGTAGCCAAACTCAGGTAGGATACGAATTTTATCTGTGGTTGATTACAGATGTCCTTGGGCGTTAGTAGTCATTTGCCATAAGGTGGACTGCATCGTTTGCCTCTCCAATATTACAGAAATATTATAATAATTATTATAAAAATAAAATTAAAGCATATTTAGCGGTCTATCATTTTTTTTAACTTAGATAACATTTTTTTTATAAATAGAAAGAAAAATAGAGGTAGTGCATGTCTTTCCACAATCATTCCAACATCAAACCACAATTCGTTTTTTGAGACTCAGGAAGAGACTACATGCCGTAATAGGACATAATATAAAATGGGAAATCATGTTCAGTGAAACATATATTAATGACATGTCGTCTTGACAAGTTGTTAACGAACACGTACAATACGAGTACGTGATTATAGAGAGCTGCGTCGTTACATCCGTGTTTTGATATTTTCATAAGCTTTAGGCTACGTTCATACTTGACGTTGTTCCGATCCGGTAATTGTGTACGAAAATTGTGATTGAGAATTTTTAAGGGTACATAATATGGTTTCAGTTAACAGTTATTCATTGTATATCTATACGATTTTTACCGTAGGAACAGCGGGATTCTAAACATTTGTTGCTATCCTCTTAATGATGTGTAACAACTTTACAACAATTGTCTGGTGTAAAAGTAAAACCTAATGACTCGATTAGTCGCTTCGGGTTTGCATGACGAATTTATTGAATGAACTTATGTATGTGTATATTACGATTAAATTACACATATACATGTAATTTTATAGTAGTAATAACATATGAATACTGTTAATGTTTGTCCTAGGCACGGTGTATGCACCTCTTTAATCGGTAAAGGCAGTGTGTACGTAGCCTTATCGTTTTATTTCTGAAATAGTAATTATAATACCTATATTAATAAGAGTAATACTTCAGAATGTGCTACGATTTTATGATTGGTTATTTCGATGCTTTTATAAATACATTCTTTATATTAGGATCAATTATTGACCTAGGATGATTACCTTCAATTGATTCATATTACTGTCTATTGAATTTAATACATTTTTATTGTCGCCGATGTCAAAGGTATTATAATTGTGACAGCGTGCTTTTAAACTAAGGTTATTTTTCCGGCTAAAATATACCTACATTTTGGTAGGTTTCTTATGAGCAAATATTTTTAAAACAAAATATATTTTTAAAACTATTCATTTTGAGGAAAATATTTCCATGGTAGTTATAATTCAATATACGTAGTATAGATGTACAATGTACATAGACTTGATTAGAATACTAATTGCGCTGGATTCAATTTGAAGGACCTTAGATCTATCTGTCTGAGATTTACTTCATGTGAAATGAAATATATTTATTTGTATAGGCCAACGACGGCACTTTCAAATTGTCAGGTACAATATTTTTCTTAAACTACTACCGGATCGGAACGCGTCCTCTACTAAGAAGATCCGGTAAGAAACTCAGTGGGTTTGTCTTTTTTTTTTAATAATCTTTATATCAATGTGTCGATTTAATCTTAATATCATAAATACTCGTGTCTTTATGTAAGCGTGGGCAGTATAATTTGTGTGTAGGTATGTCAAAGCTTCTTAAGCCGTGATTATGAAATTCCCTTTATAAATGCTTAAATACTTAAGTATCAGGTACAGGGAATTCGGAATTAGAAAAGGCAACTCAATGGGCATTAATATTTTATTATGAAACATAGATCACGCAACGTATAATACTTGACTATCAATAGATAACTAATATTTCAAACAGTTATACAGATAAAAATATTTATGACTGTTTAAAGCACTGAGCGAGTTTGTAAATCCGTGGTGCCTCTTGATTGTACGTACAAAGTACTACCACTTTCATTGATGGAAATTAATATAAATTGGCGAATACAAGGCATTTGTTAGCAGATCGAAGTACAGCAACGAGTACAGATGGGTGCACGTTTAAACATTCTTACGAGTTTCCCGTCGATTTATTTAAAAGTACAATCGAATACATGTCGCAATCTAACAGTTGTAAATCGCAACACTATTGTATCGCGACTATTTTGCCGGTATCCAATCAGTTTCTTTGTGTTTACATGACCCTGTTTTTTGTACTGGAGGGATTAAAGTTCTGCAATGTGTTTGTATGCTCGTACGTGCTCCTGTAGCCCTTTCGTAGGATATACAGTTAATGTTTGTGAACAGACGTCGATATACAAAAAGTTGATGATAGTTGAACTACTCGTATGTTCATGCCTATTTCAGTCTGTGTAATGTTGCGGTGTTCTTTAAATGTGTGTTAAAGACTTTTTGACTTAGTACTTAGAGTTAGCGTGTGTAGTGAACACTAGGATTCTTATACTATTAAGTGACCGGTTCAAATATCCATACATAATTACATATTCTTTTAGACTCTACTTCATATTAAAACTACTTTTAAGATGAATCAAATTAAACGATTAATATATTAATTATTTTGTAAGTTATTCTGAATGTTACCTAAATAATGTTACCATAAATTTCAAACATTTAAGTATTCCGTTTTGTATTTTTTCAGTTGTACCTAAATTTTCTTCATTATAAAAAGAAGGTTGTTAATTAAAACGAAAATTTTCAAATTTCAATACAATCCGGTAACGAACCTTCCCAAGTTTCTCATTTACGCTCACTGAATACATTCAGTATTTGACCCACATAACGGTATTACTTCGCCATATTAAATGCCTACAGTAGTTCCCGTGAATACAGCAGCTACATAATTTCCAATTTTCATCGTTGTACTAAGCCACGTGTCCTAGTACCAATGAGCTACGATTACTTCAAGTTGCAAATGTAATGTGATCAATACATATTATAAATAATAGTTTTATTTACATACTTCATGGTAATCGAGCTTTCTGTCCATGTTTTACTTAGTGATTACTGCCGCGTATAGACTTCTGTAATCAACCCCCATACAACTGGAGTTCCATTTAAATACGTATCGTCTATGGCCTAAATGACGAGTATCGCTTGTGACTAATTTGGAAAGTAGCTTAATATTGTTAAATGTAATTATATCAGGCATGACCATACTTCAGGGAAAAAGACTTATTACTAAAACACAAGAAATAATACATACAGGCGCGCCTAGTAGGTCCTCCTTTTTGAAGTGTGTAAAAATATTGGGCGGATATCCTTCCTATACTTTCGTGTTGTATGTGTATGACAAGAGGTTTACGCCGATAATTCAGTGGAGTTTTGTTACGAAGGTCGGTAAAACTAACTTTGAATTACCTGCACAACTTTACAACACTACATAGGTAACCCTATAAATATGTAGCAAAAGTAACATGATAGCGAAACTAACACAAACAAGACTCAATCTAATTAAACTCAAACGTCATTAGCATAGAAAAGGCTTTTGCTGAGAGTATCTATTTTTGTACGGATTAAAGAATAAAAGACGTCGACAGTACTGCTGAAACTCTTTAAACTTTAACGCTAGAGGGCGCGTCGAACGCGGAAACTTCGATAACATTTTCGCACGACAACATTGCATTTGTTAGCTTTTGTTTGTACAAAACATCTACTTTGTAGTTAAGTGGATTTTTCTTATAAGAATGTAGATTACATTTATCGTACTAGAGGGTAATTGGGTGCGATTCAATTGCTCAATATAAACTTAATACCTGACGAGACAATTTTACCGAAATACTTTCAACACCAAACACTATATGATATGATATATATAGGTATATTGAACTTACATTTATATGTTTTCGTGACGTCAAGTCCTTTTTATGAAATGATAACGTTTATAATTTAAAGCTATACTATATAACCTTTCGCACTATCAGTAAAAAGTAATCTGTATTCTGTAGAAAGTTGTTCAATACAAATGTCGTACATTTCTCAAGTATAACAAGGCAATTTTTGTAGTTTAAGATAAGTTTGATGGGCACCTTGCTCTTAATGAGTCTTATTACAAAAGTTAGTTTTATATTTTTTTAATGACTTACCCTGACTGTAAAAGTGATCTTCTTGTTAATTATTCACAAGAGTCGTATTTCGTCAACGAACTATAAGTAACGTGTTATACCACCAGGTACCTGAACTTCTTCCCGCCGAGCGGCGGCAACTCTACGCAAATCACGTTCGAGAAGTCTGCGACGTACTTCGACGGAGACCTGGTGCCGCGGCGAGCGCACGCGCTGCTGCCCAACGCTAAAGTCATCGCTATACTCATATCGCCCTCCAAACGGTCAGTATTTATTTATTATATGAATTTTTCTAGCAAGTTGTACATTATGTCCTGTAATAAACAGTAAGTTTTGGTAATTTTAGAAGTGCAAACGACATGCATTAATCTTTTGACATTAACTTTAACAATTTGGATTATTAATGGTTTTAAATACCTACCTAATTCACGTCACGTCACGTCACGTCTACATTCAAAATTGAATTCAAATTGCAAAGTAAAATAATGAATATGTTACTATGTTAAGATTATAACTGTATAACACAAACAAAAAATATGTATATACTGCACTTTGTAACTTTATTCGAATATGTTCCACGTAACCCCCAATTTTGGGGGCATTCCCTCTCCAGATAGCGTTAAAACATTAACTCTATCCAATTCTGTTTATCTTTGTTTTAATGTAATGTAGTTCAATATACAACAAAGTTACTTATAAGATTAAAGAAGAGTAAATAAGAGTGAACATTAAAAGGTTAAATAATAATTCATTTTAGCGTATTGGACTCACTTTTATATTAACTGTGATAATAGAGTAGTGAGGACCGAATAGGTTTCATTCTTTGAACGAAGAAATTATTTGAATTAAGATTTATTACAAAGATATTTTATCATAAAGTCAGATTTAAACACAGTTGGTACTATCTGAAATCTTTAGTTAATAGACGGTGCTATAACTAAGAAATGTTTTAAGTTGTTGGTAATACTGACAGAATTAGGCACCTACTTCAATACTTTTAAGAGCTCTTCAAAGACTTAGGTTTTTCATCGACTGAATATTTTAGTAAAGTTTTAATAACTTATCAGACTATGAAATTTCCCAGAATTATCGGAAAAGCAAATTAATCAGCGTTAAGATTGATCTTAGATAACTGTTGTGGTTCATTAGAAATAAATCTCCATGAGCAGTTTCATACATTCAGACATCACTTAAGCTGTTAACTCTATCATGTCATATGGTAACTAGGTTCTATCTTATATAGTGCTTATATCACCAATCTGTATTGGAACAAGTGGCTATGGCCACTTCATACAAGCCAACTTCTATATCGTAGTACAGTATCATACCACTATGGTCCGTTATGAACTATCTATGTACTTTAATAATAATCAATTTTACCTACCAAAACAAATTTGACAATGATTAGTATGAAGAAATTGTCAAATGGCAATCTCTGGGAAGCAAAGCCATGGGTAGATTGAATATTAATAACGGGCGTTAGTCAATACATAAATCGAAAAGGATCAAATTAAAATGCCTTTTACATAATAATTTCAATTCATTGGATAATAACAAATAAGAGCGTTTCATATACCATATTAATTACATCAAATATGTTACATCAACTATGTTCCCAATTGAAATTCAAAGCCAATACACCAGCTGCTAATGTGGCTATTATTTTGGCTAATGTCATCTGACATACAAATACGATACACTCGTGAGTAAGCTCATTATAATGTCGTCACATGACATCCATAAATGATGCAAACTCATTTGATATTCAAAACAATATCTATACTGAAACGAATGATTGCGTTATCTAATTAAATTGTTCATTTTGGTGAATTTGTATTATACACAACGGCTTTTATGGAATTTAATCCTTTTGATGAATAAAATTGTGTTTGTAATTTCCAATTATAAAATTAATTTTACGTTGGTTTTAAATATGTAATAATCTTAATATTATAAAATCATAGGTTAAACATAAAATATCTTATTTATCCAAATGTAGGAATTACGTACTACTTAGGCACTCATGCTACGAATTTCGTAGCACCCTTTAACAATGCAGTTATGTCACGTGAAAAACTTTTTCAAACTATTTGTGGTATTTTGATGTTATTCAACTATTATTTCCGAATAATTGAATAGTGCAGTATTAAAAATATAAACTATTTATACACATAATATCATTCCTTATAGAAATCCAATTGATTCTAGAAATCATAGACTTTTCTTAATAATCTACGTAGCTACTATATATACTCGTACTTAACATTTTGATACGAACGATTCTCTTAAACATCTCTTGTGTAAACACATATAACCCTTTTCGCTATTAAAGGGTCGATATATTTTCGTGGAAAATTTATACTAAGGCAGCTCAACAGATATTATATTTATAACTTGGTGAATTAGTAGATACGACCAATATAAAAATAAAAAGATTGTATTTTATTTAAATTTAAATTTAAAAAGTCATTCAACACCCATTGTATGGAATTTTAACCACGTTTTTTGTTTAAAGTGAGTTGCGTAGCGTTCGCCGTAGCGCAAAATAGCGGTTGTACGAAGCTTTGGATACTGTTCGATATTTACTTCGATCTTTTTATACAAAACTGGAACTGTTCACTTGTGTGACACTTTCAACGTAAAATTAAACGGGACGTTTTATTATTTTTTATTAAAACTGTATTGTTGGTGCTAGTTCTAGGTTCTTGGTGAATTGGTAGATACGACCAATTTAAAAAATAAAAAGATTGTATTTTATTTAAATTTAAATTTAAAAAAGTCATTCAACACCCATTGTATGGAATTTTAACCACGTTTTTTGTTTAAAGTGAGTTGCGTAGCGTTCGCCGTAGCACAAAATAGCGGTTGAACGAAGCTTTGGATACTGTTCGATATTTACTTCGATCTTTTTATACAAAACTGGAACTGTTCACTTGTGTGACACTTTCAACGTAAAATTAAACGGGACGTTTTATTATTTTTTATTAAAACTGTATTGTTGGTGCTAGTTCTAGGTTCTAGAATAAAAAGTTAAGGAATTTATATTTAAAATGTAAGGAGTGTCTAGTTACATTTACTACATTTTTGCGTATTTCATTCAATCTTTCATTTGTTAATATCCATTTATTTAACGATTAAAATAACGTTAAAATAAAAATATATGAAAAACTTGTCTCTTACTCTATATGTATCTTTATCAATATGCAAGTTAATAGTAAATAAAATCTTACGATGTTACACAGAATGGTGTGCGAAAAGGTTCAATAATGAAATAACGTACCCGATTTTAACCATTCTGAGGAACCTTGTAGGGGATACCCTCTCCCTCGGGAGTCGACCGTGGAAAATGAATTTTATTTCGCCTACAACGGTCCTATCTGTAAAACGAATTTGGGAAATATTAGAAATAAAACATGTAGCATAATAAATTTATGTTTATCATTACCTTTAGGTGGTACGAATCTTGTATTTTCAACCGTAGTATACCGTATATTAATGTTATGTAATAATTTAATTGTTATACCTTATACGAATTTTCCAACTACTGAAAATTCTGTACACACTGTGTACGTATTTAGGTATAGACTTTGTAAAAATATTCAGGAGAGAAGTAGAGCAAGAACAAAGATTAGGTATGAAAGAAAGGAATTCAATAAAAACCCTCGTTCAGTTTTACCGCGATTTGAATTATAAAAGTGGGCTTAGAAATGAGAAAAAATGTTTCATGCAAATAGCTAGTGCTTTTAAAGGGAAACTCTTTAGAACGTAATATAGTGGGTTGTTAAAAATGAAGAGATAATAGAGCCTTAATAGCCCAGCTATTTACTCGGGTAATTGATTGTTATAATCCCTTACCCCGATTTAGCTCTATGAATAAATTAAACCCCTTTATAATTTCCTAATTATTTATTCAGACGTGTTGACAGGGTAGTTAATTATTTTAATATTTTATTCACTTGAAAATTTCATTGAAACTGTAGCTACTCTTATATAGTTGATAAGATTTATGGCGGTCAGAGTCTTACTTCAAGTAAATCTACGTCAAAGTAAGTTATCTATTACTTGGCTCTTTATCGATAATAAATAGTTTGTCCCTTTTTTGGACACAAGTATTTCCTTCTACCAAAAAATTTGAAAGTAAGATTCTCTTATATTATTATCTATTGCTTTGCTCTTTATAAATAAGGCAGTATATCTGCCTGGATTCATAAAACCTGAAAGGAAATACTGAACTTGAAATAAAATACTAGGGATACTAGCTTTCGAATGGCGAAAGAATTTTTAAAATCGGCACAGTAGTTTTTGAGCCTATTCATTACAACCAAACAAACAAACAAAGTTTTCCTCGTTATAATATTAGTTATAATATTAGAAATACGTATATTTTGTTTCTTTTTTAATATAATTTATGAATATCTTAAAATCTTACAAGGCCTAGGGAAATAATATATGAGTATATTCGCACAATACTTATATCATTATTTGAAATCCTGAATTTTTAGACAAACTCCAACATGATGAACTTAAATTCTGATTTTAATTTCGGAGTTCGCAAATAGTGATTCAGATCGTATTTTATTTACATAGAGTCTACAAAGTAATCGGTATGTTATTTCAGCATAGTTTATCTTTCCATCGATACGTAGATATGAATATCGAAGCATTTTTTCATTACAGTCGAAATATTAAACATTAATATTCAGTGGCCGATGGAAAGTTAAGACAAACGTTACCTCGCTATCTGACCTTTGGCAACTCGCAATTTACATATCAATCTATCTCGGAATATTAATCGCGTCTGCCCACCGCCATCGTCATACTAATTGGCTAACATTAAAATTTTAGATTGCTAGAACTTAATAACGGAGGGGGAGGCATTTTTAGGCGTTTAATTAGACGATGTAAAAATGAACGGCTTCTGTCGCGACCTGAGATACTTTCCAAATTAGAAACAAGTTTCGTCTCAAAATGAAATTATGATATCCATTGCATAGTTGAAGATACAAAATTATTAAACATATCTCTCGTATCCAATTTTCTTTTCAAACTTCTACGTTATTTAAAAGCCACAAAAGTTCAGAAAATAATATTCTTGAAAGGCATTTAATAAAAGGTCAACCGAAGTCGAATCTCGTTACTGAAATCCATATGAGACTGAAATGTTATTTGTGTGCACTTTGTAAACAATAGGTCTGATCGTGTTTACGCTTGCGGATACAATGAAATTGATACCCACACGACAATGAACTCAATATTTTAAATTCATTGTAATTGGAATCCATATAACTTGTGACATATTGAACACACGTTCGATTTTTAATTAATAAATAATGAAAATGATGTTATTTTCACTGGTACAGTCATTCGATTTTCCTGCTGGTAAATGACCGTACACAAATATGTATTACCAAATCACAAATCTGAATTCATTATTAAGATATCTGGCCGACCAACACGAATTTACCTAAGTGAGCATACACCAAATAGCCGATATCAATTATTTATTTAAATAATTATTATAGTACTTGGATTTTCCTTTTAGGTCAATTATTTTTCAGCAGTCTGGTTTTTAAAATAATTCGTACAATATGACACAAATGAATACGTGACGGAATTATTTTACGTGAAAATTTGAATGTTGTATTACAATTATGTATATTTTATATAAACTTTGTGACAGGGCGTACTCGTGGTACCAGCACATCCGCTCGCACGGGGACCCGGTGGCCAACAACTACACCTTCCACACCGTCATCACAGCCAACGACTCGTCGCCGAAACCGCTGCGAGATCTCAGGTAAATTTGCACAATGGTCATCACCTTTTTTGTTGTCGCTCCCACCTTGCGATTCCAGATCATGTGGGATTTTTACCCACTAAACCTCTCGGTTCAGCGCTATATAGAGGACTCCGGGATCTCACAATCAATGAGCCTGCCACACAGAAAGTGCAAGTTCAACTCCTGACTTAGGTTTATCTAAGCGGCAAACGCTTCGAAGACGCCCACGCTTATCATTGTCAAAGGTGTCATTCTATCACATTTTGCCATTTTGTCTCCTCAAATAAAAAGATAAGAATGTTCGCCACTACTTTTCTAAATGTTTAATCTGTTCCTTCAAACATGAAATTCTATTTTAGTTTCATTTAAGAACGAGTATTATCTCATCTTATTTTTGACATATTTGCGTCTATTCTCGGGTTCTCTTCGACATTATTATGTTAAACATAGTGCGACATATTCATGTCGTATAGAATCAACCACCGAATACAAATAAAGACACGAGCTCATTATAACGCGACAAAGTTTTCACTTTTTACTTTCCCTCCTCTAGTTTCGTGTCAGAAGCCGCGATTGATTCGTTACGCTAGAATAAACATGGCGACGATCCCACGCGTGTGTCGAAAAAAGAATATTATGTATGTGTTCCTATCGTATACTTTTTTCACTAAAACGTTACTGAAGAGTGTTTTGACACCTCATTTGTCACTGTCGTTGCAGCTGTTTCAAATTACAAAGTTTCGCCTTTGATTAATTCTAAAGAAAATTGTTTTTCCGCTCTTTTGGTGTTTATATTTTACTAAGTTGTGTCATCCGTCCGCGCTCGCTACAAATTGACTTATTGCTAATGAACTCGATACACGCGGGTAGCAATTATTAAAGTTTACTCAATTTTAAATTAACAGAAGCATAGAATGACGTGTATTTTTATATAAATTTTACATAGAATTTTCATACCATCCGCTCGTCGTCGGCGTACAGATAATCGTAAATGGAAACATGAAGTCCAAGTTTTAAAATTACTGCAGTAAAAAAGTCCGAATAGGGTTTGTTCTTTAATATTCCCCATCCAACTGCCTAACTGACTTTGAGAGTTTGTCGAAACACGAATGGAAAAAGTATTCATTGCAACACGACTTTGTCGTCCACGCGACAGCTTCCCGATATTCCATTCCGTAAACCATTCATTTGAATTGCTACTCAGGACCCGTTGAGTGAGCGTAGTCCTATGATAAGGTTTTTTATTGCTACATTAATAAATTGGAAGTGATAATAAAATACAATTTCTTCTGGATTAAGCAAATCAATAATTACTAATTATATTTATAGGTCGTCCACTAAACTATACCTTCCTCTACCAGTCCACTCTGTGCGAACAATCACCTGTACTCAGTGATTTCAAAGTGCTCTTTGTGGTTCGATTCGGAAGGCACTACCACATCTTCTGTTTAATAACACGTTTGGTTTGAAGGGTGTGTAAGGGAGATACACTTATCCAACGCATTCCAACTTTGCAATTAACCCAACGAACAAAATCTGTGGCCAACCTCATAGATATGAGATAGAAACCGAATGTTTTGAGCTTGATTAGGTACAGATGCTAGTGGGTGGACCATCAAGTGAACTGCTCAATTGCTATATCTATGTTAAAAAAAATGAATTAAGGAGATCTTTTAAAGTGGGTAAAAATCGAATTCAAAGATTCCGTTACATACAAACATACATACATACAGGTCAAGCTAATAAAAGCGTAGTAAAAATGTATGAAACTTTGATTAATCCACCCAGGAATCGTTGCCTGAACCCGGGTCGGTACAGCCACTACCTGGAGCGGTGGCTGGCGGAGTTCAGCGCGCACCAGCTGCACATCCTGGACGGGCAGCTGCTGCGCGCGGAGCCCGCGACCGCCATGAACGCGCTGCAGAAGTTCCTCAAGATCACGCCGCATGTCGACTACAATAAGCTGCTCAAGTGAGTTGGTTCACGGCTACATATCTTTATATAAGATACATATAAACACTAAATACTGTCTTATACATATATTTATGTTTACATGTATATTTTTCGTTAAATAGACACGTTTCTTCTTCTTTTTGCTTTGTTACTTTCTTTTTAACTGTTTCAAGCGTTTGTGTTTTGATTTAAACATTGTTAAAGGATATTTAGATACAGCTTTAAGATACATTTCTACTTTCTAGGGTTCTATGGGTACCAACTCAAGGCTGGTTGATCTTAGTTAATACGCAGATCATGTCTTAGATCGATGCCATATGTATATTGGTAAAGACTAGATTGATTAGACTAGATTGGTAGATGTTTATTGGTAAGTCGGACTATTAAAAACTATTAAGCGGATTCATCTTTTATTTCATAAAAAGAGCTCATAAACGGTTATTGCCTGAGATATATTTATAGATTTAAAATTAAATTTTAAGCATTCAAAATTGAAGCATAAAAAATTAAAAAATTGTTTCGCTCGAATTGAGGTGAGAGGACACAAATATATTCAGTTGATGCGTTTAAAAATGAGTAGTACAAGTGTGATGTCTCAGTGATAATTCAGAGTTCCAAAACACGGCAGCTTTACTGCTACTATAAGGCAGAAATAAAACGACTATGATGCCGGCGCTGTAGCGTGGCTAACTTTATAGAAGTTGCTGAATATTTTATTTTGGAAAGTACGCACATACCTACATTTGCAAATGAAATTTACGAGCCTTTCATTTATTATATGTGCTCACAAAATACAAATATGAGCACACATAGATACGAGTTAGGTGAAAAATAGCCGTCAACCGAAAGTTTAATCGTAGCATCAAAACGTGCGCCACGCCTCGATGGCCCCGCTTTGTTTACCGGCGTTGCATATGCGAACAGCGGACAAACTTTTTTATGCATCAACAAGTTTAGCTAAATTGTTTCAAACACCCCCCTGGCTATGCATGTAACCAAACGAAGTCACAGAGGATGATTTAATGATCTTGGTTCGACCAGGTTACGCTTTGCAGACGAGTTTTTTTTTTATAGATGCTATGTGCAGGTGTTTTTTTTATTTTTTATTTAAAGGATGATAAGGTGCGGATATAAGGTCAAGTAACGTCCTTAGAAGCTGCGAAAGTATCTGCGATTGATTTTAAATAGGATTCCTGATAATTGATCCATCATTAGGAAAGAGTAACATGCTTGCATATTCATTATTTGCCACTAAGTAAAAAGTTATCTAAATATAAGTGAGAAGTTCACGGATGTATGTATAAAAATAATCAAAGTAAAATACATAAGCTACATTTTATATAAGAATTATTTAATTATCTATTTTGAGTTTTCATACTGCTTATTTTCATTCCTCTTGTACGTTCGACACAATAGTACGTAATCATGTCCCTCTCGTCAATTCCAATAATTCAGGATATTACTGTAATCAACGCTCGGTTATGTCTCTGTGTCCTCGAGCGCCATTCAGAGACATGACTCACTTAATTGCCCCTACGAGTCACACCTTGATTAGCTTTTGTCAATGTACGAGCCGTTTGCTCCATCCATCCAACTATAGTTGCGAACAAATAGCGCAGTGGTTAGACTTTAGGCCTCATGTTGGAATTCTAACTCTAGGTACCGTTGTTTTTCGAAGTTATATTCTTATTAGATTTTTTTTCTAAAATTGAAGTAGTAGGAGAGCGTGTAGTCCATTTGACGGTTAGAGACCCCTACCGCTCGTAAGCATCCGTAATTAACCCCATATTGTACAGAGGTTCAGATATGAAGTCAATCACAAATGCGTTGTCACTCCTAAGTTGCTCACCTCATACGTAAGTCAGCCTAAAAACACACTACCACCGATATCCAAGAACTACTTCGTCTACTTCATGCTAGAAGTATGTGTACTTCCTCTCTCGAACCATACTAGTTTTACCACCAACTATTTATTTCATGACCGAAGAAAACATGCAAAAAAGCATGTGTGTAAAAAGTTCTCAAAGGTGTGTAAAGACAAAACATCCGCACTTGAATAACGTAGTGGACTCTAGCTTAAGCCTCCTCACCCTGAAAGAAGACTAAGACCATAAATGTACGCAAAAGCTACGTAGAAATCCATATATACCAACTCAATGCGAAATTACAATTTCGCTCTCAAATAATGTACGTAATTTACGAATTAATTACGTGCACGCGCGCGTAGGTGAACGATCACGTCACGCATCGACAGTTCTCCGTTGAACAAAAATATTGTTCATATTTCATTTAACTGAAAATCGTTTATTATTTCAGTTCCATTTATTACAAGAATAATATCGTATTCATGCGCTAAAGTAGTCTCGGTAAAGTATTTTGTGAAAATCGGACTAATTAATGAAATTGATTTACAGTGGGCAATATTTTTGTAGTGTTTGTATACGTATTAATTAAATTATGAACCGTATACAAGAGGATAGTGGACATTGCACGTGCAATATATAGCAATACATTTGTTATATTTTCATTTGAGAATAATTTAAAATGTTAATGTTATAAACAATATTTGAAGGAAGGATGATTATGGTTCTACCGGGGAGGTGCCATCGCTACACCTGTTTCTTGTGAAGCAGTTCTTGCGTTTCGGTATTCAATGGAAAGATCTGGATGCCGGCTGTTTTACATAATATGAGGCGAGCATCGTCCTCAGAAGCGGCAACACATCTGTAATCGGCTTCGGTAAAATCCCTGTTCTACAGATGTCCCTGTTACCATCAAACGGACTGCAAGCTCGTTTGCTATTTGAATCTTATAAAAAAGTAAAATTAATATGTATAAAAACTTTCGTTATTTATAATTACTTCATTGATCATTTGTGTCACATACATTGAACATCATTAAAATAACTCACTCGCTATGTGTGACACAATGGAAAAAATAACAATTTTGAGTACATCCATCGTTTGCGAAATCAGTTAAAACAGAATCGTGTTAATATGCCATTCAGGTCCTTTGTGCTCTCGATACAATAGTCGTGTACCGCTCTGTCCAGTTCGTTTTACGTCTGTTTCGATCATTAGGTTTATTACTGTAATCAACCTGTGGTTATGCTTCAGCCTTGCATTACGTTTAAACATGATTCGCATGGTTTGCCGATTCTCACCTTATTATGACCTTGTTAAGCGTTGATGTGTTCTAGTTTGACAGACGTAGTAAGGAACACTGATGTGGACAAAGTGTTTTAGCTATGTCTTTTTAGGGATAGCAAAGCAACTTGGGCCGATCTCGGAAAGAAATCAAATCTTACAAGAGGTTTATTACAAATATCCATGGATTGAAACTTTGCAAGAGCTACTTTGTAGCTAGTTTGATGCCTCGTTAATTAAAAATTGCACATAAACCGACAAACTCATGATATAGTGACTGCTTGAAAAACTCCCCAATTAAATAGAGAAAGCAAAACACCCGTGTTACAAAGTGGGGTGAATTGTAATTCGGCGCCGGCCGTCAATGCATCGTGACAGCGACTTTCCGTTCAACAGTAATATTGAGAGTGTACTACGCGACACTATGAGGTAGCTTGCCCGGAAATATACTAGCAGATAAAAACTCACTCCTATTTTTATAGTATTTTTGTATATCCTGGCATGTATTTGTTATTATACTTCTTCGTATCTTCTTATCAGGGTATTTAAACAATTAATTTTAAAAGTTAATTCAAAATCAATATTTCAAATAGTTCTACGATAGTGAATTGTGAAGTGGCTTATTTTTATGGTCTTCTAGTATATTTCGAGTTAGCCTAAAATAATTATTCTTTTTGGGTTTATTTTTCTGTTTTTTGCAGCTACAAGAGACTACGTAAAAGACTAAGTAACATTTATACCCGACTCCATTTATAAAACTTATTCGATACGTAAACCAAAACTCGTACGGAAAAAAATCACACCCCCAATACGTACGTACCAGTAGATCATTAATTTCAACTTGTTACGTGTTTGTGTACCGTACAGTGGAGTGAGGTAAATTGCAATTCCGCACTGCCCGCCGGCGACGCGCCGTGACACCGACTTCCCGTTTAACACGACCGTTGTGTCGCTGTATTGAACGTACTGTTGTTGCACGTACAAATAAATGTTTGTTAATGGCACGCAATTGTTATAAAAACAAAAGCCTGACTGAAAAATGTAGCCTAAGGTGAGCTGTAAGATGAATCTAACAATCAATCCGTTTTCACTGTAGGGCGTGCCTAAGAATAAGTACAATCCAAAGTTCTACATAATACATCCAAAATTCGAAAAACGCTAAATATTGTCTGTGTATGACGCTCATATTAAGAAAAAAATGGATGATGATGATTATATTATTATAGATATTATATTGTAAATTTAAAATAAACAAATTATTCTACATACAAAAGCAAGGATATTTGTTGTCAAATTTTGTTACTTAACTTAGCATATAGTCATTAGTGCAATTAGCGTAGTGAAAAATCTCATTATCGTACATTAATACGAATGAGTTATTTTGTAATTAACATTATTTTTTTTAACTAATGCTACATTACAGGAGAAAGTTATTTGGATTTAGACAGTGTAATGTTGAAAACGGACGTGTTACATAATATAATTACACGATAATTTGACAGCAAATGTTCTTAAGTTTAACAAACTGCACTACGAACCGAAATTTATCAAATTAAAAATTTTGAAACCGCTAAAGTTTTATGATTTTTTTGGTGTTTATTTCATACGTTTTCTTTTTTATTTAATAGTATTTTACTTAAGTAGAACGATTATGTACGTAAATTTTGTTTACTTGGGTACTTTTTGCCGCGAATCAATTAAACGTCAAAAATCGTAATAATAGTGTAAAATCCATACATTTATTATAAAGATGCTCTTGTAACTTGTATTACACTCGTCTGAGCTAAGCAATTAAGGAGACGTAATGATCGTGCAAATTACCGTGACCTCCAACCCGGCTCACTGAATGAGCGACACTGACTCGTTCAATGTACACCGGTTGTTCAAAACTTCTTTGTTTTTTGTAAACTTACATATTTTTTGGTTTCCTTGTTATTTGGTAAGGTAACAATACTTATTTCTCTCTCTCTCTCTCTCTCTCTCTCTCTCTCTCTCTCTCTCTCTTATTTCAGATAGAACTATAATGCTATTTGTAATATATTCCCCAAATGCGACAGTGGTCATTTACCATCCGTTGTGACTATATGTTCGTAACACGACCTGTGTAGTGTAGTGGTCAGCATTCTTCTCCTCCTATTTTCAATGATATTAGCAGCAAAACTAATGTAATTACAACATACACCTAACAAACACACAAAATACATTTTAAATATTAAATAACATTTTTGTTCCAGATACGACCCTAAGAAAGGGTTTTTCTGCCAAGCTGTGAGCAACGAAAAAACTAAATGTCTCGGCAAATCGAAGGGGCGGGTTTACCCTCCGATGGAGGAGAGGTCGGCCAAGTTCCTCAAGCGGTACTACACGCCCCACAACACGGCCCTATCCAAGTTGCTGGTGAGGCTGGGCCGCCCGGTGCCGCAGTGGCTCAAGGACGAGCTGTCCAACGGATAGCACACATCTCAACCTGAAAGGTTGGTACTCAAGAAAACGGCGCGGGAACTAATCAAAGTTTGCCTCGTCCCCGCACCTTGAACGTCCAAAAGTCCAAATCACGAACTCTGGGCGTAGCCCGCGAAACAATACGTAAATTTTCTCAAGTGTTTTAATGAAGATGTACCTATAATTGTTGGAAATATCTGTCTATCGAATCTTGTAATATAATGTTTTAAAGAGTGATATTAAATGACTTACGCTGAAATAGTTCATCCTCACATCTTAACGTAACGAGAATGAATTATTTTCGATATTATTATTAAAGTGTATAGTTTGTAAAGTAATTTATATGTTTTCTTACCGACGTGTAACAAACGAGTGGTTCGTGTTTACTGAGGAATCGGTAACGAGTTACGACTTAATTTTGCTTGCCTGAACGTGTTATTACTTAGCCATTCACAGTGTATCCGGCGGCGCAACGGTGATGTATTGCTGTCGGCTTAGGTGCTATTTGTTGAAATGTTACACTTCATTTGCTTATCTCTCCACTATTGACAGTCTATGTTACATTTTTCTTTGAGGTCTTTGATTGTTGTATCGATTTTAATGTGACGCCACAGTTTTCTGTTCTAGTGGTGAAGTAGACATATTTACATGTGGCGTTTAAAAAATCAATTAAAAATAATAATACGTCTGTAACCAACTGAAAATAGTCTTATCTTTCAGTTGATTAACGATGTTTGTGTTCGCCAGTAACCTCTTGATGTCAAATTGAATTGAATATCCATTTGCCACTATATTAAAAAATCTATATTTGTTCTTATTATTTAATCGAAATAATCGAGCTTTCCGACGCTAAACGCTTGCTATCGAATAAGTGACGTGAGTGAATCTATATTAGTTTCTCATTCCATGCAATGGTCACACACGCTTATAATATATGTTAGTATTTTTTGAATAGTTACATTGTACGTACCTGATGCAACTTGTACATTTGTAGTTAATTTTATACGTTTCATGCGTATTTTTTAATGAATCGTTTTCGACGAGTCCGTGTCCTGTGCAGTGTGTTATAAAGGAATGGCACAAATAATTGTTTCGCTCTGAATAATAAGCTAGTCTCTTAAATAAGGTAACGTCCAGTTGTTTGCTCTACTTTTTGAAAGGTAAAAAATACTTGAAAGTGAAATTTTAACTCTGTTCGTAAAACCATTGAGACCACGGATTTGAATCATTAATTCAGTTTTCATAAAAATATATATAAACTACATTATCTATTTATAAATCATGCCACAAATGTTGGTTCAAAACTTTACTTATGGTTTAAATCTATGGTTTGAATGAGTGTAAAGCTAAAGCTAATCATTGGTTTTCAACATTGAATTGAGCAGTAAATGTGAATGTCACAATGAATTTTGGAATATATTTTGATACGCGTGAATTTATCGGTAACTGTGAACTCAGTCGAAATGAAGATTGTATATCTTAAAATATCATTACAGGACCGTTGTAAAGCTCTATTCAAATCAACGCTTCTTGTACGTCATAAGCGAAACATTATAAATATAGTTCCATTTAAACACCAACTTTAAAATTATAATTACAAAGAAACATATACGTAAAAACATATGAAATAAAAATGGATGTTATTCATCCATCCTCAGTCGATAGAGAAAATAAATCTATTGTCGCGACTTCATTAATCGTTGGTTTGAACAAAGCTCGATTTGTTGTAATAGATGTTGGTACTTAAAACTCCTCGAAACTTGTAAAAAGCTCTTTTTCTGATGAGACGTAGATAGAGTACGGAAAATTATATTACGAAATGGATATTTAATATAGAATAAATTATTATTAATGATGATGATTTTTATAAGCAACTTATATTAATTATACATATATTTTTCCGTTTTCCAAGAGCTTTATAGAATAGATTTATGTCTACACTATCAAAAAATTTTAACTCTTAAGTTATGTTCATTAGAAATGGCCTTATTATGTTCCGAAGGGAACACTTGTTCCGCTAATATAATGTTAAATGTCTTTAAACTATTGGAAAACAATAAACGGTATTTCTTATTTTGAGTGAGCTTACTTAGACTTAAATTAGTTTAATCTACTTTGCGTAGTTTGAAAATACATCTTTAACAATCATGTTTGTACGTGGTTTTTGATTTCCACGTGAAGGCAGACGTTTCTTCGATCAGTATTCATAAGAGTGGAATAAGGCGCTTAGCAGCCATGACTCGTCTTTATAAGGAATATTGGCTAGATTAAATGAGAATTTCTAACAAAACTATGTACAAATGGGTCAAATCAGTTAAAGGGGTATTAATATAAATTAATTTACTTGTAAAAGTGTCTCATAAAACGGTTTTCATGTTTTGGCAAAGTAGCTCTTTCACTAATTTATTCTAAGTACTTCTATCAAAATTCACGGTATCTCCGTCTTTGTATGGGTTGGAAATAAACATATTATTTATGTTTTCGACAATTTTCTCGGTAAATGTTATTTTATGTTCAAAGGATGAATTGCCGTAACGAAATGGGTTGAAGGTCCAAATAAATTTCAACGCTCTTGTTTGAAACAGATTGTGGAGTAAAATTATTTCGATGTGTATTATGAAGGAAAAATAAATCATATTTAATATAGTAGGTGGTGAAAATTATTCGGTTTTTACATTACAACTTACTTAAGTTTGAATATTATTTTCGATCTGTGTTGTATTTATGTTTTTGTTACAGCAAATGACTGCTCTTAAATGTGTTCTTGTAAGAATTAATACATCACTTATTTTATTAAATGATTTAAAACTTTTTTGATGTTTTATTTTTGCTAACCTTGCATTTATTGTAAAAATAGAATTGAACGTCAGAAATAAAGACATAAAACATTACAAATGAACTTAAAAATGAGTTGGTAGAACTTCTTAAAAGGAAAAGTATTGCTAAGATTAAACCATTCAAATCTAAATAAAAAATAATAAGTACCTACTTATATATTTTAATGATACACTTGACTCACTTGAACCACGAGTTTCTAGTCATTTATTGACATCAAAATATATTTTTAAACATTTCTTAACCGAATAACATCGGCATAGCAGTTTTAATTATTCCTTATAAAACTATTAACAGACCACTGGTTTTCATACGCCTGTTATTAAAAATCAATCTATCCAATGTTTACTAACCAAAGATCGACATTTGACAGTTTCTGCCTACTAATTATCAAATTTAGTTGTTTGGTAGGCAGAAATTGGATACTCCACCATCACCAAATCCACCGCATTGGTTAATACAATTATGTTTTTGACATCCCTTATACTAACACTTCTATTATGTGGTGTTATCGATCCACAATCATTCTAGGCAAATAGGTACCTATACCTACAATTTCTCGCAAGTCTATTTTCAGTCCTAATAAAGCGCTGCCTAATTGAAGTCCTAGGCCAATTTTCTAGGAATCTAGGCCCATATATCTTGTACCTCGTTTCATATTAAAGCCTTACGAAAATTAATGACATGGCCCATAAATAACCATTTGCTATTGAAGATTACTCGCTATAGTCTTAACATCATGTTTGCTGCCCACCTATTTTCTTTAACCTTTTACCTATATTAATCTTTTCACCTTTTACCTGTGTTAAATTTACCATCTGTAACTTTTATTTTTTTTATCACAAAAAGTTATGCGTAGGTCTCATACCTATCGGCTCTATTTTTAATTACTTGTTTTCTTATTGGTAAATTCCGTAAAATTACTTTTCCTGTTAGAAATGTAATCTGCTATGATATTTACACACACACCTCACACACACACACACACACACACACACAAAACTCACACACACATACACTGTGTAATACTTTAAATATTTGTTGTATCCAATGTTTTTCTATGTGCGATGTTGGAAGAGCGGGGCTCACCTAACACAAGTAACGTAACATTGCTTATCAGGTGGGCTCCAATAACTTTATATATAAGGAAAACATTGTGGAGAAGTAAATAAAAAAATTTGATTTTTTGATTTTTTTGATTTAATATGGCAGCAACCGTCGGTACTCCAAATTATCAGAAACGCTGCCTTATCATTTAACTTTTCAGAATTTCTAGGTGCCTCTATAAAAATAATAGTTACTACGGGAAAATCTTCATCGTAAGCACTTACTCATTTGGTTAACTATATTTTTTACAATTTCAATTAGTTTCGGATCTATAGAGGAAAACACTTACGGTTGAAGGAATCAAAAAAAAATATCGATAGAATATTTTTTCAACGAACTAAGTATTTGCACCTAACTATGAGATCTACGAGTACAAGTTTAGTTTGAAGATGTTCTGTTTATTTAACTGACTGAGTTGGTTGTCTTGAAAACATATTGTGTAACTTGCTTTGCATACGTACTAAGTAGGTAGGTATTCATTGCGAGAAATGCTTGGCATGCAGTACGGAAACTATGCATGCAATATACATATAATACCTACTACATCCACAATAGTTAACTGGTCTATATCTTGTAGCATTTCCTGGCTAAGAGCTTTTTATATTCAATCGGGACCTAATATTCTCCAGGGATTTGCATTCAATGAATATAATTGGATCGCTTCGCAATAATTGAAAAGAAAATGGTAAGATGTCTTTACATTTTTCACGATTTTCTAACACAATGAAATTGATAAGACCGGCTGAAACGATCTCGTCGTTTTTAATAAATGTTTAATCAAACAAGTCGTTCTGTTAGAATTTCTGAAGCGATTGAAACTCGACTCGATTGAAAGTTTTGTAAGTAATTCCCAGTTAATGCTTTAAAAGGAAGCGTGCAAAGTTTTGAATACGTCGATATCGTTAGACTAATTGGAGCAGGAACTGAATTTAATTGGAAAGAACGTTCGGGATATAATATGATACACGATATACATAGATTACGATGACTCGGCGTTGAGGCGAGCAACCTGCGCATTATGGCTTTTATCTTAAAATTACCGACAGTGATGGATGACGGGTGCCGACATAATTCATTTATCTACGATTAAGGGCCGAGCGATACCCGGCTGATGCGGCTCGTCAAACCCAACTATAAACGAGCACGTCGGCGGCGCGGCTCCGCTACGTGTCCGCCTGCATTAACTTGAACAACTTTGAAAGCCCTCCTTTCAGAAACTTCTTCATGAATATCCCTATTGTGCCAGAAGCTTAGTAACTTTATTAACTTGTGATATTACGTATAAGATAAAATCTTAATAACGAAGGAACTAGTCTTTTGTAATACCTACCTCTACGGAAAATGTCTGTTGTAGACTTTAGTAGACAGGTTCAGTAATAAACAATCTGTTACACCGATGTCAAGGGTGAAACAAATTCAAATCTAGAAATAAAATTATTTGTTTATCTATGATAACTAACTAAGAAAACGTACAGAGAAAACACAAATAAACGTCACATTATCATATTAAGGCCTTAAGGTTCTAACTACTTAAACCTAAAACAAAGAATACTAAAACTATTTATTTATTAACTACTTATAAATTAAGTGCATAGAATGTAAGTTATATAGGTAAAACGTAACTTATATAAATTACGAAGAATGGCACGAACCCGCATTGCACACTGAATGCAATCTTGAGGCCAAGACCTAAGTAGAAACGAATGACAAGTATTGACCTGGAAAACCTCGCACCGTTCAATGCGCGTTTAACGGGAGCGCCACAATCGATGCCTTTTCATGTACAGCTGTAAAGAACGGAACTACACGACAATAACGTAACATTCTTTCATTTTGTGACTGTACTTCGCAGGTGTACACGTTGAAATGTAAATAATAAATGCAGAATTTCTTTCACAAATTTAAGAAGATGAAAATGTAAGAAGAATCTGAACGTACTTGGTTTATTTTGTGGGTATTTCTAAAATTCACTCATAGATTGACATTATTGACATTGAGACATTTCAATAAAACATCGACTAACTGCGTATTAAAATTGCAACAATGAAAAAATCAGACTGCAGACTTCATTTGTTTTTTCCTGGTATTCTTTTTACAATATCTTGTTTTTTTTTCTTTTTCTGTCTTTTAAATTTAGTGCCAGTTAAAACGGAACATATAGATAAGTGTCATAGTATACTTTTATAATCTGTGCAGATTGTTCTTGTATTGTTGAATAACCGCAAGTGGACCGTTTGACAAGTAGTGACCTGGAAATGTTTGTGGCTCGCATTGAACGATGCGTATCCGAAGTAAACGGGAGCCACAATCGATGCCGTAATTTTCCAATACAAAGCGGAAGTACATAACGATCGTCTACATCGCAGCCGGACGCTGGAATAGAGGGTTTTCACGCCATAGAAAATGTTTTCATGGCAGAATTTACGGTGAAAATCGCTAGGTAAGGTATGTTTAATATGTTTTTTTTTACACCTAACACCATATTAATTTCCTTTTGTTGTAACTGCCAATGTGTAAATAAGCACCCGGACCTTATCAAACCGGTATATACCTAACTGTTACGTCACTAAGTCATTCTAATAAGTATTAACTATTAATGTAAATTAAAATGATTGAAAAGCTCGCCCTTATATAAAAACAATACAGTATTACAAGTAGGTACAAATACGTGCAAAGCTGAAATGGTTCTCTTTTTTATTTTAAAACTAGATATTTTTACAGAGTACATAGCTACTTAAATATTGAATACTAGTAAGTAGGTATGTACTTTAGTATAAGAAAATGAATACTAGTAAGTAGGTATGTACTTTAGTATAAGAAAATTAAAGGGCATTTCAAAGAAAGTTTCACACAATACTTAAGTTGGAAAAGTTTGAGGGCAACCGGGTGACTTTGATTAGCTACGCTCGGCTTGGCTTTTGGTCAGCTTACCGTACTCGTTCGTAGCTATGAAAAGTGAACTGAGTCTGAAAATCGAAATCCATACAATTACAAACATGATGCCTCAAAAGTCTCAATTCAAATCAAAGCTCTGTCGCTCATTCGCTTGAGAAAAGTTACTTATGCTCATATTGCTCGTAATGAAAATTTACATCGTCTTTATGCACTGTTTCCAATTTTGCACTGTTGATGAATTTGAGATATGTTGAAAATGAAAATTTAAATTCGTTTATTACGTTATGAAATAAATTTAATATTGCATTTTAAACTTAACTAAATTACTAACACACAACAAACAATGTTTTACGCATGAGTAATAATTTTATTTAAATAATTTATATCTCAACATTTTACATTGCAAAAAAAATCGCATCTCCTGCAATTTCGTGACTCAAGTAAAAACGGTGTAAAATTCACTTGAAGTGGAATAAAATTAAATTTCTTATGAAACGTTATTAACTCTTCCTGCCGTCCAATAAAAATGGCTCGAAGGTGTCTGAAGAGCATCTGAATTCGGCACCCACCAATTATGAGAGAGTACCGTTAGGACGCAGCATACTTCCTATTTTAACGAGAGTTTTACATTTTACGTGATATTAGTGTTATTTGAACATAAATAAGGTAAAGGAACTCAGTGGAACATTACCTGTATGTAACATATGTGTATCTAAGCCTCGATTTTATACATTACGTTAGATTACTGCCTCAGTTAGTAACTAACAAGAATATGTTCGTTATTGTAATCATCCAGAAATGGATATATTAGAAAATCTCAATTTTAGCAAAAACTGTTTTTTAAATAATTGTTTCTGATATGATCCTGCGATGTTTAGGTATCTACATGAAACAGAAAAAAACAGGTATCTTACTATGTATTTACTGAAGTTTCAATTATATCAGGACCTCGCGTTTACCGCCCCAAGTTAAAAAGTTTTTTCACACAACTAAAACATGTGTTAACATAATATTTGAAGCTAGGTTCAATATTATAATATGAACAGCTGAATGGATTGCAGTGACTCCTACATCGTTATTCCAGATCAGCGGTCATCAAACTTTTCTTCGCTTTACTAACTCCAATACTTAGGTATATTTTAAAAACACTGAATTTCATATTGGAATTTTTATAATCGTAATTATTTCGATCAAATATAACTGCTACGTAGTATACGCAGATCACATTTTCAAAACATAATATACTATTTTTTATAATATTGTTATTTTGACTCTTTTCCGCTCTCCTACGCTTCTAGTAATTATCAAATAGCCATATTTAATAGGCAAAACATTGGATAAGATTATTAATAGGGCATGAATTTATCGTTCCCCAAAAAAAATTTTTAGTACCCTCTATACTTCGTAGATTTATATCGTATACCACTATTTGTAAAGTAGGAAGACTTTGTTTGAAAATTCCCTCGAGGTACGCTATTTTCAATATTTGCCCGGACGGGCAGACAAAACATAAATAAAACAAAATAGGCAGACAAGACAAAATAAACAAGATATAACAACGAAATAAATAAGTACCCATGAGCTTAAAGGGGTCTTTTATATTTTTTATGTCGTCTATTTGTATTTTAATTATATTTCAAGTAATTATATATCCAGTCTTATTTTTTATATAATATGAGAGTAGCAGACTAGCATGCAGTCCACCTGATGGTAGGTGGCTACTGCCGCCCATGGACATCTGTAAACCATCCCAGATAGGATTAAATATTTCTACCTGGATTCGGTCACAGGTGCGCCGTCACCCCTGAGTACTAAGCTGGAATGCCTCGGAAAAGTATGTCTCCCTTACCACACCCTTCAAACCAGAACGCAGCAGCGCTCAACACTGCTGTTATGAGGCAGAAGTAGGTGTGGTGTGGTGTGGCGGCACGCCGGCGTCGAACCACAAAGGGTTCTACCACCTTCGAAAACCTTCGGTTGTTATTTGTTATATTTTAGTTAACTAAATCGCTTATAAGCCAGGAAATCGAGTTAATAATTGCGTCATTGCTCGTGGCTTGTGGAGACTATTCTCCAGCGGACGTCGTCCAACAAACAATATCAAGTTCGTATCGCTCATCACCGCGAGCTGCGACGCAGTTTGAGCGACTTGCCCAACTTATTACTATTTGTGTTGTCGAAACTCCGATCCCGCTTCCAAACTTCGCAATCGTGGACTTAATTCGTGAGCTGTGTACTCAGCTCCTTTCTGTTTCTTGTATAACTTTCAAAACGTTAACAACTTACTCTGCGTGTATCTGTGGTACCCGCATCATAAACATTTATACAAAGCATTGATTTATAATTATTGAAATTTTAATTGTGCCTATGCTTAAGTTATTAACAGTGATGGATAGATGAATAAAGTAGTTCATTATTATAGCAATCCATCTTTGGCTATCTAATTCACATAAACCGACGAAGTGGATTTGATAATATTAATTGTGTCGCTAATTGGCAAAGACTCTTTATTGCACACTTACAGTCCTTATTAATAGCATTGTTTTTGACATTTACATACTTAAATGTTTTAACTAAAATAAATTAAAGTAATATAAAAAAATAATGAAATAATATAACTTTATTTTAAATTTAATATAAAAATAATAATATGCGAAGACTTCGGCCGATGCGCATCAAACAATATTCAAGATTGTATCGCCGTCGCCGCGCGTTGCGACTGCACGACCCGCGACGCAGTCTGAGCGACTTGCCCAACTTATTACTATTTGTGTTGTTGAAACTCCGATCCCGCTTTCAAACTTCATAAACCTGGACTTAATTCGTGGACTGTGTACTGAGCTCCTTTGTGGCATAAAGTTCTAAAACTCGACATGTTCTTTTTTAATATCTAAAATATGAATATGTCATTACCTACCTTACCTAAACAAAACATGTTTGGGGAATATTACGTACGTAATTACGTAAGCATAATTAAAATGCTTAGTGAAACTGACGTGAACTTAATGAGAGGTAGGTACGTGTTTACGTCGAGTTATGTTAAAAGTGAACGTAGATCAAAGAACGGGTGAACATAAATCTTCTTCGTAAATATTAGAATAATTAGTATTGACAGTAAAACGCACAGTTATAATGAAAATAGCTTAATTTACATTGCGTTTTGTATCATTTAGTAAGCATTAAATTATACTATGTAAGGAAAGCAATCGTTCATATCTAGGTATTAATATTACATTTTTTACATGACTTTCAGTGATTTTGAAGTTTCAAATGGAAAATATCCTTAGATAGGAACTGTAATATGTATGTATGTACATTTGAACCTTCAGCACACGTGTTGTAACTTTTTGGATACATAAAAGTATCCGTAAACCTTTAGTATTCATAAATTTTGTCAACACGCACATAAATGGATGAAATGGTTTCTTCAATTTAAAATCATGGATGTCTCAGAATGCTTCGGGAATTTTGTGACACTTTGTTGGCTAAAGATCACTTAATGTGTAGCTGAGTTAAAATGCCACACCGTTACAAACAAATATTCAATAGAATTATAGTCCACGACAAATTGCTAGTCCGCTCTGAAGTTGTTGCGAGCAGGTGTAGTCATAGTCATACAATCTGCTATGGCGACGCGATTCATTTCTATATTCAGAGCGGACTAGCAGTTTTACGCAGACTATGTCTATAATTTATTACCCGACTGCGGAATATAATGTTTTTCAATGATAACTATCCTTATTTATTACTTATTAGGGATAGCCTTGCATCCCAAATGACTTGACGGATTTTAACATGACTTGTAATTGGATTTCTCAATTGTGAGAACGACATAGCTTTTATTTTTTTATTTTAAAGCAGTCGGGTTTTTTGTTCCTATAACTTTTAACAATCGCAAGTTGTAAAAACTGCAAACAATTTTAGATGAAAATGAAAAAACTGCATACGTTGTTACAAATACTTCGAACTCTGCTTGATAGTTTGATATTTGCGCTCATTTCATATATAGGGCACTACTCCAGCTAGTGGAATATGTCGCTACATCTGATAGTTAATGTAACGAATCCAGTAGGCATTGAGTGGTCGAATCCGGGATCGGTTTTCGTGGAGCCTACTTCACCGAATTTGGAGGGTTGCTCGTTACGGCCATCATTGCGCAAATATTTCCCGACATACGCTCTCGCCCACGCTCGGGCTGGCCAAGTCAATTAATTACACGACCATTCACTATTTGATTATTCGAGCGTTAATTCGACCGTCGTGTGTACTGTGTACACATTCTGTGTAATTATAATACCTATTAGGTTCCTTTAATTTCTACCCACTTATAGGAATTCAGATAAAAAAAATACGTGTGGCACTCGGAGACTGCCGCGGTAAAGCTATTGCATAGCATTTTTTATGCTATGAAAACGCTCAGAAGGAATTCCAGAAATACAATATATTCTTCCATAATCATCAACATTTACATTAATACATCCACTATTTTATCATATCTCCATTATATAAGACATTGCAAATATCAGCTGACATTTCATAACTCCAAGCAAGACTGAACATTCTAAAATATAAAATAGAAAAGTATTTAATAAGTGACGTAAAGTATTAACAACCAGCAATATAAATGGATCAATGCGATGTGCCTGAGACATTTGGCCGAATGTTACAGGTACATCGCATTTTTCATTAATAAATGCACTTTGTTTATTCATATTTAAAACACTTTGTACACAAATTATTGGTACCATAAATCATAATGGCGTTTTGATTTTGTGCTGTCAAGTCTGTCAATTGTAATTGTACGTTTAAAAATAACAAACACTCTTTTACGTTATTTTATCAATCCAGAATTCAACATAGCTTATGTTGATAAAACATATTATTTTGATAATATGGTAATATAATTTTGAATTTTATAATGGGAATATAAAATATACTTCACGCAATTTTAAGATTTCTGCACGGATTATAAAAAAATGTGTATTACTGCCATCTGTGTTCAAGTTGACGAATTAAGGTTATCAAATAAAATAATAAGGAATGTAAAATAATACTTTATTCAATTATATCCATATTTTTCTATTGACAGTCAACAACTCGGTTGCCTGGAGACTTGATATCCAACAGTCCTCCACCGCTATTTTCACTTACACCACCAGGGGCGCCGGCAGCATTTGGTCAAGGTGACGGCGCACCAGTATGCCATTTTCAGTTCTGACTTCATAATGGAGTCTACCTAATCTTCGGATGACGACTCCGAACTCCCATTTAACTCTTGGGTTGGTGTAACTGCGGACTTGTACCTTATCATCTTGTCCGAACTCCTGCGTTGGCGGTGCATTGTAATGTAATCTGGATAGTGGGGCGGATTTCTTAAATAAGGCATGCATATAGATTCTTACCTCTCTGCCGAACATTAACTGATAAGGTGATAACTCTTTTGTATTAGGTGTACGTCTCAAGCGTGCCTTGACAGTTAACAGTTTATCAAATAAACTTCCGCTCTTGCTGGTATAAAAGAACATTCAGGTATTAGCCGATTATTTTCTTTTTGTACATTCAAAAATTTAAATTTTAGCTTTGTATATATTTCTTCAAATTCGTACCTGTATTTTATTTCCTCTTCTAAATTTTCTTCTTCTGTAAGCCATTCAATTTTTTCTTGAATCGCGTAGAATTTGTTCAAATTTTCTTGTAAAGAATTCAGTCGTATATTTATTTCTTCAATGTCAATTTTTTCTATTCCCGAAATGTAATTTTCGGTTCGTTTCATTAACCCACGTAATGTGGCTCGTATTTCCTTATTGTTTTTTAGTTCATTCGACATCTCGTCGCCAATATCAAATAAAATAATAAGGAATGTAAAATAATACTTTATTCAATTATATCCATATTTTTCTATTGACAGTCAACAACTCGGTTGCCTGGAGACTTGATAGTTGGATATCAAGTCTCCAGGCAACCGAGTTGTTGAAAGGTGTTACTTATTTTCGTTACGGAATTTCTCGATTCGGTCGCCGCGCTCAAAGCCCGCGATAAAAGCTATGCAATAGCTTAAAAAAACCCTTAACGCTAATGACGCTTTGCACTTTGTACTAGAATTTTTCGACTTGTTCGACACACACATGAATAAATACATAAACATCCAGATCCAAAACAGATATATAAATTAACGTATCCAATCTGTATGGTGACCAATCCGCCACGCGAGTTGTCGAATACGTGACAGGAAGGTATGTAATCGGATTTAAAAAAAAAATGTGAGCCGTCACGGGACGCCTGGCAGATGTGAAACATCGACATTATTTTGTAAAAGTAATATGCAGAAAAGAACATATTGTGATAGGAACTAAATATGTCATAATGATAAAATAAAATATTACGATTTTTTTCCAGATAACGATGACTATTTATTGAATTCGATTGCGCATGGCGACGCGTCGCCACACCGTACACACTACTGCATATAGACTGTATATATGGCATGCGTCGCCACGCCAGAAATCGGTTTGACGTGCGGCTATAGATGTTTCACATCAAAAATCATGCAAAATCGCAATTCCTATATTCCAGTCTGACATACCTATATAGAACACAGTCACGTTTTTTTAATAACACATGGAATATCTTCCTTTAGTACCTACGTAGTTAGTGTAGGTACATACATTTTGATAAACAAAAGTTTTATCGCAATATTTTTAAGTCCGATGACAACTTGCTATAACGACCGTCGAATTTAGGGATAGCAATTGTGAAAATGAAATTGCAAATGTTTCATTGCAGGAAATAGATCTGTGCAATTGCTGTTGGCTACAATACGACTAAACCGATCGATTGAAACTAATATTCGCACGACATTCACGTCGAAACTTGCTACGAGAGACATAAAAGGAAAAAACTACCCCGAGAACAAAGAATTAGAGAGCTACACCAAAAACTATAGCGAGAACAAAGAATTACTGGAACAAAGGGGAAGCGCTATATTGCTACGGGGATCGTTTTAAACTGATATTTAACAAATACTCCACTTTTCAAATATGTTTAATCGCGTTCGTCCAATCAATTTGGATTTAAATGATGGTTTTTCGATTTTTTCGACTATTTCTATGGAGCAGCAATTTAGCTCTGCTTTGTGATTAGTTGAAGTGTGTGATAAAGCACTTTACAGGAGACATAGTTTATTCAGTTTATTCAAATTCAGATTACGTCTATTACCTCTACGTTACGTCTATTACGAAAGGTTACGTCTGTTACGTTGTATAAGAGGTCGAAGAGATTATCATCTTCACTTAGACCCGTGTACTCATGTTCTTTTCATTGCATAGTAGCATACAACGTAGTCGCCACTAAACCTGTCTGACACACAAGGCAATTCAGGTTTGATGCCCAGGTAAGCAAATATTCAAAGTAAATTATGTTTTGTGTCATGTCAAAGGTATGATGTGAGGTGTGAATTCATATTCTTAAGTATCCATACCAACCCCGATAAAACCAATTTGTGGCATAAGGCAACTGTAGTCATTCAGTAAATGAGTATTTGAAAGCATCAGCACTTAATACAACGTAATTTCGTTACTTACAACTATGTTTCATGAAAAGCAATACCTAAAGATATTGCTAGTGACATAATTGTGGTTGAGGCTGTCGAGCGCTGATCGTGCCGACTTGTGGACGTGCTTTCGCTCTAATAATCGGTAGTCACGAGCCTTCACGAGGTTCACAGGGGAAAAAGGAATTTATCATTACCAATCTCTACTTTCAGCTGTGGCGGTAATGAGATTGCTTATAGACAATCACAGAATTCCTAACGGGGTTTTCTTTCAGTCTTCATAAATTTCTTGATTGAGCTTCTTTGTCCGCTGATACTTTTGTTATTTTTAACTAAGTGCTTTATTCCAGATGAAATTCTGTTTGTTTTTTTTTATGATAAGTAATTAGTTTTGTTAAGTTGCTTTAGTTTACAGTTCCTTGTAGGTTAGGTTGTAGGTGATAGTAAAGTATAGTTAGTAATGTAAAATTTCGATTTTTCGATAGGGTACGGATTAGAATTATTTATTTTAAGTTACAATGTGCTTAAAACAGCTTAAACGACTTTTTTGCTAAAAATACTCTAGGGTGTATGAAGTTTACCAATCTGCACTTAGCCAACGCGTTGGACCTTAGTCTAAAACCCCACTCACTTTGACAGGAGACTCGTAATAGATTAACGACGAAGATTTGTATACGTACGAATTTAAACGTATGTTGAATCAATCGAATTGCATGACGTGACATCTATTGGTGCACTAATCCCAATGACGTACACGATAGAACCAATGCGAGTAACCGCAGAACATACGTCGATTGACTGTACGCCGGAATAATTAGATAGCCCTATAATTAATTGAGTCGGTCAGTCAGCGTGGGCGGCCTGGGAACCGAATGTCGGGAAATATTTGCCTAATGACGCCTTTGACGAGCACCACTCGACATTTGCGGAATATGCTTGCGAAATTGAGGTCTACTCTGTAGTCTGTACCTTTAACGAAATTTCGGATCCGTTCGAAACTACTCGTACGCCGCTATTTTATGGCCGTCATTATTGACATTCCGATCGTACGAGTATGAAAGGTCGATTCAATTTTTATGATCAGAGTTAAAGTTATACAAGAAGAGAAGAGCTGTGATAGGACTTGCCGCTGATTCATTCTTTGAAAAGCTCTTCCGAAACGGACATCTGTAATTGCACTGGAGTAGGAAATGACCAAATTTCGGATAAAATTACGTGCGCACAGACATAACTACTGATGCGAGGAATGACCACTTCGAAATACATATTTGTTATTTGTTGTTAATATGAGGGACATAAAATTAAGTAAATCCCGAAAGTTCATAGACTGTTTTATAACTCCAAATAGATAATAAATCTGTCACTTGGTCCAAAATTAGAACGGAAAGTTTCAACGATAAAGTTAGGCGGCAACTCGTTGGGCTTTTCGCTCAATAAACGTTCGTCTCAAGTTTCATGCACGCCGCGACGCGGACAGCGCGGGCCGGACATAACAAGTCCAAATAACTTTTTGGCACGAACTGTTCTTGTGTGGTATCGTGTGATTTTTACCTGAAATCATATTATTGGAGGTACAACATGTGCTCTTTAAGTTCTTTAGAACTTTACAATGTGTTAGGATAACTAAATACCTTATTATTATAAAAATAAAAATTCGACTGGAATATAGTCCTTTTCACTCCCGCAGGATAGACGGTGGTAGAACCGTTTGAGGTTCGACTCCGGCGGCACCATCGCCATACCTATTTTTGCCTAATAACAGGAGTGTTAGGCGCTGCTGTGTTCCGTTTTGATGCGTGGTAAGGGAGACATACTTTTCCGAGGCGTTTCAGCTTAATCCTCAGGGGTAGCGGCGCATCTGTAACCGACCGCAGGTAGGAAGGAATATCTAATCCTTTCTGGGGTTGATTACAGATTCTATGGGCGGCCATAGCCACTTACCATCAGGTGGACTGCATGCTCGTCTCCTACTCCAATATTAAAAAAAAAGCGAATCCAACGACACCTCATATATTAAAATCGGTCGACTGTACAGTGAAAAACTTTGTTTACTAACCCTTACTTTACTACAGCGCGAATATTAGTAAATATTGTAAGAAAGGTGTAGCAGTTGTGCCTTCACAATTAATCCGGGAAAAGATCCCACAATTACTTTAAACACGTCATATTATACACATTAGACAGTTAACGGTAATATTTCCCTTATTAATTTTGTTTTAGAACATGTTATATAAAGTTAATATACTATGAGACACAAATTAATGAGTATCGTAATGGGTTTCATCTGATTCTTTAAGGTGTATAGATAAATAAGAGCTTCCATTTCATTACTTCAAGTTTCAGTTTTTGACTTACCTAGTTAGCCTGTCTTCCAGATTTAAATGAAAATTAATTATTCAAGTCCGAATACATGATTGCCTCCGACTAAGACTAGATTTGCTTGAGCATTTGGGTTTCAGCTAAGAATAAATGAAGTTTAACCTTGGATATAATGCAAATAGATAAAAATACGCAAACAAAATCGTGCGAGTCTCATCACAACCTAACTTTGTTATATCAAATTGTACCATTACTACGCGATGGTGTCTTTTAAAAGTATTCCAAAAGACTCAAATATGCCACTGATTTATGTTCAGCCATTACTCTTACTTAACGCGACGTAAACACATGCCGCTCACTCCGCAGCGCGCGTCAATCAGTTTCACAAAGCATTTTCATTATTTTCCGCTCCCTAATGTGACGCCTGCCGAGAAAATAATGTCGTGACTTACTCAAATTCTTAACCCGTTTTGTGCATGACTGAAGCTACCGATAAAATTTAAGATTTTTTAAGCAGTATAACTTTGGTCTTTGGTCCTTAAACGAATTTATCGTTTTTAATACGCTTTTATTAGCTTCAGACGTATGTATGTTGGTATGTTAGTATGTAACGGAATCTTTGAACATGATTTTAATCCCCTTCAAAACGTCGGATTAACTTGAAATTTGGCATACTTATTAAGGACCGATGACAATTCAATATTTTAAACATTCTGACCCGTTATCCTTACTAGGATAATCAGGATCAGCGATTTTTGTTTTCCTGAGACCCGGAAGGTCTGCGTTTAGACCAATAAAGGAATCTACTAGGCGCGCCGATCACCTAACCTAACCTGACCTGACCTGACCTGGCTTGACCTGACCTGACCTAACCTGACCTGACCTGACCTGACCTGACCTGACCTGACCTCAACTTCGACGCGTCCGTTGTTAATAGCATCATGAAGCGGTGTCTCATCATCCTTATTCATTCAGCACTTCAACATCTGCACCTTCGTTTAACAAGATTTCCACTATTTCATTGTTCCCATTTCTTGCTGCCAAATGTAAAGGCATATATGATTTCAGCTCATCGTCATAGTCACAACTTATATTATTAACTCGAGCTGTAAAATTAATTAAACTACTAACAGTTTTAAAATCTCTGCAGGCAGCAGCAACACAACGAGAAGAAATTCTATAATTATTTTTGATATTAACATCATCATGCTGTAATATTAAATCGATGATTGGACGACGTCGTCCTTTTGAAATGGCTAGATGTAAAGCAGTTGACCGTTTTTCTCTTGAGTATTGCCATCAGCGCCTGTTTTTAAAAGATGCTCTATCATCCTTTTTCCGTGATTACTTTTATCCAAGATAGAGGACCTGGGATATGGTATAAATTATGAAAGAAAGCAGTTAGCATTGGCAATTCGGATGTCATTCAACAACTCCTCTGGGATTTTCACGTTAACAATAAAAATAAACACCAATGTAAAACACCACTTCATACAGCTGTGTTAAACAATGACCCAATATTCATTTTTGCACTGCTAAGCAAAGGTGCTGATGCTGATTCGAAAGTTAAACTTGATAATACGCTACGTAATAATCGTTAAAATAATCGCTAAAATAATCACTAAAAAATGAAAAATAAATAATAGTTAAAAAAAAAACTAAAAAATACGCTTTTATAAAAAAATCGACCAAAAAATGAAAAATAAATAATAGTTTAAAAAAACTAAAAAAATACACTTTTTATAGAATATCCAACTAAAAAATAGAAAATATTTTTTAGTTGGATATTCTATAACAAGTGTATTTTTTTAGTTTTTTTAAACTATTATTTATTTATATAATGTGCGCAATGTATGAATTTAATATTAATATTTAAATTATTTTATTATTTAAATGATAAGTTTTATTACACCTTCAAAAGATATTTGGTTCATTAAAATAATGTGAAAGTACTTAGTAAATTAATAGAGTAAGTAACACTAAAAATATTTCCGGCAACAATTGTTAATTTGTTCAATGTATACTATTTTTAGTGTTACTAGTAATTGAATCCACATTGCTAATATATAAGTAAACAACTCGATCGAGCTATCAGCAAAGTTCCTTAGTAATCAGTTCGCGAATTAAGACCATGATTACGAAGTTTGTGAACGGGATCGGAGTTTCGACAACACAAATAGTAATAAGTTGGGCAAGTCGCTCAGACTGCGCCGCGGGTCGCGCAGTCGCAACGCGCGGCGACGGCGATACAAACTTGGATATTGCTTGACACCCATCTGCCAGAGACTTCGCCAAGTAGTGTTATTATTTTTATTAAATCCACTTCATCGCTTTATGCGAATTAGATAACGAAACGGATTGTTAGAATAATGACTTGCTTGGTCATCGCTATTATGATTACTTACTAGCAGTTTAAAATTGAATGTGAAGTTAAATAATTATAAATGAACGCTTCATTTAATTTTTTTGTGGTGTGGATAACACAGATATACGCCGAGTAAGTTGTTAACGTTTTGAAAGTTATGCAAGAAACAGAAAGGGGCTGAGTACACAGCTCACGAATTAAGTCCACGATTTCAAAGTTTGGCAGCGGGATCTGAGTTTCGACAACACAAATAGTAATAAGTTGGGCAAGTCGCTCAGACTGCGCCGCGAGTCGCGCAGTCGCGGCCAGTACCCTTACCATGAGTTTTTACGTTTTGACAAATATGACTGTTTTGGTATTTGTTTACGTATTGGTCCATACGATTTCCTAGTTCTGACACAATCCGCTAGGGGCGCTGATTGGAAATTGTATGGGCAAATACGTAAACAAATACCAAAACAGTCATATTTGTCAAAACGTAAAAACTCATGGTAAGGGTACAGTGGCGACAATCGACACCAACTTCGATACTGTTTGTTGGTCGTCCGCTGAAATTGCCGCTGAAGATTTCACCGTAGCAATGATAGGTACCAATAACTTCGTCGATTACAGATAAAATGGTAAAAGATTACTTACCGTTCACGTATAAAATTAGTAAAAACATTTTTATAACATGCTGTGTTTCAGTTTGAAAAATGTGAGTAGGTATATATGTACATATAATCATCAGAGGCGTTCGAGGCGTACATCCTAAGAGTCTAATCTTATTTGGGGTTGATTACTAATATTGTCTATGGGTGGCAACGCCAATTAACCTAAAATTAGCTGGATTGCAGCGTAATATGCTTTTCATTTTATTAATATTGGAGGCAGAAAACATAGAACAATAGTAAATTTTAAAATGAAATTAAGTTATGCATTAAAATCAACATAAAAAAGGCACTACGGAAAACCTGCGAACAGTTAATTTAGGTTTTTGAAAATCTATTTTGCATTTCCTGACACCTACATTGGACATTCTTCTATAAGTCTCAATTAATAATACTTTTAAATGAGCTGCTACACTTTGACAAGAGATTGACTAAGTTGGAACTTTATCTGCACAATAAGGCATTGAATAGTTAGACAGCTGGTGCTTTGTGTTGTTCCTCAGATTTCACAACAACTGACGCCGAGCCAAACTTATTTCATTTAGATATTATACCTAGAATATTTAATAAGAGATAAGCATTAGCGTAATTATAAGCGATCTAATCATTCTCTAAGAAATTATATTTTTCCTTTTCTTTACTCGTGATTATAAGGCGATATATGAATAATATTTCCTAGTAAATGATAAAAAACACAAAAGGTTTCTGTTTATAAACAATCGAAGATTTTTATATCATTGAATTAGCAAAAGAGCATGCAGGCCACCTATATATCTATATTACCTTAAGGTACTATAGGTATTACCTTAAGGTAATATAGATACCTACTTATAGACAGCTCCATATACCTTGCTGATCCAGAGAACGAAACGATAGAATTACTTTACACTAGAAATTGATGTGGCGGTGGTACCTACGAGTACCTCTGCGATAGACCCATATTTCTGACACGCTCAATATCTGGTAAAATGGAACCTTAACCCTTTATTTTTGTCTTTGTTGGTAACCGACGCGCGACGACCCGCGTGGCGAAGCGGTCACCATACCGGTCTGACACGCAGAGGGTCCCGGGTTCGATCCCCGGCCAGACGGATATCTAAATGATGAATTTAGATTTCTGTTTCTGGGTCTGGGTGTTTGTGTATTTGTCTATGTGTGTGTCCATGGCACCCACGATACAGGGAATCCTAGTGTGGGGCTGTGAGTGTAGAAAGCGTTTGTTTGTTCGTTTGTTTCCATTTAGTAACATTACCGCCCTACTATATCAGTTCAATCGTTTTCAATTGTTATAATCTTTCTATTGTTAAATACCAAAATAGTCATATTTGTTAAAACGTAAAAACTCCTGGTAAGGGTACAGTATAGCGTACCTCATTTCTTTGGAAATTAAAGTGACGTGTATTTCCGATTTTGTTTTGAAACAGTTGGAATTATTTGGATGGGATATCGGCGGCTGAACTATTTAGAAACATTTGCGTACAGACGCGCAGACTCCCCTGGGAATGTGCGGAATTGAGTATTCCCGGATATTCCAATTGAAACTCGCTTAGCACAAAATCCATGTTCGTTATACGTTGCTTATTCCGGGTACGATTTATAATAAGCCAATAATTATTTCGATAAAATAGAGACATTGTTTTGTTAAGAGTAGGGAAAAATAAATATTAGCTACTCAAAAAACTAAGTGTCTTAAAAAATCTTTTTTCCGGGGAACCCATATTTATATATTTATAAGTATGTTGATCTTTGATGTTTTTTTGTTATTTATTCATTAATGACCGTGTGCCAATGTACAATGTCTTGGGCTACTTTTTTGGTAATATTTTACTACAATAAATTTAAAATGGTCATTTAATTATGTAAATTGAAATACAAATAATAAACAACTAAAATATTCTTTATTACATATCAGTATTCAAATATCACATACATATATCTTACGAAATATTAGTATTAATATATGAAAATCTCGGCGTAAGAAAATATGGAACAGATGGAAGGTAATGACTTTACCGCAAGCTTAACAACCTCTGCCTGTGTGCGAGTAATTACACACACCGAGTGCTTAAAACCATAATGTATATAATTTTCTTCAATATTATAGTGCTATGTATTATAGAAGCCACATGACTATAAAGTTGGCAATGTGGAACGTTAGCAATGTGTTTTGTTAAGATTTATTTAAGGAAAACACAAGTCACAAGTAGGTATGTACTCTTTATATTGCTAATGAACAGTCACCTATTTTTAAAGATTAAATCTCTTCATGGTTCTATTCTGAGGGCGCAAGGTCTTTGGTTAACAAAAAAAATGATTGATTAATACTAACGGCAATTACACTTTAGGGGTAGAAAACAATCACTGTAGCCGACGATGGTGGACCTCAAGCAGTAAGAACTCTATCCTATCTAGGATTATTTATAATTACTAGCTGACCCGCCAAACGTCGTGTTGCCATATAAATGAAAAAATGTTAAGGGTGAACAACCCTTACCATTTAGGGGTATGAAAAATAGATAGTAGCCGATTCTAAGACCTACTGAATATGCATATCAAATTTGGTGAAAATCGGTAAAGCCGTTTCGGGGGAGTACGGTAACTAACATTGTGACACGAGAATTTTATATATAAGATATTTCTAAAGTTCGATCATGGAGGTATTAAACCAAACCTATTTCTAAGGTAAAGCAGATCTTGCATTTCTTTAGAAGAGTGTGAATGCTGGCTAACTTACATGTGTCACATCTTAGACCTCAGATATAGCAACGCATGAGTGATCGGCTTCGAGTGAAACCTCTCTTCTTAATGGAATTGATTACACCAGTTGTCCATGGGGCGGTGTGACCATTTATTTTCAAATATATCTATTGGATACTCGTTTGGTAGGTTAACAAAAAAATCTCAAATATTTAACGGTGAACATTTAATCCATAATTAAATTCCTTCGAGCCTCTAACATACATTGTAAATACTAATGTCAAAAAGTTTTAATTCCCGACCGAGGTATAAAATTCCCACCATAATAAATCTTGAAAGAAATAAATCTTTTATAATTAAATACGTTAGCTGCGAAGTAATAAATTAAGTTCCCGCGAAACTAGAAACAGAAGGAACGTGCAACAATTTGATAAAACTCGCTCTTTTAGCTTCCTTTGTTCATTATTGTGAGGCCTCCTTTATATAAGTAATCTATTTTAGCTATTAAATTAATAACATATCGATACCTTAATTCGCAAATCAGCCAACTCCACTTTTTGTCAAAATGTTTTTTTTTTGTTTATTTTGATAGTAAATGGCGTTGAACGAAATCAAAATAAATGAAAAAAAAATTTGGTTTGCGAATTAAGGTATCGATATGTAACATGCTGATTGTGTTCAAATAAGTGGAGTTGAAGTGTTTGTAGCTACAACGCATCTGACTTATACATTTTTTTACAAAAAAAAAAACTAAAATATTCACTTAACACTTTTTTATTAAACTTGCTAATAGGTGAGGTGATTTTTACCTTTAAATATTATTGACAGAACACTGAATTTACTTTAAATAATTTTAATATTATTGAGAGTTCTCTCATAAATTAATTAAATGGAAGGCACAGAGCTGCGGGATTAAGTATAAAGTTGTTTAAGATAATTAGTCTATGTGTTTCAATTAATACCGCGATAAGAAATGTAATACCTAATAGGCAATATTTAAATAACCTTATTATTGTTATAACATTCATAAACCTACAAGTATATCTAGGCAAAAGTCTTATAATGTAAATCGTATTCAAACTATGTCGGTACCATAACTGAAAATCATAGCTGAATATTGCAAACACGAAGTACAATTTGGCAGGCACCCGTCAATATTTAGGTATAAATAATTCAATAGTTGCCCGACCGTTATCCGTTTTCGAACAATTTATATGTTTAAAACAAGTTTAATTCCGACTCACCTCACGCAACCCACTCAAACCCACCCTTAAGCTTTGGATTAACTTTTAATTACTTATTTTCAATATAGAAATTACAATTTATTTAACTACTGGGTAAACCTTGTCCAACAAAATTGATCTCGACAACAGCGCCACCTATGAGGTCTGAAAGTATAGTATCTTTGAAGCTGGAACCAATTAGATAGATAGAATATTTATTGCACACTTCAGTAGATCATAACAATAATAGTATGCAGGTAAATGTAGTACTAAGTATTCATTGCCCAGTCTCTGTAGTTCCGGGACCAGAATAGGGCTACGGTATCCCCTGCCTGTCGTAAGAGGCGACTAAAAGGGGGCTTCCGGGGTTGCGGACGGCAAGAGTGGGAGCTCGAACCGCCCGGCCAGCAACCCCGGGATGGACGGCGGTATGTGTGGTCGCATACCGTCGTGAACACCAGATGGTGTGGTGAGTTCCAAGCTCACCTGGGCGGAGCCCGACGGGGCAACGCGCCAAGTGGACTCCGGTTGCGTTCCGTTGGAGATCCCGGAGTCCTCTACGCAGCGCCGAGGACGGCCACCGGGGGGGTTTTAGTGCGGTAAGAATCCCACATAACCCCGTGCCGCTCCCACGGCATAGGGTACCTTTTGAAGGTTTCCCCCTCGTCAACAAAAAAAAAAGTATTAATTGCCCAATAATAACAAGCTCTTGTGCTGAAATAAGCATATTTTCTGTTTATTACACTCAACTAGGATACCGTTTATCAATCTTAGCAACGAGGCATTAATTCTGTCGGCGGAATTATCTTAATTCTCATTTCGGAATATTCCAATGGGAAGCCTTACGTGCTGAATATCAAGTAAATTTTATAAAAGCTGATATTATAGCAATCTATAGAAAACGTTTCTCGTCCTTGAAGCCTGAGATAGATTCGCAAAACTTATACACCTTTGAACGTGTAGGTAACATTACATGACTAATGTTTTACATAAAAAATATACGTGACGGTAGTACCAACGCTGTCGATCGCTGAATAAATTTATAGAAGCTTCTTTTAAAACTTTTTGTGTCTGTACTTATAGGCGTATGCGCTATGGAAATGTAGTGTGAATAACCTAATTTGTTGATAACCGTTTTGTGACCAATCTTATGGAGCTGTAGCAACGAATTAACATCAAGCTATAATTATGTGGCAAACCACAAAAATAATCTAATCTTATCTAGGGTTGATAACAGATGTCAATGAGCTACCTACAATCAGATGGAGTGCATACTCATTTGCCACTTCTATATCATAAAATATAAGAAAACTTATGTACGTTATAATTTCATTTTCTTCGTAATTTCTCCTTAAGAGCATTTTCTTCATACGCGGAATAACATACATTAAGTATAAACGCTGGCGTTTGCCAGGTTTTATTACGACGCTCTAAGAACTCGATTTATAATATCGTCTTTCTTATGAAAGTCTACTTAATGTGGTTAGATATTTATTGACCATAACGACGCAAACTTTGCCCGTTAACGACTCCAAAAATTAGATATTAGGGAAATATCTGATAACGTTGTTCGTACCCGCTGTTTTACGATAACACTTTGTATAAGTTCCGCAATGTATAAAGATGACTTGTTTAAACCTAAAGTTAGAGAGATACAACTGACAAAAAGCAGGAAATATATTTCTATTATTTTATCCGAATCATTTTAAAACTTTATTTTCGAACTAAGTCACCAATGAGTTTCACTTTAGTTTGCCTTTTGTACAATTTTTCATAAACTATCAAGTAATTAATAGTTACTTTTACTATTTAGTAACTATATTTTATTTAACATTCTTATTCTTTTAGTACATTTAACGCTTTATTTGCCGAAAAATGTAATCATCCAATAGTCTTATTGTACATTTATTCTCATGTGATCCAAACGCTGCTTCGGGACTATTGGCAAAATAAAAGCACAATCGCAACGCGCGTTACTCACAGATTAAAAGAGCTAAACATTGCACTCCGGCGCGCTGTTGCATCTGTACTCTGTGCTATTCGATGCTCGAAACTGTTACTTGACGTAAGGATTGCTTTTTTTATTAGGTTTTAGCTGTAACAAAGGGGGCTTTTACTCTTTAGTCCATCTCAATTATGTTGCAGTCCACGGAAAACTCTTAAAAGGGTGATTATTATGAATACAGGTTAAACAAAACTTATTCCTTATCACGCCTTTTATATCCGAACATAACAACGTCATACTCACTACTGTTGCCAAAGATAATACAATTAATATTTACCTTTCAAATGAATTTATGAACTGTGTATTTAAACTGTATAATTAATCAAAACACAAAATTAAACGTCAAACAGTTGAAACTATTTGTTTTGACACAATTTGAAATGGGCATAACTTTGTATCCTCTAAATAAATTTCCGAACAGCTTGTGTAAACATTGGAAATGTTTTGGCAATCTGTAACAAGAGATCAATGTCCCATCAATTGGATGTTGATTTAAGCGATTTCGTGACTGGAAGGCACAGAGGACCGCGGCGCAATTTCGGAGGAAGCCCTAATTTTCCGAATCGCCCGCAAATTACAAGCAGCAGGCCTCCCGAATAAATCCAACCTTTTCTAGTTAATAAAAATGATTTAAGCACGCATTAAAAGGATCTTTCTACCTCACGGAACGCGGAATTTATAATAGTCATAATTCCGCCGATTGTCCGTAATTGCGTTACCTATATACGTAAAATCCAGTTTAGGTGACGTTTTACTTTTAGATATTACGTTTTAGGTGAAATTTAATTTTACATAACTAGATTTGTTTTTATTTGTAAAAATGTTTTAGTCCTTCGATTATGTTTTAGTACTGTGAAAATATCTGATTTTTCAAAAAAAAAGTAAAACATTTTTGTTATAAACCATTAAGAGGTCGGTATCTGTAGTACATAACGTCTAATTTAACATTAATATGTATATAGAAAAAAGTAGTTCGTTTGACGAAAACAATAACAATAATGGTTACTCCAAGGAGCTATGAAACGAAGAAATAGAATTGCTGTGGATACATACGATGCGATTAATCCGAGACAAAGGAGGGACCCACCCCTCCACTTTTGTTCCGGCATTATTTGCCAGTTTTTCACCTGGCAACCTCGCACGTAATTAATTCTATTTTAGCGACGTTCCACCTTCAATTAATTAGATGAAGCGGCGGCAAGTGTTATAAGTTAAATTCTTCAGCGTTAAATGATACTCGGCGGTAGCGTACAGCGCACAAAGGTTCGTTACACCCTTGAATTAAGGCTTACATTATTAACAAAGGTTAGATAAAGTATATAATCAAATATTGTCACGGTCTTAGATTTTTTGTACAAAAGTATTATGTTTGTAATTATTAGACCGAGTCTTGTGATGTGTCTTTCGTATCTACGAAATATTTATTAACTTTTTCGTGTGCTAGTGGTTGGCCATTTATTTTATTTTTAAAACAAAACAAAAAAGAAAATGGCTGGAAGATTTTTTTAGACAAATCGCAATGGAATATTTTTAGGGCATTGATTTGTCCCGACATTTTCTCCCCTTCACTATGACTGTATATAGAGCAAGATTATTCGAATGTTACATAAATTTGTGATGAATTAATTGAAACTCTCATAAATGGAAACTTGCCATTTCACAAATACAGAGATATGTGACACTGCACCCACTAATTCAGTTACCTACTAGAAATAGGTATATATATATATCGGCTGGGTGTCCGACGTACTTTGTTTAATATAATAAATAAACACTTTGGGTTCCTCACTTATTTTAATCAAAAGTACAGTTACTTCATTTCGTAATTAATTTTACAAATTATCACATTTTTCCGGCAGAATCACGACATAATAATTTATTTCGTAACGTAACCATGGCAACCAAAACTAGGCGCCGTCACGGCCATACTGACGCGCGCACGTCCTCGGGCGCTCATTGATGATCTGCCAACAAAACATGTTCGTTCATCCTGACAGTTACAACATTTAAACTTAAGGTAAATATTATGACAGTTATTACAATCTGGTCCGGTTCTCAAAACCCTTCAGATTACCTAAGCCTGGTCCGGTCTATTTAAACCCTTCAGGTAGGTACTTTATCCCTTCAGTATAAAACTGGACCGGATAGTGCTAGACCGGATCGAAATCCCTTTAGCTGATTGGGCTAGTCCGGATAGATATCCCTTTAGCCAAGTCACTGGACCGGAAATCCCTTCAGTGACATCATTTTTCTGTTTTTTTTTCTTGTTTTTTTTTTCCATTTTTTTTTTTTTTTGTTCTTTTTTTTATTTATTTTGTTTTCTCTCTTTTTTTTTAAACCATCTATTTTTTTATTTTTTTTTTCTTTTTTTTTGTTCTTTTTTTTTCTTTTTTTTAACAAGTTGATCATCATCCACCACAAATCTGATTTTGGCAATGCACCACTATACCTTATGCTGAATTAACATTGGGAATACCACATCAATCAAAGTGAGCCTCAATGTCGCCTGCACCAAAGGCACGAGAGTTTGCAGTCAACGTATCACTATTGACAGATATAGTGTCACTATTATTATCACATACTAATAGATTAGGATAATTGCGATCAGTTTCATCAACAATGTCATTTTCGTCTATGTCTACCGCCGTCACGTCATCGTAATTTTCAGCAATTTCCAGTAGGCCTGATACGCCACGAGGCACTTCCCGCAAATTTTCATGAGAAATCTTGTAAAAGTTAATTTGTCTTTACTAATGTCCACAGACAAACCTGATTCTAAAATATCGCTTTCTAACCTAATAAAATGCTTTCACTAAGGTGTTCGTCTGGCAAAACGTGGTACAAAACATCGAATGACATGTTTTGCACTATAGTTGGGCATTTAATTTGTAATACTGACGTAACGTTATTAGATCCTACACCTTTTAGAATAACTTGTTAATGAAACTGCTCACCAACCAGTAAATTACAATGACTTTGCTTTATGAGGCTACACTCTGATCATGAATTAAACATAAAAGGTAAGTCAACACCACTTATCTGTAACACATCATGCGAAGCTCTGAAACACGTGTTGACACGTTTAGGCTCCGCCGTTGCACATGGAGCAACGTTTTCATTCTTTTTGTAGCGCATGGGGCACGCTGTGGCTATGTGGCTGGCATCGCCACACACGTAGCAGTTCGTCCGCAGGCGGGCACCAAGTGCCCCTGCCCACGTATGAGGTGATTCAGATCTCGCTGATAGGTCCACTCTGAACAGTGTGATGAGATGTCATATTTTCCGCGATTCTTTGGAATATAGTTTCCATGCCGGAAGAGAACAATGACATTTGTTCCATCATCACGTTATTAGCGGCACAACTGGATGGCTGCAGTGGAGGCGGAGATCCCGCTTCTGATATCGGCTGGGTGTCCGACGTACTTTGTTTAATATAATAAATAAACACTTTGGGTTCCTCACTTATTTTAATCAAAAGTACAGTTACTTCATTTCGTAATTAATTTTACAAATTATCACATTTTTCCGGCAGAATCACGACATAATAATTTATTTCGTAACGTAACCATGGCAACCAAAACTAGGCGCCGTCATATATATATATATTAGTAAGCCTCCTATCCTATTATCATTGCCTTACAGCATCCTTCAAACCAAAGCTTTCGACCGCTGATATAAGACAATTTCTTTTGTGTTTGCATTCAATTATTTCTGTTTTTGAACTAACCCAATACTGTCACGTCGTAGGAAATTGTTTCCTCAGTATTGTGGGTTTTACAATACGAGAATAGCAAAACGCACTTGAATTTCTTTCATTTTATAATGAAATTCAGTTTGCAGTCGAGTCGCTCGCTGTGTCGTTATTCCTTGCATTGAATTTTTAAAGTAATAAATGTGGAATTTATTTTTACTTTACTCGAACTTACCTTGATTTATTTACTCTCTTAGGTTTTAGCAGTTTTGTACACAGTTCTCGCGAATGTAATTTATTTAATGTAATGAATGCCACGTTACGTCATTTTATTTTCATCATGACCTTCTGTAACGGTGCTTAAAGACTACTGAACTTCTACTTAACAATTCTTGGTAGTGGATACTTGGTTCCTCTTATGAGTAGGAATAATTCGTGTCAGAAATATAATTATTTTTTATAACATAGAAGTAGCAAGCGAACATACAGTCCACCCCATTGTTGGCAAGAGTGGGAGCTCGAACCGCCCGGCCAACGGCCCCGGGAAGGACGGTGGTATGTGTGGTCGCATACCGTCGTACGCACCAGACAGTGCGGTGAGCGATAAGCTCACCTGGGTGGAGCCCGACGGGGCAATGCGCTAAGAGGACTCCGGTTGCGTTCCTTTGGAGATCCCGGAGTCCTCTACGCAGCGCTGAGGATGGCCACCGGGGGGGTTTTAGTGCGGTAAGAGTCCCACATAACCCTGTGTCGCTCCCACGGCATCGTGAGAAAAAAAAGTCCACCCCATTGTAAGTGGCTACTGCCGCCTATCTACATATGTATGAGTATAATCAACCGCAAGTAAGATTAGAGTTCTATCTATGGTCGGTCATAGATGCATTGCTAGTGCTACCCTTGAGGACTAAATTGAAACGCTTCGACTAAGTTTGTATCGAATAACTGATATCAACTACATTCACAAGTCTAGTGTAGCCTAGTTCTAGCTTCCGTCATTTACTTTGACTATTGCCCAGAAATGAGGTTTTAGTCGACCGTAAACAACAAATTTTCGTACAGCTATCATCTCTAGTATTTTGTTAACATAACGTAAATGTCCAACATTTAAATATCATTCTATCTGAATAACGTTCCAAATGTATGGCAAACAATGAAATTGTAGGCAGGTATGAGTGCGGTTGACGGTCGGCGTATTTGGGAGGAATTTTCAATAAAACGAATGACAGCTTGGAGTTGAGATGAAATAACCGGATTCTAAGGTTTGTGGGTAAGGAAATATCTTGGTACTTGTGAACTAAAATAGATACAAACATGAATAGAGCTAATAGTATTTCCCTATATAATATAGAAGTGGCAAATAAGCATGCTATACACCAACGTCTGTAAATGGTACACCTGTCTTCGTAGACATGTGCGCTAAACGGGTTGTCTAGTGCCAGGCTAGATAGCCGAAAGCACAATGGCACTGGCACATAGTATCAGACAAAGTGAGAGACAAGATTGTCTCTCACTTTGTCTGATACTATGTAGACCCCTTCCACTACTTTCCTGACTTTCCTCTCTATGTACATCCTCGGGCTGTGCTTGTGAAGAATGCCTTCATTCTTCTATGTCTCAGCATCATTTTCCGCTTTATCGAGTGTGGTCTACTAAAAACTGATCTCTTTTTCGTGGGGAAGATTCTCCTATTACGCTTCCCCATTTTGAATTGTAAATCCAATTAAAGTAGCGACTTACTTCTTTGCTACGCTATGTCTGTAACCATTTTCTGCTGCTCACTTTTAGGTGGTTAAAGAAGAGAAGATTGTGAATACTTTGAAAATTTACATCCTGTTTTTATAATGATTTGCTATTTTGCGTTCATGTTCATGTGGAATCAAATCCACTTAGGATTGGAAGCTTAATTGAGATCGTTCACAAATGCATTGCTACTTAGAACTAAGTTGGGATGCTTTCCCTCCCTTGCCACACCCTTCGAAACAAAACAGCAACGCAACGGAAATATGTATGGTGGTGGTGTTTTGTTTAAAAATAATATCGGTGAAGTGACGTTTTCGATCCATGTATTTTTTAAGAAAAAGCGCAATCAGTTTTGTTTTAGCTTGTTGGATCAACTAGGAGTACTACTTCCACATTTATTTCTGCTATATATAAAGTAATTGTGCTTATTTATATAGTTATCCTTCACATTATGTAAATTTTAATATGCTATGTACATCTTCCTCTCTTCATTGATCATAAAACATCTTACCTTCATTTTTTGGTTTTCTTAAATGCTATTCAATTCAATAGAAGATTCAAGAAGACTTTCGACATAAAAAGGACTGGAATCTAGGCCAAGAACTATTACGGTATACGGATAAACATTGAATATTTGCCGAAATTTTCTTAATGACCTAAGACTCAACATAATTTTTCTACCATACCAATAAGAGTGTGGTTCAGCATATTTATGGTTCAGTGGAAATCTTCTTAAAGTGGTGACAATAACATTAGAAATAACTAAAAGTGGATCTTACAAGTTCACTCTGGCATTCAGATATTCCATTTGAATAAATTATAACAAATAAGTTAGTTCGCTGAAGTTGAATGTAGCATCTAGATATTCGGAGCACGTAGCGCGCTCTGGCGGTCGGTGGACGCAAACTTTTTCGTTATTTGTCAACATATTGCAACTACAGTTCACAAATTCCTAAAATAACCTCGAACTTCGCAAGAAAGTTTATTAAATTGTTAACTTTCTGTATAGTTGGGATCATGAAAGAAATGAAAGTATATTTTTCATGAACATCAGGGCAACTTTTTAAATTTGAAAGTGAAAATCAATTTAATCAACATATGTATAATAAGTATGAATCATTTTTTTTATTTATATTTAAGAAAAGAATATATGACACTATAAGCTGATCAGTATAATACTTGCAATCGTGTAGTTTTCAAATTTGTGTACTTTTACTGAAAACTGAAACTTTGGAAGAAAATCGTTGTTGACACTAGCCTTAACCCTTGTCACTCTTTGAAGACACCTGTGCCCAACAGTAGGATAATAATCAACCGGAACTTGCTCACAATTAATTTGGTCTCAATCTTCGTAATTACGAGAGTCGTATTCAAGTCTGTATACTTTTTTACTTAAAACTCTACTAAAAGAGTGAGTACCTAACATGGGTTTTTTTGGATAAAAATCGTTCACAATGAGTAAAATCTTCAGAGAGACATGGCATTGTGTATGTTTTGACACAAATATTAACTTGCTTAATAATCATTCTTTATATTGAAGCATTTTCACAGAATCGTTATGAAAGACAATTACGTAAACAAAAAAATCAGTGTTATAGGTATAAGGTTTGCCAAATCTCAGTTGGTCAAGGCTGTAGACTCTAACCTACACCTACCCTTGTCCCTCGTCACCCTTTGAAGACACCTGTGCTCAGCAATGGGATAATACTAGGTACACGAGAAAACTTCAATTATACTTAAAATGGAACTTCCTGCAAAATATAAAAAAGTAGTAATCATTCCATCTTATCTAAGACTATCGGGATTTTCCTATCCATTTTATCTAACAGTCTGTTTAATAACGGAGCTTTTATCATAGCTATTAAGCCGCACAGTGGGGAGGACCGCCTGGACTCCTAGGAATTATAATTAATAGCGTAACAAGCTGAAATGAACTGAAAACTGAAAAAAACACCGTTTCATTAAATAATTCGTTCAAGTCAACTTGATCTTATTCCGCAATTGCTTTCGAACTATGGCCTTAATATTTAGTATTGCAAGAGGATATTTATGTTCAGCAGTGGTACAGTAATGATTTGGTGATGATAAAACTTATAGTTCAAAAACTAAAAACCACGCTAAAATAGCACAAGGAAAATCGCTAATTCTGATTCCTGACGATCCTGATGAGGAGAATGGGATAAAATTATTAAAATCGTGTATTGTCATCGGTTCTTGATAATTGTTCAAAATTTTAAATTAAGCGGACCGTTCAAAATGGGTTAAAATCGAGTTCAAATATTTCGTTACATACATACATTTATACATAGATACAACCCAAGCTTATAAAAGCGTGGTGAAAATTACACTGAAAAGAATAACTAACTTTTGTTACACTCATAACTTCACACCATTCTATGTGTCGTGAGTGTCATCGACAAAAAGACTAAACTTTCCTTCCCGAGAACCGAACCTGAATCTATCTACATGTCAGACCAAACAGTGCGCGTTATCATTAAATATGACATATTTCACATTTTATCTTCTGCGTGTAACTTCAAAAATAAACGGTTTAAAAGTTTCGTATATTCGGAAGGCTGGGTCGGTATTTCTTATCAGTGCATATGGAGTTATTTGAGGTTATGGGCGAATGATGCGCGCCGCTGGAGCGCCGCCAACACCGAGGGTTCCGCTGATCGATGCTCCAAACGTACTGGGTTCGCAGGAGCCTCCAAGTGGATTGCAGCGCCAACTGGCAATATCACGGTTGTATCTTAATATGGTAATAAATGTTTTTCTGACTGTCGTATGATTTTCCTAAACTGTTAAATGTTACCTTCGCAGTATTTTTAATACTGCCGAAGTATAAACATGAATGTGAGGTAAATAATTTAAAACTTATAAATTTAGAAGGTGCTAGAACCCATTTTGGTTCAATTCTGGCGGCATCACCGCCACACCTATTTCCGCCTCATAACAGTAGTATTAAGCGCTTCTGTGTTCTGGTTTGAAGGATGTGGTAAGGGAGACATACTTTTCCGAGGTGTTCCAGCTTACTCAATTGAAAAACACGATTCAAAAGCAAATGTTACGTAGTCAAACAAACTAAAAAATATATTGAACATACCAGTTTTTATAAATCAAAAACTACAATAATATTAATTATATAAACAATCATATAACAGTGCTTAGGATTGTTTGTCTCCAAAAAATATTTATAAAATATTTACTCATTTATTTAACTGGGAAAAGTAATATGAGTTAAAAAAAAGATTTTTTAACGCTATACATTTCGTAAAATTATTCAAACGAAATAAAATTTAAGTTTTCTTCCATTAGGTATCTAAAAAGTATCCAGTAAGGGTTAGTAGTTAAGATTCGTGATCGGATGGATACACAGCTATCGGCATTGCTCTCATATGATGTACGACGCCGCGAGCGCCGGATCCCGGCACGTTATCGGATCACGTCGTCCGGCGCTATGACGTCACGCGCGGTTATGCGATGTACACACTACACGGTTTATCTCCGTTCCCTTTGTGTCGTGTTTGGCTCGCAATGCTCTCTGAAACACCAGTCGGACAGGAACAAAGTGCGGTCGATGTACGCTGATAGTGGACTCCAATAAGTCTTCGATGACGGATTGCCTTCGACGCGCGGCGATTGCTTTCGCTTCGGCTTATAGCTGTTGTTATTGGTTGGTAACATAGGTTCGGTTTTGATTTATTACACATATCAAAACGTCGGATTGAACAGCGAATGTACGAATAGACTATAGATATGAGAATTTCGAATAACTCTGAATAAAGTTATAAATTTTGGAAACGAAATATTCGACGGTATACTGATCTCAGTATACCGTCGAATATTTCGTTTTGCTCTTTTATTCAGAGATCTGAAAAACAAAAGTCTTACGTAAAACTAAAACACAAAAACAAAATGAAATATATAGACAACTTTCTCACAAAATATTTGGGAACTCTGTGGTTAGTTGGTCACTTTGAAAAAGACGAAAAAATTGATCTAATCAAAGCCGGCGATGCGCTGAGGAGTCCTCTTTTTGAAATGTTCATAGCACCCTTACTATCCATCAGGTGCCCCGTCTACTGTATCGCTTGGTTGACTTACATATATGTAGACGAATTGTTATAGAAATAAAAAAACAACAACTTAAATATAAAGCATGTGGGAGAATGCTTCATTTCATATATATAAATATTCCGTTTTTAAAATCACATGATATTAATTTCGAACTACCGCTCCGTATTAACAATTGGCTACCTGTATCATGGTATAAAAAAGGGGCGCGCAACTGTCAACAGATCAGAAGTTGTCCAATAGTGGGCACGGCACGGTGGTGCTCTGAACTGTTTGGTATTTTGCTTGGGTGTTATTGTTACTGTGGTGGCATTAACGCTTATTCATTTAATTATTTTAACTATATTTTTATAAATATTGGTTAAATTAGTTGAATCGAAATACCATTGTAGATCTACCTACCGGCGCGCCCACATCAGAAGTGGGATAGGATACGCCCTTTTATTACGTAATAGTTTTAAAGTAACGGTAACAGAAGATAATCAACCGCGTGTATAGGAAGTGTTCTACTGAAGAATTTATCGTGGCTGTACTCCTGACGACAGTTTGGGACGCGCAATGGAGGCGATATTGACAAGGCCTTCGACATTGGAGGAGCTGTGTGTGAAACACATGATGAAACCGGTTGCGTGAGTAACGTGTACGGTTTGTCTAAATATTGTAATAATTTTATGTGCATTATTTTAGCAAGCGTGTGAAAGCAACCGCAAGCTTGGGTACCGCAAGCTTGGGTATGAAAATTGAGGAGGTGGAAGGTGGTTTGCATCATCCATGTTAACCGTCTACGTAATTAAGACTCATTGGCGCCGAGACTCATTGGCGAACGATTGGCGCTCCGGTATGATCAAACAAATGGTTTTTATATTTTCGATTGTTAAACTTGCTATTTATTTGCTTTTTGAAAGTTATTAAAGATTATAAGAATCACTAATATGAAAATGTTTGGTTATGCGCGAAAAAATAACAATCATACGTGTAAGTACCGACATGTTTTTAGAAATGTTTTGGGTTTTTAAAATTTCGAGTAATTTCAACTATGCTTTTCACAGTTTCGTTGCTTATAGCAACTCATTAAGAGGCGATCCTTACTTATGCTAAATAAGTAGATGAATAGCGATCATATTCTTTTAAATTATTACGCTGCAAAAAATATTTTAAGATTGTGAATACAAGTTCTGATATCTACCCTTTTGTATGTATTTGTTGTAATGCATTTAACATTCGTAATAAACTCCCAGTCTTAAAATAAAACTAGTCACAATGAAGATTATTTTTGAAGTAAAAGGTTTGATAAATCAGGTAGCATACTTTTTACCATCGCAATTCCATGGCCCGTAAATATCGTAAGTTTTATTTTTAGTTTCACCTGGAACACCGTGATAGCTATCGGTGATGGCCTTATTATTATTGCAAATGCATAGATTACATTTGTATTGTGGTCATTGAAACTCTCAACCAATGCTTGTCATATTTAATAGGATGCTATCTAATAATATTTACCTAGCGCTTGTTCCCAGAATCTGTAAAAGCTGCTTATTGGGGGGTTTTGTAACAACACTTGACTTGTGATGTCGACGTGGACGAAACTTGAATGAAAATGTAACATTTAGATTTTGGTGGTTACAATTTACGAAGTATACATGGAGGTAAAGCTGAAGAAAAGGAGTTTGATAGTGTTCGCATTGTAACCCCAACGGTGTATTGGACTAGGTAAAATGGTGAATTACCGTAAGTTATAACTTATTAATAAACCTTCAGTCTTCTATGTTTTTCACATGTTTTTTGTGACATAATGTGTAACTACTTGCAATCCACTTTAAAATTTTCATAAGTAAAGAGAATCGAAGCTTAGCTGACTGTAGAAAAAAAACAGTTACTATAATGGTACAAAGCTGTAAGCATTTTGATCGGTCAAATGTGTTTAAAGGTTTAATTTAATAAAGACAATTCATCAGCCTCGCTCGGAGTCGATCAAGTATTTTTAATAATAACTTAAAGTTGAACTTGTTTTACAGTAGTTTAAATTGTTATTGGATCTTCTTTCTTATTTTGTGTCATAGTAAATAATACCTTTCGAGATGACGTACATCACGATCCTAGACTTTACGTGTGATATCATGTTGGTACCTTTAGTGAATACTTTAACAGTGGTAAGTCAACTATACCATCATGTAATCTAGCTAACAATCTAAACGTTTTAATTATTCATTGACATAAGGAGTTTATTGTTATTTTATTTAGTTTTGTAACTGTGCAGATGACGACATTACGTCTAGATATACGACTGTGGATATAACAAATTCAAAATATTCACGCACGCAATGTTTATATTATACGAAACAATTCGGCATGTTTTTCTCCTTTTCATAACTTTATCGTCGTTACACTCAAGCAGGTAAAGTTTGTAAAGGTGGTAGAAACCTTTATGGTCCGGCAATACCAATACCATACAGCAGTGTTAGGCTCTGCTGTGTTGAAGGTGTTGATGGGCCTCAGTAGCCACTTACCATCAGGTGGACTGCATGCTCGTCTGCTACTTCTAGAGGTATGAAATTTGGTTTAAAGTTTTTGTGTGTGAGCGAATATTATGTATAAATCAATCCGGGACGAAATAATGGTATTTGTAGGTACTTATTATTCTTGCAAATGGTTAATTACAACAACTTTTGGAAGTTATTCACAATTTCTTGTGATAACAGATACTGTTACGTATGAGTTATATTAAATTGAAATAGGTAATTCTATTATTTTCAGATATTGTATTGGAACTCGAGGTTCATACCACAAAATATTCGTTTTTATTTTGTGTTCATACTGTTTTGACCGCTGTTTGTTATTCTACGAATTAAAAAGTATATCTTTGCAGATTTATAAGTCAAAGTCAGGTTAGGACGAGCAATTATATACCTACTGCAAGTTCTGATAAAATTCGAAAAAATCGAATACTGCAAAAAGAAAAAGAGACAAGAGTACATACACTACTGTCAAATTGGACTCTGCAATGTGTGATCATTATTGTGTGGTAAAGACTTTGTTTGCAGCAATGCCTATCGCACAAACGAAGGTAATTGTAATATTCAAGGTAAAAGTAAAATGATATAAGGTAAATAATATAATGAAGGTAGGATGACTCCAATAACTTTTTACGTTTAATGACCTGGTTTTCGTTGTAATGTAGCTGTGGACTTCGGAGTGTTATTTCGTTGGCATTTGACGTCATCACATGAACGGTACGAACTATAGCACATGTTATGGTAAGGCAATAGTATTTTAATTATTTTATTAAGAATAACGACCACGGAGTACTTGCTGCTCTGATATTTTCTTTACTGTATGTAAAGTTGACATTAAAACTGTTTTGAACTTGACAATTCACTTTATTATTATTTTCACACATTTGTGTTGTAGACATCAGGTTTTTCGGTTTGAAATTAACTTTTACTTTTTTATTTTTATGCTTGTTACAGCTTATTTGTTTACAGTTCTAAATAAGAAAAGCACTCGTGCATGGTTTTGAGCAGGTCTCGAATAGTTTCTTATAAAATTCTGTCATAGTCAAATGAGCTGACTTAAAAGGCATTAATGATTTTCAAGAAATCCTGTCTGAGATAGTCAGACACATTATAACAAATTCGGTAAAGGAAGACATCGTGAAGAACTACACATCGGGGATCTTACAGAAAATATATTCTCAAGGGTATCTGGAGTCTACCCAGTGTACGTTTGGCGATGCAGAAGACTATGCCATAGATTTAAGCGAGCCAAACGAAAAGATCTGTAGATTTTACTCTCAAACCATGAACGAAACGCGGAGCTCTCTCGTTATTTCGTATATAATTATTGATTATACATATAATGTAATGTGTTTTCAGACTACGAGAACATGTGCTATGGAAAGGAAACTATTTGAACATGTCAGATGACTGTGAACACTGTGAAGCAATGACAGTATCGACAGTCAAAAATCTGGTAAAAACTTTGTGTTTCTCTTGAGTACCTGCGAACTTTGGAACGGTATGTGGATTGTAAGTTCTGTGTTATCGGGATTGTCTTGCATATCGATGATTGTCTGGCCAACAGTCACGTTTATGTTTGATAATAACCCGATTGCCATGTGATTTGGCAATTCTTTTCAGGAAATAATCAATTATGTACGTACGCTATGTGACTTAGCGAATTTATGATGTCATGGGACTTGACATCAGCCATGTGATTTGGCAATTCTTTTCAGATAATAATCAATTACGTACGTACGCTATGTGACTTAGCGAATTTATGATGTCATGAGACTTGACATCAGCCATGTGATTTGGCAATTCTTTTCAGATAATAATCAATTACGTACGTAAGCTATGTGACTTAGCGAATTTATGATGTCATGGGACTTGACATCAGCCATGTGATTTGGCAATTCTTTTCAGATAATAATCAATTACGTACGTAAGCTATGTGACTTAGCAAATTTATGATGTCATGGGACTTGACATCAGCCATGTGATTTGGCAATTCTTTTCAGATAATAATCAATTACGTACGTACGCTATGTGACTTAGCGAATTTATGATGTCATGAGACTTGACATCAGCCATGTGATTTGGCAATTCTTTTCAGATAATAATCAATTACGTACGTACGCTATGTGACTTAGCGAATTTATGATGTCATGAGACTTGACATCAGCCATGTGATTTGGCAATTCTTTTCAGATAATAATCAATTACGTACGTAAGCTATGTGACTTAGCGAATTTATGATGTCATGTGACTTGACATCAGCCATGTGATTTGGCAATTCTTTTCAGATAATAATCAATTACGTACGTAAGCTATGTGACTTAGCGAATTTATGATGTCATGTGACTTGACATCAGCCATGTGATTTGGCAATTCTTTTCAGATAATAATCAATTATGTACGTAAGCTATGTGACTTAGCGAATTTATGATGTCATGTGACTTGACATCAGCCATGTGATTTGGCAGTTCTTTTCATGTGACACGACCATTTATTTACACTATTAGACACCGGTTATGGGGTTAACCAATTAAAGTTACGTGTTTTGTGTACCATGAGATTTGGCTTCTGTGGTTAAAATTGAGACTATATTATCCGCGAATCTAAAGTAGTTTATCCACTTCTTTAATATTATTGAATTTGATTTTTTTAAACTTTTGTTCGCGAGCCGTAACGGCTGCTCGTCAGAATGGCCGTGTGGGAGAATGCTTCATTTCATATATATAAATATTCCGTTTTTAAAATCACATGATATTAATTTCGAACTACCGCTCCGTATTAACAATTGGCTACCTGTATCATGGTATAAAAAAGGGGCGCGCAACTGTCAACAGATCAGAAGTTGTCCAATAGTGGGCACGGCACGGTGGTGCTCTGAACTGTTTGGTATTTTGCTTGGGTGTTATTGTTACTGTGGTGGCATTAACGCTTATTCATTTAATTATTTTAACTATATTTTTATAAATATTGGTTAAATTACTTGAATCGAAATACCATTGTAGATCTACCTACCGGCGCGCCCACAAGCACGTGTTACTTACAGAAATTAGGCGAATTCAACGACACCTCATATGATAAATTCCCTCAAGCGGCGTGAGCTGCAGAGCATGCTATAAAGAATGAGCCATACCTACATACGCTTAAAAATATTACTCTCGGCAGCCAGGTAAAATGTGTAGTCACGGTACAGAATATTCAATCACAAATAGCTAAATAAAAATCGACACAATTTATAATCTCCGATTACTTTACCAACATACCGATCCTAAATTATTAAAAAAAAAGAAAATAAGTTCGCCGAGATTTACTTTAAAGAACGCAAAAATGGCTTTACATTTAAAATTCAATACAGTCGAAAATCCTAAGCAATGCAGCTCATTTAAGTTAGAAAAGAATAGGAAAGCCATTGCATCTGCACATTACAAAGCTATCTAGACGGAAATGTGATCGCTAAATTCCTTCAAGTCAGGTAGAAGTATCTCTGTACGTCGTAGAACTAAGAGAATAAAACCGGAACAGAAGCAAACAAAGACTTAAATTGTAAATATGCTCCGTCGATACAACGGTTTAATTATCAACTGTTGCCAAATTCAAAGAGACAGACTTTACCTGTAATTTCGTACCTACAGCGCAATTTACGGGTTGAATTTCTACAACGAGTTGTTTATTTACACGTGGAATTAGTGGAACGAATAAATAAAGTCAGAAATAATTTTCCCTTTGAAATACTACAATACAATACAAATGCTTTATTTCAAGTATACAAAATACATGTAAACAACCTTTTTTTTTTTGTTTTCGAGGGGGAAACCTCCAAAAGCTACCCGAGGACGTGGAATCACGCCGGGTTATGTGGGATTTTTACCGCACTAAAACCCTGGTGGCCGTCCTCAGCGCTTGGTGGAGAACTCCGGGATCTCCGATGGAACACGACAGGAGTCCTCCGAGCGCGATGCTCCGGTCAGGCTCTGCCCTGGGGGGAGCACTTTACGCACCTACCGCACACCTGGTGTTTACGACGGCATGCGACCACACATGCCGCCGTCCTTCCCGGGGTTGCGCCCACTCTTGCCACCGGCAACGCCGGAAACCCCCTTTTAGTCGCCTCTTACGACAGGCAGGGGAAACCGTAGCCCTATTCTAGTCCCGGAACTACAGGGACAACATGTAAACAACCTATACATATATTTTATTTATTTTTACATACCGATATATTTTTACATACCGATATCTAGGAGATACGTACCTAGGTCGTTACTAATTTGTTAAAACATTTTCTTAAAATATGTCGAATGCGTAATTATAACATACCAAAAATAAACAAAATAAGGTCACGGTATAAGTAAGAATTTAATATAATTAAATGACAATTAAAATATATTATATTTAGAACTTTTCTGCATCAAAAATATTCGCTTAGTAAAAAATCATGAAGTACGTTTGTATTTCTACGGGATAAGCCGTAGTTACGGTTACGGCATCTCTTACGATTTAAATCCACGGTAACAACTACGCGAATCCGCGGACGAGTACAAAGTGAAATGCATATTCCTGAGAAGTTAGATTCCATTCGGCTTACGTTATCTGGTCACGTATCGATTCTTCTCCGGCAGAGTGAGCTCGTGATTCCTTATAACTTTGGGCAAACCTCCCCTGGACCCGCCGGGATCGCAAAAATGCTTTGAGATTTTATGAAAATCCTGTATAACAATGTTGTTTCTCCTTTGCATATAAATATGAAAGGATAACAACTTATACGAGGTTTCATAAATATGATAAAAAACATACAATTTCACGGTGAATAAACTTTTACTTATCTTTACTTGGGTATGATTTATGATTGATGCAACGTTACTGTATCTAATTAAATGTTTAGAGGTGCACATGAGATGAAAGCCAGCACGGTGCCATGGTGCCAAATCTAAATCCTTATAATTCTAAGAGATAGGGTTTATCCACTCATTATTATGAAGCGCAATGTTCAGAATATCCTTTATTCATCTCCATTTAAATACACATTAGCTTTATAATAAATTGTATAATTTAACTAATTATTTTAATACAGTTTCCAATTTACACAAATTTATAACGAAGCTGTCATTTGCTTTAACAAATATATAACAAACAATATAATAACAAATATATGATTAAAGTGTTTAATTAACCTATCAAAAATACTCATTACTAGATTACGCAATTGTTGCATGCAAAATCTGTTGATTAAAAGCCACTATTCGTCGCAGAAGGCCGACGTTTCCTTAGCGTGTTTTAAACGCCTATTCCGTAAGACCTATTCCTTTACAGGGTACCTTGGTATTCTTGGCAAAGGGGACGCAAATTTTGATGAAATACTTTTGAGGACGTCGACTACAATGTGCACTATAAACGTGCCTGCGCAGAAGCAATTTCAAATCTAATAGAGCAATATTTGTCTCGCATCGGGATGTATAACCGAATAAAGACTAAATTTTAGAGTAGCTTTGAAACATTTCATTTGTGAGTAGACAATACTTCTCTGGCTGAAGCAGGTCTATCCACAGCAATTTATACCAGCGATTAACTACAAAAGTTATTTCAGTTGTCCTCTATATTTACAGGAGTAAAATTTTATCGGGCGGTCCAGCACGTAAATCGCGGCCACCATAAAATTAGGAGCTTATCCCGGATTTCCCGCAGCACTGAGCCTACGTCCTTTAGGACCAATTGTCTACTTACCTTCACTTTATGATATTCTAGTAACATAATTTACACACGAGTTACACAAAATAGCTAGGAAATCATCAACGTAATAGAGACACGCTAAAATGGCAATGCGATAATTAGGAAACCTAAACCTAAGTACGGATATAAAATTATTTAGGATTATCCGATACTTTCAGATATTTTTATTATAGATATGATATTTTTAAGGTATTATAAAAGTGAAAAAAATACCAATATGTAATGATGAGCATTTATTTGTAAAGTAACTGAGTAGGGGTGGCTTGGACGGGAAAAACTTTTTATACGTCGTTTATATTTTTTACATCAAATTCAGCTTCATTTTCGAATAAATTTTTATATCGGATATCCGATAGTTTTGGTAACGTATATTGAGCTCCATAACATCCCTCGTAATTATATTATCTCGCTACAAATGGGCACTCTAAAAATGTAGCAATTGAGTTATAATTAAATGGAAGCGTTATTAAAGGGAAATTAGCTGTTAATACAATAAGCGCAGCCGTGGGGCAGCCGGCGACACACGTAATTCGAGAAGGTAGTAGCGCACTTGAATTTATTTCGTATGGCATCGTAACCAGTACCCTTACCATGAGTTTTTTACGTTTTGACAAATATGACTGTTTTGATATTTGTTTAAGTATTGGTCCATACGAATTCCTAGTTCTGACACAATCCGCTAGGGGAGCTGATTGGAAATTGTATGGGTAAATACGTAAACAAATACCAAAACAGTCATATTTGTCAAAACGTAAAAACTCATGGTAAGGGTACAGTGAGATAAAAATTGTATTTCGGTTTGTTAGTACACTCGTAAAACTCGTACAAGAAAGTATAGTATTTTTATTTCATGCATTATAAGTATGGTAAGCTAATTTTATATTTTTTAAGATTGTTTCTTTTTTGTTTGATCGCACTAAACTATAAATAATAGTCGGATTTTAAAAAGTATATTTAAATCCGATAGGCTTTTAACTTATAAAAGCAATAATCAGAATCGGTGATCTAGCTTGACCTCTCTGTAGTATCTGTAGTCTCTGTAGTAATGAAAATAGTAATAGCGATTTCATTTTCAGTGGTCCAGTGAGGATGAAGATAAAGGCAAGTACTGTTTTTAGACGCGAATGAAGCCACACAACATAGCTAGTATATATATAACATGACGACTAGAGAGCTACGTGCCACTTTTAACTCACAGCTAGAAATGATACGCGCTGAAGCACTGCAGTTCCAGGCAATACGTTCTCGTTTATTGCAGCCTACCGCCTGGCGTCGATCGCCGGCGGCTAGAACACCTTGGAATTTAATAAATTTTGTTTCTACACCTCTACTTGCACTGGGTTTTTCATTTTATACGATAAAATTTGCGAGGATTTATTAAAAGGTTAGATTGAAACGTTTTAGTAACGGCTTAAAAAAATATTACATTAACAATCTTTATGTCCAATTAATTACATTTCCATCAAAATTAAAACGCTCAAAAGCGATGCTGGAATTCAAAAAGAATTCGTGAAGTTATAAAATAATATCTTTGATATTATTAATAAGAGCAAGCGTGGAAATATTACGTTAAAGTGGATATAGGTGCGAGAGCCGCGGCTCGCTGGCTCCTCCGTAAACTAATTAGTAGAGCTCTTTAGACCTCTTGATTGCTTTTACACGTACCTCGTTACATCTCTATATCACATTTTCTCTATTAACACACGGTGAAATTGCATTTGTAGCTAGTTTCACGCCTAAATAATTTGTTAAACCAATTTTTTATATGATGTAACAGTTATATCCTGTTATTATATGTTACATGTTTAAGATAGTAGAGTAGACTTAAAAAAAAAGAAAAAAGTATAGATCAAGGGGATTAATAGGACTATAAAGTAGACGTTGTCAATTTTATACAAAATCTTTTATACCACTTCATATTGACACCATCTTGGATTAATTAACAGTCACCATATATTTCAGACGACCTTTTGTCCGCGGCTTCGCTCGCGTTACGAAGTAATATTTTCATCCCCTATTTTATCCCCTTGGGGGTAGAATTTATCAAAATTCTTTCTTAGCGGATGCCTACGTCATAACATCTACCGGCATGCCAAATTTCAGCCCGATCCGTCCAGTGGTTTGGGCTGTGCGTTGATAGATCACTATGTCAGTCAGTCTCCTTTGAGTTATATATATTATCTGTGTCCCTTCTGTACATTCCCTAACACACACTTACACCCACCCACACACACACCACACACACACACGCACACTCTCGCACACACACATACACACGCACACTCTCGCACACACACATACACACGCACACTCTCGCACACACACATACACACGCACACTCTCGCACACACTCATACATACGCACACTCTCGCACACACACATATACACACGCACACTCTCGCACTCACACACACAGTGTAATGTAAATGTTTTCCTCACGCTAATATTTTAATTTAAAATATAAGATACCTTGGTTTGTACAGTTAACATTATGTTTAAAATGTATTCTGTAATCTAACCGCGGGAGGGCACTGGTGACCTGTAACTCAGGTTTCTACCTACTTCAGGCACCAGTCTCTCACAAAGTAAGGCTTGCAAATAATTTTATCTCATTTTTGTTAAATGTATATAAATTAAGTCCTTTTGTGAGAGAAAATAAATGAATTTTATTATTATTATTATTATTATATATATATTTAGATAAATAAATTTACAACCAACCGTGTACCGTGTACCGGTGTACCGTGAAAATAAATGAAAAAAATATACAATTTTAGATTATGGTCGAATTTCAACCATTGGGCAAACTCGTTAGCATTTATGGGTCAAATACGTTTACCGTACCGAGCAAACCCCGGGCACGCTTCCACATTCAATGAGCCGCGCACTTTATGTGTTGACTTTGATGGCCGATCAGATGTTCCCTCTGCACACTCCTCCACTCCACTTTTATTGTGATTTCAACCCGTAAAAAGGGTAGTGTTGTGATCCATCAATGTGAAAAGGGCTGTGGATTAATCCAAATAAATGTTTCAGAAATGCAAATTTCAAATTCAAAACAGTTGCCTTAAGATAGATAGATAGATAGATTATTTATTTCAAGAACTTAAGCAACAACAACAAATTATAACACACAATAAACAATGAAATCCTAAAATACACATATGGAAACACAAACTTAATTATGAACTTATTGACTAAATTTTCTTAAGTTCTATGCGAACGTTGCTCGGAAGGCTGTGCAATATACATCGTGCCAAGTGTTGTAATAATTTATTTCATGGATTTCAAGAATCAGTAACTTGGAAAAAGGTACATTGAAGGGGCATTTAAAACGTCTTCACATGTATCGTGTATGTAATGATATACATCTTATTTATAAAATTCTCGTCTCACAATGTTACTTACCGTACTCTTCCGAAATGGCTTTACCGATTTTCACCAAATTTTATATGCATATTCAGTAGGTCTGAGAATCGGCTTCTATCTATTTTTCATACCCCTAAGTGATAAGGGTTGTTCACCCTTAATATTTTTTTATTTATATGGCAACACAACGTTTGCCGGGTCAGCTAGTACTCAGATAAAATAGGAATAGTAGGTAATCCTGTTACTTAAGAACAATTATCTATTGCGTGCTTGCAATTATTTATGTGCCTGTTATAACACTTTCATTTAATTTAAAAAATATTTTAATTTTCTCTATATTTATAATTAAAATTTCTCTACAATACAATCTATTCAATACTAACATTCTAAGATGTTACCATGTTACTCCCACGTTTTTCGAGCGAACAAATTAAACTAGCCAAGAAACCATGTTTAAGAGAGAACTACAATTATTATTGAACAAGAGAAAGCAATAAAAATGGTTGTCGTAAGAAACAGGTTCGCACAAGCACAAAGGCTAAGATCTTGAGGGCAACAGCCCGAGAATGTTTATCTGCGAACGTCGGAATCAGCTGCGTTGGATTTCTATAAAGGAAAGATAATACTTTAAAATGAGAAAATTATACGTAGTTTCATACTTATACTGCGCTCGCGCTCATTAAGATCTCATAGTCGGCAGCGCTCTTGCCAACACACAGCACACTGGATCATGAAATAATAACACAATTAAGACTGTACCTTTTCTGAATATACCGCGAAAGTAGATGCAGAATGGGAAAGGGATGCATCTACTTATATTATTATCTGTCTCCATAGGTAAAACGGTGAAACGATTTGTAACAATTATGTTTACTTGATAGTTTTCCCTTCGGGTAGGTACTAGTATCTGTATCTGAGTGACCACTGCTACCCATCTACATCAGTAATTAACCTCAATTGGAGTTCTCCCGAAGATTAGACTTCATTCACATTGCAGACCCTCGGAACTAAGTGAGAACATCTCATATTAGCATCTCTCCATTAACTCAGAACACAGCAGCGCTACCACTGCTGTTATGAAACAGAAATAGGTGGGGTGGTAACACCTCCAAAAACGAACTACGAGGGGTCCTACCAGTATTAACCTCCCGCCAAATAGCTCGCACGCTCCGAATAATGGCAACGGCTGAAAATGTAAAATTACACGTTAAATTTTTGCCCAACCTCACCGCAGTCCGCTGTTTAATTTCACCTCAAATAAATAATTGGATAAGTTACACCGACGCTTAACCGAACCAAGATTAATGAGCGAAAATTGAAACGCAGAGCTCCAAAAAAGGCAGCAAAGCAAATGAATACCAAATTTATGATTTAATCCTTGGATTGGGTGTAAAGCCTGGGTAATTGATATTACATATCAAGAGGGAGAGAAAATATTTTAAAATATTATATGCGGTTTAATTTTGAACAGAGCGTCAGTAATGCAAAGTTAAATAATTTAATTAATTTAATATTGTTCTTTTCCAAATATCGTATCAGCCATTTTGATGATAACGAGATCAATATTAATCGAAAATAGATTGAATGCAAATTACTTAAGCTCTACGTACCCTCTACGTATTTATTTTAATCATTGAAGTGAAAAGAGATGAAACAAAAATTAATTTTAAAATTGAATTTAAATAAAAACGTCACTTTAGTTAAAATATTTAATCGTGTTCGATAGTGCTTCTGATATCATTCAAGAAAACAATTTTTCGTATCATATCGATACGAAAATCAAATATTGGATCACGTAATAATAAAGTAACCGTTATCAAAGTAAGACTGCAAACGATCATGTCTAATTCTACATCATACTAAGTAAAACGTATCGTATCATATCTTGTTACATTGATTCTAGTTCGTAGTGGGAAGGTTTCCACGGGATAAGTGGCTTTGTTAATCCGACTGAGTCTCACGTATTTGTCTAGGATGTTAGTTTAGGTTTCAGAAAATCCTATCTGAAGCCATCCAGTTTATTACGGGCTTTAGGGGTAAATTACCTGCTTGATATATGCTCTGTGTACTGTGGATAATCTTACACTACGGTTCATGTTTGTACCATGGTTATACGAGAAACTTTTTACCCGATTACAGAGGGTAATGTTTTTTCGTTTAGGGAGTTACTACCATCTCTTTATAACATTATTATTTTAATCATACGTTGATATTTCGTACCACGACCTCGTTTAAGCAAGATTGTTTTTATAATAATACAATAAGTAGTCTCGTTATGTTTTGCAGGAAATTTATTTTTTTAGGCAAAATATGACAATTTCAGTTGGTTGCAATAATAAGGGTTTAAGTTTGTTCAACTGTGTATGACGGAACACAATCAAGACCGTGGTACGAAAGAAATGACACTAGTTTCGATGTCTCGTTTCCTCTTGGATAAGAAGTAAACAAATTACTTTCTTTTACATTCTTTTATATTACTCGGCAGGAATAAAACAAAATTGTTTTAAGGAGGTCGTGGTACGAAAAAAAAATGTTGATGCAATATTGAAATAAAATTTTCCTGAACTATGATGGTTTTAAAGATGGTGGTAGGCCCCCAGTAGCATAAACAGGTTGACGGATTTTAGTATATGAAGTGTTGTTGGATTCGTCTAAATTGTAGGCGTAATATAAACTTTATTTTTAAGCATACGGATTTTTCTTTTCATAGATACTCTCTGCTTAAAATTACAGCAATGTATATGTATAACGATTGCTGTTATATGAGTGTGTAGCCAAAAGATTTTTAATCCCGTCGTCAATGTAACAACGTCAAGCATTACGGACTACATAATTGACTACTTTTCTTAGGAATATTTAAGTGTGTTATTATTAGATATTCCGTTACAATAGATTTGCTTCTTCATTTACTAGAACTCTCAATCTATTTGAGTTTCTCCCAAGCTACAAATTCATCGAAGTAGCACTTTAGTCTTCAAGGAAAACAAACAGAACCCGTGTCTAAGCGATATAAGATGAACGAAAATAGTAAATAAAATACATTTTTTATTAAAGGATCAAGTCTTATCTGCACTTAATTGTTTATAAGCAAACTTAAATTGCTGTTAACACGGCGTTTATAACCTCTTTTTTTTTGTTTACGAGGGGGAAACCTTCAAAAGGTACCCAGTGTCGTAGGAGCGACACGGGGTTATGTGGGATTCTTACCGCACTAAAACACCCCCGGTGGCCCTTCATAGCTTTCTTTTTCATTCCTCAGTGTAAACCTACCGTAAAAATCTTCTAGTTTTTCAGTTACGTAAGGTAAAGAGAGCAATAAACCGTTAGTGAGCTACACGATGCCTAATTAACGTTAAAGAATTTAACTTATAACACTCGCCAGCGCTTCATCTAATTAATTGAAGGGGTAAGTCGCCAAGAAAGACTCGTAAGGCTCCAGGGATAAAAAATACCCATAAAACGCGTTTATGTTCTCACATCTATTAGATAACGCTCTGAAATGAATCCTAGCCCAAAAATAATAAGAAATGAGGTCTTTTTAGAATTCAAATCTATCATAATTCATACATAATTGTATCAATAGGATATCTTCCCAGCAACAAGGTAAAAAACAAAATAAGTTTGGTCCGACCTAAACTTTATTCGTCCGAGTGTTGTTAATATTCTTATAGAAAATAAACGCGTTTAAAACTATCCGCATATTTTTATTAAGTATACAAACTAATATCGATTTTCCAAGAAATAATGGGGAAGTATGCGCAACGAAATTGATTGTTTATTGCTTTCATACCCAGATGGAAAGTATTCATACTAATATTTGGCAGGAAGTAATTGAACAAGAGTAAAAGGGATAAAAACGAAATCTATTCGCGCCGTACGCTTCAATCGTTACGTCGATCGAGATTCCAAACGTTTACTTTAATAAAAGGGATTCTGAATTATTAACAAAAACCCATAAGCGGACATAACTGATTCTCTATTTGGTTATAAAGATGATATATTGCATATGGATAATATGCCACATGGGCTCGAGCGAGCTGCAGTATGTTCCAACTCTTTAATCCCGGAGTTACGAGAACGTTCCGATTGCACTTTTGTTTCGCCAATAAACGACTGCCTAGTCACACTGTAAGCTGTTTGGAGCACAAGGATAAATGTATGGTGCGGATCGAGGAAGTTTAGAAAATGTGCTGCCCCAGTTTTAGGAAGACCCTAGGCTGTCTGTAGCAATCAACGCAATAACTCGTATTTCAAAAACTGGATGAACGTAAACAAAGTTAGGATGTCTTATTAACGTAACCGTTTAAGATTATCGACCCTTGTGTAATTTTGAAGGTGGTAGAACCCTTTGTGGTTCGACTACGGCGGCACCACCGCCACACCTATTTCTACCTAATAACGGCAGTGTTAGGCGCTGCTGTGTTCCGTTTTGAAGGGTGTGATAAGGGAGACAGACTTCCGAGGCGTTCCAGCTTAGTCCTTAGGGGTGGCGGCGCATCTGTGGCCGACCTCAGGTAGGAATATCTAATCCTATCTGGGTTAATTACAGATGTCCATAGGCGGCAGTAGCCACTTACCATCAGATGGACTACATGCTCGCCTGCTACTCCTATATTATAAAAAAAAAAATCTTACAACACATTTACCAACGTATTACAAAGTTTGTTTAAATGAAAATGGACAAAACTATTATTTTAACAATGTATTCGGTTCGTTACTCCGTTGAATTATTTGAAAAACAATTTTATTTCAAAATATACAGCCGTGTAGCGTGGTTAACCATCCCTCATTATACATTTGCTCTGTTCAATGGACAATTATGCATATGTGTAATGTTCATTAAAACTTTATGTTGGTTCGTATTTTTCAAGTACCAGTATTAATGTTATTCACGATAATGGGTGAATATTATTATACGTTCAATTGAGTTACATTATTTATGCTCTGTTCTGGTTTGACGGTTTCATCAAAGCTGATTTTTAGGCTTTTTTCTGTTAGTATTTCTTTATCTATAACTTTTGCCTACTCCGTCAGTCGCTCAGAACAAATCTGTTATAAGTAAAGATTTTATATGATACTTTGTGGTTCGACTCCGAAGGCGGTGGTGCCTTCGCCACACCTATTTCAGACGCGCTTAACATCATTGTTATCCGCTGTTGTATTTGTCTTTGAAGAGTGTGGTAATATAAACATATTTATCCGAGGCGTTCAAACTTAGTCCTCATGTGCAGCACCGCATCTGTCACCTCAAATACTAATCTAATCTTATCTGGGGTTGATTACAAATGTCCATGGGTGGCAGTAGCCACTTACCATCAGGTGGACTGCATGCTCGTTTGTTAGTTCAATATTATAAAAAGGAAGTGAATTGAAGGTGATTGAAGGTCACGCCACACCTATTTCTGCCTAATAACAGCAGTGTTAGGCGCTGCTGTGTTCCGTTTTGAATGGTGTGGTAAGGGAGACATACTTCTCGGAGGCGTTCCAGCTTATTCCTCAGGGGTAGCGGCGCATCTGTGGTAGGCCTCAGGTAGGCATAATTGAGCCTATCTGGCGTTGATTGCAGATGTCCATGGACGGCAGTAGCCACTTAGGTGGACTGCACGCTCGTCTGCTACTCCTATATTATAACAAAAAAAATTAACGATGTACATCTTGTATCTCAAACTATTTGTATTCAATGTCAAGTGGGCCTTGGCTTTGAGAGACATTTGCCAAAAGCGGGGCCACCTATATAGGCCAAAAGGCCAAACGATCTATTTAGCGACTTTGTTTGAATAACTTCGCTTTAAGGTCAAGAACTGTTGATACAAAGTCTGGCGTCTTGGGAATATCATATTGTTGTACAAATTGTACTAAATTATCAAGACAATATGACAAGGAGATGAAGGCACTCACACTCAAAACTGCCTATTTCAAATTGGCCTTTAAGGCCAGAACATTATTTTCGATAAAATGACATAAAATAAAAACACCTCAGCGTAAATTAAATCGTATGTGTCGCTTTCGAACATGCTTTCTACACTTACACACATTAGGATTCCGTGTGTCGCGGGTGCCATGGACACATACATATTACTCACACCTAGAAGAGAAATCTAAACACACCACCAAATATCGGTCTATCCGGGGATACAACCCGGAACCCTCTGGCATGTCAGACCGGTGACTTCTACGTGCCACGGGAATAGTTCATAAAAAAAATAAAGATTTAATTTCTATTGCATCCAGTCTCGCTCGCTCTACCATTACGAATGATCTACTACTACTAAAACTTCATATATTAACATTTGTCAAGTTTTAATCAATCTTAAAGAAATAGATATTTATACTCAATTATATACTTTAAAACGTAAACCTCCGGCCATCACAGATAATTAATAAATACGAGTAAGATCGTAAATCCAAATTTGAGATAACTACGTAGCTTAGATCAAAATTGGTACAGATTTGGTTGCTGCGAATTTCTCTTATAAGAGCTACAATATGCCAATTCCATTTACCGAGAGATTAGATTAGATTGATGCGATAGTAGATAAGGTTCTTCGATACTTACAATGATTAGGGTCAGCCATTACTGCCTAATATATACGTTTTATTTAGAGAGCGAATCTATTACGTGTAGTTTCATTATCCTCAAACCGTGATCCGTGGTCTAAGATAAGCTAATATAACAAAATAACAAATATAAACTAAAACATCTAAAGTATCTTTATTTAAATATCATAAATACCTTCTATCCTCTCAGGACTACGAAATGCCGCGTGTAATGGCTTCCGTGAAATTCTGTAATGCTGAACAGAACACAGTAGCGTTACACTGCCGTTATAACTCAGAAATAAATGAGATACGTCCGAAATCGAACCCCAAATCTACTAGCGCCCTTAAACAATGTTCACTTTAAAAAACAACGGGTTGCACTGTTGAAATCTTTCGAAACCTAACTTGAATAATAAAATATAATAAATAAAAAATGAAACCAGTTTGCTTTGCCGTCTTACCAATTTTCGAAGAGGACACATGATCCTGAGGCAACTTTAACATATTTTATCCGTCACAAATAGTGCACAACGCCGCTAAACAAGTTTTCACTTCAAAAATATATAGCCCTTGTCCTGTTTAAAGAAATCGAAAAACCACAATACAATTCTCCTACATGTTATACATGAAGGAATTTGTGTTGTAGTTTTATCCTCATATTCAAAATTCAGGATTTCAAAATTCAGAATTTAAAGCAGCTGACTCCGACGGCCAGATAAACATTCTCCGGTTGTTGCGTTCAACATTTCCCGGCGTTATACAATTTATTCTGCTTATTTGTACATATTTCAGTTTGTTATCCTCATCATTATGACCAAAACCTTATTTTGCTTTAAATAAATCTTTCCCGTCTGTTGAGTTCGACTCTTCGACAATCCGTTAAGGTCCCACTGCTGGGCACGAGTCTCCTCTCAGAATAAGACGGGCTTAGACCATGGCCATGGGCATGCTGGCTAAATGCGTATTGGTAGACTTCACACCTGTGAGAACATTTTTTTATCGACCTCTTAGGCGCAAAGTTTTCCTCGTTAGCAAATCTTAGTTCATTTAGATTCTGTCTATAATATCGGTAAATGTCGGTGTTATTTATTTTATAACTTCTTGAGCCTTAATTACTAAGATTTCTATTTGAGAGTCTATCACGTACGTCATAATGGACTAAGTTGAAACATCTAATATATTTTTTGCTCTACATAGAAATACCCTCTCAAAAATAAAAAGAAGATGGAAAGCTTTATAACTTCATGGAATATAAAGACCTCTAAGTCGAAACATGGACTACTAAATCTTATGTTAAATTGATCATTAACTCAAATAACCACATTAAACTACTATGGGCATAACTTCCTGAATCTAGTCCCAGCAAAAGTACTTTTCATAATGTAAAGACATCTTTACCTCTAGAGGTCTTACGGCCATTATTTCGGTAATCTTTGAAAGGAGAATACTCGCATACTTATAAAGGAGTTATCGGATTTACTCAATCAGAACTGTGTAGATACTACAAGCTCTTTACGGAGAAGCTGACTTTAGCATTGTATTAAACTTTCAGTTTGTTTGAATTATACTAAAGTTTTTCAGCTTTGTTCTAATATTCTCTTCTTGGTAACGAAAGTTTTGTTTCTGTTGCCTTAGTATAATAGAATGTAAGAAGCTTAATCTTCAATTTTATGGAACAAATAACTAAGTATGTAATTCATCTGGAACTGACATTTAATGTTAAAGGTACGAGTTGAATATTAATTTTAGCTACGTATGGGTTCATTTAAGCAGGTTTCATTATTTAAGCTTATATTAGGTCGAAGGTGGTAGAACTCTGTGTAGTTTGAATTCGGCGGCACCACCACACCTACGAGTATTTCTGCCTAACAATAGCTGTATTAAGCGCTGCTGTGTTCTGGTTGTAAGGGTGTGGTAAGTGTGGTAAGGAGACATACTTTTCCGAGGCATTCCAGCTAGACGTAATAGATAGCATCTGTAGCCGACCTCAGGTAAAAAGGTCAGGTAACAATGTTTGTATCAAAAAATAAATCATTTCAAATATTATCTTCAGAGTCAGATAAAATATTTTTTCCCAAAACATAATGCCTGTTCAGTTGATATTTGATAATATTTTACAGAAGCACGCGTGGAGCGAGTTGCTCTTGATTAAAAGCATGGAAATAGAGAATAGCTCGCGTCTGAAATTTCAAAACTTCACACTGAAGCAGAATTTCGGAAAACTATAAATGCGCTAGCTTTTACACGCTTTTTATAATTCTGACTTTTAAATGTTTCAAATATAGACGGAATTCTTTATTATATAATTTATAGATTAATTATTAACATGCCTGAACTTCATTAAGCTTTGAGATTGGATAATAAGCTATGAAATTATATTTTGTCGAAAAAGACAGATCTTTGCCCGGGGCAACAATTATGTTAAATGGCCTTGGGCTGTCATCGGCTTTATTTTACTATTTTACATCATTATGATCAGAAGTTTAAGGCAATATGAGCTCACTCCTACAATATCTAAAATTTTATTTCTAGGTCTTCTCCTGGAGTCTTAAGAAGCCACTAAAAGGGCGCTTGCGGGGTTGTGGGCACTTTTCCACTGCTAAGCACGAGCTTCTGATAATGGTCGGGTTATAGGTAATAATTCATCACACTGGCAACGTAGGTACTTATTCATAGACCTAAAAACCCTTTGGGAATTATTTTTTTATAAAAACATCCTCTCAAGCGTTTAGATTTATTTATGATGTTTTTCTTCACGGGAAAGTAAGAGACACATTCTAATAGGCATATTCATTTGAAAAGACGTACATACCCGGGACTTGAACCACGGTCTCCCGAACCAATTGAGAGGCTGAGTTTCAAACCAATCACTGCATTTCATTAAGCTTAAAGTTTTAAAACTATAAACACAGGCAAAGGCACGTATGAGAATATTATAACTAAGTGTATTTATTAAACCGAATAATAAATGGTTGTTTATAACTAAACACGTTTTATAAAACAAATCGTTTATATGTATCATCTTGTTTAATTTTCAGGCTGTGGAACATTTGATTAAAGGTACCTCGATTAAGATTCACGAAGGCATAGCGACCTTGACAGTATCTGTAGGTAAGGTTTATCAGGGTATGAAATAGGTGAATTAATTTACGTAAATTAATTCAGTAATTAGTGAATTAAATAACACTGTGTACTGTTTATTTAAATGTGTTATTATAAAGTGGCACAATTGCAACATTTCAGTCTTTAAATTATCTTTTATGTTATTTACTATAGCTTTAGTGAAAGAGTAAAAGGATTAATTAAATATTGTTCGAACATTAAATGTTCTTTTTTTTTTGTAATGGTTCAATATGCATTTTAAAAATTAGTTTTCTTCACAGACATTAGTGTCATGTTTTAATCACAATAGTGGTTTATGAAATCATAATATTACTAGCTGACCCGGCAAACGTTGTGTTGCCATATAAATAAAAGAATGTTAAGAGTGAACAACCCTTATCACTTAGGGGTATGAAAAATAGCTAGTAGTCAATTCTCAGACCTACTGAATATGCATATAAAATTTGGTGAAAATCGGTAAAGCCGTTTCAGAGGAGTACGGTAACTAACATTGTGACACGAGAATTTTATATATAAGATAACTATCAAAGTATTCTTTTTTTCAGGTCACAAACAGCTACTTACTTCAATTTCCGCAGAACTCAACAGTATCAAGTACGAAGTTAGTACGTTAATAAATTAGTTCTACCTCACAACGTAACTTTACGTTCGTACAGAATAGTTCGATATGCAAACCTGGAAAATAAAGCTTCGAACTCAATGGTATTTAATCTGCAGTAACTTTACATCGTAGAAACGTTATGGTGTAGACTATATATCTACATCAACAGACGAGCATGCAGTCCACCTGATGGTAAGTGGCTGCTGCCGCCCAGGGACATCTGTAATCGACAACAGATAAGATTAGATTCCCACCTGAGGTCGGCCACAGTAGCGCCTGTACGTCGGTACCCTGGACTGCCTCGGAAAAATATATCTCCCTTACCGCCCTTCAAATCAGAACCCAGCAGCGCTGAACACTGCTGTTATTAGGCAGAAACGTAGCGGTGGCGCCACCTGTATTTCGAATGGAATCACATAGAATTCTACCACCTTTAACTTGTATTATGCAGAATTAGAATTTAGAATTAGAATTTATAGAACGTAGAGTTCTAATTTAAAGTTCAAAGTCACGTAGCACGTTCAATCTTATTAATGTGAGAGTGTGATACAGAATATATGACGAGATCCGACGTATCCAAAGCAATCAAGGGGACTAAAGAGCCCCAGTAATTAGTTCAGGGGGCGCGAGACGTCTCGCACCTCATATCACCCTTTTAAAATTCTTTCATACCCGCTACATTTATTCTTCGTTTTAATTTCGGTTAAATCTAGAGTAGATAAATTTATAAGATGTCCCTGTAGTTCCGGGACCAGAATAGGGCTACGGTATCCCCTGCCTGTCGTAAGAGGCGACTAAAAAGGGCTTTCGGGGTTAGGGGCGGCAAGAGTGGGAGCTCGAACCGCCCGGCTAGCGACCCCGGGAAGGACGACGGTATGTGTGGTCGCATTCCGTCGTATACACCAGACGGTGTGGTGACAAAGTCACCTGGGCGGAGCCCGACGGGGCAGTGCGCTGAGAGGACTCCGGTCGCGTTCCTTTGGAGATCCCGGAGTCCTCTACGCAGCGCCGAGGACGGCCACCGGGGGGGTTTTAGTGCGGTAAAAGTCCCACATAACCCCGTGTCGCTCCCACGGCACCGGGTACCTTTTGAAGGTTTCCCCCTCGAAAAGAAAAAAAAAAAAAGATAAATTTATAAGTAGCGCATTTATAAGCAACACATAAATATACATACAGGCTTAGTTTTGGTACGAAAAGCGCTACTACTGTGCGCAAATAAACTATCGACTGTAGGATAATAAATTATGAATAATTTTCATGGTCTGGATAGTACATAATGATTAATATATATACACATATGACGTGTTAGCGTTTTAACTAATTATTTAAATAATACATTTGTGCCCATCTGTAGATGACAATCCTTTTTGTTTCGAGTCGGACAAGTGCCTGTTTGGTAATTTATATGTAGTGGAAATATAATTTGTCTACGATTGCAATTGATAATGCACATAGACCTACAAGTTGCACTATCTGCTTATTCCACAACATTTAAATTTATTTATTGGAAAATAAAAGTATTGAGGGAAATAAATTTTCTCATACGAGAAAATCATAAATACAGAATAAGTAACAATTTGTAAATTCTATCGTTTGCCTAAACAAAAAAAATACATTAATTTTCGCTTGTATTTTCTAAGTCTTCAACACTTAAAAGTGATATAGTCATCTCGAGTCACATGAAGCGAGATAAAAGTAAAATACTAGCAAGCTTTATGAACGGAAGCCCTAACGAAGAAATACAAGCTTTTACCTCGCTTGTTACGCCAAACGAAATGAACGCACGCACGCGTCCCCAGGCAATTACGTGTGTCGCCCCCACCCGTACGCTTATTGTATTAACAGCTAATTTGCCTCTGATAATGCTTTCATCTAATAATTTAATTGACTCCGCTTTATGTGACTATGCATTGAACGTTTTGCCGTTTGGTGGCTTCATTCTCCTATTGGTAATTTTGTCTTATTTGTGCTATTATAAGCTTATTGATTATTGTATTGGTTATTTTACTCAGTTGTATGGTATTTTTAAAGCTATACGTATTAGATTGATGTTTGTAAACGAGCATGCAGTACACCTGATGGTAAGTGTTCATCACCATCCTTGAACATCTGTAACGAATACCACACAGAACGTGGGTTGCAGAGCCATTCCTGAAGACTAAGTTGGTCGCTTAATATGTGAGCCATTCGGCACCTACACTGTTCCACCAAAACACAATTATGTGGTATCTTTGGTATCTTCCCGGTCAGACCATACTGTCTCTACCACCGTTTATCCATAGCTTTTGTACCAAGAAAACTTGTTTATAGCATTTCAGTTAGAACCAGCTTCCATCAGATAATAGGTACAGTCAGCACAGGCATAATTTAGTCATATTTTCCTGTTTCATAAAGCATGGTGCAGAAACGAGCGGTGACTCCACGTCCGCTCGGCGAGGACAAACAATATGAATGGTCGAACTTTCTCTGTGGCAGGATGTATAAACCAACTGGTACCGCGGAAAGAATGGAATGAACAATACCAACTGAATTTCGATAACTGTTAACTTTGTTTTTACAAACTTTTATTATGAATCTACTAATGTGTGCTATAAATCAAGTTCGTGCTTACCATTGAATTTAATTTTATATATGCTCTGATTTTGATTTATTTTTAACATGTTTATTTATAGCTTTTAACTGTGTAAAAGGCTTATTTAAAATATCTTATTCCATATTCCGTATCGTTATTATAATATCTAATATGTATATCTACTACTACTTCTACTATTTTAACTACAAATACTCTAGGTACATGAAAACTACTAAGTTATAGTCGATTTTCGCAATAATAGTTAAAGATCCTTCATTAATTCTACGAAGCGTTGTGCTTCAGAAAGTCGTCGTTGAGAATATTGAAGATGGGCAATTATATTGCCTTGCCAATTCGCATAATTATTACATCTCGTAAATGTAAGACTAATAAGAAAAATGTAAACTTCAAGAATTAGATGCAAATATTGCATAAACCTACGAAATCACTTACAAATACAAATAAAATATTTATTTTTAAACCATCTTATATCAGACCCGAATAACACCTGGATTGATAAATGAGTAATACTCAATTCGAGAGTAACGGAAAGAGGCAAAATGGCTCATACCACTTCCTGTGAAACAGAGCTCCGTACCAAGCCCGTAACGCAAAATTTGTTTATGTAACAACGCAAAGAAGTTGTTTAGTAAAAATACGTTTGCACATTGGCGTTAAGTGCACTTCACGTGTATAAAATTCGATTTGCAGTAACTTTCAGCGACGCAACGCACGCCGGATTAGTTCCGCAAAGTTTCTGAACATTTCAGTCAACGTTATTCCTTTCATGTTTTTTCTTACTTGTTTTGCGTTCGTGAAGCACTCGTATAGACGGAAATAAAATTGAGTAATGACGCAAAAAGGAAATGTGAACGGCATGCAGGTTTTTGATAGTTTCATTTAAGGTTTCTATCCTTTTTTTTAAGTTGCAACAACCTTTACCTACTATACTAACGGTATTAGTGATCTCGGCTAATCACGCTGTCGATTATTATGTGTAGTTTTTGCGTGTTAATTATTTATTCACGGGTTATTTAATGGGAAGAACATTGCAATGAAACCTACTAGTTCGCGAAGTGTACATATTCTGTATGGTACATAGGTGTAATAATTTACACTTTACGCGCAGTTAGCGAGGAATCCGAGGTTCAAATCCCAGACTTTCACCAGACAAGGTAAAGAAAAACACAAAAATAACACCTGAAAACAAAACAAAACACACATAAGAGTATTTTTTTAATTAAAGGAGTGGGAATTCTACCAACCCGAACTTGACCAGCGCGGTAGACTTTAGCCAAAACCCATCTCACTGTGAAACCCGTGCCCCTAGCAAAATGTTATTTTGAAAATCAAAGTCACCACATTTAATTTAGTTATATAGACAGATGGTTTACAATGTTAAGCAAGTACTTAACCCTCTTGTAAGATAATATCAAGGGCTCTTCCTGTTGAAACTTATTTCGTGTCCCCTGAATATTTTAATGGCCTTATCTTCCCGTCGTTTTCTTACTACCTTTGCGAAGATACGCGCCCTTTGAATAATGTAGTATCTGATCATAATAGAGAAAAGAATTATAGCAGGTGCTCCCGTCGAAAGCTTCCAAGAATTAGGTTATGTAATTGGATTTCATACCTCTTTTAACATGTTTCTGATGTATTGTTTCAGTCAAAGTATGTTTTTGTCACAATTAGGATTATTTTGTTTTCTTTCGTGTCTTTGAAGTTACTTTTTTTAGCAATGTAGCGCTATTGTAGTCTGCCATGCTTTCCTTTTCGCCTTTTCAGCCCTGAAAAAATTAGAAGCATTGAATATAAAAATGTATGTATGACTGTAGTCACTTTTGAAACAAAATAAAGCTTAATGGTATCCGCATGCGGAGTCGGGAAAAAACGTTCTGTGACGCTATGTCACTCTATCGTTGGGCCAACAACACAATCAACACATCTATGATGGACTTCAAACAGTCATCACGTAATATAAGGCAGGCTGCGTGATAGTTTGACCTTATTGCATAAAAAATATTTGAGAACTAATATTTAAATGCCCTATATGCCTAAGTGTATACATCGTGCTGTAAGCTTATAATTTTTAAGTAAGATAATAAATTGTATCCCCAATAAAAACAATTAGTAATAAAGATTTATTTACAAAATAGATAACTGAAAAAGAACCCTTTACGTCGTTATGAAGCTCTAGTGATAATTCTGAAAGCAACAAATCCAATCCAAATGTAATGGTCTTCGTTATAAAAGCTATTTCATAAAAGAAATACTTTATCGGCTACGTAAAAGGAAATCCTAAGAAACAAGCGCAATATTACGTTTCAAGAAACATTTAATTCGAAATGTACTTTCCGAATAAACATAAAACTTCCATGTTTCTCTTGGAGAGTGGAAAATATTGAGGGGAATGTTTTAATTAAACTTGTGTGATGTTGCGCATAGATAAAGAATTGCCGGTGGGGAATTGAAACTTCGACCATTGCACAGAACTCCGCCAGCTAGAGATTTATTTAACCAAGTTATTATGGCTACTACAGCATTAATAGTTACTAGTTAAACTTGGAGTATTTGTAGATTAAGATGTAGTTATAATGCAGTAGCCTTCCGGTGGGGCTACACTTGCTAATCATCATCAACCCATTACTGTCCCACTGCTGGGCACGGGTCTCCTCTCAGAGTGATCAGAAGGATCAGGCCATAGTCCACCGCGCTGGCCAAGTGCGTATTGGTAGACTTTACATACCTTCAAGATTTCTTTTTTTTTTATAAATCTCTCAGGTATGCAGGTTTCCTCACGATGTTTTCCTTCACCGTTTAGCAAGTGATAATTATTTTCTAATACGCACATAACTTTGAAAAATCAGAGGTGCGTGCCTGGGATTTGAACCTCGGACCCCTCGATCGAGAGGCTGAGTTTCTTAACCACTAGGCTATCATTGCCTTTACATACTTTATACACTCGCTAATAACAGACACAAACGTATAAAATAGATTTTTTAAATGAGGACCCAAGCAGTGCAACAGTCGTGACATCGGATAACTTGCAAAGGTTCAGCATTCAATCCCTTGCCAGGCAAAAATTTTTTGGAAGTTATAAAATAAGCAAAACAGAACAAAGCACCACTTAGTACTGTTTTACAAGCCAGAAATAGGCGTGGCGTTGATGCTTCCGGAGTTAAACTACGAAGACTTCTATCACTCTTTAAATTTATGAATTTAGATTTATACATCTTTCCATTGTTAAAAAATAAACTACCATTAGACTAGCTTAGTAAAACTTTTAGCTATTTAATCCAATTTCTCGTGAAAGTTGATAGTTCTACTAACTTGTAAGCTGTTAGCTGCAACTTCAATACGGTGACAAATAACAGAAAAGTCGCCGTCCAGCGACCGTTGGCTAGTGCTACGTGCTCAGGTTATACAAATGTTATATTTAACTTTATAGAAGTGATAGTCCCTGGCTGATCTTATCCGCATTCAAAGCCAGCTTGATTTTTCGGAGTACTTTATAGAAAAAAAAACGTTCACAAGCTATAAGTAATACGAGTAAATAGGTCTAAGAGTTTCTCATATGATTCTTAAGAATGCATGAAATTAGCCCATCTAAGTCTAAATAGGTCGTGGCCTAACCCATGTCATTGCGTTATATTTTAAAACCATATATTTTAATTTCACTCCCACAATTAAAACAAATCCAATTACACCTCATATTATATTAAATCCATTTAGGGTATACAACGTTCTACCATATATGTGTGCTACTATTTAAAAATATTGATGATTATACTATATAATTAACAACTGGCTGACGAACTTAACGTAACATTGCACTGTATTTTATTTATTAAATCGTACCACACTGTCACACGATCGTGTAGCCACACGTAGCAGACTTGAGCAGCCTAATTACTTTGATACTTGTGACTTGTAACATGTGTACAAGGTAGAGCGAAGTAACGTATCGCAAGCGAAGCACGGTGGCTTACATTACGAACTTATCTAATTACCGTGAACAGGTTCCCGGCTCGAGTGGCGATCCTCGGGCGAGTTCACAACTCGAGCCGCGGTGTACGAGTGTTATTGCGTTCGCGCCCAACACTTTTGTTATTGCTTCGTGACTGCCCATTGTTATATGAGAACCAATATGTGGATTAAGAGTGTCCTATTAAGTTTGCCAAGTCGAACATCGGAAACAATGGAATTATGAGAAAGTTATTCTTAGTATAAATTGCACGATTTACGGTTACGATAAACTCGTATTTTATACAAGTACGTTATTTTAATCGAATGGTCAATCTCGTACTTATTTCACAATAAAACACTAACCTATATTTCAGATATGAAAAACTTAACGAAGTAGAGGCTAAGTGGCTACGTCGTCACGAAATTTTAAGACTTATCTAAATATTTTTATTATATATCGAAATTATTTATATATCAAAAATAGTTCAATAGAATCATTAGACGAATGAATCACTTCTAGACCAATACTGTTTAAATCGTTTTAGAAATACATCCAATTAAAATATATAGCGACTCCAAATAAGTTGGAAACAATTAAGCAGCTACATTTAGCAGTTAATATGTTACGCGTCAAACTATAGCAAAATTGAGCAGACGGGGGACCGCAGAACTCAAAACTAAGTTGCAAACATTTGAGTGTTATGAGAAACTTCGTGTATAAAATATTGTTACTAAATAAACAGATATTAATTAGTATGTTTTTAAATTGACGCTCGCTAAATATATATAGTGAGTAGTAGTAATAGTAGTAGTAGAGTAAGTCTACTTTCCACTTAGTAGTAAGTGGTAACTGTCGCCCATTGACATGACTAAACAACTCCATAATTATATAACAGGGGAAATTTGAAATCAACATAAAGTCGTTACCGCTCCAGAGGATTACGCGGGTCTCCCAATACTCAATGTAGTCAATGTAAAATAATTACAAACTGACAAATTAATGATCACAGCGTTCATAAAATAAAATATAATATATCTGCTAGCTTTATCGCATCAAGTGCTATCAAAAATGTCTGATAAATGAGATGTGAGGCAACATATCGCATCACATGTGCTCGATGCATATGTTCCGCATTCACACTGCACCGATTTATACATAAATCATATCGACTGAGTCAACACGGGCATATCGAAAAATATGCTCTTTGGCGACAGTGTCGGGTCATAGTAGCTATCTACCAATTTATCTAACAGACTTATTTAATCCAATGTCCGTTTAGACCGAAGCATTAAAAACTTATAACTCCTCTATTCATTTATTCCACTTTATAAAAGAATTGTCTACCCAACTTCGACCAATGCCTACTGAATTCAATGGTTTCCTGATGTTTTCTTTAGGTCTCCACTTTTGCGTTGTTTATACTCCTTTTACCTAAATCTGTCCTACGAATAAACCCAATAATCCAAGGAACCGAGGAATCCGTTATTAGATTTAATATGAAACTCGTAGTAATCCTAAAATCTAAATACACAAAAAATTAAAACTTATTACAAAGTGAACGTTCATCGTTGTTTACCTACTACTTATTTTACAAATATAGTAAGCCGCAAAAACGCGAGGCGCAAGAAACTTAGATAAGCTGACGTAAGATATTCATAGATCATCCGCCGCCTCGACGCAGCCGCGCTAAACACACATTTAATGGTTCAAGGATTTGATGGTAAGTTTCCATCGAAGATAGGTAAATAAAGGTGAACTAAATATAATTATCATTTATATAATACCGAACAGACTTCTGGGTAAGATTTAGGATGTAAAGAATTTGGATTGGTTGGATTGGATCGGATCAATAGCCTTAAATAGATTAAGACCTTAAATTTAGACCTTTTAAGATACCAAATGGTGAAATCGCGTTCCTTTTATTCATATAAAACTGTGTAAGAAATATAATTGGTAACAAGGTTAAGATAACTGTGCACTCTTTTTCTTGCGCGATACGTTACAATTCCTTACCATTTTGCTTCTGTGATCATTTTCAGATTCTGAGATTCGATGATACGTAAAATAAACTAGCATGCGTGCCTGTTTGTTACATCTATCCAAAAATGAAACAATTTTCTGCATCAGTGACGACCAAATACTCAAAAACCGCCGCTCCTCGAAATTCAAATCACAGCGGAGGCTTGAAAAAATCAAAAACGTTCAAGTCTCACCCGCGCAACGGGACATGTTGTCGTGACAGAGAAAGCCCTCGATCAATCTGCCGCAAACCTATTTCCTAACACATTCCCGCCCTCATCCTTTCATATCACGCGAGCACGGCATTTCAGATATTGCCAAACGTATTACGAGTCCATATTCTCCATATTTTTTGCGGTGAAGTACCCGGTCCTTATACGCTGCCTTAAATAAAATATAAAAACTTTCTCTGCACCTATACACCGACTAAACGGCTCGATTCGATTAGTCTTGTTCGTTTAATTGTTTTGTTTTTCGGGTGCCATTTTAGATAAATTGTCATTTGAAAAACCTTTCACTGAATATCTTATTTTGTTTCATTTTTAGTGAATGAATTGCCTATGCTTTAATATTTTTTTTAACTTATTTATATTACCCAATCAGCTATCTTAATAATTTATCACGCTCAGTAAATAAAATGTGAACACACCCATAATATAAATTACAAATCGAATACCATATTCATAAATCGAAGCAATTTAAAAGCGAACAGTCGAAGCAATCCGTCATACAAGACTTATTGGAGTGTACTATCAGCGCACATCTGACGCATTTTGTTCCAGCCCGAGTATCCACCGAATTTAAGTATTGGAGCTCGGACCTCATAAAGCAAATGAGGATATACCGTACATCCGCACAAAACTTCACATACTCTACGTATGTAACGTCAAACACAAAAAACAGTAATATACATATGCATATTGGAATATTCAAATCATGTGTCTATATGTGTTTTCAAACTAACTATATTTCTAAACCTATACAGTAAAAAACAATTCTTCGAGGTTTTAAAAAAAAATATCCACTTGTCCGTCAATTAATTTTGAACAGACGGCATTTCCAAGTGATTTCTAGAGATGAATGAAAATATGCGACAAATTAAGAAGCTCTATAATCACATTCTCATTAACTATATTTCATCAATTTACAAGTAATTCGATTCGTAGCAACCGTCTACGGCGTAGCTATTATTTGTTAGTCACTATATCGTACAGCGTTACTTCTTTTTGTATATTATATTATTTTATTTGTTTAAATCAAAGTAAGTTAAGTCATAAAGAAATAAGTTTTACTTATCACAAAAACTAAACAAACACAAATAATAATGTTCAGCTGGTCGAATTAAAGCAATTACTTAAACTTGAATAAAAACTTAAATACAGATTGGCATTACAGTGAAATTTCAAATTAAATGTTGAAGATTAACTTTGAATTCTCCACGCCTTTTCTACGAAAATTGAAAATGATTTCTTCGTGGATATTTTAAATTTTAATCCCTTCCCTCGAGTACGTCGGAATGTTGATACAGAGAATTTTACGAGACGAATTTTAAGAATTTTTTAAATCATTTCGAGCTTCCGCGTTCCAAATTTAAAATATTTCGTCCAATCAAATTGTATTTGAAAAACATTGGAACGAACGCCTTTGTTCTCCGGTAATAAAATGTTGACCATAAAATCGGTTGTCGCTAATTCAATTATAATCTACCAATTTTATTGTTTACTGAATTTTAACCATTGCAGCAAAAATATTTAACTGTACTACTATTAATACACCTAATTCATACCTTTCTTATGTCATAAAATAATTTTAATAATACTCATTATAATTATTAATTTTTCTATAGTACTTATTGAACGTACTTAGTACTGAATAAACTATTTCTAGTTAGTTAAGGCAGTTTAACTAACGTAATTGATTAATGTATACTCCCAAAAATCACCCACACACACAATACTGCTGTCCACATGACACAAAATTGAGTGGTCACTATGCTGGTTTATTGTCTGGTATAGTCCGCGTAAAACTGCTAGTCCGCTCTGAATATAGAAATGAATCGCGTCGCCATAGCTAATTGTATGACTACACCTGCTCGCAACAACTTCAGAGCAGACTAGCAGTTTGGCGCGAACTATAACATGATTGCCAGCTTCGATTTCCATCTAGACACTTTAAATTTTTAGCTAATTAACAAACAACAGACACTAACAAAAAATCTTATAACTACAAGCTCACGTTCAGGCATTTGCGTACGTTCCTTTGTATTACTAATACGAGTACTAACAATGTAAATGTACAAAAATATTTGATTTAAGTCTATATTATTTTCTCCATAGTAAACTATATTCCCAAAAAAGTATTAATCTATCTCTGACAATAGTTTTATTCATTGTTTTAATACAATTGAACGTTTCAAACTAAAATCCGAAGTTAAATTTGTCTGTTTTGTGACTACGTGAATTTGTGACGGCGAATCACTGAAGCGGCATGTTGTCATTGTTGGAAAACTAAAGTATGAAAATAATCCAGTTTTATTTAACTTTTATATAGATATTATTAGTATTCGACGTTACAGCATAACGATACATAATATGATTCCAGTTATAAATACATTTAGACTTAAGCTGGAGACTTATACAGTTCGACGAAGTTTAATTCAACTACTACGTGAATGGTTTATGGTTCTATTCCCATTTCCATGTGACGCCAATAAGCTCATTTTTCAAATTTTATGTTTTACAAATACCAAAGACATAATTTTCACATGTCGTGTTCAGCACACATTTCATTGCCCCAAATCATTGCGAAAATTGTGATAATTATAAAACCAAATGTTATTGATTAACTTGCATACATATTAAATATTTAATTTAAGTATACTCAATTAATTAGGCGAATGAATGCGTAATGACAGAGTTCTAATGATATTCAGAAACGTTATATAAATAAATGTTTTACAACGTATACGTAAATAGATACAACAACTGGGATATTAAAGTTTTGCAGTAAGAAATACTGCAAAAGTAAACTTATTAAGTTTACTCGAGCAATATTTCTTACATTACGACGTAGTACTAAAAACTTCGGGCTTTTAAATGTCAAGTAGGGGCACAACTGTGTACTAAAATGTCCAGCCCCAAAACAAACACAATTACACCAAACGAGGCTAATCGAATCAAGCCTTCGAGGCGAACGGACGTAAAAAAGGTTTTTATACTTTATTTAAGGGTTTCATTGAATAAGGAAAACTTTACTGCAAAACAAAAAAATATTGGATATGTACGCATATACGGATTATATTATGCGATAACACGCTTAGAAATATTTGAAATACTTGGCAGCGAAGTAAAAGTTTTAGAGCAGAAATGTGGTTAGAAATACCTATTTACCACCTAGCACATTCCACACCCTCTGTGAGACTCGCTCTGGTCTTGACTAATTCTACGATCTTTCGAATCATATTATCTTTTATCTTATTTCTTGTGTTATTTTCTCGCGCCTTACGTTTTATATACACATGTATCCAAATGAACATCTCCGTTCTCACCTTGTTATAAGTTTTGAAGCTACAACTTTGTTATACATTGATATGTGATATAAGTTTTGTATTTATTGAAGTTACTTACATCCGTGATAAACAGGAAATCTTATAAATAACTCACGACGTTATGTCGTGAAATAAATAATATTGCGGTGTCATTATTGTTGTTATAAAATAAACAATAATTGTGTACAAATGTTAATGTCTATAACAACGATATTAAAGTTAGTTTTAGAGACGTAACTGAGAACATTTATAACATAAGAAGATTTGAAAAGGATTTAAACTCTGCAACATATGACACATTTTGTTTGATTCAGTAGTACCAAGGTAATAATTTATATCAATTTCACAACATACACAAAACACACACACTGTTTTTTGTAGATATGAATAAAAATATTACATTCATTTTAGGTTCGCTTCACAAAAATATAAAAATTCAATAACGTGTGGATACGCTCGAGTAAGGGTAGAGCGGAGTGATTCCTCGCCGGTACTCCGACGCTATCTCCATTGAGCATATTTTTCGATTTGTTCGAGTTGGCTCAGTCGATGTGATTTATGAATAAAATAGTGCAGCGTGTATACTGCGGGAAATATATAGCGCGTGCGACGCGATACGTTGCCTCACATCTCATTTATCAAACCCCTTTGATGGCTCCTGATGCGATAAAGCCGTGACAGATAAATTAATCTTTATATTCTGTCCGTTCCATCATTAATTCGACAATTTTAAATCATTTTGTAATCTCGACAAACACGCTCGTATTTTCAACGTGACCCCTGACAACTCAGTATCGAGATGGCAAAAGATAGCGGTGATGTGGCATAATATCACGGCGTATGAAATCAGGTCAAAGCTAGCTTTCAACAAATTGAAAGCAAACCCTGCTGTTTCCTCGCAATAGTATTTCCGTATTTTTGTGACACAAAATATTTTTTCAAGAAGAGCGGAGAACAGCGGCGACATTGTGTTTAAGGTACGTCCGTATTGTGGCGCGCAGACTGCGTGTTATTTCATACCGCGGGTTCATTTTGTCATTGTCTTCTGGAGTAATGAAAAATTTGGTTCCGTTCTACTAGTTTCATGATCTGCCAGCTGCTGTAATGAGTATTAACAGTAATTCAGGAAGTAATTATGTACCTACTTGTACGGAATATTTTGTAAGGCAACATTTACCCAATATAATAAGCTTATTACCTGCTGGACAATTCGAAAATTCTTATCAAAAATTTTAACCAAAATCCCCATTCCTTTGTTAGACGATATCTACATTTAATAACATACATGCCACGTTTCTTGCAACAAAATGTTTGCAATTTAGCTAACCCACTTTAAGATGTTACTATAGTTTGATATGTGTTGACGTAATTGGTAAAGGCCACTTATTGTATCCAAGTTATTTAAGGGTCTGTACATATTTTAATTGGATGAATCCATTCACTATTCAAACATAAGTATTGCAATCATTGTTTTTGTTCCCAAAATTGTCTCCACGGTTGTCTACTACATCTCATTAATTTTACTAAGCAGCTATATTAAAATTCGAATTTGAACTTTAGAAATTTCGTTCGTTTTTCTTCTTTTTCATTGGTCTTTCGTATAGAGGTTATTCAACTTCATCATCAACGCATTACTGTCCCACTGCTGGGCACGGGTCTCCTCTCATAATGAGAATGAGTTTAGGCCATAGTCACCGAATATTATTTAAACTAATAAGTATTTTCTAAGTGCATTATTTTATGAGAAAAAATAGAAAGAAAGAAGAAGAAAGAAAGTAGAAAGAAATAGTCTTAATAAAAGAGAGAGACTTAATAGGACACTCTTAATCCACATATTGGTTCTCATATAACAATGGGCAGTCACGAAGCAATAACAAAAGTGTTGGGCGCGAACACAATAACATTCGTGCACCGCGGCTCGAGTTGTGCACTCGCCCGAGGATCGCCACTCGAGCCGGGAACTTGTTCACGGTAATTAGATAAGTTCACAAAATATGTGAACCACTGTGCTTTATTTACGAAATTGATATCAGAACTATTTTTTTTTTATAATATAGGAGTAGCAGACGAGCATGCAGTCCACCCGATGGCAAGTGGCTACTGCCGCCCATGGACATCTGCAATCAACCCCAGATAGGACCAGAAATTCCTATCTCAGGTCGGCTACAGATGCGCCGCCACCCCTGAGGACTAAGCTGGAACGCCTCGGAAAAGTATGTCTCCCTTACCACACCCTTCAAAACGGAACACAGCAGCGCTTAACACTGCTGTTATTAGGCAGAAATAGGTGTGGCGGTGGTGCCGCCGGAGGCGAACCTCAAATGTTCTACTACCTTTATTTACTTATTACTATTATTAATTATTTATTACTTTTGTCCATGTTACAAGTCATGAAATGAGTGAATTTAGAAATTATTAAGATTGAAGTTCTTTAAATCTTTTGCACAGAATGAGTATTTAGTACATAGTTACACTATCGTATGCCACTGATACAATACAATGCTCATTGTTTGCCAGAAGTCTGCTTTGTTGTTGATTACAATAGAACTTTTAAAATCCAGAGTGCTTTATTTAAGCCTAAGTGTTCTGTAAATAACACAACGCACAAGAAGTTTTATCTTCAGGAGACACGTGTCATCTCAGAATCTTTATAAATTGAACGATAGAAAACGTAGTTAAATGTCCTTATTTATTATGTCCAGTACGCCACTTTGCGTTCCTTGTCTCTTCCATGCGTAAGTAAGGCTATTTTTAAAAACAAGGTTTTTAGTAACGTTATTATATTCTTTGTATTCTTTCAAGAAAACCCCTTTCAGTTGAAATAGGAAATAATTGGTCCGCCACAAAGAGCGACTAGAATAATGGATTTAGAATGACGTCACTAAACTAATCATGTGTTGTCATCCAAAGCAAATGTGTACGCAAATTACAGCTCAATCGGTTGGGATTAACTGGCTTAAAATACAGTTTGTTACATTTGAACCACATATATATATGAACTAACAGGGCAATAAGAAGCTTATAAATAAAAAGGACAACTTTTGGATACTTCAAATGATAAATACAAAGAAGAAAGTTTTATAACCTTAGAACATAATTCTCGGACAGTTAATACTCCCATAGTTAAATATTTTAGTTGTTAGCTTTTTTAACTTTTACCTTAGAGCTTACAACTTACGCGAACTTTCAACTGTTATAAAATAACTTCAATAAATAATTCTTAAATATAATTTACTACGTTTTGAGTATATATAATAATCTTCTTCTAAAAAAGAAAAAGAAAAAGTTAATCTTTAAGAGTGTCCTAATTGTTATTTCAAGATGTTTCAGATAAAGTTATGTCGCTTCTCACTGCATATGGAGTTATAAGTTGTTATTGGCTAATGATGCGCTGCGCTGGAGGCGTGCCAATGCCTGGGGCCTACTGCCAAGGAGCGGCTGATCGATGTCCACCAACTCACACTCTCACAAACACTTCGCCTTCTGTGCCAAAAGTGCAAGTACATCTAATTACCTTATGTACCAGGTGGTTCATTGTCAGGTATTTATTTTAAACTGCGCCAAAGTCGTAATATAAAAAATATATATTTAGGAGATTTTTCTTGTCACACGTGTAAATGTATTCACCGCATTAGTAAATTACACTTTGCAGTTTCCCGTAGTCCACATGTGGCTCACATGACAAAAGAAGTGTCTATAAAACTATAGTAGCACGCATGCTTTCTAAAACTGCATGCGAGTTCTAACCGGCGTGTCAGGAAAAAGGCCCTTAATAGTCGGTAAAATGCATTGACAAAAGCGGTCATCTATTCTAATGTGCAACCTGGAGTAACGTGCGCGCTCCATTCACGCACGCAGCCCTTATTGTTTGCGCCGTGAGATAAGGAAAATGATTTTTCCGCCCGAAGCAGTTTTCCACAATAATGAGTCACTTGACGTATTGTCCCGCGGGCGCCATCTCGTCCAAATTACGAAGCCATTGTTACTGAGATATTGTTCGTCGCCTCGTGAATATGTGCGAAAGGAAATGAAACGGCTCCCTCCCGCCCGGACCGTTTGTCGACTTCCACGAGCCGACATCTCGTCTGTATCTCATTTTGCGTGCGAGATGTCACTTTAGATAGTGTTCTGTGCATTTCGCATGGCTACACTGACGTGCTAACGATATGCATCATGAAAGAATTGTTTGAATAAATATTAGTTAAATTTTCTCTTAAAACAAAGCGCATGATTTAGTTTTATATGCATTTAAAACGAAATATTTTTTGAATACGTGTAAAATTGCATACAGAGAGAAACAAATGGAAGTCACTAACTAGCACTTGTTTGAGTAAATAGCAGAGAAAAATGCAAAGCAAATGAAAATTTCCAGCAGCATTTTATGTTTGGCTTCCTATGTTGCGCCATTCTGGTCGCGGGCTGCAAGCAGGGATTAACGCTGAGCAAATATTTATTGTTTACGATTTCTTTATTGCTCATAACCGCCCGAAAACATTTAAAAATATTTTGGATATCCATTTAGAATTACAGAATTACATTTACATTTTTCAGTTGTAAGATAACGTACACTTATGTTAGAATGTGCATTCACAACCTTAATAATATTGTACCTTATTACATCATATTAATATTTCGATTGTCATTTTTATTCATTTATACAAATATTTCTTTTATTACATTAGTATCAAATCGGACGATGATCTTTGAACTTGCACTGATCTTTGCACCACCGTTGCGCCGCCAACTTATTTCTATCTTGTACCAGCGCTGCTACATTATTATACAGAAGAAGTAGACATGCATGCAACACACCTGATATAAAGACAATTAGGTCATCCATGGGTCTTTTTATCTAATTTCAACAGAAATAACATTATAATTCAATATCATGGAAAAATATTACATAAAATAAACTCAGTTCAGTTACCTATATTAGTTGAAAGACTTGTTTACATTCAATCCCGGATATTTACACTTACTTTTATTTTAATAGCTCCGTCTTTTCTGTTAACTTTTTAAAGTTGGCCTCCGGATGACTCTTCGGAGCAGCTTGCATTAAAGTTCTGTAATCTAAAGGTACTGTAATAAACTTAACTCGTATTATTCGATACTGTACACTTCTTTCGTGTTTAACTTCCAGTTTCGAAGCACGTACTCTTAATGTAACTATTATGAGCGAAAGATATTGCGAAATAAGTGTTTCACAAAGTACCTACAAAGAGTTTGAAAGTAGGTATTTTATAAACTCAGTTGTGTTGAAAATATGTAGTGTCGGGTCTGCTTACGCACATTACAGAGGTTACACTTGATAGAAATACTTATTAATGAAATGATGCATGTATTTTTGTATATGAAAACGCTTAATCCAAAAATATAGATCCTTATTCTGTATCTACCTTATAGCTGTATTGTTAAGCACTGATGGGTTCTGGTTTGTACGGTGTGGTAAGAGAGATATAGATAGACATAGACAGATAACCTACTTCTCAGAGGCAGCTACACATCTATTGCCGACCTGTAATCGCAATTGGGTACATAATTTTATTTCTTGAGCTAAAAACATTTAGGACCGCGGCCTACGACACAAAGTGGCTCCCACGGCCCCAATTGCTTCTAAGATTGGTACGAAGAAAGAAGATGTGCGAAGTTTATAGATAGCGTTCTTTTTGCGATTATAAACAAGTAATGAGTGGCTTCTGCGCTATAGAGTTAATATGGTATTTGTTCTAAAATAATACTTCTAAAAATAAAGCACAGACTTTTATGTGGCACTGTTTGCAATTCATGTATAAGACCTATATTAAAATGTCACCTCATTAAGCCTTAACCTAGTTTACGAATGACAACTTGTAAATAACTCGTTAATCAAAGTCAAAATAAGATAAACGAATTGATGGCACTTGAAAGTATTGCTTAAGATCCCGTGTCTTAATTTAATATTTTGTTTATAAATACTAACAATGTGTCTTAGAAGCAAAATTGTCTTTTCTTAATACTCTCTATTCATAGCGTTCACAGATGCTGAAAACGTGTACTGCTTATACCGGCAGAATTGGACCGTAACGCCGAATCTCATGGGCGCACTTATTGAACTAATATCGAATATTGAAAGTTGTATTTTTATATTATAGAAGTAACTAAGACTCGTGACGATTACTCAAATAACTTGTCTCTTGAGTCATGACATACTCAAGAATGTGTAATGATGTATTTAGTGTTATTCAGGACCATTTGAGTGTCGTCTACAATCTACACTGTAAGTACGTTCAACATAAAAAGACAAATATTTATCAAAATACATAAAAGGATACTTAAGTATACATTTATCCGAAGTTTCGAGCGTCTCCCAATTTTGTGATGTTACGGATGTCCGCTTCAAAAAAGATTTGATAGTTATAAAATTCGAAAATTTCAATGAAAAGGAAGTTTTAAGTGATAGTGTATGAAACATGACGCGCGATCACATATTCGTAGTAGAGAACTTTCTGGCGTATCCAAAACTTCGTAGACGGGTGTATATAGTAGACTCTGAACTCATCCCGAAAATCTTGACAGATGTATTTTAGCAGATGCACTAATGTGTATAACACGTTATTAGTCTTATTTTATTCTTTGTATTTATATATGTTTGCAAGTCCCTAGTGCGTATATAATCCATTACCTGTGTTCATACCTAAATAAATCAACGCAGCGCAAGAAAAAATACTTAGTATTTAGAAGAAGAAGACATAATACAGAAAATGTAGGAAGATAAGTAAGTTCTTGGTATTTACTAGATCAGAATAATATTTTGTTATTTTCAACAAGTTTTATTTATCTTATTTGGTGGGACAAAGTCGCCGCGTTTGATTACTTTCCGCTTCCCGGGTCCAACTCGCAAGATGCAAGGCTTTGTCAACACCAGCCACTATAACAGAAATGAGTTTTAGGATCTCCTGGTGTTTTATTAAAACAGTTTCTAGTTTATTTATACTTTATATTTAATAAGTTGCATAAATGTTCTTCTTTATTCTTAAGTGTACAGAAGTCATCCAACAATACTTTTAATATTTTACAAAGGTGGCAGAACTATTCGTGGTTTAAGTTTGGAGATACCACCATCACGCCTTTTTTTGACTTATAATGAAAAGGTAGCGCTACTGTGTCCTAGTTTGAATGATGTGGTAAGAAAATATAGAATACTTAGCCTTCAGGGTTAACATTGCATTATTAGATTGGGTTGTGCCAACCTCAAGTACCTAGTACATTACATGGGAATGTTTCTAGGATTGACCAGTTGCGATTTGCCAACACGTGGACTGCGTGTATAACAAAAAAATATACAATATTTTAGCCGTGCCTTATCCTTTAAGAAATGATTTTTACTTATAACATTTTCCATATATACCTATAACAAAATAAATACGAGCCTATCATTTCGAATACATTTCGACAATGGCCGGAGGCAAAAGTGCCGTCCATTATTATTATCTGCAATAGGAAGTCTCAAAGCGACTTAAGGTTAAATAAAAAAGCATTGACAAGCGTAACATTTCTGAGCCATTTTCCTTCTAATTTTCTTTTTACGTAATTAAATTAATGGAATGACTACAAAGACCCGGCCGGTCGAAATGACAGAAAAAGGAAGGAACGAGTCGTTTATGGAAAGCAGCTGAACGCCCCACCATTTGATAGCCGCAAGATAGCCTACATCGTTAAAAGAGTTGAATTCAGTGGAACGGGCTAGGAATAGAGCCTGCCAACTCGCCAAGTGCGCTAAATGCAATTAGGGGGAATGAGAAAAATAAACCACCTCAGCCTTTGAAATGAATTATTTTCTATACAGTAATTTTGATAAATAAATGAAATGTTAAAACAAAATACACATTGGTGCAGAGTACATTTTTCGTAAATATTATTTGTACGTAAAACGTCTGTAGATGGGAAGAACCACATACCATAAGCAGACCTTTTTTTTTTCTCGAGGGGGAAACCTTCAAAAGGTACCCGATGACGTGGGAGCGACGCCGGGTTATGTGGGATTTTTACCGCACTAAAACCCCCCGGTGGCTGTCCTCAACGCTTGTTGGAGAACTCCGGGATCTCCGACGGAACACAACCGGAGCCCTCCAAGCGCGATGCCCCGATCGGGCTCTACCCTTGGGGAGCAGTTTTCGCTCCTCCCACACCATGTAGTGTTTACGACGGTATGCGACCACACATACCGCCGTCCTTCCCGGGGTCGCTTGCTGGACGGTTCGAGCTCCCACTCTTGCCGCCCGCAACCCCGGAAGCCCCCTTTTAGTCGCCTCCTACGACAGGCAGGGGATACCGTAGCCCTATTCTAGTCCCGGAACTACAGGGACAACCATAAGCTGACCTACTTACTCGTATGAGTCTTTAATATCACATAAACATTTTTATATAATGCAACAACAATAGTGTAGGTATGCAAGCTGTCTGATATTAGCGGTTTAATTAGTGTCTTGTCATCTTACCGCACCTTCAAGAACACAGTAGCTTTACACGAGATAAACCAGAACGGAAATGCTGTGAATCCAAAGCTGAATGTAATCCAAAAGTTAAATTTTATTTATTTAAACCTTCATGTAAACGCAATAAACATTAGGAAGAAAACACATTTACTTTTAAATTCATTTAAATATATATTTACTGAACATGACTGTCATTTAACGCCATGGAGCAAAATGCTAGTACAATGATATAAAAATAACTATTAACGCCTCGATAAATATAAAATAATCCACAATTCTGGACGGCTGGTGTAGGAACACCCGGCCCGAAGTCAGCGCAGCGCAAATCCGCTCACTGGCGCCGGGTGCAGTTCACACCAAGTTTCGAATATTCAACATTATAGGTTTACTCTGTAAAATTTAGTTTGGATATAGAATTCATAGATATAGAAGATATCTCTCAAATTCCGTAGTTTAATGCATTAAAGGGACCATCAAGTAATTGTAGAGTTAAAATTCGTTTGTTTGTAAAGTACGAGTTAGGTTCAATGATATTAAATATTTACGTTTAAAATATTACTACCAGATACCTTTGGTAGTAATATAGCCACAGACCTGTATTTCAATATAACTGTACCCAGTGCCAGTACCAGTACCAGTACCAAAACTTACAGCGTTCCTAAATAGAAAAAGGTATATTTTGTTTAGAACCCAAGAAAGTGGGTTAACGTTTCTACTCACAACATTATCATATGTTAGCCAAAATGCAAATGAAATTACGAGTAAAAACAAATACGTTTAGTTAATAAAATAAATTCTTCTGCGATAGGTACATGCCAGTATAGGCATAAGAATATAATTAAATAAACAATACGAATAGTAAAATATTCCCTATAAAGATTTGACTCAAGAAAATAAAGAAATCAGAGAGAACGTCATTAACGGGCTTTTATGTTTTAATTAATTATTGTAGAAAACAAAGGATTCTCATTCTCAATGTTTTTGCGGTTCAAGATTTCTTTCATTGGTAGTTGGCGTAAGTTTCTATAGAATAAAAGCCTTAAGTGCTAGTTTTGTTTGGGTCATACATTGAATAAAGCGTAGTACGCTTTTGTTCTCTATTCGAGAGATGAATCATTTGTTATAGTTATTAGTGAAGAAAGTTAAGCACTTATGAATATGTAGCGTAGTTTTATTTTGTTCATTAAATAATTTCATTGTTTTATTCCTTTGTATAAAAGTAATATCCAATTCATATAGAGAAATATGAAGATACTTGAAAACTTGATACGTAGCTGCAATGTTTTCGTAAGTGTATACATACGGATAAACTAAAGTGCACACAATTTACTATAGCATTGCTTTATAGGAGTAGTCGAGGATGCGTTCCACCTGACGGTAAGTGACTTCTGCCATTCATGGACATCTGTAATTTACCCCAGATAAGATTACATTCCTACCTGAGGTAAACCACAGATATGCCACTACCCCTGAGGACTAAGGTGGAATGCCTCGGAGAAGCATGTCTTTAATTAGTTAGCAATGGATTCGTGGTTCCGTTAAAATTGTTGCATCTACTTGAGAGGAAAGAGGACTACTTAATAAATTAACCTGCAGCGCAAGACTTCGGCACTTAAAGACTTCGGTTTTCCGAAATTAGGTTAAAGTATTATTTCTTAGTTCTTACCTAAGATAATTTTTGTTACGATTTTAAGTTGTTATTGTGTTTCATAGATTAGTAAAGATTACTCACTCCTAACAAGAAAATGTAACCAGTTTTGAGAATTGAAATAGTTGCGTAAAAAAGTTTTGCCACGTATCCGTGCTAAAATGTCCCTAAAATATTTGAAATAATTATTTATTTATTATGTAAATTACGCAGTATTAGATATTTATTCGTAAATTTTCTCTAAAAATGTTTTTATTTGTCAAGAATTCAAAAAAAGAACTTACTTCTCAGCCGTTTTTGTTCAATTTCAAGGCGGCGAAGTATCTTTACTAATCTATGTTGTGTTTTAAGGCTTTTTTTGACCAAGACTCTACGATCTATATAATACAATATCCTGTTCATTTAAAAAAGGGATTGCATTTACGAGTCACATTCTTCCTCCTCTTTCTTGTTACTTTCATAATTATAAATAAAAGCGGAAGTAATCAAAATATCAGCTACGTAGAGTACATAGTGTCCAATTTGGGTCTACGAGAAATTTAATTTTCGATATTACGGTTTTTTTGTGAATATCACCAATTATGAGAAACAGAAAGAGCTTTAACAAATTGTCAGTCACTTTATATGTTAAAACAAGGAAGTTTTTGTTTTTATTTTTGTTTTTTTTCATATGTATGTAGTTAATATGTGTTTATTACTTTTTCTTTTTCAATAACATGTCTCAAATTTGGCGATTGTTGTACACTCCAGTAAGCGGCATGCATACTGGCCTATATCTTGTGAATTTTATTTATATGAATGTTTGTATGTAATGCAGTTGTTGTGTCTAAAAAAATAAATATTTAAAAAGTGCAGTGTCAGAGGACGCCTTCTTCAATATACATATTATTATGTACGATTATTAAGCACTTTGAGTTACTTTTACTCTTACATTAGGTTACATTGTAATCAATATAAAGTACTTTATTACTTATTTAGTACTTTATATATACAAAAAGGAAAATTGGTCAGAAATTTTCAGAAAATATTCGTTACGTAACAACTATTCCACCTCGAGTCTGAAAGTACTTTACGAGTACGGAGGATTACTAAGAGCTCGTATCCGGAACCCTCTCGAATTTATACCTCATTAGGTCACCTCCCACGCCACCTGGTATGTTAACTGCTTTAACTTTAATTCAATTCAACAAGCATAAAATATACAGGACTCCGTTTACAGGTAAGGCATAAAGAAAGGTTTTTTTGTTCATTTAATCAAGGTAAAATATCATTTTATAAAACTTAGTTTATACAATATCCATAGTTTAAACATTTACTTATTATATTATTTCTACAATTGGGAGAACTACACCAGCAGGTTCATGGTGATACTTTCAGCATGAATAATAAGTAATTGTCTGACTATTCGGAAGTTTCTTCTTTCACTCTGCAACCAAGCAATGAACACGTCAGAGTTTGCCAAGACAGTGAATTGAACGTAAAATAAGTCATTCTTAAATATAATGTATGCTACGACGAGATTATATATGCTTACATACACTCTTGGAACAATTAGTAGCACGCACACCCACTCATTAGAGACTAACGTCACTTTAAATGGTACTCTAAGCTTTTGTACAATACCGCCAAAGCGCTTCAACAGCTGAGCTATATAGAAAAATTAAAACTACACTACCAAGCGTCTGAACATAAACCCCTAAATACAACAAACTTCGTAACGCTACTAAACTCTGCTCATGTGAATCGAAAACTGAAATATTATAAGTCCATCTACTCGTATAAACCTACTTCAATAAATTAGAACAGTGTAAAAAGTCAAAATTACGGAACATAATATCTCGAATCTTAAATAAGACAGCTAATGTTATTGACCACAACATACAAAGAGTAATCGAGAGTTTGACTTAATAACGTTGCATTTATTTATTTTATGTAAGTAAGTAGTATTTACCTATATGCAATGTTTATCCCCGAGTAACCATGGATACTAAAACAGAACTTTTATTTTATTCTCTGAAATTAATTACTCGAATAAACTAGTATTTAATGTTATTTAATTTTAATCGAGAATGTAGCCGCCCCTGCAGTAGATAAAGACGTAAAGTAAAATGCTTCACACGCGTTCACACAAAATGCTTCGAGCGATCTGTCAGTTTGTTGAAGCTGTCTAAGGGGCTTGGCGGGCGAGGTTTAAATGTTTTCTGTAAGCCGCGTATTTACCTTGTGGCTAGAGGTGTTCGCCGTTTAATTTATGAGGGAAGTTCTCGCATAAAAGGGCGGCTTGCGCCCGCATCGCGCATTCAAATTATAAGGCGCTCAAACTTTAGCTGCCTAGTGTTTTCACTCCCTCTTAGATTATTATTCTAAATATTAATACAATTATATACACGCCCCGTAACTCACTGGGCCAATTAAAGCTTGTTTGCTTCTCACTTATGTATCTAAAGAGCATTATTTCTGTTATAAGAAGGCACAAAAACAAAACCATTGATTTACGGCATTGTTCTAGCCAATGAAAGTGTACATTTCAGAATAACGCATATAATTGCATATATAATCTGCAAAATATTATCGAGGTTCCGTTTCTTTGTCAACATATTACCGATTATTGTCAGAGCAGTTTAATACGTATCCGTAGTCCATAATCTACGTTGGTCAAGTGTATATTGGTAGACTTCAAACACCCTTTAAATATTTTTTAAGAACTAAAATGTGTAGGTTTCCTGAGATTCATTTTAATATTCGTATAATTAGATTCTATGCAATAATACTAAAAACAATATTGCACATTGCACATTTAAGTCAATAAGCATGCTTATTTTGCGTCTTGTAGCAAGTTTAGAGTCTCTGTCTCTACATGACCATACATTTATAAACCTCTGAAGAGTCTAAAAGTTTATAAATGTATCGAAGTCTCTAAAGGTCCCTTGTCCCTTGAATAAAAGGGTCACTTGTTCACTAAAATTATGCATTTACAAACGAATAAGTAAAAGGTACGAGTACTGCAGCGAAGCTTTTGCAATGTTGACAGATGTGATACGACACACTTAACACAGGCAAAACAACCCAGATACTAAATAATTTGGATTTCAAACTATACTTTTCCCTCAACACATAGCACTTATACGAGTATACGGTAGTTAAATATAGATATCAGGTGTTTTTATCATTTGCTACCCAAATAGCAGTTCTATTTAACTCTTGCACCTGCTCCCCATTCGTATCTATTTAACGCATCCGATCGCACAAATGTAATGGCGCAGCTCACAACGCGGTATTAAGCTAAAAGGAACCATTACTTACGAACGTTGTACAGCTGTATTGTCTATTGTTACTTTTTTTTGTCTTTACTTGCATACAATTTTTTTCGCCGTTGCTCGGCCTTAATAGATGTTAAATTTTAGTTATGGTATTTTTATTCCAGTAATCTTATTTAAAATCATAGATTAGTAAAGATTACTCACTCCTAACTAGAAAATGTGCCCAGTTTTGAGAATTGAAATACTTGCGTAAAAAAGTTTTGCCACGTCTCCGTGCTAAAATATCCCTAAAATATTTGAAATAATTATTTATTTATTATGTAAATTCATGTAAATTACGCAGTATTAGTTATTTATTCGTAAATTTTCTCTAAAAATGTTTTTATTTGTCAAGAATTCAAAAAAAGAACTTACGATAATAAGCCATTTGTGGCTTCATTCAATTTCAAGGCGGCGAAGTATCTTTACTAATCTATGTTTAAAATATTAAAAAAAATAAAAAACATACTTCACTAGAAGTAACGCATCTGATTCTTACCACATTCTTCAAATCAAAACAGAGCAGTCATTAACACAGTTTTTAGCCAGAAATACGTGTGGTGTTGGTGACGCCGGAATCGAACCACGAAATGTTCTACCACCTTGAAAATAATCTTGCAAACTTAAGAATTACAATTAATTTAGCGAAACATTTCTTGTAACGGAATAATTCACGGAACACAAAACAAAACATCAGTTACAGATATCATTTCAAAACAAAAAACGAGAAATACGAAACAATCAAAAATGCATTAAGGTCGCAGTGGAGAGTGTAAATCAGGAAGCTTGTTGGAGCAGTACAGCGGGCGGAGCGAGCACTCGTAAATTTTCACGTTATTTACTTGAAAACCACGTAAATATTTTCAAGAAAGAGCCTATACAAATTTCACCAGCCCAAAAATTATACTTTAGATTTTTGTGAGGTATAAATAAAAACAGTTTAAAATTAAAACGATGCAACGCAAAGTATTTAAGTAAGTAAAGTAACATAAATTAAAACAATGTTATATAGGTGTTATACATTTTTGTGCCATACTATATATGGCATACATACATTTCGTACATACAATGAATAATCAACAGGCACAAGTCGTTTAAGCAGTAAGAAGCTGTTCAAACTTTTATTATTGCTTATGCTGCAATCGATAAATTTGTATGAAACTTTGCCATTGCTCACTGAATGGAAATAGCAAAGTCACAATCCTTATAAGTGTAAGCCTAAAAAATAGAGGGATCAGTCTTCAGTCGGTTGTTCGAAATGATGTCAGGGGTAAACAAATATTTGAAAATAAATAAGGCTTTGTTGTGTTCCCGGAGTTCACGACGCATCGCTGTTCTCCACAATATTCTTCGAGAAAATACGAAGAGACAGCGTCAAGAGCGCGTGATTTATACCAACCATTATTTTTGTCAAAACAGCTGAAGCACATGGTATTCCGATTCAGCGTACGGCTTATAAACTTTGTTCGGACCCTCTTGTGCATTATAGCCAGTGATTTTGTTGCTTGGTGATATATTACCTACTTCTATATTAATAGCAAAATGCTCTTGTAGTAACAAAGTTGCATCTAGCCATAGTAGGAAAATACAAGAACTTAAGTTTCCAAATTAAGAACTTTTTCATTATCTGCTTAAAAAACCTACTTATCAAAAAAAGTGTCTATCATTTATTTTTATTAAATAAAATTAGCATACGAACTAATATTAAAGGGCTCTAAACCCTTCTAATTGTTATCAGAAACCTGAATGGTGAATTAAACCAAGGGACAAGCATAATTTCTTAGCCGTCTTCTACAACTTCCGCGGGAAGAAAAAGTAATGCTGTTAAAAGACGACACCACCCGATGGTCTATTACATGATAAAATCACACGACAAAACGTCAAATATTTATTTGTTAGAAAAAAAATAAGAATAATTCTGTATATATAAATCAGTTCTGCATTACAAGTGCAGCGTACAAGCTTCCTTCCTGCCTCGGATACATGAAAGCGTTTATCTCGTAGTAAAGTGCCTACGTACCGGTACAAGAGACTACAATCTGATGGCATTATTTCTTAGTTCAGGTACTATTTAGCCCTCAGATTTTTATAAATTTTATATGAAATGTTTTTTGATTATTATTGGTAAAAATTGGTACAACCAGAGAGGTGCCACATGCATTTCTGGCGTCAGTAATACTTTTTTTGCGGTGGCAAGGTGTGGTGACCATGTTACTCCTCAGGAATGGCAATGTATCTATGGTTTTTCAGGTAGAACCTTGTTCTTTACGTCAGTGATTACTTACCATCAGGTGGACTGCATGCGCGTTTGCTACTTTAATCTAATAAAAATATATACTTATTTATACTAACAAAATTAATAAAGGTAATAAAAAAAATCATTATCAATATATATCATAATCAAAGTTATATAGTTAACTTTTAGTTGTAGATAAGTTTAATAATATATAAAACGAAATGCCTGTGATTAGTACGTATGATTAAGTAACTTAAACTTACTATAATATAATGCAAAGGTACCTTCGCATATTACCTGCAATAGATACCTTCGAATGAGTTCCTATATAGGAATCGTTTGCCCCACTTTTGAATCTCCTTGGCCCATTTATCGCTACTTTAGAATAAAGATTCACTTTCCATAAAATTAAAGATACGTTTTATTTTTATGAGAAGACCCAAAGTACGATATAAATTGGTAAATTATCATGTCTATTAGCCGGCAGTCTGCAATTTCACGGTAGAGCGCGTTCCCTCCAGCGGCGAGAGCTTACATAGAGAATTCCTGTAATAATACCACTGCAACCAATAGCATTATGTCCTTACTCTCCAATAATCGGGATAATGGCCCAATATACTAACATTCTATAGCTCGTAGCTACAAATACGCAAACCTAATTAGGGTGTTTCTTACACAGCAGATATAAAAAAACGAAGTGTGTACCAAAACAATAGATTCTCTGGAAAAATTACTACTTAACGGAAAATAATAAAGTGAAATACGATCCGCGTGGAGGAGCGATCACTATTATCGTTTGACACTAAGTGGGTACTGCCTACGATCCCCGGCCAGACAAATATCTAAATGATGAATGTACATTTTTGTTCTGAATCGAAAAGTTTGTGTACCTATTTATCATTTTATGTGTACGTAGAACCCACGAAATAGAAAAAGCCTAGTGCAGGACTAACACTCATATAGCTTTGGCGATATACGCAGGCGAAGTCGGCAAGGAGAACTGTTTACTAATTTTGCAAGTTTCCAAGTCTATTACACGGAAGCCTGCTATTTCACGGTTGAGCGAGCCTCTCCCAACGCCAAGCGCTTACTTATGACAATTGTTTTGATTATGACTAGAGATGGGCAGAGGGTTTAAACCCAATGGGTGGATACGGGTTTAAACCGGGTATTTTGGGTGAAATAGGGTTTAAACCCAAATAAACACCCAAACAGCGGGTGTAAACTATTGTCATTCATATTTTTATTTTCTTCGTGTAATATCATTTTTAAAATAATATTGTAAACAATTCACTAAATATGCGCTCTAAAAGCACATATTTCATTTAACTACGCTGTTATAGTCATGTTATAGTCCATTCGGATGTGTTACATTTGGGTTGCAATTTTCGAAGACCCAATTTTATTTTATAGATGTCAATGATTAGTGTAAAGGGCTTAGTGTACAGTTAAATCCTAATTTGTGGAGTCCCAACTGTTGTCCCTCGGCCGCCATCTTGAAAAAAGGGGCACTAAGCGTTTTTACGCTCTACCAGGCAAACTATTCGTCGCACAGAAATTTAGTAAGAATTATGGTTTCAAATTGATTTATCTATAATTTTAGTTCTATAACTTTTTGTCGTTAAACCAAAAATAACAAAGATAATAACAATAATAGATTAAACTTTGGGAAGACTTTTTTTAACTTTTTTCTACTTAATTTACAGAAAATGACATTGAAACATTTTGATAGAGGAGTTTTTATAGTCCGGTCAATTTAGACATAAAAATAGTAATCAAATAACATAAAGCTAAATTTCCGTAGAGACCTTGGGTTTACCATCACAAGTAGAGTTCTAAAAGTCCTCATCGATGTGTGTGTCGGCACTTATTCGGGGTCAAACGTCAAAATTTTCGGCTTTCTGGATTTTTCTCGAAAACGGTAAATTTTATCGAAAAGTACCTTGGACCAAAGTTGTAGCACTTAAAATTTTCTATAAAATAATGTTTATATTTTTTTTCTTAAAGCTATAATTATTAAGATATAACGTAAGAATTACATTTTACATTATATGCCCATACCCACACCACCTGTGCAATAGTATACGAGAGGTATATTTATTTGTTTTAGTTGTGCGATATTTGTTTCGTCAAACAAATAATAATTAAAAATGTAATAAAAATAGATGAACCCCTAAAAATGTTATATTTAAAAATGTAAAAACATTAGAAATACAGTAACAACCTATAGTATATCTATTAAATAAACATTTGAACTATTTTAAAAGCTTTGTGTAGATTTTATTAACTCATTTTATAAACACCCAGATAAATACCCAGTGGGAGGAAATAAACGGGTATTTATTGGGTTTAAACCCTGCACAGGGTTTAAACCGGGTTCTTTGCCCATCTCTAATTATGACACCTATTTGTGGTACTAATAACGTTCATACATTTGTTTTCAACCTATTACCATCTATTACTATTCCAGAGGAAGGTCACCCACGCAATGGACTGGCCTAATCAAACCAGCTGTGGGCGGCCCATTGCATGAGTGCACCAGAACAACAAGCTAGCCGCGAGAAATGGCGAGACATCGTCAGGCGAACTACTTCAGGCCCCCAAGAAAGACACGAAACATGATGACCAAGACCGCTTTGCCAAGAGTGCAACGACGAAGAAGATGAAAACTGTTTCACTGCTGGATAGGTCCCTCCTCCTGAACCTCGGATCCTCCGATTGATATACCGAGTTTCAATCCTTGCATCGAAGTCCATATTATAAAATTAAAAATCTATATGAGCAGCTTAATTTCAATTATTTAATTTTGCATTGTAATATGTAATAGATACCTATATTCAAAATCAACATGTGTAAAACTAATTTAATTGACATAGGTAGGTACTGTAGGTACGTTTATGTACGACTTCACATAGCAGTATAAGATATCTGCGCACTTTGTAGCTCAAAATTATCATGTATTTGTGCATAAAAACTAAAAAAGCGCTCATTTTGCATAAACTTAATAACAAGTTGATAGCGCTAAAACAAAATTTTGCCAAAGTTGTTAATGATCACGTCTGTTAACATAGTCTGCAATTTCATGGTCGAATAACTCTTCGAACTGAACGCTTACACAGGGAATTCCTCTGATAATAACATTCCCACAACCGATACTATTATTTCCTTACAGTACTCTAATCGGCCGTTATCCCAACTGTTCTGGACAAAGCCTCGTACGATTTAACTACATTACACATAATAGGGTAATTTGCCCGTGTCAATTCAGCTGAAAAAAATAAACGTTTTTAAATAGGTGCCACTACTGAAGACGGATTTCTTTTCAAAACTAAGACAATTGCTAAGTATGTTTTTTTTTATAATATTAAGTAGCAAGCTGTTCACCTGTTGGTAAGCGATGCAATGCAAGCAGCAATGCCAACCATGAACCTATCTGTAACCAAATCCTTAAAGACAGGAGTTCTATCTGTAGAGGCTTCTGATAGAAGGTAAGGTAACAGGTATCTGAGCACTAAGAATGTCGCCTTATATGTATGTTCGCCGATATCTACTTTCATCCTTCCACTGAATCGTCAGAATTGCGTTGCGCTAGAAATAGATGTGGCAAGTACACATATAATCTTTGAATTTCTCTAACCAACTTTTCTAGCACCTTGCGAACGAAGTTTATAGGAAAAACAGGAAACAATATCAACTTTTGTTCGAATTAACAAACAGAAATAGTTCGGAACAAAAGTGGGACAATAGTTCATAACGTAGTCGACAAGGCAACTTGCGGTCGGGTTTTGTTCTGTGGAATGGTTGATCTCGGTGGTCCGGAGTACATCCGCCTATTGTGAACGTCCTCGCTTTGTCTACGAAAAGTTCAGTTTTCCAGGGGCAGTCCAATTTTTTAACCAGCCCCTATTTGTCTCACGAAATAATAAACCCGAGAGCACAATAACTTGCGGAAACCTTAAAATCACAACGTATTTGAGCAACAATGTACGTTGCTTTTCTTTTATAGTAAAATAGTTTTATATATAATTCTTCTGCCAAAATCATTGCAACATTGAAATTAAAGATTTTGTAGGAGAACTTTAAGTGGAATCGTTGAATCATCTTACTTAGTGCCTCATAAATTATGAAGGCGGTAGAACCCTTTGTGGTTCGACTCCGGCGGCACCACCGCCACACCTATTTCTACCTAATAACAGCAGTGTTAGGCGCTGCTGTGTTCCTGGTTTGAAGGGTGTGGTAAGGGAGACAGACTTTTCCGAGGCGTTCCAGCTTAGCCCTTAGGGATAGCGGCGCATCTGTGGCCGACCTCAGGTAGGAATATCTAATCCTATCTGGGGTTAATTACAGATGTCCATGGGCGGCAGTAGCCACTTACCATCAGGTGGATTGCATGCTCGTCCGCTACTCCTATTTTATAAAAAAAAAGTAGTATATTAAACCACCCACTAGATAATAAATATAATTACAGTAGGCAGGACAAACTTTCAGCTCATTATTTTTAATGTAAGGAAAAATATAAACCCGACCAGTGAATGGTCAATATTCCAATTTAGAAATTTTGAACGTAAATCTAAGCGTGACGTGTTAATTAATATAATGGATTTTCCCCTCCCTCTTATATCGGGGGCCCTTATGGCAAACATGGAATAGAGAATAGGAAATATTAAGAGGAATTTAATCCATATTTGATCATATAAGTTACGATAAAAATAAATAATGCAACACTCAATCAAATCAAGAAGCAATTACCTATGTAAATCCATAAACACTTCAATAAAGTAATATTTCCTTACGTTGATTGACATGCTATATATATACTAATACGTTATTAAAACAAAGAAAAAAATCCATTTACAGCAACAATAATAATAGGTAGGGACCATTAAGTATTATGAACTTTCCATGATCGTCTTTATTCATGCCAATAAATAATATTTCAGTGCCCATTCACGTTCTTAATCTGCCTCTACAAAGGTGTCCAAGCGGATGTCTCGGCGAGAGAAATGGGCCTAACATCGCCGAGCGTAATTTCTGAGGAGGGTCATCAGGAAGATATAAAGCCATTTCTGTACCCTTGATGTCTTTTTGAGTGCGCACCCTCTCGAGTCTAATGCGGACATCTCTACTATTATGCTCTGATTCACGGAATCACGAAATTTAAGATATATTGATTAAAGATTTGCAAGTTTTGCGACGAATAATACTTTATGTCAGTTTTCCAAATGGAGAAATTGCGCCATCATTTAGTATTAATCTTATTATAGTGTAAGAGGTCTTTATTTTAATAAAAATCTAATATTAGATGATAATAATTAAATATTGATATCACAAGTGTGCAATGAGTACCACACACTGGTGTGTTGCGTGCCTCAACTTTTCAATAGGTAGGTACATCAGGTACCTAATGGTAGGCATTGGACTCTAATGGTGCCTTGTACATTAACCACATTAGTTTCGAATCTACTTTAATAAGCAAAAACTCGTTCAATTTTAATGTCAGAGCCTCCGATATTTCGAAAAAACTTTTTGCGAAGGAAAATAAGTAGGTATACAACAGGTAGGTAGGTGTAGGTATATAACACAGGAGTATAAAGAAGAAATACAATTTATTTGATAATGCATCAATAGGGAATATGCACATTTTTATTTTATTATTTTAAACCACTTATCACATCGTTTTAACATAGTAAAAAATATAAACAATTTTATTAGTGATTGAAATATTTTTTTAAAAATTATTTAAAGTATCAATAAAATTTGACACATTTGAACGCCGCCATTTTACGCGCTCTTTGAATGACGTCACGTAGCGTGATTTGTATTAATATTGATGATAACTGTATGCACATAAAGGTATTATTAAACATTTTCAGGTTTCATCGTTATTTACATCATGGGAAAGGCTAAATAACCCCTTTATAAATATTTCCTGGACTTATTGTGCAAAACCAGTACTATAAACTATAAATACATTATATAGTGTTTTTTCTTTTGCAAAAGATGAGAAAATACGAAAAATGTGATGCAAGATTATAGGAAACAGATATAGTATCTCCAAAATCGCATCAACATTTGTATTTACTGTAACAAACAATAATTTTAGGTAAATGATTTTAAAATATTGCATTGATCATCTACTTCGTTAGGTACTTATCGACTTCTACAACAAATACTATCATTTGAAACACACAAAATGCATTATAATCTATTATAATATTATAAAGATAGGTGATTGGTTGAAGGTGGTAGAACCCTCTGTGGTTCGACTGCGGAGGCACTACCGCCACACCTATTTCTACCTAATAACAGCAGTGTTAGGTGATACTGTGTTCCGGTTTGAAGGGTGTGGTAGGAGACAGACTTTTCCGAGGCGTTCCAGCTTAGTTCTCAGGGGTAGCGGCGCATCTGTGGCCGACCTTAGGTGGGAATATCTAATCCTATCTGGGGTTGATTACATATGTCCATGGGCGGACTATATGCTCGTCTGCTACTCCTATATTATAAAAAAAAAATATTAACATAATAAGTTATGATCAGTTAAATATTTCCAAATTGACCTAGATGCATAAAAACCAGTTTATTCATTTTGCTTATTTTAGGTAAATAGTCCGATTGTGCTTTGACAAAACTACTTTCAATCATTGTTCTTGATTATTCCTAATAATACTATGTAGAAAAATCGCACTAGGTAATAAATAACACTGTAGGAATATAGACAAAAACAATTTTTCTCTCAAACAGTTTGAATATCGACGCCGATAAACATCGTAACACGCTATGTGACGTTATTTTTCGATTCGACCAATGGGAATGCGTTTTGCAAATTTGAATTTCGCGCGCATAATATACGATTTTTGATTAAAGTTTTAAACAATTTAACACGAAATAAAGAAAGAATAATGGTTTAGATGTAATTTCAGGACCGTAATGTACCGAGGAAAAAAATAACAAGCAAATCTAAATCACATGCATATTCCCTATTGCCGGGCAAGGACCTCTGTATTCACCCCCTGTATTACTATTAAAAACTAACACGGCAACGCCTATTGCTGCTGTTATTAGGCAGAAATAGGTATCTATAGAGGTGGTGGCTACGGAGTCGAATCACGAAGAGCTCTACCACCAGGTTTTATGCACCAAGTGAACAAATTTAACAAGAAGTGGTACTAGTGGCAAATTAACTATTTATTGTACTGTCACAATTTAAAAAAATAATAATTTGAGATTAACACGTATCTACTCGTACGCATGTATACCTTCTTTAATAGGATTTATTTAAAAGTGAAATTGATTTAAGGGGAATGACATTGGTATTTCTGGGGATCATCAGGAAGATATAACGCCCTTTCTGTATCCCTTGATGTGTTTTTAAGTGCGGACCCATTTGACCCTAACGTTCGAATCGACGCTCAAACTCCGCACTATAATGGACTATTTAATGAGTTGCTTTATTTAATGTAAGTAGTAAGGATCATTTTTATCCTGTTTTAAAATTAATAAACTAGTTTTCAATATCATGTGATAGCTGGCTGCATTGGTGCTATAGAAGTAATTGATACTTTTCAGTCTGTTTTTTACCGTCCATACCTTTCTGTTTCTGTAAGGATAACTAACATACTATAATCCTTTCTTAGAAATATGACAATATAAATAATTATTATAAATATGTTGAATTAATTAAAATATGTCCCAACCAACATAAAGGATTATTATAATGCTGCAAAAAATAAATACGTAATTTATATACTCTGAAGAATCAATTATACTTGCTTACTTTTATAATAAATACAAAAATAAAAATGAACATAAAATTAACTTTCTTAATAGTTGTCTATGGCCTTGCCGGATGTGGTCGTGGTGCTAGTGTTGCTATTCCATAAATCTCCGCGTCGCTTCGCTTTTGAATTGACAGTTCGCGGCGTCTTAACAGCTGTTCGACCATTGCGTGAACCTCAAAGTGTGGATATAAAGCAATTGGTTCATCACACGTGTTTGTGCTTATTAGGATTGAAACAATAACGGCGACTAATATATAGACCATGGAAGACGAGACAGGCGTTAAAGGTATTTAGATAGACATTATACTATTTAAAATAATCGTAAGAGCACGATGCGCAACCGAAATTGCGTGTTATCAATGTTCATTTTAACGTGCTCCTGCTTTTCTTTTGCGTATAACTTGATATTTATGGTTTATATCCTTTTCCCGAAACATGTTTTTGATTATAAATGCCCTCTGCAGTTACGCAAAAGCACATCTCTAATTTAATTTAACAAATCCTGAGACACTTTAGAATCTTCTCTCGACCTTACTTTAAGCCGGTATTATTTGAAAACTACATAGGTTTCTCAAATATACATATGTAGACAATTACTCATATATTATGTAGAACTCGATTTAAGTATTGCACAATAGTTATCATGCAACAATGGAAAAGAGTGACCATGTGATACAAACGATGATTATAGTATGCTGCACAAGTTTTAAGGTTAAATAAAATATAGTATTTCAAAACGTTTGCGTATTTTATTATTTAGGTACAATGGAGATTAAAATGTGTATTGTTATAAAAATAATTATTTAAAAATAATATCCACATCAGAAGAGACTAGATCATAACTTCAATTTAATTTTACACCTTATACCATTTTGGTCTAGGTGAAGAGGTACTTTTTAATGTTAATACTTTATAGTATTTAGTAAAATATGCACCATTTATTGCACTGATTGGTTTACTCTACCTATTCATGATGATAACTTTTTGGCTATTATTTTTTGTTAATTTTATATTCTTCTAGGCAAATGTCACATCTTTATTTACGTATTCTACAATATTTATTTAAATTTATATTACAAAAGAAAGGAAAAAAATGTACATATTATTTTATTGCATGTTTCCACTATTTTGTTTCGTGGAGTCAATCAGTTTATGTAATAAAGTGTCCATAGATGTGTCTATTATATTTTAAAATGTGTTCTTTTTTTTTCATTACAGCGCCAGTAACTCGGCTTCGAAGGAGATTGTCTGTGGAGCAGTCTGATGATGCTAAGTCATCCTCAGCACCAAATACACCAACCAAGAAGAGAGGTGGCAGGCGGGCAGCTAAACCTGAGCTGGATCTCATTGATGAAAATGGTAATTATTATTTCATATCTCTCTCTCTCTCTCTCTTAATCAATACAATAAATTCAATAAAACTGTGATTGATATGATGTCAACTTTCCACTTCAAAACTAATATCATGACATGTTAAAACTACAATAATCTAATTTGCATACAGTAAACATACTCTGTAATTAATTAGTGTTTAATTTTGAAGATTTTTCTCTTTATATTTTGGTTCCTATTTATTTTCTTGGAAAAAAACTAATATTTCTGCAATATATTAGGGTTGAGCTTGCTGCTTGCTTCTTTTCTTGTAAGTTTTTATTAACATTCTTGCCAGCATCCAAAATCTGGATAAGAAAAGCAAAGATCCCTTTATATTAAGCTTGCTTTCAATTAAAATTTAAAGCTTTGAAGCCTTTTTAACTGAAATATTCTTCATGTCATCTAAAATGAACCTTAGATATGTTTAGTAGAAAATAAAAAACATTTTTGTATATTCTTCGTTCTATTTGACTATTTCAGCCCCTGAAATGAACACCTCAACTAGATCAAAGAAAACAATTGTGAAAGACATAGAATTAATTGAAGAGAAACCAGTGACACCTTCCCGACGTAGTGCCCGGATAAAGTCTAACACTAGTATTGTGTCGGAAACAACACAAGGAATTGATTCACCTAGGGCCAAAAGAGCTGCTCGTAGAACGTCTCAAGTCGGTATGTATTCATTGTGGATATGTTTACTCATCTGCTGTACTTGGTTTTGTGTTGTAAAGTAAATATTATAAACTCCTTATTATAGTACTTTTGTTTAGAAAATAGTTAAATCCTTTGTGGTTCTAGTCCACACTGCTATGCTTATTGTGTTCCAGTTTAAAAGGTGTTAAGAAATAGATGCAAACTTAGACCTCAGGAGCAAGTTAACAATGCATCTGTGGCTGATTTTAGGTTGCACTCTTATTCTATCTGGGGTTGATTTCAGATGTCCATGACAATAGTGACCACTTATTATCAGGTGGACTGTATGTTGTTTGCTACTTTTAAATCGTAAAATAATCGTCTGCATCAGATTCTGAAATATCATCCATCAGGAATGTGTTAGGGACACATCTGTCCGCATGTACATTAAAGTTATTTAAAGTCTTTGGTACAGAAAGATAATAGTTACAATATGGTCCTTAGAAATTTAAATTTTACAGATAATTAGTATTGCTACTTACTATATGTTAAATATAATATGTTAAGTTAATACAACTTTTTTTTTTTAGGGAGCGACAACGAGGCTCCTCTTACACCTGCAAGGCAGACCAGGCGTACGCGGAAGGATTCGGCATCAAATGCTGAAAAAGGTATAGGATATTATCAATACATTGCTTAATATCTACCTTTACCTACCTACCTTTCAAGGATGTAAAGGAATTAAATGAGCTTCTATGGTAGAATAAATAAATTTAAAAAGTAAGTTCTCAATTAAATATTTTAATTTTAAATTTCAGTTGAAACACAATCTTCGGAAATACCGATTGCGCCTATAGCGGAAGCCATTGTTGAAGAATCAGAACCGCCTTTAACGAAGTCTCAAAGAAAGAATGAAAAAGATAATGAAGAAAATCATTCCCCCAGTGGCCTTCGTAAAAGTCCAAGACTTAGTTTGAAGAAGAACAAAAGTATTAATGTAATAGATTCAGATAATACAGTAGATAATAAAGCAGATAATGAATCTGAAGACCTTAATAACTCAAATAAAGAAAATGAAACAACTCCAGAAAAACAATCTGACAAAAATACATCATCACTTGAAAATAGAAATGATTTATCTAAGGTAGACAAAAATAGACTTTCAGCGGCCAGTGCAGAGTTAATTAAACATTTAAATAATGAACCAGATAAAAACAAAAATGTTCTAAACAAAAGTTCCTCATTAGCTGTAGATACACAAGGCTTTAAAAGTAAAAGACATAGATCTAAATCATGGACAACTCTTGCAGACCCCGAATCAAATGATAATAAATGTTATAGCGATAGCGAAAGTGCAAAGAAAACAAGAAAATCCTTACTAAACAATTCCAACTGTATTGATATGCAAAATAATAATAAGTTGAATGTATCTGTTGATCAGAAACAAATAAAATTAAAGGAAGTTTCTGCAAAACTCACAAAGGATGTAGTTAATTCGCCAAATCGAAATGAAGAACAAAAATTGTTATCACCATCATCCGAAAAACCTGGTAATACTTCAACACTAGAAAGCCTATTCGAAAAGGATCCTACTCATACTGTACAACCTATGGTGTACATAGATGAATCTGACTCAAATTCAGAAAAGCAAAATGATCGAAAAATCACAAGGGATGAAGATCAATGTGTTCCTGTTGTTGTGTCCCATCTAATTGGGCATGAGGCACCACCACAAGAGGAAAGCAATGACAATAGTTTTAACTTGAATAAGGGTAATGAAAAAGATAGTTCATTAACTAAGATAGATAACAAAAACGACAGCTGTGAACCTATGGATGTTGATGAAACTATACCTGACAATATTATACCAAATACCTCACTTTCTAAAACACTCAATACATCTAAGAATGAAGTCAATGAAAGTAGTGATCAACATACTAAAGATAGTACTGCCGAAAGAAATAAAAGTAGAAAATCATCTTTAAACTTGTCCACATCGCAGAACCTTGAAAAAACAGCAAATGAAAACAAAAGCACATTAGTCCTGTCACAACTCAAAGATATTTCAAACGAAAACAATGAATCGCAGTCTCCACAAATTCCTACTCATAAAATATTGTCGAAATCTGATCATGCATTAGATGTGACACAAGATGATGAAGCCGGGAAAAAAAATCGTTCACTTAACTATTTGACCAGCACTCCTCTTCAGCAAAAAAGCTTAGTAAAACTAGCTCTGCAAGGAAATACTTCAGGCATAACTTGTAATAATACCAGTAAAATAGACAAAACGTCCAAAAACATGGAAGAAGACGTATCAAGTACCTCAAAGTTGTCTAACAAATCTGAAAACTCTTCAGAAGAGTCAATGTCAGGTGAAGAATCAGAAGAAGAGCAAGATGAAAGTAATTTTGTGGATGATGAAGCGGAAGACGCGGGCGACGACTATGAATCAGGTGACAGTAAAGATGAAGATGAAGAGCAGTATGAACGAGAGAATGAAATCATACAGAAGGGTGAAACACTTACTTCTGAAGATGAATTATCCAATGATTCAGACTATGAAAAAGATTCATTTATTGTCAGTTCCGATGAAGAAGATAATGATTTATTAGATGGATCTGGCGATGATCTGTCTATGAGTGATAATGAACTTAAAATGACTGCAAAGTCGAAGCAGAAATACAATGAACGTAAGATGAAAGAACAGAAAAAGGCGTCGAGAGAAATGTTTGAGGCGAGGCATAAGCTGAATGTATCAAACAAAAGTAATAAATCAGAATCGTCTAAAGTAAAGAGAGGTCGAGCAGTGATAGATTCCTCAGAATCAGAAGAGGAAGACATCGAAGTAAAAGTAAAGAAAAATAACAGAATGAGATTAGATTCTAGTCATGAAACTAGTGTTAATAAATCATTGGAACATAATGTTAGCACAAAAAAAGATAAAAGCTTATCAAAATCAGTTAATAATGAAAGTCTGAATAACGAGGTAGAAATGACAATTTGTGATGAAAACGCTAATGATGATATTGATCCTTTGGCAGTGGAAATTAAACAAGAGCCAAAAACGCCACAAAAGAAAAACGCAAATACTTCAGTTAAATTTGTTGATCCGGAGAACATGGAAGAAAACGAAGTTGATAAAAATAAATCACAGACAAATAAGACATTGGTTGATGATCCGCTAGAAGAATCAGACGAAGCTAGTTCAGATAGTAGCGACAATGTACATATTCAAAATTATGACTCTATTCTAAACGAATTAAATAAGAATAATAGGACGAAGAAAAATAAGGATGGCGACATTTCACTCAATTTAGATAGAAAAACCAAACCAAAGAAAACTGTGCCTATTGTTGATCAACTTAACCTTACGCAGATCAAACCGAAAAAGATGAAGAAAAAGCGATCTGAAGATGAAGTTGATTCTAGTAATAAATCTTGTGATGAGAAATCCATTTCAAAGAAGGAACATACTAATGATGATAGTGATGATTCGATTGATTTACACCTTCTGTTTTCCGAAGAAAGTAACAGCAGTGATGCTATGCAAAGTAAAGATAACATTGAACTGAAAAGTAATGAAGAAGAATCTTTTATTCCATTGAAAGAAAGCCAGGGCAAAACCAATATGCTGGAAACTTCCGGTGAGATCCATTTACAATTAATGAAATAATAATACTTTGTACCTTAATGTACCATAAATATATAATGTTATAACATGTGTATACCAATATCGTATATGTAAAGTATGAAACTTGAAACCAACACGAAATTAAATTATAGTTCAAATATGTATTTAATACACTAATAAACTATATTTATCTTTTACAGTCACCAATGAGAGTGCTAAAAAGAAAAATAAGAAACGCAAATCTCTAAACAAATCAAAAATTGACGATGACGAATGTGGTAAGTCATTTCGTTACAAATAATACCTGCTACTAGAAACTACTACTATATTCAAATAAATAATTATCAAGGTACATCTTATAAATAAAGATTATGACGATGATTATAAAGTGATGTATCAAGTTGCAGCTTGCAATTTTCCAGTTTAATGCAAGTTTATAAGTAGCTAAATAAGGATTGATTTTGTATATTATAATAGCTTTTTACTGTCGTACTATAAACTTTAACTTATTTTTTCACTCTATTTTTTCACATTTCTATCATACTCTTCAACACATAATACAGGTCTATGTTCTTCAACCCTCAACATACTGTCTAGTTGGTTGCAATACTCGTCGCCGAATCGCTTTTCAAATATACGATCGAAATCTCTGCTGCAAAAAATTGGCTTGTTCAATATATCACACATCTGGTACTATAATGAATAAGTAATTTTCTTTACTTTCTTTCGACAAGTGAAAAAATGGAAAAAATACCAGTTAGTCTAGTTGTTAGTTTTTTTCCGACTGTTAAGGTTAATGTTTTTCAAGCATGTGTATGTATGTCTCAGTCTTTGGCACGCCCCATAGTCCAACTGTCTTTGATTTTATGAGGTGTCGTTAGATTCGTCTTATTGTGTTTCGTTCTATAGCCCAATTGTCTTAATTTTGACATATCAGGTGTCATTAGATTCGTCTAATTTTAAGAGTTACATAACCTATATTTTCAGAATTGGGTTTTTGCTTGAATTTTACAGATGACAGTGCCGATGTACAATTCTTTATAGACACAACTGGCACCCATAATTCCACAGCGCTTGAAAAATCTCTTAATGTTAGTACTACAAAGAAGAAAGCAAAGGCCATTGTAAAAGAAGGTAAGATTTCATAACACGTTCACATTTTTGCAAATTAATAAATAAATAATTTGGTGGCTTTATGTCAAATTTAAAATATAAAATTACTAAATACATTTAGGTGAAAATGTCTTATGATACCTTATGTATGGGAATACCCAGTCGCACTTTTCTGTATGATAAAACTTGGTCTTGTTTCAATCGCTTATAACTAAGAGTACGCTCGACAAATTTGTAGGAGTTTGTCTTTCATTGTTTCTATATTTGTTAGTTATTTGTTTGTTAATATTAGTTCTTGACAATGCATGTTGTACAATTTTTCACACTCGTTTATTAAATAAATAAAATAACAAACAATTAATTTTTGCAAAATGTATAGTTTGTTTTATTTAAGTTGTTCTCAATCAATTTATTTAATGTTAATCTATTCATCAATTCTGTTGTTATTACAGAGGGTAATTCTGATTCAGATGCACCTGTTGAAGTATCAAATAAAAGTATGCTAGAAAAACAAGTTGAATTAGAAGAACAAAATAATAAAATTAACACAAGTGTGTCATGGATCAATAAATCTGTCACAAAAACTCCCAAAAGCGATAAGAAAAAGAAAAAGTTGTCAGAATCTCTAGCTAAGGAACAAATTGGTATGTATTACACTATAGTATACAGGATTTTAAAGTTTGAAATGTAACTAAAGCTTCATTACGGTGATACAACAGAAGTGGCTTCGTCGTCGAAAAAAGTGTCATCTAGTCTGAATTTTTTTCGCCTCTTGATAATGGAAAGAGGGTATTCCTAAATTGGATTTGTTATAGCATATAAAACAGTTGTTCATATTTACGAGCTTTTTATCAAAATATATTTTTTATTTATATTTGGCCATAGTAATGATAAAGTTTGTGCCGGAAACATCCTTAATTGATTTTTTTTTAAATAATGTTGTCTGACTTTATTGAACAATTAAAATGTATTTTTAATATTGTGTAATCACAGTTATTTAACTATTTGCCTAAAATGACAATATCGGATTTTATGTAAATGTTGTATATTGTATTTATTTCAGATGACAAAGATGTTGATACAAATAGTAGTATTATGGAGCAAATTAGTCAAAATAATATAGAAGAAAAATTAAATCAGACAGGTATGTTATTTCTTTATTCCATAGACACAAAGAGTCTGAAACAGTTCTCAATTTATTTTTTATATCCTCTCGTATTATTTTAGATTTCACTTATGTTATGTGAAAAAAAATATTTGAGTTTTATCATGAAGTTAAAAAGAAACATTCATTGGTCCTTAGATAAATTGTACATCTATTTAAAAATAAATGTATTTTAATTTTTCTTAACACGAACACATAAGTAATTTTAAACTATTTCATATTTCAGAAAATGGAGATAAATCCCTTAACAAATCAAGTACAAAAAAATCGAAGGGTCAAAAGAAAAGATTGTCAGAATCCAATTCAGAACAAAAAGGTGGGTAACACACAATTTAACTATATTGTATGTTATTGAATGCTTATAAAAGTAGAATAAGTCTTTTTTACTGTTAAATCAGTAGAAATTGCTGGATCATCATTAGACTGTAGTAAGTCTTACTGTAAGATGAGTATACTATTGTGATTTTTCACTTTTAAAATTTTGATGTATCACAATGACAGAAAATCCGTTAAATTACTATACAAAGTTTTTATGTAGGCATATATGTATCTCGGAGAAGGTCGGCTCTCATCGACATCATTGATAGAATTTCTGGGTTTTGTGGGTGTTGTCATAGCGTAGATGCAGGCACAAACACAGTAAACAGTAATTTTATTTTAATTTCAATAGTCTTTTCATTGTCAAATTACTGGCAAATTAGAATGATTGATATTTGCAATTGTTATATCTACAGACTTCAAGACCTAGACACCCTAAAAATTTAGATAACATTTTCAAGATTTCTTAGCAATTATGTTGTACGCAATTGCTGTATGTTTAATGTCATGCTTTTGGCTCAAAAAAATGATATGCATTTAATGTATTTAATACAGAACCCTTTAAACATATCAGTTAACTTGGTAATGAAAATTTATTTTTACTTATTAATTAATAATTCATACTTGTTTATTTATTAATAGATGAACAAGATGCCGATGGTGTGCCTGCAATTAAAATGAACACAAGTATTGTTGAAGAATTTGGTGGACAAGATATAATTGAAGAAATAGGAAATGACACGGGTTCGTTAATTTACGTTACTTTCCTATATTCATTTTCTGAATAATAAATGTTATTTTATCGATTTCCATATACATTTAACATATTATTATATTGATAAACACATTTAAAATTGTTAAGTAAAATGCCTTATTTAATAATAAAACTATATTTTCAGGTGCAGCAGATAAGTCCGTAAATAAATCTATAGCCAAGACACCTAAGAGTGATAAGAAAAAGAAGAAACGGTTATCAGAATCTCAATTAGAACAAATAGGTATTGGAAATTAATTTATGTAATATTGCTAGATTATCGATATTAATTAATTGAAATCATCCCTCGCAGTAGTCGAAATTGCCGTAAATAAAAACTAAAATTGAATAGTTCTAAAGTTCAATATATTATACATATTTACCGGACATAATAAGAAAACTGTTGTACTAGAAAGAAAATTTAAATAAATTTCGTCTTTGTGTTCAATTTATAACTTTAATTATGTCACAACTCAAATCGCACTCATGCTCGCTGAAACCTCATTCGTAAAAAGAGATTGTAGAAAGATGCCCTTTGCTAATTTATATTGGTTACTATATTCGCTCACCAAATTTACTATCGCGATTTATATTACTCAGCCTTTCTATAGTTTCTAGCAAATATTTTGTTAAACAATCAACAAGTATATTTTTTGCCTTTTTCAGCAATAGAAGTCACAACTGAAACAGATCACAACATTTCATTGAATAGTTCTAAGAAACAAAAGTCTGACAATACTGAAGAAGTTATTGAAGGTAAAATTTTCATCTTATACAAATTCATGGATTGTTATTGTTAAATAGTCTTTCTTGTTTCATAAATTTTTCGTCCAATCTATTATTGTGTATATTTGTAGTAATTTTAAAAATATCGAAGTATTGGGCCCCGTTAAATCATATATACAAACTATTACAGACATTGAAGGTATCATATATGGTCCGTAGCAGATAGTCATATTTTTCTATACAATATTTTGACAGGCAGGATCCGCAGTATATTTAAATACATTTATATACATTCTATAGGAAAATATAATGCTGTCTGCAACAGCATGATATACACCGCTATCACCTAAAGAGATTTAAATGAACCTTAAACATTAACTAACAATTCTCTTTTCAGATACATCTGTAAACAAATCGTTAATAAAAACACCTAACAGTACAAAGAAGAAAGCTAAGAAGTTATCAGAATCTAATACCGTAGAAAATATAGGTGAGTTAATACGAGGGTGCGTTTTTAAGTCCGCGGAATGGCAGGGTTGGAGGGGGGATAGCGGGCTCGTTAAGGGCGGTACGTGTTAAGTGACTCATAAATAGTATAAATATAAAGTTTTATCACAATTGCATCATTAGTTTTAAAACTATCGACAATTAAACAACTCAATCCGGAAGAAAATTGGAAGTATGGAGAAAATCGAGCATCGCGCCGTTATAAAGTTCCTTACCAAGCAAGGAAAGTCTGTGCAAATCATAATGGAAGAGATGTCATCGGTTTACGGGGACTCTTGCCCTGGAAAAACGATGGTTTACAAGTGGAACAACCTTTTTAAGCAAGGCAGGGATTCACTTGAAGACGACCCACGACCAGGACGGTCTGTTGAGGTGACCATTCCGGAAACGATAGCGGAAGTCGAAAAATTAGTACTGGAAGATGCTCGGCTAAAGAAGAAACAGCTTGCAGAAATGGTTGGAGTATCGGATACAACCATTTTTAAAATTCTGCATGACCATCTTGGCATGACTAAGGTCAGCGCGCGGTGGGTGCCGAGAATGCTCACGCCGCCTCAGAAACAACAGCGCGTTGAATGTTCCCGTGCGTTTTTGAACCTCTGTGGAGAAGATAAGGATATTGTACTGAATCGAATTGTTACTGGAGATGAAACTTGGGTTCACCGTTATGAACCTGAGTCTAAACAAGACTCCATGCAGTGGCATAAAAAGGGTACAGCACCTCCTAATAAGTTTAAGGTGTCACAATCGGCCGGCAAACTCATGGCGACAGTCTTTTGGGATGCAGAAGGAATTTTGTTAATAGATTACAAAGATAAAGGTGTCTCTATAACCGGAGAATATTACGCAACAATCTTGGAGCGGTTAAAAGAAGCCATCAAAGAAAAAAGACGAGGAAAATTATCCAGAGGTGTCCTGCTGTTGCACGACAATGCGCCCGTACACAAGAGCCGTATTGCACTGGCTGCCCTGCATAAGGTGGGCTTTGATATTTTAAATCACCCACCCTATAGTCCAGACCTGGCTCCCAGCGATTATTATCTCTTTCCAAAAATGAAAAAAGAGCTTCGTGAAAAGAAATTTTCTACAGACGAAGAAGTAAAGGACGCAATTTCCTCGTATTTTTCCGACAAGGACAAAACATTTTTTTATGAGGATTTAAATAAGTTAATACAAAGATCTAAAAAATGCATTCGTCTTGCAGGAGAATATGTAGAAAAAGAAAAATAATTTTGACATTTTATTTTCGCTCCTTGCCCCTCATTTGATCAAGTTTTTGATATTAATGTTATCTTACTCTAATGCATTTAGATTGGAAGTACTTCAAACTACACATCATTACCATTGAAATAATCGTTTGTTTCAAAATATACTTGCTATTCTCTCTAATACATATTTTTTATAATACAGATGAAATTGCGACAGAACAGAATGAGGGCGTTGGCAGTATAAAGAAAAATAAAAAGAAAACTTCAATTAATTTAACTGATGAAACATTAACAAAAGGTTAGCTTAGTATTTTATTGATTAAAACTATTTTGTTTTTATAATATAGACATCTAATTTTCTTAGCTTACATGATGAAATACGTTCTTAGTTAAAATACTGTTGAGTCTTTCTTAATTTTTATGGTGCTTTTGCAATAAGGCAAAGGCATGTGTTAAGTATAACATTGGTATTAATAGAGGCAGAAATATATTTTTACCTCGACGCTGTGAACGGAATGATATGGACCACAAAAAAGTATATACATTAGTAGAACTCTGTGTAATTAAAATAAATTAATCTAAACTAAATATTAATTTTACAGAAGACAAAAATGAGAGCGCCGATGAAGTATCAAGTTCAAAAAAACGCAAAAGGAAGTCATCGCTTAATAAGACCGACCGAGAAGAAGGTAAACAATCACAATTGTTTTCTTTGGCTTTCTAAGGTCAGTTCGTAGATCGATCGGAAGTCTGGATAAGAATTTTATCCTTAATTTAAGGGACGAGGCATTCCATATTATAGATGTCCATGGGTGGCAGTAGCTACTTAACATCAGGTAGACTGCATGCTCGTCTGCTGCTACTGTGCTATATAATAAAAAGTGTCATTTTTGAGTCGAATATTATAGTATACACACTTCTGACATAATTTTACTCAACACCTATGGATGACTACTTGGTTCTAAATTTGCTCTAGGTGGGTAAATTTTATGGAATTTTAACTTTTTACCCTATTTCAGATGTTGAATCCGCAGATACTTCTAAGACTTTAAATGTGTCTATCACAACTAGCAGTCTAAAGAAAAAACGTAAAATTTCACACAATGTTGAGGATTCAGAAAACAATGCTCAAGGTAAAATGAAACATCTACTTTTTTATCGGTACCTATGTGTTTAATTTTTATTATGCATAACTATCGTCCATACTTTTGCAGGTCAACTGACAAATAATGTAGAAATTCCAAAAGAAGAAAAGAAACTAAGCCATGACATTGACAAGACAAAGCAAAGGCATCCACTACCTGACCAAAGTAACATTCAAATCGACACTATTAATACAGGTTTGTTATTGTAACAATATCTAAATTATCAGGCTTCCTCAAATGGCTCGACTATAATTTATTGTGCGTAAATTATTATTATAAATTATATTATACGCAATTTTCTGGGCATAAAAATAGTAATTATGTCCATATTATACAAGTATACAAATAATATATAGATTCGTCTTTGATAAACTGATTGTCCTTTATTTTTTCTTAAATGTATAAATAATTGTTTCAGATATTATCGTAACCAAGAAAAAAGGTTCCAAAAAACGTAAGGAACGGGAAGATGATGAAGAAAGTAATCTGGCAAAGGTTACTTACTTTTGTGTATTTTTTTTATTTCCTGGAAGCATTAACGATCGTACAACCCACCCGACATAAAGTAATTACTGCCTCGCCCACGAACATCTAGCACCCATCATAATCATAATATAATCTCTTTTGCTTGGTTTTAATGTTGAAAACAGTATGCCGTCGCAAAAAGAAGTGTTCTTCGACTTTTATTCATATCCGTAATAAAATCAATTTGTTTAGGTAATATTCACTTGGAATTAAACAATTAATTTGATTTTTAGGTTACGAAAATAGACTCTTCAGACAAAATGCCTGTGCCGCGATTACCCACAAGTATTTTGAACCAACTTGAAGACAAATCAAAGAAAAAGAACCATGAAGTCACAAAACCCAAAGCAATATCGACGACTAACTTTGTTGTAGAAGAAAACAAAATCCGAAAAATAAAGCCCTCTAACTACCTGGAAGAAAGCATTTATATACATGAAGACGAAACATCGGAAATACAGAAGCAAAAACGTATCAAAAACCCAAAAGTTTTACCGTTTCTTCCGACTGTGTCGACATCAAATAGCGGTTATACCACAAACTTTAAAGTGAACATTATACCAAAAGAAGTCAAATTTGTAGCTAAATTGAGCGAAGTCGGCAATTTCAAAAATGATTACCTGCAAAATAAAAAAATGAAGCGATTGGGCACATACGAACATTATAAACGAAATAGAAATATTAAAATGTCCAAGTTCTAATATTCCTGCATAAAAATGCGTTCTATATTGATTCCGCCTTAATGCTCTTTACTTTCCGCTTTCTTTCTATACCTATTTTTATTATTCTACTCTATTTTGTTTTCTTTTTAGGATAAATGTTTATGTTACTTAATTTTACTATTATTTATATCGTAAAAATTAGCATGATAATGATAATTTACTCTTATTGTTAGTTTAATCATTGATTTCTTTGTTATGACTATAATGTTACAATTTACCTAATAATATATAATTTATAATGTGAATAAATGTACCCACAGTGGTCAGAAATGTTTTTGTCGTATGGCAAAATAACAGAATGAGATATTGAATATAAGTAAAAAAAAAACTGGAATATTGTGAAATAGGTAACTTCTCGTTCTTGTTATAAACGTTAATTGTTAACTGTGTGACAGATGAACATATTATAACTTTAGTATAAATTTTAACGTCGAAGCTTAAATAGATCATGTTATTGAAAAATGTGGCCATATTTAGATTATTGTACGTATTTTATGACATAAATACCCGACTCGGCTCTGTTTCTTATCATTTCATATTTCCGCGCCATAAAATAATTTAGTTACCGAATAGAATTAGGTGGCGCTAGTGGTTGCAAAAAAATGGGATTGCCCGTGAACCGTGTTTTTAGTTATATCTGATTACATTTTGTCAATTTTATAAATTATTTCAATAAAAAATGTTCTTTGAATAAATATTGTTATTCTTAAGTAACCATAAATGACTCTAAATATTCACAAACGAGACAAATACTTCCCGCCTTATCATGCCGGTGTAAACAAACCGCCATGTTGTCGAGAAAGGGCGAATTAAGAGAACTGCAAAATCTTCAGGTAAGCAATTTTTAAAACTACGAATAAAACGTAAATAAGTAAAAAAAATTTTTTGTGATTTTATATTTCATCCATAATTTCAATAAAGTTTTCAATATAACATTGAAGTTATAAAAGTAAAGTGATTGACTATTGACGTCAATTCGCCGTAAGCTGTGAGCCAATGGCTACGTTTCATGCCTAGTCACGTGGGCAAAGTCCGCCAATAGTAACGGCGGCCATTCTTTGTGTACCTTTTCACATAATAGTAAAACAGATTGTAGTCTATGGAGTGAGTGGTGTTATATTTGTCAATTTCATGACGCTAAAAACGTAAATGTGTGAAATTCAGGATTATTCTATTGAGCATAGGGATATTTATATGAATAAATATTCGGTGAGTATTGTTTCAGTTTACAAATAGTGTGTTTTACTGCGAAAACAGTATGTAGACAATGGGAAAGTCCAACCGGGTTACGTCCCGCTCTTTTTAATGTCATTCATTATTTTTCTTTTACGTAGCATTTACAACATTTTATAATTTTGTAGTGATATTTCTATGACTGTGTAATTAGATAAAGAATGTGATTTTATCAAAGTGGCGGGAAATCTGTATGTTATACGTATGTATAACTAATCATTAGTGAAAATACATAATATGACCATTTAATTATTGAAGATGATAAACTGAATGGTGATTACGTATGTCTTTTACTAATTATTTGCTTAACAATTATATTAATGGATCCGAAAACTAAAAATTGTTTTGCTTACACGCGGCATAATGGGTTTATAACGGACGAAATTGTTTCATGTTTCCTCTCTTTCCCTCCTGTCAGTTTGCATGAACGCCGATAAGGAAGGCATGAGTATTATTATTTAACAAGTTTTGCTGTAGTAATATCTAAATTAAAGCCAAATACAAACACGGTATATGTATTTTATTGCACGAAAATGTTTAATCATTGGTGTTTATAGAAATAACGATGTTAATCAGCCATTTAGCCGTCAATGTAACTCATTTGTAAAATTTAATCATATGTAAACAAATAAATATAGGTATGTATGTATATGCATAAATGTTTACACTACGGACCGTAATACACTAGGTACAGACCGGAATTATTAGCTTTCAATTAGGATCTTAAGCTAATTTTAATGAAATGGGAGAACCTTTATAAAGCATATTCTATCAAAATGCGATCAATAAAAATGGAGTATTTTAAAATTGAAGCAAAAAGTATTGATCTAAAAAGTAATTAAAAAGCCGTTAATTATTCATTCTTCTGTTTTATATTGTGATAAAAATGTCTCAAAATGCCTAGTTTGGCGTCTACGGCGTAAATGTTCCCACGGCCGGTTCCAAGCGAGAATTTCAAAACGTTTAACAATGAGTGCACCTTGTCTATGTAGTGGTGTGCTTCCACGTAGCCACGTGCATCGGCGGGGCAGCTGTGCGCGTAGCGTAGTGCCACAGTGTAGAGAACAACAATGAAATTTCTTAGAAAAAAATGTAGTGCAGTATTATAGGCCTATTTTTTACAAAAATGAAATCGATCCCTAGTAAGTTAAATAACTGCAATATTGTAAGATCTTTCCGATTTGGATGTGTTCAACTTTGATGTTTTAATAATAAAATGTAGAGTCCTACATAAATATCTAAAGATAGGTACTATTGACGTACGGCGACGCTCGATTCTTTAAACATTTTAAATATTTATATTTGCATGAATTATAATTTGAGAAATTTAAAAGTGTGTAGAGGTAAACTTCTAATGCCCGACTAATGATAATGACTTCAATTATTGTCTATCTAATGCTTAATAATGAGCATTTATTAATTATCATACATATTATGATTTAATGTTAACGAACCTAACTTTGCAGTGATATTGACTCGAATTGAAAAAAACTGTTAGTAGTTCTCCTTTTTCAGTATTATTTACTTCATTCATGCAGTCATCTAGATAAATTCAATTCTTACTCACTAAATGATAAAATATCTTCTACATCTATAGTAATCTAAAAAAAACTAGTGATAATGAAAATTCCGAATTCACTTTAGAAGCCAAAATATGATTTCAAATACCTAAAAAGAAACATAAATAAAGTAAACAATATTTTATATTTAAATTTTCTTACTCTGTGGCAGTGCATTCAACGAAAAGGGACGACGGGTGACTGCAACCTGTCAGTGTGTGCGTATCCCCGTACGTAGATATAGTTTTTGTATACAAATACTGAACGCACACACCTGTGTTAAGTTCCGTCAGCCGTTACACTCTCCCCTAGCGTTAACTGTAGGAGTTCCGAGTAGTGAAAACAAAAAGTAGGACCTTCCTCTTCTGTTTAAATGAAATATAGGCGCTTTTCATTATGCTTTTGTGCTTCAAAACTTATAAAATGTGCTTTATAGCATTGTTTTTACTAGAATTTCGGTTTTCATGTATTTACATTTTAAAAAATCCCTATTTAAGCAATTTGTCTTTCCATTGCAATGTAAATAAGCAGGATAAAAACCACTATGTACTTATGATTTAAAACAGTTTCCACAGTAACCGTGGAATTATTAAACAGATAGATCATTATGGGTGTAGGTTTTGATCCTCTCCTCCTGTCTCAAGGGTGATTCAAAATGAAGTGCGACGGCGAGACTTTCAGCGTCGCCTGGCAGTAAAAAATAATTATGAATTGCTTCCGCTGGAAAGTATAGAACCGTATAAAATTAAAGTTTTAGTATAACTAAAGTCTACTTATACACCCTATATAGGTATAATCCATAGAATGTTTATTAATACGTGTGCAAATAACGTCCTATATTGAGAAACTAAGAAATAATATAGAGTGGAGATTGAATTCATTTATAGATTTTCTCACGCATCCAATAACGTCTATTTGTATGAATTATTATTCCTATTAGCCATTCATGCAAGGTTGTGTCAATGATGATTCTGCGCGGCCGTTGACCTATAAGGCCGTCACTACATTACTACGTTATTATGACTAACGATTTTCGCATAAAATATAAAGTATTGTTTTTAAGACGAATCTATAATTTCTTGGCATAACTATTCATTATATATTTATTTGTGTGTAGCAGAGAATTCTACAAATTTACAGACAGATTTTCCGGTCTAGACGTGAAACTACATAAAAGTTCAAACAAAATATTTCAGTATCCCCTCTACAGTCGCTTGGGAGTGGTCGGGCGAGGGGAAAGAGGGCGCCCGTAACTTTAATCAATACAGGTTCCCTCCAACCTCAGGCCCTGTCTGCGCGCGCAACAGTGAAAATCCAATCCAATAGTTTTCGCGCCAACGAACTTCTTCCCACTTTTTAATTTCCGTCTTTCACTTGAAATTTATCTCCAATTTATATGAATCCTTTATAGGAATTATGTTTAATTACTTAGGATTATGTAGTATTTTTATTTAAAAAAAATCAAATAATATTTAAAAATATGTTGATTTTAACTCATGCCACTAGGTACATATTTCCCTCTTTATATTAGCTGTCGAAAATTCTAATAACGTCCGTTAAATGAAACCAGACGAATTCTATGACAAAAAATTACATTTATATTCAACTAAACAATTTCCGTGTTCCGATTTTTCGCGGTAATTCTCGGGCGTCGACCACCGGCGCAAGAGACATAAAGGTAATTTGTACCAGAGCCGACCACGACGAGTTCAAGGCGATCGCGCGCGGTCAGGTTCGAGGACAGCGGCGGGCCCCTTGCGGCGCCTCCACAGCCAGCCAGCCCCCCTCGCTTCATTATTTGTATTACTGAAAGTATATGCTAAACTAACTACAAAACATTTCAAGCATAAGTTTCAAGTTATTTGCCATTCACGAGTAATAACGCGGCGGCAAACTGCCAAGAAATCTAATCTCGCAAGAAATTATAGTCGGATAGAGTTTGAGCTTATTTACCAGATCTTTTTCATTATTTACCTAATTGTGAGGAAAACAAAAAAAATAGACTCTACGGTTCAAGTTATAACTATGTATATAATATAAATAATAGCGCCATAAAAGCGCCAATTCAAATATTGAAATTGTTAAGATCTTACCCCTCCCCGCGATAAGCTTCTCGCATATTTATAGAGAAATCCTAAAGATTTTCAGAGCGTGAAGTGTTATTCCCTGTAAAGTCCTCTTTAAATTGCAACACCTTCACTTAGTAATAGTAGATAAAGTTGTAAAAAATAGTTCAATTTAAAATAATTTGAATTATAATAAATTAAGACAATTTGTCAGTGTGAATATCATTTATTTATCGGCTTTGTGCTTTTTCGAATAACATTTAGATTGTTTCAATCACTTCATTCGTGAAAAATGTATGTGGTTTATTAATATAAAGAGTTAATCGACATTTATATTAATAAACATTTATATTAATAAACGTATATTTTTATTTAAAATATAGCAGGTTAAAAACTATAAAAATATTATCAAACTATAAAAATATTTTGTGCTTCCAAAACCTCTAGACTCTTAATGATACAAAAAGCCTTTAAGATATAGATAACATTCAAGGACAGATATCCTTTGAACGTAAGGATTATTTAAGCCGAAAAATGAACCAAATATTTAAAATTTGTTATCTTGATGACTACGTGATAAATGCAATGCGCGCGCAGAAGGTACCTAACTCGCGTGGAACATATCTGTATATTAAACCTATAGGTATTTGTATATTTAAAGGCGATATAACTACGTTATTCGACTGCGGCGGCATCCGCCACGCCTATGTCGGCCTGATATTTTCTGGATATGGATAATATAATTTCTATACGATACGCTTAACTTAGTCCTTGAGGATAATACCTTAGTAAAACTTATAATAGACTGACTACTTCAGACTTCAGACCATTTACTCTTCTGTTATATAAAAAGCCCGTACCTTAAGTAACAACCGAATGTACGAATTAAAATGTATTATCAAATGACTTAGTTCCTACTTCATATCGCACGTACACAGATGAACTCTTGAGTAATAAAGCGAGTTCATGGCCCTCTACAGCATGGCTCGGCTCTGCCACCAACGAGACGGATATAGAGACGTTTTTGGTTCGTAAAAATACCTTAACAATGCGAATTATTAATGCATCTGTCTTGAAATTGAAGGTATTCAGGATTATATTTTCTTTGGAAGTATAATATTTTAAGACATGATATAATAATTATTTTTTTAAGTAGGTATTATATCTATTCATCAAACACATTATACTTATTATTACACAATAGTATAGTTTAAAAAAAGCTAGTTTATATGAGAAAAAATATTTTTATTTCGTAAAAATCATATCAATATCCTTTTAATAAATAAGCTTTTAAAATTTCGTTAGTTTGCAAACTTAACGATTAGTAGTTAGTACAATATTCGTACGAATTAACTGCCTGGTCGTAAACTCAAAAGGGCGCGCTGTGGCGGCTGCAATGTCATTAGGGGTCGATTCACCCTCTTTCGATCTTCTGTAGCTATCTCTTTTTGGCACCCCTATGCTTGACTGTCTCTTTCACTCAAAGGGAAGGTATACATACACTTTACGACTCAAGAGTAGAATACTTTTGTAGCTTTCATTTATAATATGCGCAGGAAAATACACAGGACAAATATTTAATTTTGTTTTAAAGTACATTATTTCGCCAACACTTGAACAAAGCTCGCTTTTAATTTATTTAACATTTTACAATCAAACTTGTCTGAATAAAATGTTGTTAGTATTGTTATCATTTTAAAAGTTCCGCGATAATGATTAGCAAAGGTAAACAATTTAAAAACGTAAAACCCTGAGCCCGATTGGTCAAAGCTATCATATTCACGTTTTTCTTATCTGCCAATGCACTCACTTCACATTTGGTTTGTATGTTTGTGTCGGTATCTATGTTGTGAATGATTATGCTTAGCAACGAAATAAACAAAACACAGATAGATAAGAATCTACACGTTACATTCCAATGAATTAATTTTTAATCTTGTATCAAATCCAATAGCCGCGCCGCATAGTTCAATAACGTGCCATCGTTTAAAAATAAATATAATTTGTATCTTAAATTACATCCGATCGGAAGAAGGTCAAAGTAAATTCATGGTTTAGTTCGAAGCCGCACCAGACAGTATTTATTTATAGGTACAGGTCTTCACAAAAATAACATCCCAAACGTTGGAAGCCTTTGAATCTGTACCATTCTGTCTTAAGGCGTTTTTTATGTTGTTCCCTAGGTAGCGAACGACCCAATACAGACCCTCGACAACAAATCATGGGTTGGTGTAGGTCTGTTCGAACAAAAAAAGTCATCCCAATTTCGACATTGCAAAGAATGTTTAAAATTTGTCATGACAAATTCTTAAAAAAAATGTAGAGGTGAAAATTATTCGAATTCTCTATTAATTGCTTAGATACTTAAGATCTACATTAACATTAATGTCGTCAAAATAAATACAGAAAAGTACAACAAAAATTGCTCCCACTTGCTTCAATGAGCGTAAACGAGATAGCAATAAATACAACTTAACTCTTTCCTTACTTGGGAACGCATACCTTAAGACAAAAACAGGTTTCTAAACTAAATAGTGGTTTCAATGCCGCCTCTCCCGTCCCGCTGTCTCGTCAAGTACTCGTAGAATCGTAGATACAAATTATGTTCAATTGAAAAGAAATTGGCGCCAAAATACTACCACATGTGTGTTATTTCGCATGATTTGTTATAAATAATAACTTCAATGACTTATTAAAATAATTTTCCATGTTTCATTACAGGGGTGCTCAGACATGGACTTGTATATTACAGACTCGCTCCAAGACATGCTAGACATGGATATCAAAAATGAAATAGCAACAGACCTTAGCAGTATCACAGATTTCTCAGTTAGTCACATTTTATTGTACATTTTTTGTTTCATTATTACTCTTACGTCATGATAAATGGAGTAACATAATATCATTTTTCGACAGGATTCATTAGGACTAAACTTCTCCGAAATGCCGCCATTATTAGATATGGACACAGACAACTCTGCTACATGGCTAAACAACTCGTCTAGTTTTGTCCAGAACCTTGATCTATATGGCTCTGAGGCGAATGCAGTAATGGTAAATCCGAACTCTGTTATGCCGTCAAATTTTGCTGAGACGCCAATAAAAAACATAGTGAAAGAGGAAGCATCAAACCTGTTACTCACTTCCGCAGCGAGTAACAGTCTAAACAATAGCTTGTCAGTGCCGAGTCCAAAGGAAGAAAAAAGTCACTTAACATTCTCTCCAAATACTATTAAAGTATCAAAAGTACAAGAATCTGATGAAACTACAACTTCAACGACGACGACCACTACAACAATAACTCAAAGAAAACCAATGGAAGAAGCTACACAAATGGTTATTTACGTACGGAAACATGATAAAACTGTAGTCAAGGATTTATTAAAAGACTTAGATAACAATTGCAAAACCAAATTGACTACAGCTCAAACGACCACGCCCACCGTGCGGATCAAAGCGCAACCAGAAGTTGTCAAAGTGAATGGGAAAAGTTGTTCTATTTTAAATACATCTCAAAAAATAGCACACCAAGTAGGCACTAAAACAATAATCTCCGGCAATATACACATATTGGACGCCCAACAGTCTAGGACAATTTTAGCAAATGGTAACAAAAGTCAAGCAACTATATTAATCGATAACTCATCATTAAATAGTAATAGGCAAATAATAAAAACCTCTGTAACTGGAGCATTCACAGTTGACACTAGCCAAGCGAAATATGTAAATACCGCTAATAGTAAAAATACCGTGGGAGAGTTTCCCAAGCCCGCCTATTCTTACTCATGTTTAATAGCGATGGCTCTGAAGAATTCACGAACAGGAAGTTTGCCCGTTTCAGAGATCTATAACTTTATGTGGTAAGTAATTTTATCCCAACAAATTCAAAAGCTCTTGTTCAAACCCTCATTAGCGGAGTTTAGTTATGGCTATTGATATGTTTAATCCCTTTCTTCATAAAAGTTCGTTAGACGAGGGGAAGTTTTTAAGATTACGCGTTTATAAAGAGAAAATCATATAAAACTAAAATACAGTTTAAATAAATTCACACAATTCACAATTTTTTTATCCCTTGTATTTCAGCCAACATTTTCCTTACTTCAAAACTGCACCAAATGGATGGAAAAATTCAGTCCGACATAATCTTAGTCTGAATAAATGTTTTGAAAAAATTGAGAAACCCTCAACAAATGGAAGTCAAAGGAAAGGTATGTACATAAATAAAAGAAAAATACCTGTGTATACCTGACGACGTAATTTTATTTTCTCACGACAACATCAATACTTGTTTCTTTTTTAGGTTGCTTATGGGCCATGAATCCCTCTAAAGTTGTAAAAATGGACGAAGAAGTTCAAAAATGGTCACGGAAGGATCCACAGGCAATAAAGAAGGCAATGGTTTATCCAGGTAATTCTAACAATAATGTTGTACAAATATTTAATAGAAAAATTGTAAATCAATGATATTCTTTCGTGATTACGTTCGTCTTTATTTTACATGTACAGTACAGTAGTTCAGTTCTAGTGTTTGAACATAAAATGTGTTCTTATATTTTGTCTGTATCTGTATGGGGGAAGAATTAATCATTACTGTTTCTGCGAAAAAACAAACGAGCAAAAACATTATTTTTATGTGCAGACCTTCATTCAGTGTATTAAAAACTTCATAAATGATACTTTGTAGTTGCATTGGTACTTTTACTAATGTTAAGGTTTCCAGATTCAATTCTAAACAGTTCCTCTTTTTACCAACTTCATTTTATATTTCAGTTTTTTTTTCGAGCCGTAAAAACCAAATTCTTTGATAAATTTCATGCCACTCCGTAAAAAATAACTTGCGGTGTTAAACGACTAATGTTAACAAAAACTGTTCCGGCGAAAAGATAGTGCTAGTTTATAGGTTTCCATATAACAAGAAGTCATCTAATAAGTAACTTTTGTTATTTCAATAAATCCTATAGCCTAAAACGTTTAATATTATGTATGTGTTAGGAACCTCGTTAGGACATTATTTGAAAGCCAACTTTTTATAAGTCGAGAACCTTAACTTTCCACAATAAATTAACAGAAACACAATTAAACGTAAATGAGCAACAAAAGTGGCAGAGTAACGTTATTTACAAAGATCGGAAAATAACTACTCAGTAGACGACCTGCAGTGTTCTTATATACGCCCACTTTTAGTTAATATCCGCATTTGACAATTAAAGTTTCTTAATCTTACCACTCCTAACATATGTGTATATTGTGACATGAAATGAATCTAATGATATTATGTGTATTATGAACAGATAGCTTGGAAGCGCTGGAACGGGGCGAGATGAAGTACAGCGGGTTCGGCAGCGACACTGACGCGGAGGATGACGTGGACGCGGACGCTGACGCAGAGCTTGACGCGGACGTCGAGATCGATCCCGAGGTCAAGGAAGAGGTGGAGGAAGACGACACAGTGGTGGAACAGGTTAGTATCATGTTTTCTAACGCTTTTTATACTTATAGACGAGCCGCGTGGTGGAGCGATCATACTGAACTGACAGGCAAAGTGTTCAGATTTCGATACCCGGCCAGAAAGATATGATTGATAGATTTTGATTTATCTTCTGGGCGTTTGTGTATGTCCATGGCATCCCCGACACGGAATCCTAGTGTGTAACGATTTTTACACTTTTTTTTTCGAGTGGGAAACCCACACAGAGGGCGCGACACAGAGTGGGATTCTTACCGCACTAAAACCCCCCCGGTGGCTGTCCTCAGCGCTGCGTAAAGGACTCCGGGATCTCCAGAGGAACGCAACCGGAGTAGTCTTAGCGCGTTGCCCCGTCGGGCTCCGCCCAGATGAGCACCTCTGTCACACCGTCTGTTGTACACGACGGTATGCGACCACACTTACCGCCGTCCTTCCCGGCGTCGCTTGCCGGGCAGTTTGAGCTCCTACTCTTGCTACCCGCAACCCCGGAAGGCCCATTTAGTCGCCTCTTACGACAAGCAGGGGATACCGTAGCTCTACTCTGGTCGCGGAACTACACGGACAACACTCATTGCCCCTATGAGTGTGAAAATCGTCTCATAAACCCATATCAGGATTTTGTATTGTCGGTGCTATAGACACGCACAACGACGAATACGCAAACACCCAGATCCAGAACAGAAATCTTAATTCATCTATAAACATATAAATACCACTGTTGCCGATAGTGGTTTCTATACAATACACCGTTTTGGGAATATTAAAGAGCAATGAAAAATTTATAGTTTTCATAATAACGTTTTAGTCATCACCTTGTTTTCAAAAATCATAAAGTGCTTGCCTGTTGTGTACTCTTGCAGTGCAGTTTGAGAATCCGAAAATCAAACCACCATGAAATATAATAATCACTATCAATTATTATTATTTGCTTTGTGCTTAGTTCTTATTAACTGCCCAGAGCATGATTATATAAATACTATCACAATCTTTTCCACTTATACGTACCGTAGTCGTCATAATATGTAGGTTATCCAATAATATCCCATCAAACGCACATCGGCTACGATGACTATAAAGTGCAGTCCGACATTAACGCAAGGAAATGACCGGTGATCAAATAACACTTGGGTAGTGTTATGTTCCTGTTTACGTAATTTCACTTGATTAAAGCATTATAGATATGTTGCTTCGTATCATATATTAATGTGAATATTATAGGTACTGTCACTTCTCTTCGTTATCACTGCTTCACAAATATCGTTCGCTCCACGAATTCACTGACCTATGTCTTTTATGTATGATTATGTTAGTAGCTCAAGTAGAGGTCTCCATCAAAACAGGCGAACCATTTTCCAGTTTGTTAATTCATAGGCGTAGTTACAAAAAATATTCTCGCTGCTATTCTTTGAGTCGAAGTATTAAAAGTAATTAAGGTTATATTATGATACTTTACAAAATATAATGATAACAACTGTAGTTTAAAAAGAGACTACTAGGTGATCAGATGAATATTTTAGGCATATCCATTGTGTAATAAGAAGTAATTCATCTCATGCATCTTATACATACAGTTAAGCAGCTACTTATCACTAAATGTTGAAGATTAAATTCAAATATTTAAGACTTTAAAATACTTAAGATATTAACTGTATGATTGTAAACTCGAGTAATCTTGCTGTAATAAACATGTAATAGATTTTATTTTTAGGTTTTAAACCTTTCTGGTTTGCATACAGAGACACTAACTCCACTTATTTCTGCCTTATAACATAACAGCAGTGTTTGAAGATCTCTCTTGTGTAAGTGTCTACGCGGAGCATTCAAACTTTGCTCTCAAAGGTAGTAACGGTTCTATGATTGGCGTAGGGTAGAACACCTATTTTGTATGAAGTTGATTACAAATGTCTGTGGGCAGTAGTGATTACTTCCCAACGAATACACTTCAGACTTGTATGCTATTTCGATGTTAAAAAGCTTTAGTATAAAAAAAATTATAATATTTATAATATAGCAGTAGCAGACGAGCAAGCAGTCCACCTGATGGTAAGTGGCTACTGCCGCCCATGGACATCTTTAATCAACCCCAGATAGGATTACATATTTCTACCTGAGGTTGGCTACAGATGTGCAGGCACCCTTGAGGACTGAGCTGGAATGCCCCGGAAGAGTATGTTTCCGCTACCACACCCTTAAAAGCAGAACACAGCAGTGCTTAATGCTGCTGTTATGACGTAGAAATAGGTGCAGCGCTGGTGCCGCCGGAGTCGAACCACCAAAAGCTAATATTTTTATTTCAATCGTATGTATATTTCCAGGAGGTATCAGACCAGGAGTTGGAAGTGGAGGAGGTGGAGGGTACGGGCATGGTGGGCGGCACCTACCGACTGCTGGCCGCTGGGCCCTCACTCGCTTCGTACGTCACCGATGTGGACTCCGCTGAAGAAGTCAGCGATATTGAGGTGACGTATAATAATATCTTATATATAAAATTCTCGTGTCACAATGTTAGTTACCGTACTCCGTAACGGCTTTACCGATTTCACCAAATTTTATATCCATATTCAGTAGGTCAGAATCGGCGACTATCTATTTTTCATACCCCTAAGTGATAAGGGTTGTTCATGTTCACCCTTAACATTTTTTTAATTATATGGCAACACGTTTGCCGGGTCAGCTAGTTATTTATAATATGTTATTCAAATCCATGTTATTTCATTAAGAGTACTACTTTGTATTAGCCTGCTATAGTCCGCGCCAAACTGCTAGTCCGCTCTGAATATAGAAACGAGTCGCGTCGAATAGCAAATCATAGATATTAGCGGGACGAAGACAGCGCGAAATCCCTCCAGGCACCCATCCGCTGCCCGCTCTCACCCACGGGTACGTAGCTGCGTTAGTATACCCTTATGTTGCCACAGAATATATGCTTGTAGTTGTGCGCAACAACTTCAGAGCGGACTACGAGTTTGGCGCGGACTGTACCAACTTGTACAATGGTACACTTGTATATTTAAACCACGACCACCCTTTTTATGACTTAACGATTAAGTATACTAAAGTCAACTTACTGTAATGATTGATATTAATGTCTTATCTACTATTTCTTAACTTAAAAGGTTAATTTCAGACTGCTCTATCAATATTGGACAGTTATAAACAGAAAAATCAACAAATATTGTCAATGTCATTTGAGTTATAATTTATTTATTTTTGTCTATTTTTCTTAGGTTTTGGACCACTCCTACGAAGAAATTGATGTTGAAGTAACGAAGCCTGTGAAAATAGATCTGTCAACAGTCACTGAAAACTATACCAGTAAGTATTTTGAATTAGTAGAAGCCAAGTTTGTTGAACTGTTGAATGTTGAAGGCACTATTTAATAAATGTAATTGCTCATTCATGTAATTTATTATTAGAAATTACAAATAAAGATGTCAAAGTCCTGAGGTACTTTCCCTCAGAACTATGACATGGGCTCTTCAAGAGAAGTGTAAAAAGAGCCGGCAATGCATTGGCGACTCCTCTGGTGTTGCAAATGTCCAATTGTCCATAGGCGACGGTGACTGCTTTCCACCAGGTAGCCCATCAGCCTTATCGTTAGCTTAAAAATTAAAAAAAAAAAAACAAAATTACTGGCTAATTCCGTAACTTGATTTTAATGGTACTGCTACGAGTATTAATTGCAATTTGTTCTGAAAATATGAAGATTCACTAACTCAGGCTTTTACACGAAACTTTTACCCTTGTTTCAGTTCACCAAGCGAAACGAGCAAAGACGAGCTTCATCTACCAGCCCGTGGCCACACAGTCGCACACCAGCCGACGAAAAACGCCGCTCGTCAACCGAGTCGCACTCATTTGAATGCACGTAACAAGACTTATTATTCATAATTGTGATTTAACAACATAAATGTAGCAGTAACGTAGTATTTCCAGTGTTTGAAGGAATGAGTAATTGTATTTGTAATTGTAATATGATAGCTGTGAGTTGTCTGTAGTGGTGAGTGTTTTTATTTTGACTGTGAAGTTGCGAACGTGATAGTCTGTACCAGATAAGTGTATTTACACGAATGAAAAGAAACATGAACACTTGTTACATATCGTACACTGTAAATTTTTTTGTTATATTAATAAGTGAAGTGTAACCCGCGCGTTTATTTTGTATTATTGAAGAGAAATTCAATTTTGTATGGAAATCAATTTACGGACCGAAGCAATGAAATGTCGTAAATAGTTTTAAGTGGACGGCTTTACAGCCTATACTATCAGTACAAAGACTAGAATTTTGCTACTCTATTGATACATTTCGTATTCTACAAATGTTTAGGAAGATTAAAGAGGTCGTAGGGACAGTGCTGTGTGTAACCTGACCATAACAAGAAATTCTTATGTTCTGCTAGGCATGTGTAACCTCAGTCCTAAATCTATACAGCTTAATGGAGCTGAATGTCACTGAATTAATGTATAGGCTCTTTCATTGACCTACTCATGCCTACTGTGAAAAACTGAGAATGAAAATTCACAGATATAAATGTTAGAGTGCATATAAGGTTTGACATTATTGATTATATTTAATAATATCATGTCAGTATCACTATCACATGAATAGCAGATGACGATTAAAATATCCATACAATTATATGCAAATATATTTGTATTCAAAAAAGGGAAGAAGTCTTAAAAAATGTCAACTCTATATGCATTCTAAAGATAGCATTTTACAAGGGTTTTATTGTTATGGTCGGAAAGTGACTGCTTTTTTATATATCTAACATTTTTACATGGTATAAGAAACATAAATTATACAACTCGTCCGCTTTTTATATTCCAAAAATGTTGTTCAATCGTATTACAAGGTGATATTTTAAGTAGTAGATCTTGTCAATCAATGCAAATGTTGATTATACACCAAATAACTACAAACAAAATTTTGTTTATTAAAGTAAATGAATACACGCTGCATTTCACTTGATGGTAAAAACTAATACTTTCACGGTTTTTCAAGGTCTTATACGTGTTAAGAAAGTTTCTGTTACCATCTTAACAACAACCAGGGCATCATAAATACCATGGGTTTTTAAAGGAGATGAAAGATACTTACACTTAGAAGATTAGCTGGCAGGGTGGGTTTTAGCCGTCTCCGCCCATACACTGAACCGCCACACGGGGTACAATATGAAAGTTAAGGTAAAATGTAGGTGGCGCGATTTATTTCTGCGGTGTGTGCGAGTCTCTTCGATTTCCGCTAAAACTAGGAACTATTCCGATTCCGCGTAGATGCGAATGAAAATCGCCTCGTGAGTTCTCACACTTACCGTTTTACTATCGGATGAAATGCAGCCAATAATAAGTAGAATTTTACCATGTCTTATTTGCTTGATGAAGAACATTGTATCTTTGTCTCTACTAAGATGATCAGTCAATTGCATCTGGTATACATGTGTTCATGACATTGTCCAATAATTAATGATTCTATATCAATTATGTCAAGTTTTTATGAATGATACATTGAGCAATGATGATATAAGCAAATATTATGAAAGTACTTATGATAAAATAAAATAATGTGCAACAAAAAGTTCATGCCACTAAAAGTATCACTATAGTAGCAAGAAGAGTAGCGGGTATATTTTTAATTTCCCACCGCTTATATGTATATATGTTTGTATTTGTGTTCATTTTATATGTTGACACTGGCAGGTTTATTATTATTATGTAAAGCAACTTGATTCCAAGCCCTTTTAAGAATACGAAATACTTAAATGTTGAAATATATAGTCTCTTTTGCTTAGCTATAGAGTGCATACGTACTTCATGTAGTATGAAATATTGCTTTACCACTAACTCAATCATTTGATTATACAAAGGTTTTGGTGCAAAGTAAAGTATAGATGAAGTTGGAGAATGGGTATGTCAGTTGATTCGTTGGAATATCGTGATCGGTAAAGCTATGATTTTCCTACATTCAGCAAATTAACTGCAGGTGATATTATAAAATGAAGATAATGATTAGTGATTAGTTAGTAATGATAGTGATTAATCCATATTGCATCCATATTGACATCGACATTTGAATGAAATACCGAATATTGCGTTTTTCATGAATTGACCGTGGTTTGCCTAAAATAATCTCGATTCGAATAAAGTTATGCGTTATAGCTGTGTGAAAGACACTTTGTTTACTACTTAGTATTTTAAGTCCTTTAATTAAAATTAAAATTAATATTGATTGATGATAAAACCCTTAAAAGGCTTGGAATTGACTTTTTTCGCAATAAATTATGCCGTACATATAACCGATTATTCAATTTTAGATATAGCATTTCAAGTCTCTTTATTATATTATAGTAGTTTGTACTATATTTCCGTACAGTTTAACTCTAGTTTTGTTCCCGAATTCTGCACTATAGAAGGTCATAAGCAAAGTAATATAGTCCGCACGGTAATACGCATTTCAAAACATAATATAAAGTATTTTCTATTTATATTCATATATTTATATAATATTTAATCATGCAACTCCAAATTTAAAATATTTACAGAATAGTCAGCCCTATTTGAATCTTAGTATAACTAGGGATTTATCCATTAAACAGGGATTTATAACCTTTAGTAAATGCCTTATATAGCCAAAAAGTACTAATCTGAAATATAATCATAAAACACCAATTATTACACCTATAATATAATGTATCGTAGAACAACCAAATTTTATTTATCTTAATGTATCATGTAGTATATTTATAATAATTACTTATATATAAGCAGAATGGAGTGAAATATTCAGATGTTGGTCAAGGATATGTTCTAATCTGTCTAACATAGTTTTAATCGTACAATTACTGTGTAATATTAAGATGTAGACATCACTTTTCTCATTGTATGCGTGAAATTCTACTTGGTAAAAATATCTTGTCAGTATTGGTTGTGAAACGGATCTCTGTTGCGTTAAAGTATAATTTGTAAAGTGATAAAGGTGGGTCAAAGTATTGACAGAAAATATCAGCATTACATAAAAATGCAAAATGCGTTTTTTTACTAAAAAAAAGTTTTCATACTTGAATCCACCTTTATCTGTCTCTAAAACAGTTCATATATTGTGTTTGTACGAAAATACTAAAATCATAATGTTTTATTTCAAATGGTTATTAAAAACGCCCTCGATAAATGTTGAAAGATTGTAAATAACTTATATTTAAATTAGTTTTCTGCACTGCTTGTTTGCGCCAATGTATCTTAAATCGTCATCGGCACACTTTACTGAACCATGTTACTAAATAAAAGAAATATATTGTAAGTGATTCTAATAAAAATGGCTAACTGGCAATTGCCTAATAGTAAATAAACTTAACTATTTGTTCTTAGAATATTAATGTTTTAAATACGGGTGCAGATACAGGAAGAATAAATTGATAAATGGGTGATTAATGAGTTGATATTAAAATTAATTTGAGACATTTCTAAATTGTGGATGTTGCCAAAACGCTATTAGTTTATACGATATAATGTCACGAAATTAGCCTGTATTTGCGCCTGTTTCAAGTGGTATGATATAATGTGTGTTAGGGACAAAATTTAGGTTTGTACTGTCATAGTATATTATACTATTATGTAGCCGTTTTTCTTCCTTCTACATTAAACAATTAGATAATGTAAAACTGTGATATGAGATTCGCTGATAGTCCATTTTGGCTCTGGACAAAAATAAAATTTCAAGGCAAGCAACATAATGGTAATATATTTGCTACTTATAATAAAGTAATTAATGTGACTCCTAAAATACCATGGTTCTGATAATCTTGCACAATCATTCAAGATATAAACGGTTCTTCGGTTAAAAATTCTATATTGACTTTAAGATACTGTAGAGGCAATATGTGTAGTAATGGTTGAGTGTAGTAATAACTAGAGACAAAGGGATAGGCACTAGATAAACCTGCAAAAAGGTAGTATATTATTACCAGAACTTAGCAGAAGTATTTATGGCATGTTGAAGTTCACTGTCAGTGTTTAGAATGTAGCCAGTGCGTATGCAAATATAACCTTAAAATGTTTAAATCTTAATTTTGTACCGAATTAATAATACTTATGGTTTACATTTGATGCCACAACAAAGATTAAATAAGGGTGCTTTTTCGGTTTAGATACAGTAATGTGCAATTTATGTGAATGAATATTTCTAGTGAAACAGTAGCGTATAGGTTTCATAATAGTTACGCTTTTATATCCTTAAACGATTTAAAACATAACTTTGCAAACTATTATAAGACTCTGAAGTAGAGAAATATCAAATATGTTGATATCGATTCAATTTTTGGTAATTTTGTATTCACTACTTGACGAGTATCAATAGTAAAGAGTAAAGAGCATAGAAATAATATGTACCATAAAATAAGTAACGTATTTTTCCACTGCCAGTATTTCAACATCCATGTAACATAAGCTTAGTGTAAGAGTAGAATATAGTTGGTAGTATTAGATCGATAGCTAAGTTGAATGATTTTTAATAATTTTTTTTGTAATAAAAATGAAATGAATCAAAAAAATTGTTTTATTTTGATTTTATTTTTGATACATTTATGTCCTTATTTAACTTAATACAAACCGCATATATGAAAAAGTATAACCTAATTCTTCCCTTAATTAGGTAAAAAATTAACGACTTATTATATCTATAAACAAAGTTAACCTTTATCGACTTATTACTAATCTACAGGCGACATTTGAACGCCTCAGATGTTTCACAATAATGAGGTTAGTCATGGTCTACCACAAATACTACATTCATTGCTAAAAATATCAAAAAATAAAAATGTACGGTATATAACAATAATTTCCTGTATTATTTAAGCAGATGATTATTTTATTTATACGAAAAGAAATGTGTAACTAAACCATAGATTAATAAAGATTACTCACTCCTAACAAGAAAATAATTGGCTACTTGACACTTTTTGGGAAAGTGTTTTAATGAATTAGTATACGTATTATATATGCCTTTCATTGATCACTTTTTCGAAAAAAGGGTTATTCATTAATAAAAATCGAACTTTCTTTACGGTGAACGGAACGTCGCGTTAAATCAGGCGGTCAAGTGTCATTTTGTGGCGGAACGTCATTACACTGTAAACAAACAACGCTTAGAAGAAAATTGAGAGTTATTTAGCTATTATAACTAAAATTTAAATAAATGACAAGTTATTAGACGTGTGCAGTGACGATGTGTATAAGTACGATCGCTAAATATCCTAACAAATTTGCTTATACAAGTTCCTAAACCCAAACCTCATAAACGTTAAAGAACTTGCAGATTCTTATATGTTTAAATCCTCTGTTTGCAAGCAATGACATTTTATACTATCTATGTAAGAGAAGTATTATTGAAAAAAAGGAATAAATTTAGTAACTCTCGAGTGATTCGTCAATTCCAAATCATTGGAACGGGACGTAATCAAAACAAAACAACAAGTGGAAGTATTCATATATTTAATATATTATATAGATGTCTATGATAAGAATAGAATTATAAGACGTCTATGAGAATTCTATTTTAAGGGCCCATTCTGTAATTAATAGGACACAATTAAAATATTTCATGACTGTGTTATTATTGATGGTGCATGTGCACTGTAACTTATTACAGGACTGTATAATTAAAAATACATGATTTGCTAATATTAGTATTTTATTAACCGATTTCTTTGTTTATTTGGTTTATATGGTTCTATTAGTGAGTACACACAGTAGAACTTTTGTATATATTTATCATATGTTACAGTTACAATAATTACTACAGATCACCTAAGCTAAATTTTTGTGCTGCTTGCGTGTCTGCTTTTCTTCATTACTAAAATTATTTTCCGTAACAAATGGATATATATTTTTATCACTGTCATTTTCAGAATTAAATTGCAATGCAATAATAGGAACTGTATGGTCACTTTTCTTCCTTCATCTTGTCGGGTAGGTTATGCAAGTAAAGAAGTACTATTTCCCGTGTACTTTACTTTATGTATTTCAGACTGGTGCCCACTTTCGAAACTTTTGGCTCCTCACTTCTTCTAGGCAGGACAGTCATCACATTTTCATTTTCATTGATGTACCTTGTGTTCAGGACAACTTTTACTTTTCATGAAACACAAACTTGCCTTCCTCTTAAACTGCACATACTCTATAACGTCGTCACTATATGATTGTCGGGAAGATCTGTAAATATAAATATAACCAATTAATAACCTTAAAACAGTTCACATAAGAATATAAGTATATTTAAAAAAATCTTAATAATCACTTGAAGACAACCTTTCTTCTGTCTGAAGTCAGTTAAGAAATGTTTTAATTGTCCGATATGATTAAATGTAAATATAGAGAATGTTAAACTTACGTTGTTTATTTGATATTTCCATAGGTTATCTCACGGAAGTATTTGATTCCATTTTGATTTATTGCACTGCATATATGGATCTTCTTTAAGCAGGTTCACGCTATCAGCTTTAATATAGTATGGCTTCATTTCGGTTCACAACATAAATTCAATCAAATCTAACAGCAAACGATATTATTTGTCTTGTTTGGTTTCGATGTAGTGACGTCACATGACATTTGAGGCAGCACTGTCGCCGTTTTGGGATTTAAAATCCACAGATAAAAAATCGAAAATTTCTTTTGAAAAATTAAAATACTTAGAACGTATTAAAAAATAAACGAAATACTGCATAATTTATGTTTACTTATAAGCTATCATATCCAACATATTTCATATTTTATTGTTATAACTGTCAAGTACCCAATTGAAATAGTTGCGTAAAAAAGTTTTGTCACGTCTCCGTGCTAAATGTCCCTAAAATATTTGAAATAATTATTTACTTATTATGTAAATTACGCAGTATTAGTTATTTATTCGTAAATTTTCTCTAAATTATTCTTGAAGAATGAAAACATATTTGTCAAGAATTCAAAAAAATAACTTACACATCAGCCGTTTGTGGCTTCATTCAATTTCAAGGCGGCGAAATATCTTTACTAATCTATGAACTATACTGTAATATGACTGTAATCCATGCTTGGATCAAAACAGGACTTCCAATGTGAAGTCATCTAGAGTTAAGTTTTTGGTATTTATAGATAATGTACAGTTCAGCATTCAAAATACTGCATAATAATGATATTACGGGCTTTAAATGATTCTTAAAGTATTAGAAAGCAATCACATTTTTTATTTATGTTACTTTTATAAAATGTAAGCACTAAAAAGCTTGTAGTTTTGAATTTTCGCGCCCAAATAGTAGCCGCCATTCTGCTTAACTTGTAATGTCATGTTGAGTTTACTATTATTATTACTTTATGCACAACACCTGAAAAATCTCTTCGTTACATAGGCATCCAAAGAGAAATTAGTGTTTTTAGTATTTGAAGACTAGACTAAAATTAATGAATTTTAAAAATTGTGTAATATTTATGCTGATTACTAAAATAGGCAAAGACAACATGAACCCAGAGTACTGTGTTGTCAGTATCCGCGTCAAGGAGTGAGGCGTATTTTTAACTGTTCCGATATATATCGGAACAGTTAAAAACAACAGTTGTCATTGCAAGGCATTGTGGAACTGTTATATATACCTGTTCCAGTTCCACAAAAGCTTGAATCTCAACCGAAACATGCTCCTCTCTATTCTAGCTTATGGAACTTACCTTTGTTAGAGAGAGATGGCAGCTGTTACGAGTTCAGAACAGATGTTCGTAGCGATGGAAGTTTATGGTTGTTGCATTCGTTCGGATACCCAAACTGATTGGCATACAAAATCTGATGTATACATTCTATTATTACTCATATAAAATATATGCATTATAAAGCATACACGTATATACTAAATGTACACATTTAATACTTTTCATTTGAAATATATATTTTTGATCACCACATATTGTTGTGTAGACAAATATTGTAAAACTTATATTACCATAACTTGTCGGAAATTATTGCGTATGCGTGTATCCAAACTTTTTCCAAATAACTTCAATTTATTTGACATTTCAGTTTGTTGTGTTTAGAAGAGTTTATACGAATTTTGTTTTGGTTGTGTTGGAACTTACACTAAAAACGCTTTTTCAGCACTGATTTTATACCTAATAGCTATTTCTTTTCAAACTGTTACAACACAACACACTGTTATTTTGGAACAGTTTTTTGAAACTGTTGTCTTACTGAAACAGGAACAGGCGGAACAGGTTCCTTGTTTTGCCTGTTACAGACCACTTCTAGTATCAATGCGATACTGTCAGTGTCAATCAAATTATTCAACGATTAAACAAAAATGTCACAGTCACGGTTGCCAACTTAGGGGTTTTCCCCCCAGATTTAGGGGGTAAATGAGTGTTATGGGATTTTTTTAGGGGTTTTGTAAAGGCGCGGCGAGCAAAAAAAAAACGGGAAACGTGTCATCATAAGCTGGCACGGCGTCCAAAAGAAACATGTTCGGAGCCGGCGCGGCGAGCTAAAAAAAAAAACGGGAAACGAGTCATAAGCTGGCACGGTGTCCAAAAAAAAAAACAGAAGCGCACCTAAAGTGTAATATATTTTTAGGGGAATTTTCAAATAATTAAGGCAATTATAGGGGGTTTCGACTTCAGTTTAGGGATAAATATTTTTGAGAGTTGGTAACACTGGTCACAGTAACCATACCGATAAACAATGAGACAATGTGTTTATACTTATGCAAGTAAATTTAATTATTGCAATTTCACTTATGGTTCAGTAACCATTTATGGCTTAATCGTAAATATTACATGATAGTAAACATTCATGTAACTTCGTCATGTCTACTCGTGAAATATTAACATTACAATTTGGACATTACTCAAACTATGTAGGAGCACATTTTTGGAATATCCAAGAACTAGGTTTCGACTACACAGGTACAGCTAAGGCTGAATGTAATAATGATATCCTGTACAGAGAGGGTCAAACCGCGCGAGGGGAGGTTACATACACTCCTAGGTTACTGATAGCCGACCTGAAAGGGTCTTTGAAGACATTACCAGCGAGCGGTGGACTTTCCGATGAGGAGCAACAAGAAGACTTTCAATGGACCAATGTAGAAAAAATAGAGGAACCAGAAGTAAATAAAAATAAATATTTACAAGACATTGACAGTGAAAACCCACCGGAGGTAGAAACAAAGGAATATAACTTAGACCAAGAGGTGTCCACATGGACAGACTACTTGTACCCAAGACTACACTCCCGGTCCATCCATATTATTAAGGAGTATCAACATGGTGCTGAAAATGTATGTATTGTTTTTGTTTCTTATGTAGAAGTTTAGAAGAACTGGTGATGACTGTACCTAACAAATATTATTACTAAGATGTTATGTTGATGGTAACAAATGCATTGCAACAAAATAGTTGAGGTATATTGTCTTGCTTTACTTGAACAAGAAAAATTCAACCACCTTTCTTAAAATAATAAAATTAATCAGCCATTTTAATTACTATTTTTAAGTATTAATGCTGCTAGTGTCTCAAGCAGAACATCGGGGCCTAGCAATTTAACTTATTCAGCAAAATTTTATATTTTTTATGTAAAAAGTTATTAGCATTAGATGATAATTATTAAAAATATTTATTTATTGTTTTCACAGGAGTCCTTTGATATTAGTACAACTGGCCATACATTATGGAAATCAGATTTTGGTGATACTTTCTCAGACAATATCCGTAAATATGTTGAGGAATGTGACAGCATGCAAGGCTTTCAAGTTAATTTTGACTGCACAGATGGATTCTCAGGACTTGCCGTGAGCTGTATTGAACATCTAACTGATGAATTTACAAAACCAATATTGGCCTATCCTATTATTGCTTCCCATTTTGGTGACAATAATCCAGAAACTCAAGAAGAGAGAGATAAGTCAAATTTGAAGGATTCAATACGTCTAGTAAACACAGCACTAGCGTTGGAAGGCTTATCACAGTATGCTACTCTTTTTGTGCCTCTGTGCACAGGTGAGAAAGGATGGAGGAAACCTGGAAGTCCAAGATCTTTTGACTATGTCAACTATAGTCCAGAACTTTATTATCATTCCTCAGCTTTATTAGCATCAGCAATTGACACTCTAGGTCAGAAATACAGGCATAAAAGCAATTTTTATACATTATCTGACATTTGCGCAGATATGACAGGGTATGGAAGAAAAATGGCAGCTGCATCACTTTGCATACCTTTTGCAATGAATGAATCACAGTATTTAATAGAATATTTGAACACAACTACTCAACCCATATACACATCTATTACACCCAGTTGCAAAATTGCCACTGATAAAATATTCCAGCTTATTACTGTGAGAGGAATACCAGAAAGTTATTTAAAAGCTCCAATGAAAGAAGCAAAGGAACAAATGAACTTGCCAGCGTATAGGTGCAGCAATATAAAAGAAATGTTTGAATTATATTTCCAAGCCAATAACTTCCTCTCAGCTACCAATGTAACAGTATGTGAAAAACCTTTAGAATTGAAAACACCATTCCCACAAATATTCTCACAAAATCTAAATAAATATGGATTTGTTAAGAATGTTACTGAGCAAGAGAAAGTAGAGAGTTGTCCAGTATTAGCCGGATATCATAATGGAAATTTCTTAGCTGATATGATTGAGAAATTACACAGAGAAGTGAGCAGAATAAAATTTGCCAAACTACACAAGTTTGAAGAGGAAGGATTGGAATCTGCAGATTATAAGGAGAGTTTGGATAGGCTAGCAGAGTTTAAGGATAATTATGAAGACGACTTTGAATTGTAAAGACATTAGTTTTTATTCTTATATTCTAATCCACTTTGAAGATAACGTATAATGCTATTATTTGTTAAGCCTCAACTTAGATTTTTAACAATTTTCACGTCCCAAAAGGAACCAAACATTGTTAATGTGTTTAAGAAAATTGAGCAGAATTAAAGTATTTTTCCGTAAATAAAAGTAACTTTAAATATATACAGTCTATTTAATTTAATACACAATATTAAAATTCATAAACTTTATTCTATGATTTAGATAAAATAAATCATATTCCAGCCACACAATCTCATTGTACACATTTTTACACCTAAGAGTTGTTCCGTCGACAATCACGACGATCGCTCTAACGCCCGTTCCTTCATCCGCGTTATAAATGCTGCACCTTTGTTCTTTCTGAAGTTTTCATATGGATCGTTAAGGTTTACTCCTACACCTGCAAGTAAAAAATATAATTATTAATTATAGACTACTATATACCAACTTAAGAGTTAGTACTTCTAAAGTTTTGAAGTACTATTGTGCCATTTTCTAGCTTAGAATCATAAGTTGAATTTTAGTAGTGTGCTTGATTTTCATTTAATCAATGTTCAATCAAAATTGTGACTTCAGTAATAGATGCATTTCTACTTTTAGGACCACCTTATTACATTTTACTTTGAGTTGTACCTTAGAAGAACTTCCAAGCAAGATGACTTTCCAAGCAGCAGTGCTTAACATCGCTGGCAGAAATAGTTGTGACAGTTTCGCCGCAATATATTATACATTTGTTTTTTTTTTTATAATATAGAAGTAGCAGACGAGTGGACTGTATGTCCACCTGATGGTACGTGGCTACTGCCGCCCATGGACATCTGTAATCAACCCCAGATAGGATTAGATATTCCTACCTGAGGTCGGCCACAGATGCGCCGCTACCCCTGACGACTAAGCTGGAATGCCTCGGAAAAGTATGTCTCCCTTACCACACCCTTCAAATTGGAACACAGCAGCGCCTAACACTGCTGTTATTAGGTAGAAATAGGTGTGGCGGTGGTGTCGCCGGAGTCGAACCACAAAGGGTTCTACCACCTATTGTTTATTACTAAGAAGGAGGTCCCACCTTTATACTGGTCCTGGCGGTCCCGTACGGAGCCGCCGCTGATGGGCTCAGCGATGCCCTGCCCCGCGGCGCCCAGCCCCCCCGCGCTCCAGCCCATCTTCTGCAGCAGCTGGTGGCCCTTGTTACTCGAGTCGATACCACCCGATGTGCTCGCTACTGATGTATTCCTATCAACGTTAACATTTTAGATTTCTGTGTATTATTTACCACAGTCGCGTTTAGACAAAAGGAGCACAAGTTTCCCCCCCATAAGGTGGACCTGAAGAAGACTACGAGAAACTGCTGGATTCAAAGGGCCTGTACCGGTTGGAGTGGCGCCGACTTAGCGGAGTCCTAAGTCCTGCAGTGGACCTTAAAAGGCAAGCTAAAGGAAGAAAGTTCTTGTAAGTGAATCATAGTATTTTTATTGTGTATCATTGAAATAATGTATTTCAATGGTTATATGATTAAGTACCTATCCATACTAATTATTGAAATTTATAGTTTTCTTCACTCCTAACAGATGATTAAATGATGTGTGACCATACCACTCATGTGTTAAAGCAATCGAAAAGTGTTACATGTAGCGAATTTATTCTTTATCCACTGGAGCTTGGTACCATAGTGCGTACATTAATTTTACATGTGAGGACTTCGTTTCACCACAGTAACAATAAATAATTATAATTTAAAAACTAAAAACCATGCTTGAATTGTACAAGGAAATTGTTAATCGGACCGTTCAAAGTGGGTAAAAATCGAGTTCAAAGATACCGTCACATACACACATACAAGTCAAGCCAATAAAAGCGTGGTAAAATATTTAAAATTCAAGCAATCAAAGCGAGCTTACATGAAACTAGGCGGTGTCGGTGAGCGAGAGCGGTCGACGCGGCGCGAGCGCGGCGAGTCGCGGTGCCGCTCGCGCGACCTGCTCCGCGACCGGGATCGCGACTTCGAGCGGGACCGCCGACGACCTGGGACAGCGTTACCTTCATTATATACTCTGATTCATAATTACGTGTCCAAAATGTTCAACAAAAACTTCAACAAACTCAACAAAAAACGAAAACTTTAACAACTATACACAATTTAACAAACGCGCTATGAAAAGGAGAAAACATTCGAATTCGATCACAATCACGAAAATGAATAACATCAGCTACGAAACTCAAAAATAGCGGCACAAAAAATGTTTTGGATTCCGAATGTGTTACCATTATTACATTTCACTTTTCTACCATAAACCTTGTTTTTTTATTATTATTACTGTATGTAATAAAATTGAGGTAATATAAATATTAGAAAATGTGAATTGATCTTAATTTATTAATATTATTATTTTATTATTGTTGTATTACTTTAATATCGTCAAAAATAAGAAACAAACATTTAAAACGTATTTTCTTGACAGGTCAACAACACATTTGTTTACATTTTGGACACCTAATTAGGAATCGGACTATAGTTATTTTTCTTTTCGTAAGACTGAATTCGAAGAAGGCATAAGAACTTGCGGTTTTTTTATAATATAGGAATAGCAGACTAGCATGCAGTCCACCTGATTGTAAGTGGGTACTGCCGCCCATGGACATCTGTAATCAACCTCAGATAGGATTAGACATTCCTACCTGAGGTCGGCCACAGATGCGCTGCTACCCCTGAGGACTATACTAGGCTGGAATGCCTCGGAAAATTATGTCTCCCGCACCCTTCAAAACGGAACACAGCAGCGCCTAACACTGCTATTATTGGGCAGAAATAGATGTGGCGGTGGTGCCGCCGGAGTCGAACCACAAAGGGTTCTACCACCTTCTAAAATAAATAATAGTTCCTAAATGAAGACAAAGGAATGTATGAAAGACTTGTAAGAGAATAATAGTAATAATATTACCATCTCTATCACGATCTCGCCTCCACGTTGTCTGTTTCCGTTTCGGAGACGGAGACCTCGATCGTGACCTAGTTGGTGGTGTTGATAGCTTTTCTGGTGTTCTGCTTCTAGACCTGGCAACCCAAAAAATATACTGTACTTTGTAAATGTGATGGTACAATAAACAGTATACTCTCTTTTTAAACTTCAAGTAATAAATTGTAGTATCAAATAAAGCCAAAAAATAAAAATTACATAGTATACTATAGCACTCAAAATAGTCACAATAGACGAATAGACCAACACTGGTTGCATCAACTTTAGGGATAAGAAAAACCATCCAAGAGTTTTATGTATTACTAGCTGACCCGGCAAACTTTGTACCACCTCAGAATTTATTTATGAAATATATTCCATAATTATTCACCTTCTCTGGACTTCCACAAATTATTCTAAACTAAAATTAGCCAAATCGGTCCAGCCGTTCTCGAGTTTTAGCGAGACTAACGAACAGAAATGGATTTTTTTATACATAGATTATAATGTTTTCATTATCAGATATATTTATTGCCAACATACCTGTATACTCTTCCAGGGGGTGTCGGTTGTTTTTGTAAGTCTTTAGGTATTGGGGTCGGAGATCTAGATTTTTCTCTTCTCCCACTGGCTATTTCCTCCTCCTTGTGTTTACGTGCTGCATTTTTTGCCTTATAATATTCATATAATCCTAGTTTCTCCCAGCCCTCACTGAAAATGTGTAATTTGTTCAATTTCCAAAGCGCGTAATTCGCTTTACCGCTCCGATTTTTTCCGAGTTATTATCACTATTTCATTGTTTTCATATTTCTGATTAAAGTGATTTTAAGTTCATATAATATTTAAAAATACAGACACATAAATAAACATGCCTCTATTACTAATTGTAATACTTAAAGTTCAAATTTATATTAATTTTACCTTTTCATGCTTTGCAGTAAAATAAAAGGACATTATATTAATCAAACACTTAATATACAACCTTATATGTAAATAAAGACTTTTTGTTTGTATCATATATGAAATTTGTAATATCAAAATACCCACTTGTCTCTCGGTCGCTCATGATTAGGAGATGCGTAAAACGCATCCACCGCTGCCAGAAGCCTTTCGTTTGGAGGCGCTGGTGGTGGTAAACGAATTTTCGAAGGATCTAAAGGTCTGTATTTATCTTCTTCGAGCTGAAATACAAACACATATCAATATTTGTGTGGTTCTTGAAAGTTGGGGACACATGGGAATGAATTGGAGCGAAAAAAACATGGTACATTTATTGGTTGATTTCACGGCACATGCGTCAAATGATGATTTTCAGACATGTAGATAAAAAATACTAAGGTATTCAAACATTTTTTTAGACTATGTATATCTTTCATTTTATTTGCGTTTGGTATAGTATGTCATTGTACACATTCCCCCTTTTAGTATTAGTTACTTATATATTAAAGACAAATGCGAATAGTTCTTACCATTATAAGAGGCACCATTAAACCAGCAGGTAACTCAAAATATGGAACAGAAGGCATAAGCTCTTCATTATTAATCTCAGGGAATGGAGGGAAGCCTGGGGGTGGTTTACTAAGATCTGGAAGGCCATTTTGGAATGCTAAGGGTTTCGGCTCGAAGCCAGGGGGTGGTTGCGAGAAATTCACGTTTGGAAGGTTCGACAAATCCGGTTCATCTAAGCTCTCAGACTTCTTACGACTTGTTATTTGATCAAACGTTTGACTATCATAGCTATTGTCATTGCCGCTTATACTATTGTTTGAAGGGAAGTTGTCGCCACTCTCACTGCCATATTTCTGGTGACTAGAATTGAAATTTTTGTCATATCCGCCCAATTGAAAGTTTTGGTCATTGAAATTGTTTTGGAAACCCCTTGGCATGGGTGGTTGTTGGTTATCGTTACTGTGGTCGTGGCTGTTCTGCAGTTCGAGAGCGTGTTTCTGCATTTCCATTTGCTGTATCTGCTGCAAGGTATGGTTTACGAACGCTTGATGCTGGCTTTGGTAACTGGAAGTATCACATGTTACATTAAATCATATATATTATTACAACTTAATAGAACCTTAGTGATTATGATTTAAAATTCCTTTGTAATTTACCAGACATTCTCACCTTTTCATTTGAAACAGATAAATTCATATTAGCATAACTTTTAGTTAATAGCTTTCCAGGGGATAAACGATCATATTTACCTCAAAAATTTCGATTGCTTCTGATTCTAAGTAAACAAAAAAGAAACAATTTTGGCATGAGTTTGAAAATTTTCACATAAACTCACTTTTCAAAAGTGCTCTTCGTCTGCTGATTGAGATGAGCAATGACGCCCGAGTGTAGAGCGATCAGGTTGTTCTGATACTCTTGGTAGGAGCTCGTCGGACTCTTCATTTTTTCAATGACGGCCGTCTCGAAATAGTTCGACTTAGATTCCCATAGCCGAAGCAGCTTATTCAACTTAGCCTCCTGTTCTTCAGTGACCGCTGAAACAGCAAAACGATTAAATTGTTGTCATACAAGCCAGATTTATTAATGAAGCAAGTTACCTGACTGGCAAACCACAGGTGAGATGGACAATAGTTGGTTTAAATTGAAGATGAGAATGCACAATCGAACAAGAGACCTAAATCTTGAGGACATTATTATAAATATGTTACCTATACTGGCATTGCAAAACATTGGAACCACCACATTTTCCAAATTTTTCTTCAGATCTTCAGCATTTTTGCGAGCACTGTAATTAGGAATAACAGTATCATAGACACCAAAACGATAATGAACCAAAGGACACCAAATAAATTAACTGTTATATCACTACAAAATATACCCACACAAATAAATTGTAAATCATAAAAAGGATTATTATGTACATACAAAAACATTTCAGCCACTAATACAACAAAATTTTCAAAATTAACATAATAGAATTTTGTAGCACTCTTGAGACCTAAGTTCCGATCACCGGTTTATAATCCACAATTATCAATTCAAAAACATAAAAGAATAAGTTATTAATAAAACATCATCTCTTTACATAGTATTTCATTAAAATTACAGGTATTTAACTTGTTATTCATTGCAACAGGAATATAAGTTATGCCTGAAAAATTCTGATGACTGAAATTATTTGAAATTTGGCAGTTTAATTTTAAAATTTTAACAATTAATTCTTAAAATTAATAATTAATAGTCAATTAAATATTACATTTATTTGTCTTCTAAGAATATTTTGACAATGCAGTAATATTGTTCTCCAATGTAAAATCTACTTTATTAACAGTCATCCTTTATTTATAACATATAGTTAAAATACCTCTCTAGTGATAAAATCATTAAAAAAAATAATCTTAACAAATACAATTGAAATATCCAATATAAAGCTAAAATAATAATAATACCCTGGACCCTATCCTGCCTGATATGATGCATTTTTTAAACTAAATTATTTTGAATAAACATCATATTACAGACTTAAAATATGACCATTTTCATCAATCAATCATTATTTATTTCTAATATAGAAAGTACAATCATGTATAACAATAAATATTATTTATATAGAAATATGAATGTTTGAGGCAGTGGCTGTACTTAATGTTACATATTTTATAATGATGTATTTAATGTGTGTGAATTAATTGAATGGCTAGTAAATGTATGGTAGTGACAACTAACGTGAAACCCAAATTAATGGTAATCAGTGAACTATATCATCCTGTTCTTATGATAAAAGGGTTGTTAATAAGTTAAAATTTAAATGAAAATTAAATTCCTACTACAGGAAATTATGCTTAAGTGTGTATGATTCCATGTTTTAGAAAATAGTTATGATTTCTTGAACATGAATTTGGGGATGTATGTAAATATATTTTTATATTTGACCTACTTTTCAACCACTTTCTATAGCCCAAGTGAGGTCAAGATGCATAAATTTTACCAAAAAAATGTTGCGCCACAATTTGTTACAGAACCATCACATGATTAATAATGTTTAGTGCACAAGTGAAATATAAAATATGAAATAGAGTATGGAAATAGATACAAACCAGTGATGGAGCACATCATTCACCAGGTAAATGATGTGGAGCTTCTGTGTGAAGGGAGCTCCCGGCTGGGTCACTTTCCTGAGCAGGTGTTGTGATATAACTTTGCCAGCGTCATGTGATGTTGCGTGTTGTAATATCCATCCCTTTCCTATGAAAATAATTTCCTTAATTCAGATACTATTGTCAAATTTTGTTATATTAATTGCAGACAGATAATTGGGGTTTTTTAGTATCAATATGAAACATAAAATAATTGGTCTATTTACTTCATACAGTAGTAAATTAATGAATACCTGAAGATATACTATCTTTAGTACATGTGTCAATAATAGGCTGTAGAATGTTGTCCAGCTCTGGAAGACTAATGTTATTTTCATCAGCCATCATTTGAATTTTCTCAACTTGAGCCTTGGCAACTAATTCATTAATTTTTGCCTGTTGTTGTTGAATTAACACCTACAAGAATAATTATTTTTTAATGTACAGCCAAGAACACAAAATACTATTATTGAATATAAAATATTTCATATCAATGCACGCAAAGCATTGATACAGGATTGATATGCCTGAAATAATAAAACCATTATAAATAAATATTCAACATAGCCAAAAATTGCAACTAATAATCATGCTCTTTTATCAATGTATTTTACATTTTGATATTGTGCATTTTAATACTATATTAAATTTTGTTTTGTAATACAATATACAAATGGTAACTCAATAGAAGTAGACTTACGGCGTGCTGAGCATTCAGATTACTCTCTGACTGCGTGATCTGTTCCTTAAGCATGTTGATCTGGACATTGACATTGTCAATATCGTGCGCGTGTTGCGTGGGGGTCGGCGGGGCGGAGTTCGCCGCGAGCCACTGTTGGAGCGCCGGCGCCGCCGCCATGGACGCCGCCAGCCCCAGCTGAGCGGGCGTCGCTCCGGCCTGTTGGGGCATTACATATTGCCTGTTCTGTGCCATATAAGCCCCGGCGGGAGCGGGAGCCGTCTGGCCGCCGGCCTGCTTTAGAACTATAAACAGCGGAGGTTCACTTGAAACGGTTACAATAACAGCCAACCAGCGATCGGACGAGACCGCGTTAATCTATTTCTGCGATCGTCAATATGCTTACTTGCTTGCTCTGTCGTCACTTTGTACTGGTAGTAGTTGAAGTGCTCCCCGCCGTACAGGAAGCTGAACTTCGGGTTGTTTTTTTGTTTCGTCTTGGTCATCTTCTCGAACTCGGGGCCATTTCTTGCGACAAACTGCGCGAGCTTGTCTATTATGTTGCGGAGATCTTGATCTGAAAAGGAACGCGGTCGATTCAAAACCATAATAAGACGTACTCTTAATTAAAATATATAAAGCCAGTTTTAAATAAACACAAAGTTAACTAACCTTGCGGTGGCTGTGGTAGCTCCATTTTTATTTGGACTCCTTTTGAGGTTAATTGTAATACATGTAATGAACCACTAATCTCAACACAAACGCATAACACTTCACTTTTCAATCATTATAATTAAAACTATAGTCCACGTAAATATAAAAAGAAGATAGAATAAGACGTTTTTTGATAATAATTTATATGAACGCCGAACGTCACAAATTTTTGATGCTACCATTCGTCGGCCATTTGTATTCTGTTTCTTTCTTTTTTTCATCTATCTGTCTCACGTATTTGTAGGGATGTACTTTGTAATGTAACTATTTGAGTAATTACTAATTACTTGTCGAGTTCTCAAATGCCGATTATTTAGATCACTTAACTGAACTAACTTTTTATCTAATCGACTTTTTCAAGCGAATATTGTAATAAAATTAACATAAAAGAAAATTATTTGTTCATGAAATACCAAAAACTTTATAATTTTCAATTCATAATTCTTATTTCAACTGCGTAACTCAAAAATCTTATGTTATTAAGAATTAAACATTTAGTTTTCAATTTCCAACTGGGGAAATTGAATTATCGCTCAGGAAGCAAAAAACAAGATTTTCTAATATATTCTAATACGGCCATTTTTTTAATTCAAGGACATAATATTTTACCTAATATACATTTATTATTCATTATATTTTATGAACGTCAACAATATGTGTCGATTATGTTTCGAGTACAAAGAAAATCGATTAATCGATCATTTACATTTGCGCATTTTGCGATTGCTACTTTAGAAAAGTGATTTCATGACTTTCGTATTCGTGTATGTGGCAAGACTCAAGGTAGTATTGATCGCTTGGCCAATAACTAGAGCCAAAATAATTCATTGCAGTATCTTGTGCAGTCATTCGCTAGTTTCGATGACTGAGTAGCAAGGTGTGGGTGACGGCTGTTGATGTCACATTCATCTACGTGAATCATTTTTGTCAAAACATTGCCTTGAAGCAAAACACAACAAAAATACAAAAATGTGTGCTATGGTAAGTGTGACTCTATATTTTTTCTACTTACAGTGACATAATGCATGAAGTCTTTTACTGAAAACTAATCCAATAATAAAATTATCTGCAGTTTTCTCTTTTTATCATGATACCAAATATGCCTATTTCCTACATTATACTCAGATTTGTGTCATTTCAGTCTAAACATTGATTTCAATTAATTTATTGTTTAATCCCAATTGTATGTAATATCACCGCATCTTTAATCTTCATTTCCTAAGTAGTATTACACAATTATATCAAATTATAATTTATATTAAAATAGCACTTCATGAATGAATTTTTTTCAGCGGATGAAGGCAGCTAAATGCCCCTCAGATGAGCTGGCCATCACTAACTGCGCCCTCATAAACCCTGATGACTTCCCTAGTGATGTAAAGTTAGTATCTTTTTATTAGCATTTAACTCTGTTTTTAAATACCTACATAAAAATGCATTTAACTCTGTTTTTAAATACCTACATAATAATATCTAAGACTAGATGAGCTTGAAATATTTTAATACAATTTATTTTATGTAATCTTAAAATACCGAATTGTGGGAATCTGTTCATTATTATATAAGCTATTCCTATTACACTTGGTGCTATTAACAGCACCTAAATTTGAATTTTAAACCATCCATTAACATTCAGTAAGCCATTATAGTATTAACCAAACCTTATTGAATATAATTGCCACACCCATCAAAACCATGGATCTAAGTAGATTAAAAATAATTTTGAGTCTTATGTAAAATGTTACTTTTTTCATAATTTCTATATAACTTGAATACAGCCTTATTAAGAATATGTGCAATGCTCCTTAGGTCCCAAAGACACATGAAAAATATATCTTAAATTGTAACTGATAATATATTACATCATATCCAATCCAGTACTTACATAATTCCTCACATACAACATACTTATATACATATGCTATCATCAGGCCCATGTCTAATTGTTTTATTTGTACAATTTATGTATCTTTCAGGCATATTGAAGTGTCCACTGGACCATCCCAGCATTATGTCTTCAGTGCACGCTTCTTTAATGGGGTGGATCGTGGGACAGTGGGATTCTCAGCACCACAGAGGAAGTGGGCCACCCTCTCAATTGGCCAGGTATATATTTAATTTGTAATACATATTACTAATATACTTTAATCTACAAAAAAAATAGTTTTCAAAGGTATGTGTAGTCTACCAATAAACATTTGGCGATTGTAGTGGACTATGGCCCAATCCTATGGCTCATTCAGAGAGGAAACCCATGCCCATTAGTGTTACTTTAATCTAGTGATTGACATAATTGTTTGAAATAGATAGTTTGATCAAACGAGTCACTTCCAGGCAGTGAGATTTGAATCCAAGACCTTTTTTGAACCTATTGGTACTATGGCACTATTTTACACAGCACTATCAATAATTTGTAGTACATTGAAATATCATACAACATTTAAAATAAAACCAATGTATGAGAACGTTACGACATACATTATTTTATTTGCAGACCATAGATGTGAAAATATGCAAGCCTCAATCTTTAGAGTGCTTATGCAGTGTTACTCTGGAAGCTGACTTCATGCTGAAGAAAACGTAAGTGCTATTGAAACCAATTGATAGGTGATATAAATGTATAGAGAATAATAACGTCAGTGTTGCTATCTGTAATTTCAAAATGACTGTCATAATTTTTTACGAATTTTTTTTAAGAACATAATATAATCAAAACCAATATTGATATCCCTCATAATTAAGTTGTGTATATTTTAATACCTATGTATTGCTATGTAGGACTTCTATGGAGCCATACGATTCGGAGCAAATGGCGAGGGATTTCCTCATCCAGTTCTCCAATCAGGTGTTCACCGTGGGCCAACAACTTGCATTTGCATTCCAAGATAAGAAAGTACTGTCTCTGCTTGTCAAGAACTTAGAATGTAAGTGGCAATACATATATTTCTATTATATTTTGTAGGAGGGAATCTAAAAAATCTTGTGGAGTCTAATCATTGGTTATATGTATACTACTACATAGCACTAAAACTAAAATATACTGCAAGGTATCTTGTTTTTATATGAATAAATAATCAGTCTATATAAAGAGTACATATACAATGATTAATTAAATGTTCTTTTTCCTGTTAAATGTGGTATTGTTTATATCTGGGAAACTTTTATTTATAGAGTATTTGACTGGTATGTTATCAGAAGGTAACAGTAAAAGGTGTTTTGTTCTAGCCGTGGATGTACAGGCTCTAGCCGCGGGTTCGAACGCGGTACCTCGTCGTGCGAGAATGGGTCGATTGCTGCCCGACGCTTGCATCCAGTTCGATAAGGCCGAGAACTCTTCGCTCAACTTAGTTGGAAAAGCTAAAGGGTAACATAAAATATGCAAACACATACTTTATATGATAGCAGAGTATGAGAAATATACAACGATCGTCGTAAGTGACCGATCTGGCTTGAATGACCAGAAAGATAGGGTGAAAGAAGTACTTAGGTCTTTATCAGTAGAAGAAATCTTTTTGTATGAAATTGTGCTAGCATAGCCACTTAACTTTTTTCTTTACCAGAGAGATAAAGTGAAAAAAGCATTCGTCTATCAGTATTAGAAATCTTTTTGGATAAAATTGTGGTGGCCTGGCAGCTAAAGTTTTTTTTAACAAAAGTGAAGTAACAAATGTATTGTGTACAAAAATAATATTCACGTTTAGGAAGCAACCTCGTCAGTCTATCATCAATCCCGACTGGGACTTTGGCAAGATGGGCATCGGCGGCCTGGATAGAGAGTTTAACGCCATCTTCCGACGAGCTTTTGCATCTCGAGTCTTCCCACCTGAAGTTGTTGAGCAATTAGGTAAAAAAATTATATGTATGACTATGATAAAAATTTGGACTATTTTTTATCTATAAATTTAGAATTTTGTCTTAGATATAGTTAGATGCATGTGCTCACATATACTTATGTTAAATGAGAACACGTACGCTTACATACTTATTGTTCAAACTGTCACTGCGTTGCACAATACAATTGTGAAGAATTATGAAGTAAAGTTACTAAAAAAAATGTTATTCTTTTTTATATTTTAATTTACTAGGTACAAAAATTTTAAAATCAAGTAATACATATTTTCTTTTTTAAAACGACTATGGAAGGTAATGTTTTTCAAGCATAATATGTATGTATGTATGTTTCTGCACCCCAATTGGCTTGACGGATTTGAACATATGAGGTGTTGTTCGATTTGTCTCAATTGAAGTAGTTACATAGGCTTTTTAAGCAGACAGGTAATTTTGGTTTTACAGTAATTCTCTTGTACTGTTATTAATCTGTACCTGGCTTACAGGTTGCAAACACGTCAAGGGTATCTTACTCTATGGACCCCCTGGTACCGGTAAGACGCTGATGGCGCGTCAGATCGGTAAGATGTTGAACGCCCGAGAGCCGAAGATTGTCAACGGTCCGCAAATATTGGACAAATATGTTGGTGAGAGTGAGGCCAACATTCGCCGGCTGTTCGCTGACGCTGAGGAGGAAGAAAAGCGGGTAAGGAATAATATAAAAAAAACACGAGCTTTTGCCCGCGGTTTCGCTCGCGTTACGAAGTAATATTTTCATCCCCTATTTTATCCCCTTGGATAAAATAGGGGATGAAAATATTATTCTACCCGAATTGATCAAAATCCTTTCTTAGCGGATGCCTAAGTCATAACATCTACCTGCATGCCAAATTTCAGCCTGATCCGTCCAGTGGCTTGGGCTGTGCGTTGATAGATCACTATGTCAGTCAGTCACCTTTGAGTTATATATATTTAGATATGAACATAAATAAAGGAAAATGTAATGAATTGTTATATAGTAGTAATGTAATTTAAAACAAATGATGCGAATTGATAGTAATGGAGGGTCTATGGCCCCTTATTAATAATCAATCTATCCAATTTCTACCCATCAAAGATCGAGATTTGACAATGTCTAGTAGGAAGAAAAGGTCAAATGTTGATCTTTGATAGGAAAAATATTAGATAGATTGATTACTAATGGCGGGCGTCCGTTGGGATCAGTCGCTAAGACTAAAACTAAATCAAATTAGAAATAAAACTGGAACATTGAGATTTATTTGTATCTGTTTTTTTTTTCTTTCTTCGTATTATTCTAAGCGAGAACTACTTTATCTGAAAAATGCAATATTTAAATCCCGATTCAAATATGTTAATCACATGGAACCATACACAAAGAACCATAACCAAGGTAAAAACACAACAACAACAATACAATGGTCACAAATTGTTTTAGTGTGGACCAAACAGCGGTCTCCACATCATTATATTCGACGAGATCGACGCCATTTGCAAGGCCAGAGGCTCCGTTGGCGGTAACACTGGAGTACATGACACCGTCGTCAACCAACTGCTTTCCAAGATCGATGGTACGGTAGATTTTTTTACTCCAAAAAAAAAAGTTATATTACTGTAAAGATTTATTAAGTTGTTATACATAAGAATACCTATTTTTACCTAAATTGTAAGGTAACCTAAAATTTACTGTAACATTAAGAAATGCTATTAAGATATTTAAATTTATTTAATTTTAGATATTATCAGTTTATCTTAAATTTTACGAATTTCAGGTATGATAGGTTTCTTATTTATTGTAATTAATTATAAATAAGAAATTATATAAAAAAATGGCCCGTCGAGCCGGATTATCGTGACGATGATGATGAATAAATTATATAAAAAAATGATGGTCCTTCGAGCCGGATTGCTTCCGATTTCGTGTTTCTAATGTAGTCCATATGTGTAGGTGTGGACCAACTCAACAACATCTTGGTTATCGGCATGACGAACAGACGGGACATGATCGATGAGGCTCTGATGCGCCCTGGTCGATTGGAGGTGCAGATGGAGATTGGCTTGCCTGATGAAAAGGGCAGGGTTCAAATCCTGAACATCCATACTAAGCGTATGCGCGAGTATAAGAAGATTGCTGAGGATGTTGATTGCAAGGTGGGGTAACTGGTTTTTATTTGTGAATGGAGATCTACTTATAGTGGTCAACTTATATGGAGATGCAAATCATGCAGATGCGGACTGTGAGGCCTAAAGACGACGTGACGTCAATAAATTGTGACGTTAAGCTCATATCTTTATTTATCTCGAAAATAATTCGTTAATTTATCAATCGTTTTTTAACTAAATATTTTTCTAAAGTCCTTTCTTCTTTCTTATTTCTTAGACCCATCAAGGGGTTATACAAGGTGAATTTTTCAAATAGGCTTTCAGGGCCAAATCCGAACCTATGAGGATTAGCGAAAAATGCTTAAAAGGAGTTACGAGGCCGATTTCGATAAAAACTAAAACTGCATCATTAGTTATTTAAAATATCTTTTTCCTTAGCCGGGAATCGAACGAGTTCATTTTGAAAAAAATACACCCCAGAATTTAACCCTTATAAGCGACACTATCAGATAGTGGTATAATATAGAGGGTGTATTTTTTTTGTTTGAAAAATTCACCCTGTATATCTAAAGATTCAAGACAATCATTCATTAATGAATCGATCTCAAGCACCGGAAAATTGACGTTTAGTTTTATTAGTTGCAGTCACATTTTAAAATAAAAAAAATTAAGAGCTAGCCATTTTTTAGATTTTTGGTTTACATCATAATTTCTAGGGGTAAATTGATGTTTCCATATTTTTTCCTACCAAAAAATGGGAGACCGCAGAATCTCCATGTCTAATCTTAGATTCTTCCAACCTAATCGGTCTTCATTCGATTCACACAATAATTCTTTACCGCGAAATCGCAGCACTCACGAATGTATGAAAGCTAATTGACCTTCACACGTTTCACACAAATATTCTTCACCAGGAAATCGCAGTACTAACGAAGAACTTCTCCGGCGCCGAGTTGGAGGGCTTAGTGCGAGCCGCCCAGTCCACTGCAATGAACCGCTTGATCAAAGCATCCAGTAAGGTGGAAGTGGACCCTGAGGCTATGGAGAAGCTGATGGTGGAGCGAGGTGACTTCTTACACGCTCTCGAGAATGATATCAAACCGGTGAGGAATGGAATGTTTTATGCTCGTTTTGCTTTTGCTCGACTTGGCATGAACACTGCCGTGCCTCCAAACTGTGTTAAACTTAGAAAATACTTTCGTGGATCGTAACCAAGTCGAAATTTAAAACATTTAAAGCGTTGTTCTGTGGTTACTGTTCTTCTGTAAATGGACTTTTATAAATAACCCCAAATAGTTTTGTAAGCCTACCAAGTACAGTCACAAATGCTTTGGTACCCCTTAAGATTAAGACTGTTAGAACAACTCATATAAGTATTTAACAATGTTGTCTTGAGTTTAACGAATTGTGTCGAATACAGCATAGTGTAAACATCATTCTAAAAGCACAAATAGGGGTGGCTGTGAAGTCTCCTCTATTAAATTGTGATCTATCTTATTTATCAATCACAATAAGTCTAGTTGAAAAGTAGTGAATCAATTCTCAATTCTACCTCAATTAGATAGATTTTGTATTCCCTAGGCATTCGGTACGGCGGCCGAGGCATTGGAACACTTCCTTGCTCGCGGCATCATCAACTGGGGTACGCCTGTATCCTCGCTGTTAGAGGATGGACAGCTTTACATCCAACAGGCTAGGGCTACTGAAGCTAGCGGTAAGACTATCCAAGATCGAGTACTAATTTTTATACTGATTATTTTATGACGACTCGCCTAGCGCAGTAGCCATCGTATCGGTCTGAAGATACAAATAAATATCTGAAAGAAGTGTTTGAGATTTGTGGAAAATTCTATTTAATTCAGAATCTTAGAGACTTAAAAGATATTAAAATACTACACTTTATAGCTTTCGTTATTAAGCAAGGCAGATTTTAAATACTTTTAGGTTAAAGTCCACATTTAGTCCTACATATGTAAATTATTTTTAGGCCTAGTGTCAGTTTTGCTGGAAGGTCCTCCGAACAGTGGCAAGACTGCCTTAGCGGCGCAGTTGGCTAAGATGTCCGACTTCCCATTCGTGAAGGTGTGCTCTCCCGAGGACATGGTCGGCTTTACAGAGACCGCTAAATGCTTGCAGATCAGGAAGGTGAGTTAATTTGGTTTTAAACCTATGTCTAAGTTTGAAAAAGACTTTATTAAATCTTCTTTGTATATATATAAAATTTCAGCGATCATATGTTGTTCCGCAATCTCGAAAATATGTTAGGCACTTGAAATATTTCTGAATTTTGTTGTATGTTTATTTGACTTATCTCATAGTTAGCAAGTACAGCCAATTACTTAATAATTAATATCATATTGAACCATAGTGAAAAATGGCCCAGTCCGATGGAAGTTGTACTATGAATGGGTATCCATTAGTTGCGAAATTATATACACACATACATATTTGAGTTACTCATGCCAGCAGTGGGATAATAATGACTTAAAAGACGTATTTGAGTGTAGAGTCAACCCATAATAATATTAAACAATTTGCTTCAAGTATTAAACTTCTTTACAGTACTTCGACGACGCCTACCGTTCAAGTCTGTCTTGTATCCTGGTAGACAATATTGAGCGTTTGTTGGACTATGGTCCGATTGGTCCACGCTACTCAAACTTGACCCTGCAAGCGCTTCTGGTTCTGTTGAAGAAACAGCCACCCAAGGGAAGGAAACTGCTCATCCTTTGCACGAGCAGCCGAAGGTAATGTGTCGAGTGTCTTGTATTGTATTAATTAAGCTATAAGTGCTATTACGCCATCTCTACTTTACATTTTATAAGATAGGTTTAATACTTTGAATAAATATATGCGTCATATTGAGAATCAGGTTCCCCTGGCAAGGGTTAAATTTGAGGCCTAAAGTTTAAAGATTTCTTTGATGATGACCTATTGGCGTTTTATTTTAAAGACTACAATAATTTGAACATGGTAAGACGTAATTAAATTCATTTCAAAAATATACGTATTTGTGACGCCATATTTCATTGAAATATGTTCAGTCGTCATTTATGTTCGTCCCTCTGTTCGTTGTCCTTAGTTTATTCTCCATATATATCAACTAGCAATAGGCACGACAGTAATAAAAAATCAAAGTATAAATGAATCACAGACGTAATATGTAAACAAATACAGGTCTGTGATCTAAGTAAAAACAATATATTGAAAGGATTATCAAAAATGATCCAGTTTTAAAAAAATCTTTAAGATTTATTATATTTTCAATAAAATATAAGTATAAAATACTGCAGTCGGCCATCTTGTCTGAAACGCTAAACGGGGCGCTAAATGACGTAATTTTTGGGTATTTCACTGAATTGCTTGAACTATTGTATGGGATGATCTAGTGAATTCTAGTGTGACGTTACCAACGGACGCCATGACACCCTTAGCGTTTTCGCGCTTAATTCAAAATAGCTATAAAAAGTTACTATTTTTTTCGTTAATACTGAATTTATTGTCAAAATAATACGACTTTTGGATCCATAGACATGTACGTACATTATAGAAGGCATTCAAAATTTGTCATCATGCCCATTATAGTTAATCTTGATATTATTTCTTAATCTGTTCTACAGGCAAGTGTTAGAAGACATGGAGGTGCTCTCCGCGTTCACGGGCGTGTTGCACGTGCACAACCTGTCGCAGCCCGAGCACGTGATGGCCGTGCTGGAGGAGAGCGACGCCTTCTCCAAGCGGGACCTGCATCACATCCAGAACGACTTGCGGGGCGCCAAGTGAGTAAACCTTAGAAGGAGAAAGATATCTTGAAAAGGGAGTGTCTACGCAAGTATTGCGCCTTGGGTCGGTGCCGATGAAGGACGCCAAGTAAGTAAACCTTAGAAGGAGGAAGATATCTTAAAATAGGAGTATCGCTGCCTAGACGTCTGTGTTGGTGAGAAGGAGATAATATATTTTGAAAGAATATGCTGCTATCTTCAGGATTAAGGGGTAGGTGTATTGTATAACATTGCAAAGTGTAAATTACATGTTTGTAAGCAACAAATGCTGGGTGGACTTGTGTGTGAACAACATTTGTAATTGGATATGAATGAACATTGAGTGAGTAGATTAATTACTTCGTAAGAATACGCTGCTGCCTATCCTCTGGATTGGGTTGCTTAATCGCGTGCAATACACGAAAAAAGAATAATACTAACCTATAAAATTGCAAAGTGTAAGTAACATGTTTGTAAGCAACAAAGGCTTTTTTTATTTTTTATGTTTTTTTTTTTAAATATAGGAGTAGCAGACGAGCATACAGTCCACCTGATGGTAAGTGGCTACTGCCGTCCATGGACATCTGTAATCTACCCCAGATAGGAATATTTATTCCTACCTGAGCCACAGATGCGCTGCTACCCCTGAGGACTAAGCTGGAAAGCCTCGAAAAAGTCTGTCTCCCTTACCACACCGGAAAACAGCAGCGCCTAACACTGCTATTATTAGGCAGAAATAGGTGTGGCGGTGGTGCCGCCGGAGTCGAACCACAAAGGGTTCTACCACCTTCAAAAGTTTATGTACAACATTTACAAGAGTATGTAATTGGAAATGCTTGAACAATTGTCAAAATTTGAACAGGTGAGTTTTCACAGGTATATAACTTCTGCTCGGGGCTGCAACTCGGTATGGTATTACTACATTATTGTTCAGAGGAAGAATATTGTTTAACATCATTTTTAAAAACCTGATACTATTACACAATTTATTCTGAACTGTTCAGCAGTTGTGTTCTGTTCTGAAATGTGCAGTGGTTCAACGTAAGCTCTGCTTACTAAGCCTCGGGTAAGTCCTGGCCGAATTTGTCCTGTATATTTACAGGCTATCTGTGAAGCACCGTATGCCTCAACCACGAAGGATGCTCGACAATATTCGTTACTCGACGTTTTCTTCTCGGGAGAAAGTTCAGTTAGACAGGTACATTATTTGATAAATTTAGTTAACTATTTTAGCACTTCTTTTTCTTTATTTTGTCTGATTCATTAATTTTAAGTGATAAATAGTTTATATCAAATAATCCTGCTGCCTGCTATTTTAGTCAATTTCAGTTATATCATCATCATTTATGTATCATTTAGAGTATTTCTCTAAGCCTTAAGCTTAAGCTGTAATTTTTTGAAGTACTTTTTAATATAAATTAGCATATTTTTACACCCCTTTTTTAACTTAATTTTCAACAAAATATTATTTATTCTTTGTTTTCACACATTCATTTTAGTTTAGTGTAAAGAGTTTTATGAAAAATTACAAAATATTCTCTTGTCACAGGATCTTTATCGGAATCAAGAAGCTTCTCGCGTTGGTGGACATGGTAAAGCAGACCGAGGAACAGTACCGCGTGGTGAAGTTCCTCACCAAGATGCAGGAGGAAGGCGGGCTCGACGTCGGCACCACCATACAATAAGATTCGTTGCAACCTTAGGGATTACATACGCATACCACGCGCACGCCCTCACCAGATCACTCCACTAATGCACATATTTCTTCATTAAAGACCCACAGCGCCAAAGTCAACGAGTGCACCCCATGCACCTCCGATCTACGAAGCTACGAAATCGATTACGACGACATAAGCGAAACTGCCGAGTCGCTCATCGACTCCAGCCTCAAGAGAGGTCGCACCGCCAAGGGCAACGAGCTATCCCCGGCCAAGATGCCCCTAATGAGAATACGAAGCGTCGAGATCGTATTCGAAGACGAAATGTCGACTTGCACGGATACAGCCCTGTTGGATCGCAGCATCGAACTCATAGTATCGGACAGCAGCGACGATTCCACCAAGTGCGTGGACGACCTCGAACATTTGCACGTGGAAAAGGACGAAGATTCGGTGACGTTGAACGCGGAGGCCGACTTATCGGATGACAATTCGATTTCCATGACGAAGGAGCGCGTTGATGACATACCCAAAGACGCGTCCCAACTCAACGACCAAAGTTTGGACACGCGCGAGCTGGGCTGCATCACTCTAGCCAACGACGAGAACACATTATCGCTGAATATATCAGAAATAAACGATTCCGGTCGTTACACGGAAGACGCTTGTTCATCGCACGTCGAAGTTCCCATACTGACATATGACGACGCTTTGCTTTCTCACTCATTCGACGTCGTCAACGTGGACGAAACGTCCACAGTGATGAGCATGTACGAGCTGTCTGACGTCAGTGCGGACGGAAGGCCGAAACTGTACGAATATGTGGACAGTAATAGTGACAGCTCAGATAACACGGCGGTTTGTGACGGGCAAAGTTCCGACGCGAAACAGCTGACGTCATTGCACGACACAATCACAGATTTCGAGGATCAGTCACTTTGTGACAGCAGCGATCTCCAATATGATTCGTTCGTAGACATGGGGAAATTTTAAACGACACGTTTTAATCTAATTTAAGTGGTTAATTGATATTTACTATTCAATGCTTCCCTAAATAATCGATGGAAATGTAATTTATCCAAATGTGTTAATCTCAATTATTCTATAATCCAGTATGTTAGACGTTATTATAACTACATTCCAAGGTGTTTTGAATACTCGATTGCACTAGTTTTTTGTTCTACCGGTGTGATAGAGATCTTAGTCTGAGCTATTTTATGCCCCTAAATCTTGACACAGCTTATGCACGGAGGGCTCGGTGGTATGCGACTCTAGTGACCATGTCATGGGTTCTAAATCCACATCAACTATTTCTTTTGTACTGTATTTTTCATAGGAATCTTATGTAAATAAAATCTATTCTTTTAGTATAGCATAGGCACAATTATAGATAAATTAAATAAACTGAAACATGACATGGTTACAGATATCCCGGGGTTGTAAGTCTAGGCAATAGCTCAATAATTTAATTGTATTATATTTTCACTGAGAGCAATATAATTTATTGTAATTTGTTATTGAATTGTGATACAGCTTGATGCTGTCTATTACTTTAATAATTAAAATAGTCGTTCTTGATACTTGTGTTATACTTGTATGAATAGATTAAGAGAACAATGTCAATATGAAGTATTTACTATTGTAGTATTATTCAAGGTAGTAGAATTTGTGGAAGTTTGCCCAGATTGTACTACTGTCACACCTGTTTCCAGTATATCTGAAGGGTGTGATAGATGGTGTGATTTCGAAAAGTGAGGCATTCAGTCCTAGTCCTCCAGAGTGGCAATAACTTGGTGATGAGATGAATAAATGATTACTATTTTGTCTTCTTAAATGTGGATGGTATACGGCCTGAAGCCCAATTGCCACTCAGTTTAATAAAACTGCTGTTGCTACACTTTAAGTAGTAAAAAGTTTATGAAGCTTGAGTCACTTACGATTCTATTAGCAAAGAGTACAATTAATGTAAGCTTTATGTGTCGTACTTAGCTATTCAAATTAATATTTTCATAATATTAAGAGTTTAAAACCTACTTTTAGTAATATTACCTGTCGATGTATTCACAGAGTGAATAAAAATTGCCAAAGTAGTTCAAATGGCATAATTTAAGGCTATAAACACCAACTTTAACTTTATATTTGGTAAATTCTTGACAAGATTCAATTAGAACCTTATAATGTTTATGCTAAAGTTATTAAGATATGAATAGGCAAATTATATTAAAATTAGATCAGTTTTAAACAATTCAGATAATATTGTTGCTATTTATTGTTGTAGTTGATTTAAACTGTTATACTGTATGTTAAATTACGGAGAGTGTTATATACATTCCATTTTCACTCATGTAATGATTAATCTCATTATATATTTTATGTCAAATGACAAAGTCTTCTATGAATCAAGCTTTTAGGGCAGTAGTGCTTGCATGTTAAATGTTTACTACTAAATATTATATATTAGTCTGCGAGTGTATTATAATGTAATTATGTGCAATTACTAGGTAAGGTCAGCAAACAAAATATCAGTGGTATATGAAATTTTATTGGTCAAAAATCTTGACATAATCTGCTACTTGCAGTGAGATTTATTTAAGAAATAGTATGTGTGTGATAGTTGTTACGGCTGACCTAATCTTACTGTTGAAAATAAATCTATGACAAATTACTTTGCTTGTTTCATTTGCATTGTCCTTTTCAATTTTATTTCATAATTTTTTGTGTACAGATAATATTGAATAGTGGGTAAATATTACTGCTAGTCAAATGCTCTGTGATTATATAAAGAACTACTTATTACAACAAAAATCATTAATATTAATTGGTATAATTACTATCATTAAAAAATCATTAATATTAACTTCTTGATAATAAGATAAATAAAAAAATATTAAAAAATCATCATTTCTCCAGTTCCTTTTCCCTCTACTGTTTTAATTTTTCTTGGATACAATTAGAATATGGGGAGTATTTCTCTATGAGTTCCCCTATACAATAAGCATGACTACAAACTGGTACACAAACTTAAATTATACATTTATTAAACATAATAATAGGTACTAGAAGATCTTAAATTAACCTTAAAAATTAATTAGCGGTTTCACAAGCATCAATCCAATCATTGTATACGTCTATGGGCTCAGATAATACGTTTGTAGTCGTTTGGAACTCTTCTAAACACACCCGGCATTGTATCCTTGCTGTATTTCTCGCTCGATCCCTGTATCAAAAAACATCATGAAAATTTTATCGCGTCATGCCAATAAATCAATAAGTTTATTTTTACTTCAATTACCGTACATTTTGACTTCACACGACTTCTCATGGTTACAAAATGGGCAATTGAACTGCTGGTCCAGCGGTTCAATTGCCTTCCTCTTCGCCGGCGGCTTCCTTTTTGATTTGCGGCGACCCATGCCTGTAAAAAAATTGAAACAAATAAAAATTTCACCTGTACTTACAGGAATAATATTGAAATATACTGAAAAAGTAATTGATGAGCGAACTGTGCAATAAAAGTTCCAGTAAGACTTACTTTAATGTTTATATCGATTCAAAACAATATTTTACACGTCGAATGATGAAAACAAAACCTCCTTCTTCTAGCATTCGACAAATTCTGACAAATCAATTTGACATTTCATTTGTCAAACACATCATTTTTTAATTTTAGTGAATGCAAAAGTAGATGTGCTTATTCTGCTTTAATATATTGTAGGCTTAAATAGACACACGAAGTATGCCGTAGGAGTTTTCATGTTCTTTTATTGTCTTTATTGCTTTTATTGTTGTAATATACTTCAATATTTATCTAATCTAAACTTACCTTCTATAAAATAAACTAATAAACAGATAAATGTTAGTTGATAGTTCCTTAAACTTTATTTTGTTCTTGAGAAGAGTAGGAAATCTTTGTTTTCACATCTGCTCTCTGCCTAGCTTCAGTTAATATGATTACGCGTAGCAGATATATGAGATGTGTGTGGCGGTACGCGTGTCCTGCTCCTTTAGCCGCCCATCGTTTCACGCTTGTAATCAAAATCCTTCGCTGAACTAGCTCTGCTCCACAAGCCTCTCTAACCAGCTTACATTCCATTTACGCACCGCTGTGAAACTGGTCTAAGTCATACACTAATAGTATATTTAATATCTATGTATTCTGTGCGGATCTCAGGAATACTCAGGATAATTTATCTGTGACAATCGTCATTCCCTAATCATTTCATTTGTCATCCAAATCGACCAAATCCTAATGATGTGCCGAGTCGGCCATTTTTGGTATTCGAGTACTTTAGTACTCATATAAAAAGGAATCGAGTCAGTACTCGAGTCCAAAGTATTCACAAAGTACTCGAGTACTTTGCACAACATACAGTACAATAGCAAGGAAGAGCAAAAAAAAAAAAAGGCACTCACTACACAAAATTAATCAAGTTTTTACTGGTACAAGTAGTATTTGCAGTGTACGAGTAACGTCAGTATTCGAATATTACTGGTACTCGAGTATCACTATAGGTACTCGAGTATGCAAGTTTATGTAAGTACTCGAGTACTTACTCGAGTCGACCTGACTCGGCACATCTCTACCAAATCCATTCAAACTTCAAAGTGTCATTACAAGCTTTGGCTCTGGGCAACTATAATTTTAAATATTACGAGCTATGTGTACGCTTAAATAAATATATTAAATAAAATGGCTCGTGAAATAAATATATTCGTTATATTATCAATTATATCTATAGTTGGACGTGAGTACATTCTTTAATTTGTTAATAAAATTGTTATAAACAAAAACGGTAACGCCCATTGTAAATGTGTTTGAATTGTTGTAGTTACAACTGTTTCGGCGGAATGTACAATCCCAATGGTGTTGAGAAACACATGGTTTTCTTTTGAAAATGGAAAACAAGTTCTCACAGAGATTAATGCAAGGGAGATGACAGGAAGGTATTTATAAATAATGATCTTTTTGGCTTATATTGGTTATTATATCGTTGAAATAAAACTTTAAATATTATTTTATTTTTCGTAGTTGAAAAATCTTTTACATCTAAGAACCAATCTAATTTTTTATCAATTCTCATATAAGCAATACACATGTTAAGACTTATTATGTTAATACTTATTACATATTAATATTGCTAGTTATATCAAGCACAATTTATGAGACTGATGATCATACATATACAAATAGTTATTATAAACTTTTATTCCATACACTTACTGTTTTATACTAATAAAGCCTGCACAAGCCTCTTTATATATATATTTTTAAATGATGTATTTTTTAAATTATTTTTATATACCTTTTATCCCAAAGTTCCTATGCTAATGGAAACACAACTTTTATGGGACTAATTACCCTATTTAATATCAGTGTTGCAAAGTATGGCTGGGACTAGCTTAGTTCAATAAATCATGTAACAGAGAACCTTAGTGAATTTTATAATGTAAGTATGGTGGAGCATTCACCACACAGGTCCGATGCACAGAGGGTTTCAGGTTCACTCATCAGCCAGACAGATATCTAAATGATGAACTCATATTTCTGTTCTGGCTCTTGGTGTTTGTGTATTTGTCTATGTATGTTTCATAGATTAGTAAAGATTACTCCTAATGAAAAAATGTACCCAGTTTTGAGAATTGAAATAGTTGCGTAAAAAAGTTTTGCCACGTCCCCGTGCTAAAATGTCTCTAAAATATTTGAAATAATTATTTATTTAGTATATAAATTACGCAGTATTAGTTATTTATTCGTAAATTTTCTCAAAAAATGTTTTTATTTGTCAAGAATTAAAAAAAAGAACTTACTAATAAGCCATTTGAGGCTCCATTCAATTTCAAGGCGGCGAAGTATCTTTACTAATCTATGGTATGTGTATGATATCTTAGTGTTCGGCTGTGAGTGAAGTAAGCATCTTATTTATTTCAGAGGTGTCTGCATGAACATAAAAGCAGACTACCATGTGAACTACACTATGGTGTTCAGTTACACTAAGTGTTACTACTGCGTGAAGCTCATTGTGCGCACTGTGAATGTGTTGGAGAAAATAGAGACCCCATGTGTGGACTTGGACCCTAATGAGGAGCCAACGGTGGAGCGAGTTTGCAAAGGACTTAATCCAGATCAGAATCTCATTACATTATTTTCGGAAAATGCTGTTCCAGTGAGTATGGCCATGATCAAATTTTTATCAACTTCTAAAAAGGAGGAGGTACTATGTTCATCTGTGTAATTTTTATATCTGTGTAATTTTTATCATGTTCATGTATATAATTTTTATAAGGTAAAAATCACTCTTATAATATATTTTTCAAAACAGGAAGATCATACAATATAAGATTTTTATGGATATAATTTTGTAGTAATTTGTGTAATAATGTATAATTTCATATGAAGTCAATAACATTATTAAGTCATTAAATAATTTGTTGTGGTTGTTGTGCAAAGTACTATAGTCAATAAATTTGTTTTTCATCGATTTGTAACATTAATTTAAAGAGGTAATTTTAAATATGGTCAGTTTAGATTATACAAGATTTATAACTTTTCTTTCTTCACAGGTAAACTGTAGATCATCACTTGAGGGTGTATGGCGGTTTGCTTATCAAAATCGTTTCCGTTTTACTGGTGAATGCAGTCATCCGGAATCACAAATCAAGTCCTGTCAGACTGCCGGTACACAGTTTCTGATCACTAATCAAAAGTTCAACATAACGTACAGGAAATGTCCTGGTATGTCGGGAACATTTGATGGAGTTGTTGAGTATAGTTGTTTAGGTAAGTTTTTATGAGTAACAATATTATTCTGGATTTTTTTAGTAGATAGCAATTGTGCAATGATGACATGTACAGTGAAGGCAAAGTTATATATGGAAGTACATGAGGATGCAGTCCACCTGATGTTATGTGGCTACTGTCACTTAATATCATCACATTAAATTACACTTAACATCATATGGATCCCATGGACCTCTGTCTGTCTGTCTGTCTGTCTGTCTGTCTGTCTGGTTGTCTCTTCTTCACGCCTAAACCACTGAACCGATTTTCATGAAATTTTGTACAAAGATAGTCTGAGACCCGAGAAAGGACATAGGATAGATTTTATCCCGGAAATCCCACGGGAACTAGGGATGGCGATCTAAGATAGATTAATCGGAGAATCGATCTTTCGGACCCAAAACATCGATTATTTTAATTGATATGTAATGATTGAATCGTGAACTATGCATTTGATCAAGTGATGATCTTTAGCAAAGTTGAAGGTACGAATTTTCAGTTTTATGTATGTTAGTATGTTATATTTATTAACGCGCGCGAAGCCGCGGGCAATAACTAGTATTGAATAAATTAGGGCTCAGATCATCATGGAGACAAGTATAAGTTACAGGAAAATATTGCTGGAAATTAGGTATAAATATTCTTGTTTCCGACAAGGAAAAATTTAATTTTTTTTGCATCATTAATCTTTTTTAATATTGTAATTATGCTAGAAAACTCTTTGTTCATAGTTGCCACGATTCTTAATCACAGTATCTTATGTACAACTTATTTTTTAGGGCATTGGTTTGTTGACAAGAACCATTTCTTCGCGGTGGCTAACACGAAGGAATCTCGAAGGGACGAAAGGTACAGATGTTTCCTAAAGAACAGAGATGACGACTTGTACATCGGTGCATCGATAACGCCGCAGTGTAACACGCTCAAAACTGTCGAGAAATCGCCCGAGAGATACAGGATCACTCCCGTTAAGGTAATTCACTTTTACGTAATAGAAATAGAAAAGTATTGGATTCGAGGCTGGCCCTGGGCTATCACTACCTTTTTTAATAAAAAAATAATATGGCAATTTTATAAGTAAACATAAATCCAAGGTAATTTGCTGTGTATTTAAGACCCACATGCTGCAACTATTCTACACGTGATAGAAGGGCCCGAATTGGGGCGTCGAAAGCCTTAAATCGGACCTGTATGAACATTTATGGACCCCCATGTAGTTATTGATGATTTTACTTTCGCAATTTTTGAAATGAAGCCTCCTTTAGGCACGTTGGACACATTTTATGACATGATTTGCCTAGCAAGTATTGCTAAGATTTTAAGTGCATAAAATTTTACGACGTTTTGCTAACACAAATGGCCTCAGTACCCCAGGGGCGGTAGTGGGTACGCACCCGGGCGCATATTTTTTATGTACAAAAACCTAAGCCTACCTGATGAAAAGCATTCACCATCGCTCATATCAGGGGAGTTCGGCAATGCATCGCCAGCTTTGTAGGAGAACTCACTTTGCACCTTTTTTGAAGAGCCCCGTGTCAAGTTAATGGGGCATATTCAGACATTTTTTTTAATCCTCAGGCTGAAGTAGTGGTTGCCGGTTGTCGGTTGCCACAGAACTTCTCTGGCGACTGGATCAACACGGCGAATATAGATGCGGACGTATTCATAAACGAAACACATATAATCGAAACTTACTATCCAGATGAAGGCAGATATAGGAGAACTATTTATGTTTGCAGGTATTTTAATGTAATTCTAGTGGAATAAACTTTCAATCAATCTGGAGTAATATTGAAGGTAGTAGAACCTTTCGTGATTTCGTTCTGGATGCACCACCGTCACACTTATTTTTGCCTCATGACAGCAATATTAACTGCTGCTGTGTTGCGCTTTGTGTGCATTTTTTCAAACAGTCTGGTAATGGAGATATACTTATCTGAGCCTATTCAACACTTCCTACTACACATACACCTATATAATTGTAATTTTACAGAGAGCAGCGTGATAGCAGGATCATGATGGCTAGACTTACAGTTGATGGTTGCCAGAAAGATTATGTTTGCTTTGATTTTGTACCGCAGCATCACAATATTATAAGGTAAAGTTGAAAAGACATAAGTATTATAATTTTTTCACTCAATTAAATAAATATATATTGATAGAGTATTTCAAACAAAAACTAATTTGGTAGGTTTTTAGGTGTAACAATGTAAATATGCATTGTTATTTTGTAAACGGTGGTATTTCAGTTTAGTAAATAATAATTTAAATATCTCTCTAATACTTTTCTTTTTGTGAAGCTAAAAATTTAAATATTTTTTATAGGTACCGCAAAGGTCTAGCGATGATACAAAGCAACTTTCATACAGTGTGCTCATGGGTTCAGTTTCCAAATAAGCAACAATGGCGTTACGATCTATTCCTCAAGAAGTACCCGTCACCCATCCGCTGTCCGGTTGCCGGGAAATTTAACTTCACACAAAAAGGAGACGTCAGATTCGAGACAAGAATCCTCGGTGGTGTCACTCTAAGTCCTCGTCCAAACTTGTACTGCAAGATTAATATAAGCGATTTCTCAGTATGTGATGTTGATCAAAAAACGATACAAATTAAGGAGAATTACTGTTTGTCGGTGGACTATTTGGGCAGACCTGTGGATATATACAGTGATCCTGATTATAGGATGAAATGTATTGGATACTGGAAGGAGAATTTAAAATCATATCTGATTACATATGATGAGCTAGATCCGTTTTCAAAGTATAGGTGCTGGGTGTATCAACGAGCGGATCTTAACAGGTAAAATGTGAAACATGATTCATTCAAACAACTATGCAATTATTGTAACCTTGGAATTTAATTAATAACCCTGTATTTGTTTTTTTATTTTTTATAATAATAAATTGACAGTGGCTTTGTTGTTACTTGTTGTGAAATAATTGTTGTTAATTGTTGTTTATATCTATGTATTTTGAAATTAAAAAATGTTGTTATTTGACTGAGAAAAAATAATAGTTGCGGTCTTGTGATATTATTCTGTCAAATTAAATATCTTTATTGATATTCAAGTGGAGTACAATACAAAATTAAATATAATTGCGATTTCCTTTATTCCAGAGTTCTCATGTCTCAAGCTCTCGGACCATATTGTGATTTGAAGCAAGACGTGACGTCATGGAACTACACAGAGGGCGCAGCAGTCGCCGTAGAAATGGAGGAGTATGAACGAGAAAGGGACCAATGTCCCATGCACTTCGATGATGGCAGTGACCCGTGGTCCACTAAAGAAAACTACATAAAGTTATTTACCTTCAGTTATTCTTTCTGGAGAGGCAGCGGTGCCACAAATATAGTTGTTAGTTCGACAGTGCTAATACTAGCTTTAATACCCTTACTACAATAGTGCCTTATAATGTTAAGATGTGGACTGTTATAAGAATCTCATGATGTATGTACCTTTTTACTTATTAACGGTATTTTTTTACCTCAACAAATACAGTGTAGATTTGACATAAAAATATTTATATAGCATATTGTAAACTGTTTTTAACTCTCATAGTATACTAAGTATTTTATTTTCTTTCATTAGTAATGACAAGTGCTTTAACAAACTTTTATGTATTTCTATAAGTTTACACTGTATATGCACATTTTACGCATTTATTTTATATACACATTATATAACTATTTATATAGTAATGTTCATATTATGCTGCTGTATATCAATGGTTATTTTAGAATATACATCTTATAATGGCAACTATATATTTTTTCATTATATTTTAAGTAATTGATCATACGAATGTTGTAATCGTTTCTTTTGTAAAAACTTAACAAGGCAGCTGTCTTTATTTCAGTTTAAAAATATAAGTCAATTTTAATTTATAAGCTAGGAGTTTGTGTATCAGTTTATAATGTCACATTACATTATTTTATAGCAAGTTATTTTTTTAATACTGTATTAAAAAGTTCTTTTGTTAAAAGTGTTTTTTTTTCACACTTTAATCTTACCAAGTGATTTTATTTAATATTAACTACGTTTATAATTTGTATTAGACTTTTTTTCTAACACATTGTACAATGTCACTAAAATCATATTTTTCAATGGCGAAAACTTGACATATTAATTTTATATAATTAAAATGACATCCTATCATGCTAATCCATCAAATTGTTTGATATACAGTACAGTGTATGAAAAAGTAATTTTTGTGACTTTGATACTAAGATTAAGTTTTCTTAAGACTACAATCCATTTGAGTGAAAATTGGTAATATACTTGTAGTTATCAGTTTATAGTTAAGTTACATTTGTTTCTATAAATATTATGATGGCTTGTTACTTACGATTGTAATGTAATGTATTTTAGTTAACTGAATTTAGGTTTGTGAAGTAACTTTAACCACCTATTATGACCGTCCATTTAATTTTATAAGAGATGTCCGTCCATTTGATGTAGATTTTACTTTTTTCACTTATACTTTAATTTTAGGTACAAATAAATATTTAAAAATCGAATATTAGTCTTATTCTACCTTCTGTGTAAATGAAATATAAATCAAGGTGCTGTTGTCAGTTCTTTTTTTTTTGAGAAATTTGCTGACACACTATCATTTAATTAAGATCTACATCCATGCTTCATCATGGAGTCATAACTGCTGTCCTGGACTTTGGATTATCTGAAAATGAGTAAGCCCTTGTTCATCACATTGGTTTCAGGTATTTACACATCACATATGTACTTGCAAATATTGAGGAGATGTTAAAGTTGCTTGATAAAGTTCATTTTCATTATTATAGTAGGCAACATTGATATTTAAAATGTACATTCACTGAAATTGGAGACATATTCCTATGATTTTACCAAGCATGATGTTTTTAATAAATAATCCTTCAGTAATTCAGTAAATAAACCACTAGGCTCTTATAAAATAATTTTATTTATTATAATTTACACGGTATAAAACACACAAACATGAATTTTAGCAAACATATATTCTAACTTATTTAGTCCAGGATACTTTGGGTATATCAAAGTGTTCCGTCAAACTGTCCAGGTGCTGATTGAATTTCTCCACTCTCTGTTTGTGTGTCATTTCTGCTTTCTGCTGGATTCTTTGCTTTTGCTGAAATAAATGAAAAAACGTACATTATTGTCAATTTTATTATAGTAATAGTTAAAAACTTTTTGAACACCCAATTCATGGATAAGATAGATATTGGTTGAATAGCAGACTATCAATGTTGAAGGTTGGTCAAAATTCCAGACACTTACATTATGTCCATATTAGAAATGAATTATCACTTGATTTAATGGTAAAGAAAACCTTTGTGAGGAAACCTGCATATCTGAGTTCGTAAAAAATATTTCATCTCAAAGGTGTGTGAAGTCTACCAATTCGCACTTGGCTAGTGCTGTAGACTATGACCTAATATCTGAGAGAAGACCCATGGCCTGCAGTGAGACAGAAATGGGTTGATGATGAAGTTGACATGATTTGATATAGTGCACACTGCTCAGTATCATAGGCTTATTGGACATTATTGTGTGAGAATTGTACAAAAAATACTAGTTGGTAGTAATACAATATAAAAACAAACAAAACATTCAACTATATGGCAACAATAGACCAGACATGGAGGTGGTAATTAGTAATAAGTCATGGACGACACTTTTGTAAGACATAAATCAATTCACGATTGTATCCGCTTTAAGCAGGATGATATTTTTTTTTTTATGAAAATCTTGATTATGTTTGCTCTATATGATTATGTATTGCTCGGGGTTCAACACATCTTCTCCAAGTGATATTGTCATCAATTCACATTAGCAACTAGATCAGTGGCATCTTGAGCCAATATCACCATGAAATGGATAGTAGTATATAACAGGTACCAATGATACAATAATTTTATGTCAATATTTTGATGCAGTATTTCCAGAATGTTGAAGTATTGGTTGGAGGAATATTAAGAAATTTAAAAACTTACCATTTTCTCCTGCATTTTCTGAAAAGCTAATTCCGCTTTAGTTCGAGTATTCTGAACAGTTTGCTGCTTCATTTGCTGTTTTACTTCTTGCTCGAGGACTTTCTCTTTCTCTTTGCTAGCCTTCTTCTTCTTTTTCTTCTTAATTCCAGAATTGTCCTTGATTTTGAGTTGGGCTCTGTTTACACATGCATACTCGTCCTCTTCTCCCATTTTTGTATTAAATGCGCAGATGTTTCTGTAGTATTCTGTACTATACTGAATTTGAATTCTTTTCCACCTTATATTTATAACAGTTGAAAGTTTTAGGAAAGAAAACAATGTCAAAACTCAGAACTCTCAGAAGCAAAACATTCACGACATGTCAAATCGACAGAATGAATTAGTCATTCCGTATTTGATTGACATTAGTCATTCTTGGTTTTTAAATACTTTGACCAAAGTGATTAATGTGCATACAACCAAACATATAATTTTATTGCTATTTATTTATAACAATTTTTTATATTATTTATAAATTTGGCATATATAAAACAAATTTTATACATACATTTATACTTGTATTTTATGACTTGTATTTTTATTATTATTTTTTAAGGAATGTTTTGTTTTATATATCAAAAAACAATACTAATAAGGGTCAATATATAGTCTGCGACGTGGTGAGTCCCTGAGAGAACTGTTTACCACTATACAATACGGTACATAGTCAATACATCTATGAAAATATTATGTATATAAGAAAACACACTGATATGTTTGAAAAAAATAGTAACCACCATAACTTTAATACTAGAATTAGAAATAAATTAGCAATTCCTAAACATAGATTATGCAAGGTGGCTAGATCTTTTATGGGTAACAGTATTCGCTACTACAATAAAATACCTGACCACATTTTGAATCTCACAGAAAAAAAGTTCAAACATGTCATTAAACAAACGCTATGTAAAAAAGCGTACTATAAACTAAGTGATTATTTGACTGACAAAACGGTGTGGTCTGAAGTAGTTCCAGCTCCACATGTACCATTAGGTTAAGTTTAACATTGTAAAAAACATTTTTTTTTTAAAAAAGATGTGTGTTATGGAGTTTCTTTCGCCGCTTCTTCTCCATAACGAAACACCTTGTGAAGTGGTGGTAGTTGTATTGACATTCAAAAAGTGCTCTGTAAAGAACCTATTTTGAATAAAAAAATTGATTTGATTTGATTTTTGATTTAATATTTGTTTTGAAATGGATGTTGTAAACTATCATGCACTGCTATGAACTTTGTTACTATTGAGTCTGTCTGTATAGTAATTATAATCTGATTGCTCGACTTGGCGGGGGCGCTGCCGTCAAGTGTAGTGTAAGCCCCCAGATAGTATTGAATATAGCAGATGTATAGTCGGGTTGATTATAAAAATAACTTTATGTAGTTGTTACTATTAGGTGAACTGCATTCTCATTAACTACTTCTAATTAACTATAAGAGATTATGGGATTCTCGGTGGTAGTTGCTCTCAAGACTTAGATACGACGTCAAGCTGGCCCAAGGCGTACCGGAATCGGCGCAGTAATGAAGAAAATTACGAAGATAAAATCAATTGGTAAAAAATAAAATACCTATATCCATGGTCGGACTAATTCAATTTATTTCAATATTTATGCATTGTGTATTCATTAATTCATACTAAAACGTAGTATTTGGCGAATTTTCTTGCTATTTTGGTGCGATTCGACTTAATAAAGGTATTAAGTCAGCGGTGTTATATCGTTCGTAATCAAAATGATTACAGGAGATCACCCATAACGTTCTTTCGCTAGCAAGGGTGACTGGAGACACAGCTCTTAACACGATCGCATTAACTCACTGGGGTGGCGGGCAGGTTGTAGCAAATATCATAAATAAATATGTGATTGTTCGCGACAAAAGAGCGGGAATGAATAGTATTTCTTGGCGTTATCGGCGTAGCGCACGCGCTCCGCCCGCCGCCGACGCGTACGGCCCCGAGATTAGTTCGATTTGGGGCCACGTGGCGCCACGTGCGCTTTGCCTACCCGCCAAATAAGATTAACGGATTTGCACACTACAGATTGCACACGAATACGCAGGAAGTGTAAAGTGAAACGCCGGTAATGAGATCGCTTTGTGGAATCGCGCGATATGACAATCTTATTAACTTTTCTATTTGTAGCTTAAGCCTGCAATAAAAAATATATAATAAAAATGATATCTATATAATTTTAACAAATTATCAAAAAAGGACAATATAAATGGTACAATATTAAATTACGCCTTTTTTTCATGTAGAGACACTAGGTTATATCTTACTTAAAATATTTCTTTTTGGTTCTTTTTAAGTCGTATACCTCAAATTGACCAAACCTAATATCGTAAAGGTCGTAAGGCAGTGAACAATTCTATCTTAATATCCCATAAAACATCGTAATAAGAGTAATAGTGGCTTTCTAAGCCGAAGGGGCTGTCGACACGTGCGCTCTGATAAGAGTGGCCTTATCTTTCCACCAACCACCGATCAATCTGGCGACCTTGGCTGTGTTGCAAGGTTACGTGAACTTACGTGATTGCATGGTGCCTTAGCCATTAATAATGCAGTGTATGTATAGGTAAATCAAGTTGGTGTGTTGAGGTAATTATATCAACATTAAATGACTTAAAGGTGGTAGAACTTGTGGCGAGCCACGCCCTCGCCGTCACGACATTTTTTTTATACAATATTGGTGTAAAGGAATTTTAGTTTGAAAGGTGTGGTATATAATACAGAGGTATACTGTCATTACTATTTAGTTCGTAAGACAACTCAAGACCATGCATCTTTAGCCGATCACAGATAGGATACAAATACTTTTGGAGGTTGATTGCAAATGTCCATGGCCGCAACAATCGCTTAGGTTACCTAGTTAATGCATGTTGCATTATTAATTTTATTTCAAGCAAAAAAAATTCACAATATTTTTAAACTGCAATATACCTATTACAGTTGTAGGTACTTATTTTGCTTGTTACAAAGTGTTATAATATATCCTAATGACCCCATGCTAAACATGAATTTTCAAAATCAGAGGTAATTTATAGTTATAAAATTCCAAAACGTGTTAAGACCATAACAATGGACACTTGACTTCGCATTGGCTCGTGCGAAAATCTTCGGCTTAGAGAGTCACATTAGCCGAATAAATCTGAATAAATCGTCACTCTAGAGAACAATGGTCGGCTCTAATGGACATTAATACAGCATTAGCTGTAAGGGCGACGGCACACGCCAGCGACGCCTTGTTTGCTAACTGCCCTAATCCGCTATTTGTATGTGGGCGCACCATGTTGTGCTGGGAGTGTTGGGACGGTGGATATAGATTAAGTAAAATTCGTCCGTTCTAGGATATAATTCATTATGTATAAAAAGAAATATATATGATGAATTTATGCAATGTCCTAAATAAATTGTAACAAGTAAGATAGAAAGAACCTTGTCAAGATACCCATATATGAAATCGCATTTTAAATATTAGTTTTTTGAAACAAATGTTACAGGAATATGGAATTTCATCATTTTATAAAAAAAATTAATTATAATGAATTTTCGAATAGTAGAAATCTTTCAAGAGTAATTACTAATTACATTCGATTGTGTTTTTTTATTGGAGAGCAGCTGGCACATTTGCTAATTAATTAAACAAATAAAATGTACATATATGCAATGTTTTACCGATAATGATTTTCTCTTTACATACGAAAGCATTTGCATAACATTAAATTTCGAGCAACTAGCTTATCCGTCTAGTCCAGCGAGTTTGGTCACCCTACTCTATTGCAGAACGTCGCTTTGACTTCTGAGAGGAAATCCTTTTCCCACGAGCTTTATTCAAACATATGTAAAGCGTATGATGGATGACGCCTACGCCGCCCTAAACGGGGGTTAGCCGTTTAAATCACAATCATGTGGCCCCAATCATTTTTTCGCCGGTCATTCAGACTATAGTCGAAATTTATAATGTAATGTATACCGCGCGGAGTTAATTCGATGAAAGAGTTTAAACGACACACGACGAAAAGATTGCGCTTTTTATTGTCGCGTACTCAAGGGTATAGAATTTCGAGTTTAACTCTACATCCCCTGGGAATGACGATAAAACATAAAATTGTTTAATTTCCCGCATTCAATACGGAAAGTTAATTTTATTACTGTTATCCAAAGCTTTAAGTTGTTTTGTTCTGAGTTAGACAAATATGTCTCGAATACATTGTGCAAATGAAGATACCTACTCATAAGACAAAAATCCCGAACGAGCTTACAGTCGGCGGAGGCTCCAAAGTTTTCCCATTACGCAGCTCGCAGACATTAACGGTCTCTGGGGTTCATTAAAATTTGTCAGCTTGTCGTATAGGAGCGACTTCCAAATGGATGTAGAAACTTCTCTAAGTGAAACTCGGCTGACGTAAAAAGTTGCGGGATTTGACTTGCCAGTTTTTTCGACGCCATCAATTTCTCAGCCCGTCAAGAAGATTTTTCGCACTCGTAATGCGGAAAAAGAGTAATTTAAGTTTTCCAGAAGAGTCGTTGCGTAGGAATTATGATCTTTGTTCGAAACTTTGATTGATTTACGAAATTTTCACTAACTGCCCGTCTCAATATTATGATCGAGCTGTTTAAAAAGTTTCTTTAACATTTTATTACATAAGTAATGAAAATGTGATGTAGGTTGGTGCTACTGATGTAAATAAAGGTATTTATTGAATCATAGTTGGTATAGGTACTTCGATTTTAAATCATGAGTAGATAGATAAGATGAGTTTTTCTCGTGTTTCTTTGCAAATAGGTATGAGTTTTCTTTAAAAATGAGGAACGGAGTAAGTACTAACACTATTATATTCACGAAATACCTCATAAATAAGAAACCCATCTAGTTCCTAAACTACGAAGAGTTGCACTACCTTATTGCTTACTAAATTACAAGGGAAGAAAAAGAAAAAAAAAACAGTTCTCAAACTATGCGCCTGCCGCTTAAATGGCTGCAATCAGTTTCTCGGCCACCCTCGACCAGGCGTCATTGTGCGTTTATGATCGAGGGGGTTAAATGTACCCCGCCGAGGGTGACAAGAGCGATAGTTTAGCTTTAAATAACAGATGTAATTGTGTTCGAATGGGTGCACGCGAAACCGTCCCGGATGTCACCGAACTTAAATTATTCTTTCCAGAGATAATTGTTTAGTTTTATTTGTATCAGTAAATGAGAGTGTATTTGCTAAATAGTGATAGTTAATTGGCATGAATGGCTCAATGTGAAATCCAAGTTCAAACATAGTTATATCTTTCCTTTGTTATGTATATGTTAAACTGAGATAAATTGATGAAAATAGGAAATTGAAAAGACATTCTCTTATGGCTAGCTGAACAATTGAACACCCAAATTTTCATATTTTTTTCAATGTTGTGTCCATAATCCATAGATTAGTAATCATGATTCAAAACTTGAAACTCTTTTTATTTTGAGCGAAGATTCATTTATCTAAATTAGTTCTGTTTCAATTTGTCACTTATTTACGTAATTTTAGTTTCATATTTTAATTGGTATCTAATATTAATTTATCCATAGTTTAAATATAACCTAAAACAAAATCAAGCACGGATCGTAATTGCCATGTATCTATTTTAATTAAACGTTTATTTATGAGGGTGTAAGCTGTAATCAAGGGAGGCAATGTAACCCGAGATACCGGTAAATCAAATCATAATGTGGGGTAAGATGCAGCTTCGTAACATGGGGTGGTGTTCTGAACTGAATTGAACAATATTAAATCTGGATATAAACAGGATAAATACAGTCCACCTGATGGTAAGTGATTACTGCCGCCCATGGACATATGTAATCAACCACGGATAAGATTAGTTACCTTCCTAAGGTCGGTCACTAATACGCCGCTACCCCTGAGGTCTAAGCTGGAACGTCTCGGAAAAGTATGTCTCCCTTACCACACCGTTCAAACCAGAAGACAGCAGCGCTTGACACTACTGTTAATAGGCAGAAATAGGTGTGCCTGTGATGCCGCCGGAGTTGAATCATAAGGGGTTTTACCACCTTTATTATAAAAATAATTACAATTATTATAAGAAGAAAAACAACGACTGCTTAAATGTTAAAATATTGTATATGTAACTTATATTATTTTAGATGTATCCACCAACAACTCTTATGTAAAAAAGATCCGACAAGCAATCCTATAGGAAAAAATACGAAAATAAAGAAAAATAGAAGGTAAGTAACCAAACTTATATTTTCCAATAAAAATGGAAGTGTTTGTGATTTACATAATTTATAAATTTTGGAAATTATTGAACCAAGTTAGACTTTCAATCTTATATATTGGTAAAATTACGGAAATATAAAAATAAATGTGTAAGTATAATTATGTTTATAGAGCGATACCCTTATAGTTATATTTACGACTATAGTTAAATCACATCTGCTATTAATTATATTTCTAACTATTACTTCGTACGACTTTACTAATAGACTGCCACACCTTTAATACGCGAGTACACTTAATTAGATATCCAATTATAAATTAAAGTAACCTAATTACTATTTAACTGAAATTAATGGCTAAAAATAATGTTATGTTCAGTAATTAAAACCGTTTTTGGACCGGTTCAGTATTATTATTGTGTTATTTATTTGATATTTATTAAAAAAATTGTTATAATTAAAATGAAAATAAACATTCGCAATTTTTTTTATATAAACGAGGAAACGATGCCTATATTTTATACGTCTAAAGTCACTCATTTTAAGTTTTTTTTTTTTCTGTAGGTACCTACTTTGGTAACTTCAGAATAACTCACTCTCACTTTCCAACTTATTTTGAGTCGGAGACTGGAGTACCTTTGAGATTATTCGCAAACTAACCTAATACCAAGACATAAAATATCTGTTTAATTGCATTTATTTACACTTTTTTATGTTGCACTAAGTATGACCATCTTATTTTAATAATGTGTAAGATTATGTCTTACACGTTGGCAGACTAGTAGGGTGTACAGAACACTAGAAAAATATTTGGTATCATGATTAGACAATAGAACGTAATGTTTGTCGCTTGAAATGTCATACAAACGTCATTTAGACAGACTAGGGATGAGCACAACTGGGAGCATAGACAATAGACACGCGTCGGCCACGCTCGGATCAAACCGCACTAATTCACACTTCCTCACACACGGATATTGGGTGTCATGTGATCGTCTATATTTTTATTTATGTTGAAGAATAGCAAACGAGGACAACCTTATATGGAATGTATCAGTGTGTGTTGCATCAGTTGCTCATAACGTTCATTTAGTTATAAAAGTATTTTTATTTTTTGAAATTGAAAAAAAATGTAGGCACGCAGCCCTGGATTAACGATTTTCGAGGCGAGATTATTCAAACACCTTCAGCAAAGTTCATCGCAACTTTATATTGCAAATAATTATTGCTATTTAGTTTCAATAGGCGTAACTTTTATATCGTGATTTTTAGTTTAGAAAATAATAATGTTATTTCCCTATAAGTCAAATGTTCTGAAACATATCTATAATGCCCTCTTGTAGAATAGTTTTTAGGATTCCGTACTCAAAGGTTAAAACGAAACCCTCTGCGGTCTGTTCGTCTGTCGTTGGGCTTTATCTCTTAAATCGTAATAGATAGACACTTGATTTTTTTACAAACGATGAATAATGGTGGTCGCTATAACGAGAAATACTAAAAATTAATAAATAATTATAGTTCAAAAAACTAAAAAACACGCTTTTATGATAAAATCAACTAAAAAGTAGAAAATAATTTTCAATCTAAGAATCAATTAAGGAACAGTAAATAGTATAATTGTGGAAAAAGTGTGGGGTGCTTTTCGAACCTGATAAATGGAGCACCCCACACTTTTTCCACAATTATACTATTTACTGTTCCTTAATTGATTCTTAGATTGAAAATTATTTTCTACTTTTTAGTTGATTTTATCATAAAAGCGTGTTTTTTAATTTTTTGAACTATAATTATTTTTACTACAAATATTTAATTTATAATCTGCCTATTACCTATAAGGAGTAATAACTGTTTCATATCATTTCAACGCAATAATTTCCTCATAAATTATATTTGATGATATAATAAAACGACATATTAACTTCAAACCAGATGTTCCTCTTGTTCTATCGCGAATAAATAGTGAGTGTTAACAAACATTACAGAAGGTCCGTAGGTTTAATTGTGCTAGTTTAGTGTACCCTAGGGTCAAGTGTAGGGTTGTCGATTTCACTTTACCAAAGCATTACTACGCAATACTATTTTACAACAATCAGTATAAAATCGCAGAAATTCTTTATGAAAAACACATTCGTTCGTTCTTTAGGAGTATCGTACCTACCTATGTGAGAATAAAGTGTTCAAATAGAATGATTATGTGAATATTAAAATACACAGGTACCTATTATTTTTTTTATACGTCAGATATAATCTTTGAAATTAATTAATAATTTATTGAGCGGCATTAACTGTCGCATTGTTCAAAATTGATATAGCTTGCATATGAAATCGAAATCTTTAGTAAAAGTTATCAACCCTAGTTATAGGGTTGGTATATTTAGGGTGTCAAAGAGACATTTGTTTGTGATGTTCGCGTGGTTTTCGCACATTGTCCATTGCGTTTTGCTTGCTTTTATTGTGAGCACGATTTATTGCTTTGCGCAATAGATACATGTGATGTTTTCACTGTCGCAATAACATCTATTAAATGGCAGTCATAGTGGTTTGGAGTCCCCTTACACTGTTCCAAGGTTAAATCTTTGGCGCGACTATGATTTTCTTAGGCGCTTAATAGATATTAAGTAATTTTCTCTTCTTTAAGCGTGATGGAAAATTCCGAGCAAAATCATTTTTTTTATAATAAAGGAGTAGCAGACGAGCATTAGCATGAGTTGCTACTGCCGCCCATGGAAATCTGTAATCAATTCCAGATAGAGATATTCCTACCTGAGGTCGGCCACAGATGCGCCGCTACCCTTGAGGACTAAACTGGCATGCCTCAGAAAAGTATGTCTCCCTTACCACACCCTTAAAAACGGAACATAGCAGCGCCTAACTCTGCTGTTATTAGGCAGAAATAGGTTTGGCGGTGGTGCCGCAGGAGTCCAACCACAAAGGGCTCTACCACCTTCCGAGCATACCCGTTCTCTTAGAATTCTTTGAAGACGTGTGAAGTCTACATTTCCTTATTTGGCCAGCCTAATCGTTAAACCCCTGGAATTTTAAGAGAAGAAGTTTGCTCAGCAGTGGAATAGTAACGGACTAAAGACTTTCAGCGATTGTATAAAGTCATAATAAATAATATATTTTATAAGAGCATAAATATGATATTAAACGCATAATTTTAACGAATGAATTCAAATTGGTACTAATTGCCTTTTTCTGGTTTATTTTTATAACAAAATGGGGCAACAAATTATATAATAGATACCTACCTAATTATGTTCACATAATTTAACTTTCAGGGTTAACGTTAATAATTCTAATACTTAAGTGTTCAAGTGAATCGTATTTAGAATAATAATTAATTAGAGTGAAAAAGTACGTAAATGGCAACCGGTAATTAAAAATATTTTGCTATTTTGGAACTTACTAATCTAAACAGTTCGTACGAGTAATTTTTACGTCCTTACAACTTTATCTATTAACGAGCTTTTGCCCACGGCTTCGCTCGCGTTACGAAGTAATATTTTCATCCCCTATTTTATCCCCTTGGGGGTAGAATTGATCAAAATCCTTTCTTAGCGGATGCCTACGTCATAACATCTACCTTCTTGCCAAATTTCAGCCAGATCCGTCCAGTGGTTTGGGCTGTGCGTTGATAGATCACTATGTCAGTCAGTCACCTTTGAGTAATATATATTTAGATTACATTACCTTACCTATTGAGTGAATCTGATATGGAATAGGACTTTCATGAACCTAAAGATAGTATTTGGATTAAAAAAATCAGGAAACGCACGTAAATCGCGATACAAGTAGCTATTATAGGTATACACGCCTACTTAGACACTTAAGACTTTTCTGCAGTAATAGAAGACTAAGTAACAACATCTTTCAGTGAGTTTTTATAAGAAGTAGCAGACGATAATTCAGCCTACCTGATGGTAAGTAGGTGGTAATTACTTTTCGTAGATATTTCTATTCAAATCTATATAGAACAAGGATTGTACCTGAAGCCGATTACCACTCCCGAGAACTAATGTAGTCGCCTTATATGTCAGTCTGGATGCACATTTTTTTTTTTATAATATAGGAGTAGTAGACGAACATGCAGTCCACCTGATTGTAAGTGGCTACTGCCGCCCATGGACATCTGTAATCAACCCCAGATAAGATAAGATATTCCTACCTGAGGTCGGCCACAGATGCGCCGCTACCCCTGAGGACTAAGCTGGCACGCCTCAGAAAAGTCTGTCTCCCTTACCACACCCTTCAAACCGGAACACATCAGCGCCTAACACTGCTGTATAAATGAACTGCACGTAATCAATCTACTACATCGACGCCCAGCTTTGACTCTGGTAGATCCTGCTTTCTATGTGTCTAATAGTGAGCTTGAAGTTGTTGACATAAATACCTCTCTAACAACGATCGATATTGCACAAACATAATATCACATAGTCAAGTAATTAGGCGAGGAACGCACGAGGCGGGGGACCGGAACCGGAAGCGCGCCGGAGATGAAGCCGCGATACAATATCCGGTTAGACGCCATTTCCGCGCCGTGTGTGGATGCCTTTACGCCTGTAAATATAGTTTCAGGATACTTTCAAGGTATTTAATTGAAATTTGATTACTATGAAAAAGTTATGTTTTTGGAAGCTGCAAACCAGCTTACGTCATCTTATGTGTACCATCATATAGATTCTGCTAATGAACATCAATATAAGAAGACTCCTACGTCTGACCAAAAAAAGTGTTAATTTCTTCGCTCGCATCGTTATAGTTAGAATTAATGAAATTAATGAGAACTATAAAATAGTTTTTGTCAACTTAAGTACCTACTTACGGACATTAATTTCCTTAAAAATTAAGTTTAAATAAATAATTTGATTGCGATATCTCTTGTTTGCTATTGGGTTAATAATAAATTTGCTACGAATTGCTACGAATGAAGGTAAAAATATCTTTATATCACGGCGTGCGTAAATGGACGTTTTTACGCACGCTTCGCGTGCGCAAAACCCCCATTTCCGACCCCGTAATATAAAATTTTATACAACACGCGGACGAAAAATGTTTTTCTGACTCGTGTGATTGCAGTCCTCGCCTGCGGCTCGGCCTGCAAACTCACACTTGTCAGAAAAAAATTTTTCGTCCTCGTATTGTAATGTACTATTCTACAACGTGACGTACTAAATAAGAACCAAAGCGGACAATCCAAGGAGAACAGCGCGGTATTACTAGTGTGCCAATAGACTCATGATGACGATAAAGCACATCTCAGTCCCGTCACCATCTCGACCGTTACCTCGTCGACACTTCAGCCGCCTTTGTTCCTGCTACGGTATACGCTGTCTGCTTTTGTATGTTCACTTCACTACTACTTCTTTGCTTATGGATTGCGGTAGATTTAAATAATGGAAGGATAATTTATATTTTTTTAATATGCAGTATTTGAATAAACAGATGCAAACAAGAGTCATGGTTAATCGAAGCAGAACCGCGCGTTATTGCTAGTGTGCAACCAATAAGCTACTTCAATAGACACATGATGACGATAAGGCACATCTCAGTCCCGTCACCATCTCGACCGTTACCTCGTCGACACTTCAGCCGCCTTTGTTCCTGGGGAGCGGGATTGTTCCCCGATTGAGCGGTTAAGCGATTTTGTGAGTGCGCGCTGAGTGAGCTACGGTATACGCTGTCTGCCTTTTATGTTCACTTTACTACTACTTCTTTGCTTATGAATAGCGGTATATTTATATAATGGAGGCGATCATTTCCCATTTTTTACGTATGTAGTACCTAATTGAATAAAGAGATCCAAACAAGGGCCAAAATGCTTAATCCAAGCGGAACCGCGCGCTAATGCTAGTGTGTAACCATTAGCTATACCAATAGGCTCGTGATGACGATAAGGCACATCTCAGTCCCGTCACCATCTCGACCGTTACATCGTCGACACTTCAGCCGCCTTTGTTCCTGGGGAGCGGGATTGTTCCTCGATTGAGCGGTTAAGCGATTTTGTGAGTGCACGCTGAGTGAGCTACGGTATTCCCTATAGGCCTTTTTATAATCACTTCACTTACTTAAATCACTATGACTGTGTATGAAAAATTATTATAATTTCTTAATACGTTAATAATCTCTAAGCCTACAATTTTAGCGACATAAGAGGAAACCACATTTAAAATAATACATAGTACATTCCCGAAACTACTAGCCTACTACTACTTATCTATTTAGGTACTAATATAGCTTCTTTTTGTAAATAGGAACCTACTTGGATACAAGATCTATGTTAATATTACTTTCACTATTACAAACCTACGTCCGTTACAGACGTATTATACCACTCGTACGTTATTTCAACGATCAAATATTGATAAGGCAGTTAAAACCCAACTTCTGTTACGTTCAGTGTAACGTATTCATATTCTAAACCCAAAAGTTATAATTGAAATGTTTCACTCCGCTACTCCACAGTAAACATGTCTATGTAAATCATAGAGAACATGTAATAATAATTATTCGGTTGCGATAATACAGATTTAGATAGGCTCTGGCGGCGAGATAACCTCTTACATAGCTCACAGCACATAGCGCCTACTCTCCCCTAAGTACCGACAACATAGAAATATTAAAATTTATGATACGTAATTTTTTTTTTTATTTATTTCATATTGGTACTTGTAATTATTGAGATTATTTGTATATAGTATAGATATATATAATCTACATATAGTAGTATATAATGAGAAGTAAATAATTTATAGGCGCACTTTATAAACTAGATTAATACCCATTTCAATCATTTAAGTCTTACAAAAGCCCTTAATGATAATTTAAATTAATTTGTTTTTTGTTGTTGGAAAGTTGTTTTTCGCTAATAACCGAATCATTATAAACTAAAACTATTTAGCAAAATTTAATGGGTTTTTGATTAACCTGTCAATTGTAAGCAATATATAAACTCAAATTTGTTTGGTACACAACATACCATTTCAATCTTTGGAACAGTGAAGATATTTAAACAATCAAACATAGTCATGAAATTCGTAAGTTTATTGTTGTAGTGTTTTGTTACTTACTTACTTACATTTGTGAAATATGTTTCATTTATCGATTCGGAAAACCTCTCCGTTTTCTCGTTTAATAGTGTTTTCATTGACTTTAAAGTATTATTTATCATACTACAAATTATTAATTGTAATACTATCCCAGTTATGTTCTTTCATGGAACGGAATAAGAATAATAGCTAACTTAAGTAACGTAACAGACAATTTGTAAATTAACCGGTACATTTCATATAATCTAAACATGCTTATGATATATGTCGATGATATTGTAAAATGTATACTAAGACAATATATTATTTTTATTTACAGGTCATAGTATTAGTATGTTTGGTATCAGTGGCTTGGAGTGCACCCACCGTCTCAGATAAAAAGCTACTTCGATTACTACCAGCGGTACTGCATGAAGAAGTGCATGATGAATTTGGCCAGTATTCATTCCGCTACATCACCGCGGAAAGTGAGTTCATTTTCACAGACTGATTACCTACTATCTTACTTTAGAGTATGTCTTAGAATTAAAATGTTCAGGATTTTTTTTATAATATAGGAGTAGCAGACGAGCATGCAGTCCACCTGATGGTAAGTGGCTACTGCCGCCCATGACATCTGTAATCAACCCCAGATAGGATTAGATATTCCTACCTGAGGTCGGCCACAGATGCGCCGATACCCCTGAGGACTAAGCTGGAACGCCTCGGAAAAGTCTGTCTCCCTTACTACACCCTTCAAAACGGAACACAGCAGCGCCTATCCCTGCTGTTATTAGGTAGAAATAATTGTGGCGGTGGTGCCGCCGGAGTCGAACCACAAAGGTTTCTACCACCTTCACCTTATCTGTTATGTTTTCTAAGTGGTCGTTGCTCTTAATTTATTGCTAAACTGTTAAGTTGTAGTTCCCACATTACATTAAGATATTTAAAAATTTAGTACGGTGTTGCAATAGGTACCTACTATATACCTATTTATAATGTCAAAGTACCTATACTTGAAGTAAAGCTTTGTTTCTTCCAGAAGACTGGTTAGACATCTTGTGATATTTTAAATATTCAATATTCATTAAATTTCCAGATACCATAGTATCAGAGAGAGGGCGGCTAGTTTCCACTAAGGATGGAGATTCTGTTCTGGAGATTGAAGGTCAGTACCAGTTTATTGGAGACGACGGGAAGACCTACGTGACGAGCTATAAGGGCGGACTAGACGGCTTTCACGTCGAGGTGGAGCATCTGCCCAAGTCCGTACCAGTGCCTACAGTAGCTTAGAACAATAAAGTAATTTAAGTGAAAAAAAGCTGTTTTCTTCTTCTTCTACAAGGTAAAAATAAAACCTTTTTTGTCAAACGTCAGTAGTTTGGTAGAATCAACTATCAAGTTAATTGTTGCATGTAATTTGTTTGCAAGTAAATTTTAGTTCTACAAACTATAACTTTTATGACAAAAAATGTAATAGATGTTACGTTACAATTTTCAAAGCTGAATAAAGTAAAGTAAATAATTTCACGAGCAATAACAAAGTATGTAGTATTTTCACATAAAATTTTCGCGAATGTTTTTGTTGACGGTACTTGCCAGATTTCTGAAAGGATCCAAGGAGGGTGGCGAGGCCTCGAGGATGCGCCTGGGGCGGGGGACGGGCCGTGACGTCACGTCCTATCTCGGCGGCCATCTTGGATTATCTCGTCGCACCTGCGGGGCGCGGGGAGGCTGTATCGACCGAGCCGCTTGTGCACATTTTTCAGGGAAATCTTAATACTTAATGCCTTTTTGATCTGCCTTTGCGTCTCGAAAACGTAGTACAAAATATTTGTTTGAGATTAAATCTTATCGTTGGCGGTATCTGCATTGAATTACATATAGATACAAGTACGCGCTAGATAGATTAATTAACTAATTTAAAATATTACAATCTCATAGGATATATCATTTAGTATATCTGTCGTACTTTTTGTAAGCATGAACATGTATGTATCTTTTTCTAGGCTTGATAATGAGGGGATAATGACGGTATATTATCTAATTTATAAGTATTTCATCGTTGAGTTGGTCTTTAAGTTATAGCTCCAACACGTGTCGTAGTACAGTGATATATAGACATAACAGATATAGTTTGAAGGTGGTAAAACCCATTGTGGTTCGACTCCGACGGCACCACCGCCACCCCTATTTCTGCCTTATAACAGCAGTTTTAAGCGCTGCTGTGTTCTGGATTGAAGGGAGACATACCGTTTCAAGGCGTTTCAGCTTAGTCCTCAGGGGTAACAGCGCATCTGTGGCCGACCTCAGGTAGGAATATTTTATCCTATCTGGTGATTACAGATGTCCATGGGCGGCAGTAGCCACTTACCAACAGGTGGAGAGCATGCTTGTTTGCTTCTCCTATATATATATATATAATAAAAAAAACAGTACATACAGCTTAAATTCAGTCATAGCAATGTTTTGCCTGAAGACTGTTGGAACGCGTCTATTAGTAGTATTAGTACGTGTATCTTCCTTACAACATCCTTCAAACTAGAACAAGGCTTAATACTATTGTTATCGGACTGAAATAGATTTGCCCCTGATGCCTTTGGATTAACCATGACGCGTTTTACGATACTTAAATAAGTATAGAGGTTTTTAGTCTTTATGAAACATTAATTAAAAAAAATCGCCAAGTACGAGTCGAACATTTACTTATTAATTATATTTTACTTATTTTTATAAAATAAACATACAAAATATGTTTTATTGTTCTTATTTGTACTTATTATAATAGCAGTTGTAATAGTAAACGGTTTGTAAAAAATTCTACTGTCTTCCTAGTAGGGTTTAACTATTAGATCGAAAAATGCCGCTTTGTTGTATGGAGACCGCCTTAAAATTCAACTTTATTTTATTTTTTGTATTTGTTGTTATAGCGGCCATCGTTCCACCATCACCGCCACCGCATCCTCAGTAAAAAAAATCAAGTGTCTAATCTATTCCGTTTTTACCCTTTGGGTACGGAACCCTAATAGAGACAATGGCGCTACATTGTCTTAAGAACTTTAATGTAATGTAAAACATAAAATATATATTTAACGTAATGAATATTACTGGTACCTTAACAAAAAAGTGTTTACGCCGATTAAGATTCATTTCCCTATCCCTACAAGAAAGGCGTTTACATTAAGCTCACTTCATTCCGATAACAGGAAATTTAATTATTTTAGAGGAAATTGAAGGATCGAACATGTAGAGAGCGATCGTTTGGAGTGATACTGAAATGGATTAATAAATACCAGTTAATATTCCGCGGTATCATGGTCACACTTGTTTTTTAGAATCAGTGTTGTTGGTGTGTTCTGATTGTAAGGGTACCAACCCCTTCAAGGCAGTTTCTGTATATGAAGCTGAAACTAGTCTATTATTATTTAGTATGTCGGAACAGGATGGCCGAATTAGTTGATTTTGTATGTAATTCCCGAACCGACATCTTTGTTACTTCATATTTGTCAGGATAATTATGATACAGGTATCACGTATACAGTCACAGATATTCTTATCACTAGCTTATGTCTCTTAACTCAATCACTGGTAATACTTTACATAGTCCCTAAATAACTTTACTGAGAATATTCTAATTAATCCAACTACAGCTAAATGGACACTATCAAAACGGAGACAGTTCGTCGGTGCGCGCAAGTCAACTTCACTCGTCGGGTCTCAAGTCGCTCTCTATGCGTTCGTCCCTTACGACCGCCGCACCGAGACTCTGTCGAAGCTCCACCAAGTGCTTTAGGTGTAGCTTGTGTTCTGAAGTACCCATTTTATGACGTCACAAGTGACCACTCCGACAAGTATATTTGTTCTTTTTTAAATGAATGTAGTATAGGAGCTTGCAGGCCATCGGATACGAAGCTGTGGCGTCACGGCTGCCGATGGACATCTGTTGCAGCAATTTCAAATAGAATTGGAGTTTCACCTAATGTCTCTTATAGTTACGTTACTATTTCTTAGGACGATGTGGAAACGCCTCGTAGAAGAGTTTCTCCCTTACCATACGGAATACACTAGAACACAGAAATAGGCTTGGCGGTGGTGTCTTCGAAGTCGAACCACTAAGCATGCCATATTTAGACAATGTTTATTAATTTAATTGTACAGGATTCTTGTATCGGAATCATCTATCTCGATTTAAATTGTAAGGTTTGTAGACCACAGCAGAACGTAATGATCAGTAAAACCATAAACATTAACTAGGCAATAGTGTATTAAAATTCAGCGCGCACACACGCACGTTTTGTTATCTGTCTGCGGCAGTTTGAACTGATATAATCTGTGGCCCCTTCCTCCCCAGTCTTTGTACTAACTTCAAACGATGATCCCTCTGTTTACAAAGACCTATCGCGTTCATTTTTACTCACTCCACGAGAGTAGTGATGCTTCCTGAAAAATATCGATTTTTAAATCGATTCGATCGATGAAAAGTCGTGACACATAAACAAGAAGATCGTGTAATCGATCTCCGTTTTATGTTATCGATGTTTTGGGATCATCAGCAAAGACAATTAGGAGATCAATATTAAAAGGGATGTAGCAATTTTGTTATATGTCTTAAAATACACAAAAAATCGGATATCGATTTACTGGTACTCGAGATACCTCCGTTATATCGATTTATGACTAAGTATCGATGTCGTTAGTCTAAAAAATCGATTCCTTGCTTCAACTATCTCAGATACATCCCTACACTCCAGTTTATAAAGACGCCCGCCAAGTAATGGGATGGGAATAATTATTTCTGCGGTCTCCTTCTCTGTGGTTTGTTTATTTCAAAGCAGCGGATCGTCTATTTTAATTGCATTGTCATTTAGCGCTACGATTGTTCACATTAAACTTTATTTACTCAGTTTAAACAGGTGAATTTGAATCACTTAGCTAACCTACACAGATTGGTATACATTGAGTATATCAATTTCAATTGTAAATAATAAGAAATGAAACCAAATAATAATAACCTTATTTAATTTAAAGTAGGTACCTAATTAATCTTCAAATAATAAAAAATCACCTGATTGAGTCAATATTTATAAATAAGTTAGGTATAGTCCCCGCCAAACTACCGCCTGCCTGCTCACAATAATTTCAGAGCGCACTACCGCTAGTCCGCTCTGAAGTTATTGTGAGCAGGTCCAGTCATACAATTTGCTATGTCGACGCGATTCATTTCTATATTCAGAGCGGACTAGCAGTTTTACGCGGACTATACCTAATACAATATTTCTGTATATTAATAATATTATTAGCAAATTAATAAATAATGCGTTACTCGCGAATTAAGTAAAATTAGATTTTGTTTAACAAAACAGAATACACGTTAGTGACTAGGACCATTACATAGGTTACCTATAGGCACATTACATTCAAGAGGCACTTTTTCATTCTCTTTTAAGTTTCACACGTGATAGCAGGATATTGTAGACGAGTAGGTAATAGATTTAAGGGTTTTGGCACAGTGATAAGCCGCGACATTATGTGCTTCACAGGTTAAAACAGGTAGGAAGCCGCGACTTCAAAAGGCACGAACTTTGAGATTGACTAGCGAGATTAACCACGTCAAACCATCGCGTTCGTTCGTTTTAGACGCACTTCAATAAAAAATACAGGGAAATTATCAAGTGGCAATCAACATGTTAATTGCAGACCACCGTCGCGCAAACACTTGTCTGAAACAATGTCATTCGCGTCATTAAGTGCGTGTGCCACAGCTGCGCATGCGCATTCGATGTTCACCAGGGCGCTGTTTTGTTCCGGAAGTGCATCGAGTGGTCGTAAGAGGGTAAACTGAGGCACGTGCTGACGCCCGGTGGTCAGACCACCTTGTTTTCACTTTGAAGTGTGATATAACATTTATGATTTTTATTAATTTTAATATTAAAGCAGAATTAATTTTGAAAGGTGGTATAATCAGTAGATAAGTACCTTAATATGAATCAGTGTATATAATATATATACAACTAGATTTTATAGGTTGGGTAGTTGGAAAGGGAAGGTAACACCTCATCTATTTCTAGCGTGAAGCAGTTTTTGTGCAGAATGACGACAGACTTAAGTATGAGGGCACCATCTTATTGGCAATACTGTGATCTTCAGGTAGAGCCTTTGTTCTATATGGAGTTAGGTACATATTTCTACGTAGTACAGTACTACTAGGTTGTCCGCAGTTTTATAAAAAAATAATTAAATATAGTGGTTTGAAGGTATAGAGCCCTCTGTGGCTTGACTCCGCCGGCATCACCACCACATCTTTTTCTGCCTAATAGCAGCAGTGTTAAGCGCTGCCGTGTTCTGATTTGAAGCGGATAGTAAGGGAGACATACATTTCCGAGGTATTCCAGTTTAGTTTTCAAGGGTAGCGGCGCATCTGTGACCGACCTCAGATACGGAATTCAATCTTATCTGGGGTTGATTACAAATGCTCACGGGTAGCAGTAGCGACATACCATCAGGTGGACCGCATGTTCGTCTATTATTCCTTTATTATAAAAAAGCATATTAATTTATCTTTTATTTAAGTATAGTTTCCGAACGATGTTTAGTTTTAAAAGGTGTTTCTTTAGCACTTACTTAGGCACATTTCACACTAACGATCTTGATAATGTCAATTACGTATAATTCGTCATTAAGATTGTTAAAAAGGTTAATGTATCTTTTTACACCGCACCCAAACAATATCTTTTCGACATCAAATTATTTTCTGTTTTTGAGACATACCGTCAATAGTTTAAGTATCTACAATTACGTACACTTGCCGCAATTGTAATTCCCTACATAGGTTCATTGTCGTATTTCGTAAGTGGTCAATATACATATAAAATACACATTAGTGCGTCATAACAGACAGAAATGGAACTTATAATGGTACGTATGAAACATTTTTAATAATATTATTTTTAGGTTAGTTAAAAACTTAACTATTGAAGTGAGTTGACTAAAATTCCAAGTAGGTTATAGGAAATATTAAAGTAATTAACGCGTAGGACACCTTTCTAATTGGTTTCATTTTAGAATTGGACAGTAAAGTAAATAGTAAACTTATAATAGGTCGAAATTCCTTTTAATTATTATCTTAAAGGACTCTTATAAGAAATTTATAATTTTAGTGAAGAGAATATATTTTTATTAATAATAAATGTGTTATGTTCCGGTATTCAGGCAAGTAGGTTCCTGTTTAATTATAATTTTTGATGTGAAACATCTATAGCCGCACGTAAAACCGATTTCTGGCGTGGCGACGCATGCCGTGGCGTCGCCACGCTATAGGATGGTATATATATACAGTCTATATGCAGTAGTGTGTACGGTGTGGCGACGCGTCGCCATGCGCAAAAATCGTAATATTTTATTTTATCATTATGACATATTTAGTTCCTATCACAATATGTTCTTTTCTGCATATTACTTTTACAAAATAATGTCAATGTTTCACATCTGCCAGGCGTCCCGTGACGGCTCACATTGTTTTTTTTTTATAATAATATATATGTGGAGTTTTATTCTTTTAAGTGCTCTATTCCACTCATTAGTGCACTTTGATCACACACATATGGGCACACACTAAACGGGTTATATGAACATAGCACCTAGAACAGAAACATAAATTCCTTGTCTTTTTTATTTACTGGCGGATTCTTGGTAAATTTGGTTTAACTGTTTTTTTTAAACTTTGTGTTTCACATTCTATACACCCCTGTATGTATTTTAAACCTTTTTATTTTTATATAAACTTTAATTAAAAATACCTTTCTATGAGATTTTAAATGGTTCATGTGACATAATATTACATCTGGATAAAAACAGGTGATAACTTTTTCAACTCTTTTTTTCAGTATCAATGTTTTTACCATTTAATATTCTGAACATAGGATAGCCTTATTGAATTCCAGAATAAATTGATAATAATCGCCTGCTACCAGACCCACATCGTTTTGACAGTTACTGTAATTGACTACAGCGGTGATACCTAAACTTAAGTGAATGTGCTAGCATGTGTAAATTCAATATCGACTAATCTTGGTCCTAAATTTCTATATCAGGTAGAATTAGAAGATAGGTAGGTTAAAATATGACTATGAAAATCAAATTAGTACAAAATTAAGTGCATTGAGGAATTTCGGATGGTGATCTTTTAATAAATATATAGGTAAATTATATTTATATTCTCATTATTCTTTGATGATGGTTGAACGTCTCGGTCTTCCTTAAGCCACCACCGCGACGCTGCTTTATTTTGATTTGAAGGGTACCACCGTAAGGCCAAGACTCTTATAAGAGGCGTTGCAATTAAGTCCTCAGGGATAGCATCGCATCTGAAACACATCTGAGGTAGGACTAATTCTACTTACTCTTTTTAAACAAACGAGCTTTTGCCCGCGGTTTCGCTCGCGTATCGAAGTAATATTTTCATCCCCTATTTTATGCCCTTGGGGCTAGAACTGATCAAAATCCTTTCTTAGCGGATGCCTACGTCATAACATCTACCTGCATGCCAAATTTCAGCCCGATCCGTCTAGTGGTTTGGGCTGTACGTTGATAGATCACTACGTCAGTCAGTCACCTTTGAGTTATATACGAGTATATTTAGATGTTCAAGGCGCTCAGTGGCGGCTAATGTTAGCTTCGCTTACTAAAAGTATGAGTGCATGTTCATTTTCTACTTTTTTATTATAAAAATAGTTAACTTTAGGTTATTTTCAAGTTGAGAACCCAAGCCTAGACCGAGCTCAGCCTCGCAGTGGCAAAGCACGTACGATTCATTTGTAAAGCGCCACGTGGTAACATTTTATAATTTATTAACCCTTACGTTTTCTTACAACCTCCATAAGGTAGGTACTGCTACTGCCACTTAATAAAGTGGACTTGAGACCTGAGTAGCTAATAAATAGACAATTGTAAAACAGGCAAACTTATTATTTAATCAAGACTATTATGGGAGTCGAAGGTAAGTTAAAGAAAATTGTCTTTATTTTATTTAAGTTACCTTTGTTATATTGTATATTCGATTGACAAATAGGTATATAGACAATTGATATAATTATTATTATTTTTAACGCATTTAGTATATTTTTATACGTTTTATGATTACTATTCATATTGAGCAAAAAAAAATCAAACGATATTTTTTCAACTAGTATTCCGGGGCGGATAAAGTAGGACTCTATCATATGATTTCATGATAAAATTAATAGGTATATAAATAGAACCAAACGAACTATTTATGGGCTGGTAATCAAATCACGCCCAAAGCACATGTTATAAGAAACATTACTATAGCGCCCACCATTATCTGATCAGATTAAACACAGAAGCAGATAATGTATCGTTTTGTTCGTGTTTAATGCTTCTGATTACAGATAAAGGTTTATTTTTTATAGAAAAATGACGCCAGTTGAAGATTTGCATATCAAAGGCATTCGGCTCTACTGAGTCACAGGTGTTAAAAAATATGAAAGATAGTCTTTATTCAATACAAGGATTTTTGGTTGTACCTGTTTGGAAATTTTGAAGCAGTAAAAATAAAATCAGCCAAGTGGGAGTTGGGCTCACATTCGTAGGGTCCCGTATCACGGTGTCATTGAAAACTATTATAATTTAAAAAAAAGTGTGTGTGTGTCAGCTACGACGCACGATTGGAGTTTACTCCTTACGAATGATAATTATGATATATATCGAATAGAAAAAAGGGTAGTAAATGAACGCATCTGCTAAAATGATAAGAGAAACAAACATATATCTGTAATTATTCGGATTATTTATATTACTTCAATAATGCGTATTACATAAAGTATGTTACAAAATAATATAAAATAGCGCCATCTAGTGGCAAGTTTTATAAATTGTAAGTTTGCAAGTTTATCAATCTATGTATTTTGGTTCCAAATATTATAATGGTAACTTAATATAATTGTTTATATTAAAGTAAATTTTAATATAATATAATTATTTATATTTAAAACAATGTTAAACGTTTTATAACTTAAAACTTAATAATTATAATTTCTTTGCCATCTATAAAATATCCTTGTTGCAATTTACGGATGAAATTTATATGAGACTCAATAAACATGTTATTATATGTAATTTGGATTGTTTCTGAATGTTTTATAATTCTAGAATTCATTTAAAACGTATTGCTAATTTTATATAACTTATTTTGAACATAATTCATTAGCAATAATTCTGTAATCAATATTAAATAATACTGTTTTGATTTTGCCCGTTTATCGTTGATAGATGGTGCTGATCAATAATGCATCCATTTTTATAAGTTAAATTAATATATCAGTAACTTACAAAAGCCTCTTTATGTTAAAAACTTATTATGCTAATATTATATCTTAATCAATTGCTTACTGATTTTATATGTTACTCTTCTTTAAAAACGTTCATAAAAGATTGTTAATGATATTATGGCGCCAATGTTCATATTTTTCACAGTGTTTATAAATGATCAAACCTATAACTTAATTTATGCAAAAATGTAAACAAATTAGTTAATGACGTTTTAATGTTTTATATATTGCTAATTATTTTTATTGTAATAATTACTTTCATATGGGATTTGAACTTACTGTATTTTAAATTAATAAAAGCACTCTTGATTCATATTTTGGTTTCCGTTACGCCTCAACTTTTCGTGTTACACTTGATTTTACCCCTTAATAAAATTTCCGTACCGGGCTTTATAACTCAAATCGTTTCTTAAGGAGTAAACTCCAAAAATAATTTAGTAAAACTAAGAAATGTTTACGTCGCTAAGCGCCGAAAAAAGGGACCGTCGATATTTCCTATAGAAGGAGTCCTGCTTTATATTTAACTTATTTTTCTTTTATTATTTGTTGTTTTAGTCGTTGTCACATTTTATATATCTACCACGTCCATCTATTACGGTTTAAGAGAAACCTGTGACAGACGGACAGACAGCGGAGCTTTAATATAGGGTTCCGTTGAAACCATTTGAATACGGATCCCTAAAAAGAGCTGACTATGAAGAGTCCATGATTGTATCATATAAATACAATACATCCATACAAAAACGTGTTGGTTTTCGAAGGAGGTAAAGGAGTCGCATTACAAAACACCGAATTTGATATCTCAATTATTCGCGTTTGTATTAAATGCGTGACAGGTTGTGGGATTCTTAACAAATCTTGTTATTGCTGTAAAAACATCGTTTTTGTGCGTTTTAACACATTTTTTTAGTGTCGTGGTATGATAAAGGGCCTTACCAAACATACTATCGATTACCACTTAATATCATTTATGATTTTACGAAAGTTTATAATTATGGAGGTATGTTATATAAACTTTACTACTGGCATATTGATCTATTCAGTAATAAGTTAGAGGCCAAGTATTGGGTCACTTATTTATTTATTAGGAACAATCTGCGTTCTTTATGCTAAATTACCTTTTTTGTTTTTTTTTTTTTTTTTTGTCGAGGGGGACACCTTCAAAAGGTACCCGACAACGTGGGAGCGACGCCGAGTTATGTGGGATTTTTACCGCACTAAAACCCCCCCCGGTGGCCGTCCTCTGCGCTGCGTTGAGGGCTCCGGGATCTCCAAAGGAACGCAACCGGATTCCTCTTAGCGCGTTGCCCCGTCGGGCTCCGCCCAGGTGAGCTTGACGCTCGCCACACCATCTGGCGTATACGACGGTATGCGACCACACATACCGTCGTCCTTCCCGTGGCCGCTGGCCGGGCAGTTCGAGCTCCCACTCTTGCCGCCCGCAACCTCGGAAGCCCCCTTTTAGTCGCCTCTTACGACAGGCAGGAGATACCGTAGCCCTATTCTAGTCCCGGAACTACAGGGACAATGCTAAATTACCTAGCTACTTAAAAACTAAATTAGTCCAGTATCGCTAGCGTACTTTGTTACTTGAATTTAAGTCTTTATTCTATAACTCGGGGTGCAAGCGATATAATAATGAAAAGACAATAAAAAGCGATAAGTTGATTTCCTTGTTACTAAAAAAATCCTGAAGAAAATTTCTTCGTAATTTTTAAAAGAGACTAATATATTCTGAAGTTCTTTTTTTTAACTTTTTACTTTACCTCCAATGTAATAGCAAGATTTGAGAACAGTGTCTGTTCTCAAACCAACGAAAAGTTCGCAGATCAAAATCCGAATACTTAAAGAAAACAATAGATTATTTAAATGATTGAAGGATATCACGTAAACACGGAGCACACGCGTCGAAAAAATAAATCAACCGTTCTCTTACGACGCCCACCATTAATAAAACTCTTTAAAATATATTTAATAATGTCCACAAAGGTGGAGAGCACAATGCTCGATCCATAAAGGGGCAGCATTTATTATGGCGACAATATATCGAATACAAAAAGATAGTGTGACAAAGACGCGTACTTTTTAATAATATTGTCATTTCTCAGCAGCAGTGGACTCTTTCAAAAAGCCATAATGCAATAATTTATCTCTTTATAAGAGTTTTTTTCTCTGTGGGAGAGTAATCCAGGTGAGCACGGGTTAAATGGTTCGATTGAAGCCTTGTAGAACCTCTGACGGTTGTATTCAATGGTAATGTGTGTTGGTATATTGTTTTCATAGTATTTTTATGATAGGAGATATTTACTGGTCGGTTTGCAGATAATTCTAAAAGGTTATTGAATATTTGTTGATAGATTATATTTGTAGTGACAGTTTAGAAGTTAGTAAAAGGTACATTCGAAATTTACGAATAGAATACACATTGCATATCAAAATAAATTGAAAAATCTACTCGAAACAGCATTTATTTTAAGTTTCCTAGGTTAGCAATAAGAAACAATTTATATGGGTTATGTTATAACTAGCCGTGTTTTTCATTTTAAACTAAATTAATTTCAGAGTTTCCAGACATCCAAACAACGAATCTTGTGCAACATTTTGTCACTTTTAAACTAAATAATTTAGCGTGAAACAAGTCGACTGCAACAAAATTAACGACTATTTTATAGCCTTCGTCGAGACGGGGTTGACATCGGAGCCACAATAAAATCGATGAAATATCTTCGAGGGGCTGTTCCTATAACTCATAGGGGCAAGCAGTTCACCATTGTGACAATATTTGCACAGGTAAGAAGCAGTGGGTAGTCACGCCGGGTCGGTACTACCTATTGTTAGGGAATCCTTTATAGGTCCTCCATTGTTCTTGTTATTGTTTTTATGTAAATAATAAATATAGCGCAATGTATTTTGTTTATTAACTTTGTACAAGTTGGATATTGTAGATATTATATTTGTCGAAATATTTCGTTATCTTTGCAAATAAGTGACTTCCTAATTAATAAGATTTGAATTTGGTAAAGCTTTAAAAAGGCTAAAACTTAGTTCTCCTGCAACCTGATTCTTTTTAATTTTTACCCTACATAATAATTTATTATAATAAATAAAGCGTTAGTTATATTATTACTAGTTGTTCAACAAAAATATAAAAGCTAAAATTACGAATTTTAAATGCTCTACGATTGAAAATCGGATTTCCACTGAGATTAAACTTAAACAAGCATATTATTTCAATAAGTCAGGCATTAGCATTCGTAAGTCAACAAATTTATGAAATTCTTCTTATAGTGAACCCTTTACTGTCATAACATTGGGCACGAAATTTCTTTCCGATTAAGAAAAGTCAGAACTAATATCGTTTAAAATTAATAAGCTCACTGACCTAGCAAATATTCGCTTGAAAATCACTAAACATTCCTCGTTCATCCTGCAGACAAATGTCAAACTCACACGCTGTATAATGAAATCAAATGACACTAACGTCGGGAGCAGGTAGGTATGCATCAAAATTAATTATGGGAGGACCGCCCGCGCGCTACCGGCCCCGCGGGGCGTCCCGTGACGACTTCATGCGGCTTCCCGGAACGCCGGGACGCCCCAGTCCTACCTGTAAGCTTGTACTTAGTGTAACTATTTAGTTAGCGACACTCTATAACGTACACTCTTGTCGCTGTCTCTTATATGTTGCTAAATTTGCAAAATGGAAGCTGTAAGGCTTAAAAAAGCTATACCTGTAAGCTTGTACTTAGTGTAACTAAATTAGTGTATGTTATGGAGTTTTGCTGTTTCTTCTCTGTTACAAAATTTGCGATGTGGAAGCTAAGGCTTTAAGAAACCATAGTGGAAATATGATTATTATCATGAATAGAGTAGCCAATCAATACGTAAGACCTACTTAGTACCTTTTATTTCGAATTAGTGCAGTAGTTATAGTGTCGTTATTTCTTCATTAATGAAAGAATACGAATTGGTGGTAGTGATTAAACGCAGTTTAAACTTCTATTGTAAATAAAACTTAGAGTAAATAAGTATTACTCGTAACTGTACTACTTATTCACTTATAAATACCTACTGCTAGAAACAAGGTCTTCATTTATGTTGTAATTGTAATTAACATAATTGTGAAATCGATAAGTACAGTACATTCCATTTTTTATCTCTGAATATTGTCTTAGTACGAGTATGTACCAAAGGTAAGCTACGATGATAATAATAAGTTGTAATTTTCTTTTGAAAAAATAACTAAAATAATTATTAATAAACTAAAAAACATGTTCGTTTCCGTTATATATACAAACCTATTTAGTAGTTTAGAACTATTTTTCTGGGTTAATTATGAAAATTATAAGAATTTAAATAATGTTGTAAACAAAATCGCGTTTTGCGTCATGGTTGAAGGCCTAGTCAGAATCATCTCATCTTTGAGGTCAACAACCCATTATGCGTAGAACCTACGTGCTTAATTAGTTTCCTTAAATGGACAAGAAATCTATATTTTCTTTATATTATAGGCAGACGAGCATGCAATCCTCTTGATGGTAAGTGGCTACTGCCGCCCATGGATATCTGTAATCAACCCCAGATAGAATTCGATATTCCTACTTAGGTCGGGCACAGATATGTCGCTACTCCAGAGGACTAAGCTGGGACGCCTCGGTAAAGTATGTCTCCCTTACCACATCCTTCAAAACGGAACACAGCAGCGCCTAACGCTGCTGTTATTAGGCAGAAATAGATGTGGCGGTGGTGCCGCCGGAATCGAACCACAAAGGGTTCTACCACGTTCCAATTATAACTATTATCTATGTAACGCATGTTATTGATATATTTAGACCCTTTTTAATGTTCTAAATATAAGACGTAGGTACCTATTTTTCAGGAAGGGGAAATCTTCAAAAGGTACGCCGTAGGAATCGACGCAGGGTTATTTCATTTTTGCCGCAATAAAACCCCCCCAATGGCCGACCTCAGCGCTTGGTGGAGAACACCGGGATCTCCAGCGGAAAGCAACCAGAATTCTCCAAGCGCGTTACTTCACATATGTTCAAGGGCGGCGGTAGCCACTTACCCAGGGTTAGATCAAAAAACAATATTAATTATTTCGATGACTACCTGGCCGAGATAAAATACAGAAGCATTTACGCAACCGAACAGTAGGTATTTCGACCACAGGGACGCTTGCGACTTGATGATCTGATGATAATAAAATTGATCTAAAAATTATATATATTTATATATATATTTCGGAAATAAATTTTCTATATACACTTATTACATCAATAAATATGTTAAACACTAGATGTTAGATATCAATACGAGATACCTATATCATGCCATCGAATTCCACCTGTGTGGCCGTCCAATCTACACGGAATCAGACCATTTAACATTTAGCTGTAGAAATTAAGATCTAAACTACTATGATAAAACAAAGATATGTAAAAGACATATTAGTATGCACAATCACTAAATGTTTCATATCGACATCTGTTAAAAACTAGTTGTAGGTATATTTGAAATGTTAGAGTCAGTACGATTCGACCGAGAGGTATCACCGCCACAACTATTTCAAGCGTTTCGTTGAAAGGCTGAATACTGGCTGATTTACCTGAAAAGAAATTGAATTAAATTTAGTAGCACACGAGCAAGCAGTCCACCTTAAGGTAAGGGGCCACTGCCCCCCATGGACATCTGTAATCAACCACAGATAGGATTAGGTATTCCTACCTGAGATTGACCACAGATACGCCGCTAGCCCTGAGGACTAAGCTGGAACGCCTCGGAAAAGAATGTCTTCCTTACCACATCCTTCATACCAGAACACAGCAGCGGTTAACACTGCTATTATTAGGCTGTTTTGGTGTGGCGGTGATGCCGCCGGAGTCGAACCACAAAGGGTTCTACCATCTAGGCCTGCGTAGGCACCTACAAATTGTCAGTTACAATATGTTACTACTGGATCTAGACACGACCTAAAAACAAGGTCTTAGGCCTATAGATTGGCAACGGATCTGTTTTATATATTTAAACCACTTGCCATCAGATGGACTGCAAGCAATCTTATAAAAAAACCAACCACTCTGAACATTTATAAATAGCGTCCACATTACCATTCGTTATTAATTTAATCAATTAATCGTGTTACGACCAGTAGCTTGATACATAAATAATATTTTATAGTCTCGAAATCCTTGCTCGGACGACCCAGATAACATCGCTTCCGAACGCATCCCGGCGTCACCCGCCGACCGCTACGTTAATGTCTAATTAGACGGATTCGTTTTTTTCCTTAAGGCTACATTCACACTAAGCGTCTTAACATTTTGTAATTCTATTCTTAATTTTGTTTTAACATTTTAACATTCACACTAAGCGTTTTAACATTTTGTAATGCTCAAAAGGAGTTAAGTAACACAAAAATAATCATAGATAAATAAAATGTTTTTTTTCGAATGATTAAACATTACGCCACAAACATTGGATGATATGCGAAATATTGAAATTAAATGGCTGGAATTTAGCTGGTAAACACAAATGGAAATAAGTATCTATTTTCTGAAAAATTACCCTTTTCTTTTGATTTGTGAATTATGGTTTCTTCCTAGGATTTGATCCTCATAAGTGACACTATCCAACGACACTAATATACGTACAGATTGTGTGAAATGAATTCGTAATATTCTCGGCTAAGGAAATATTATTTTTATCTTTTGATGCACTTTAAGTTTTATCAAAATCGGCCTCGTAACTCCTTTTAGCAATTTTCACTTTTTCTTACAGTTTCGGATTTGTATTGATCCTGACGGCCCGGATAAGAAGTGGTGGCATGTGCAATTAATATTGAAGATTTGACGATTTGACGAAGAGATTTGCGAAGATTTGACGAAGAAAAAAATTGCATAATATTATATTTTAACGCGACCGCTTAAAAGCAAGTGCAGTCCAGCCCATAGACCGCCTGAGGAGTCGTAAACAAATAAAATGATTAGGCAACATAACTTAAAATTCTAATCTCAAAGCCACCCGAACAAGGTTCACTCGATACTAAGGTCTAATGAAAATGAATTCGAATTATAGAAATAACGTCAATCAACACTTCAACAATATAGTAATATTTATAGTAATAAATCATACTAAGCTATTGTAATTTCCATCAAAATTACTGACCGACTGACTTACATATGGGGTGACTTTAGTTCTCGAGAAACATATGCGTTTGTTTTAAAAAATAATTCTTGTTCAATTTGAAGTTAGGCATAGATGGTCATGGTCGGCAGTGATCATGTTACGTGCAAAAATGTCCAAAAAATTACAAGATTTTACAGTGACATGGTATGATAGATTTAATTATCCATCCCTTAAAAATGAAGGGTTTTTACGTAGTCACTATGCTTGGCTGTGCGTTCTGACCGAAATAGATAGATGAAGTTCGACGCGATAGGTACCATCTAAATCTATTTCCAGGGTGAAGCAGTACGGTGGCAGGGAATGGAATATGGATACTGGCTGACTTCCACATGAGGCGTCCATCATTGACCCAAGGAGCGGTATAGCATCCGTGATTGACTTCAGGTAGAACCCCTGTTTTATATGGAGATGATTGCAGATTTCCATGAGTAGCATCAGGATGCATGGTCATGGTCGTTTATTATCTCAATTTTATATAAAAAACTAGCTGACCCCGCAAACGTTGTATTGCCATATAAATAAAAAAATGTTAAGGGTGAACAACCCTAACTAACATTGTGACACGAGAATTTTATATATAAGAAATATAGCGGCGTTCCTGACCATTTCCAAAATGAATCCCTAATTAACATCCTCCGATATTATAGATTTGAGATGGGAAGAGTGGTCTTATTCGAGGAAATTCAAATAATTCCATATACATAGGTAATAACTTTTCGAAATCACCTATATAAAAATAACTTCTACCTTTTAAATATATTATCTAGATAAGGATGTTATATGTTATATCTAGCACATAATTCTGTTATGAATATAATGTAATTCGATATCAATTAAAGTTAAACAGATTGAAGCTGTGATGGTCAGCGGAAATAGGCAGTTGAGAGGTCATATAAAATTCCAACGCATATTTAATTAATAGGCATTTACTGTTTAAACGTTTGTAGGACATTTTATCTCTCCGTCTCCTAAGGTAAATTAAGTTGCAAATACTGTTAAGGTAAATAACAATTTTGTGATGAAGTGTTTGTATTTCGGTAATTGCTTTTCTTAGTAGACGAGCAAGTAGTCCACCTGATGGTAAGTGCTCACTGCCGTATACTGTAATCATAATAAAAGGTATTGTACCTGAAATCGATTATAGATGCGTTGCAATTTCTGAGGACTAGAATCATGATCACCCTATTACTGTCCCACTGCTGGACACGGGTCTCCTCTCGTAATGAGAAGAATTAGGCCATAGTCCACCGCGCTGGTCAAGTGCGTATTGGTAGACTTCTAACCATTGAGATTTTTTTTATAAATCTCTTAGGTATGCAGGTTTCCTCACGATGTTTTCCTTCGCCGTTTAGCCAGTGATAATTAATTTCTAATTTCTAATACGCACATAACTTAGGACTAGAATGGTTGTCTCATATTAGTCAACTTTCTAATTTCTAATTTCTAATACGCACATAACTTAGGACTAGAATGGTTGTCTCATATTAGTCAACTATTTTGGTTTAAAGAGTGTATTGCGGCGCGTCAGTCTTTGGGTAACTTATGTTGTTTTTAATACACTGGATGAAAGTCAATATCAAATCTAGGAGTAACATAAAACTTAAGTACTGCTATATTTTGATACTTTTAATAACCGCACTTCGAATGACATTATGTTTAGGACGTGTTCTTTCTCATCTCACTTATGTTAATGTTGCATCCCTTATAAATAAATGTATACAACAATAAAACGCAAATTTGGTGCACGTAACAGGGGTGATTAGTTCGGGCTCATCTATGATTGGGCTTGGTTGGGGGTGTAAGCAAATTTTGCAATTTGTAACGCCACCTTCCCTATTATTTCCATTGGCTTCGGATAATAAAATAATGACTTACTGTTTAGGCAAATGTTTGTGAGAAAATTTGGACGTGTGGTAATATGAGAATTCATTGGAATAGGACAAGAATACTGTGTTTGTGGAATTATAGCAATATTTGTTTATATCAATAGTAGAAACACGACTAGATTAATATTATCGCAAAAATATAAATTAAATTGTTTAATGAAATATTTTTTTGCTTGTGTGTAGGTATGTTGTAGACGAACCAAGGCATCGTAAAAAGGCATCAAATGTATCTATTTTTTCTTTGATAGTTGGTAGATATAATAAACGGCTGATTCAGGTACATAATTACGTATATGAGGCGACCATATTGGTTCTTAGGAGTGATAAGACTTCTGTGATCGGCTTTAGGTAAAATAACTATGTATTATATATTAGACTTTATTTGTAATATTTATTGAAGTAGGTATTGCATGTGTCCTATTAAGTACGATTACGCTTCATTAGTTAATCGCAGAACAAAAACATCGCTGATTAAAACACCTTTAACAAGGTCAATTTTTACGAACGTTCATTCATTAAGTTTACTGCGAAATAATCGGTTCGAACGCCACGAACGCTCGCACGATCTCGCACATAAAATTGATATTTCCGACATCACGCCCAAACGATTTGAAAGTGTCGTAATCTTTGTCAACGTATTAAACTTTGACCGAATTAACGTGTCGGGGATGAGTTCACATCGTTAAATTATCTCGTATTGCAATAAATATGTCGGTTTCTGTAGCTGTTTGGAAACAAGGCGGACCGTATCGAATCCCAATGGAGCGCACAATTGGGGTAAGCGTACCGCAAAACGCCCTGTGTGGCACCACCCGTCATATTTTTTGACTACAAATTGTTTTACTGCCTCTAGACGGATTTATTGGCTTACGCATTCTTTAAAATCGTTGCGTAGTATGCTCCATTGTTGCCTAATGGGAAGTAAAATTAATTTATGAACTGCCTTTGAAATTGCAAAGGTAGAGTTAGTAAGTAAGTAAGTAAGGTAAGGTAAGGCACTTGACTGATATTTTTTCCGATTTACTTTAAGATTTGGGGGTGAAGTTTTATAATGGTTATTTACATTTAAATTGCGAAGTACTTTTATACAAAAAATTAGAAAGAGCCATCTTTTATTAGTAATTTAATATGTATAACAGAAACTTGTGGGTATTCAGTTATATCTAAGCCCGGTTAGCATATCTGATATATGTGTAAGCTGAGGTACTATATCAAAAAATATTTTCACTTATAAGAACCTTGGCACCTCTATACGGAGTAATTTTATTTTTATGTTATAACAATACCCTAAATTATAATTAAACATAAAATGAAAGAATTATGTTTATGTACGTACTATGGATCAGTATTTCTTTTCTTTACACACCCAAAGAAATGATGTAACCAAATAACACAACATATTATTATAAGAATTTACAAATCAACCTTACAAAAAACAGAAACAGCAGCATATAATAAAGATTTCACGTCCATTGTTGCAAGCATTACACTATTGTATCGTCACAAGACAAAGGCGTCTAAGCGCCACTTGAAAGGAGTTTAGTTTTTCGAAGCTACTTTCCTTTGTAAGCTGGTGGAGCGAAAGTTTTACGTAAATAAACAATGTATTCTGAAGCTAATCCTAGTGCTACAGACAAAAGTTGCGCATGTCTTAGGGTCTCTATACACTTTTAAACATCGGCTTGAGTTGATCAGAAAATGCTTTATATGTCGTCAAATTATTACTGTTCCACTGGGCATGGCTATTCTCTAAGAACGAGAATGATAGGCCATATTTCACTGCGCTGCCAAGTGAGTATTGGTAGACTTCACATACCTTTGAGAAATTTTGTTAATAACTCTCTGGTACCTATGCAGGTTTAGTCACGATTTTTACCTTCATCCTTAAAGCAAGTGATAATAAATTTCTTATAAGCGCATAGCTATAAAAAAATCAGAGGTGCGCGCCTGGGATTCCAACCTCGGACTCCTTTATCGAAAGGTCTAGTTTAGACCATTAGGCTATCACTGCTCATGCTTTATATTTACGACATGAAAATAACACCCTATTAATGACGTCACTTGTATGACGTTTGTGGCGAGTTAATATGAAATGTGTTTTATAGATACTGTTACCCTAATAGTTACCGATTTTAGTTATACTACACTCTTGCGGCATAAGCTTTTCACACAAGTTCAATCCGATTCCGTGATCATATATGTGGGAAGGCTCTTATACTCGGCTTACATGAGACAAGTGTTTCATGTCCCGATCTCTATAATAGTAAGCTAGCTTCGTGTAAATATATCTATTTATAGTTTCTTATGTACTTTAGCATTGACTTTGTATGGAAATAGTGATTATGTGGAATGATAGGGATATGAAGCGACTTTAACAACTTTTCGTTATTCAGACGAAAAATCTGGTAACAATAAAGTATTTTTATATTTTAATTGTATGCTTGTTACAATACTTACCTAAATTATAAAATTGTTTTTGAACGTCTATTGGCCTATCTTTTAGTTTAACTTTAAAACACAGACTGTAGAGATCAAAAAATACCAAAGAATTTTTCATAAAAGTTTCAAAACTGTTTTAGGTTTCAAGGCGTGTGAATGTTAATACACAATAAGGTCTGAAGGATAAAACTTGACAAAGATTTGCAAATATCATTTTTCGTTTATCTGTTTACCCACTTGAGGTTATTACATCTGTACAATAGGACCTTTCATTTTAAACCACAGGGGATAGATAACAATAAGTAAATAATGGAGACGCAAATAAATAAATAATCTTTATAAATAAATAAACAGCGGTGTTGCCAGTTTTAGTTTGGGTTTGGCAGTAGCGTCAACAAAAGAAACCAATAAATAATGTTACAATGGCGTTCAACGAATTTGTTATGCAATTAATAAAAATGAGTGTCCGTCATGTTTATGTATACCTAATAATACATTTCAGTGAAGTTTACATTTCATTGAACTTTGACGTTTTGCACTTGCTCTACAGTACCCTTACCATGAGTTTTTACGTTTTGACAAATATGACTGTTTTGGTATTTATTTACGTATTGGCCCATACTATTTCCAAGTTCATATATAATCCGCTAGGGGCGCTAATTGGAAATTGTATGGGCAAATACGTAAACAAATACCAAAACAGTCATATTTGTCAAAACGTAAAAACTCATGGTAAGGGTACAATAGTACCTATTGTCTATGTTGTGGGTGCCGTGGACACACACAAAGACAACAGATACAGCCAGGCCCAGAATTCAAATGAAAATTTAATATTATGATATCGACCTGACCGGGAATCGAATGTGACCACTCTACCATGCCGGCTCTATCTACAATTTAAAGAAAATTTTACGCAGCAGGAGCTAAGTAAAAAAAGGACTATGATGTCCTAGACTTGCAATTTAAACTTGTGTATATTCATACTCTACACATTTGTCTAATATCAAACACGTTACATATTTATTTAATTTATGGATACACATCTAAACAAATTGTAAATTGATAGCTTGCTAGCATTGATATAAAAATAGCGTTGATATGATATTTTACTAATTCTGATATTGTTTCGATTCAACTGTTTAAGTGTTTACATACATTTGGAGCAAATATCTCTCCATAATTTTGCAGCAAAAGGTACTTTGTTGGACACCAACACAATACAAATTCTTGAGATACTGCGCTTAGGCATTGATTAACCTTTTATAAACATTCTAGAAATACAATAGATTTCAAGTGTTGGTAAAATGGAACTGTTGTAAATGATTGTGAAATGAAATTTTAAGGATTTGTCACATTATGTAGTTCTAGTTCGTGCAGACTTGTAGAACTACTACGCTGTTTGGTATTATAGAGTTTTGTTATAGAGAAAAATCAAATGGATTGCATGTCCGTTTGCTATTAAAAAAAAAAAACTAAACCTAACTTTCAATATAAGTAAAATAAAGAAAACATATATATAATGCGAATGGATGATTCAATCATTTTTAAAACAAACTAGTGACGTTTTTAATAATTTCTTAAAATTATTCCCTTTCTTCCTCAGATTGGATTTAGACTGTGGCTTACATTGGATATTGGCGTGCATTAAAAGCTAAGCAGAGAATTTTGTACATCAATCGTACCTATACAAGGTGGATTATTTTCAGCAATCGAAACGGTCCTTTTCGGCTAGTGAAAGTGGCATTCACCTCGGAATGTGGTTATAGATCTCGCAAAAACAAAAAATATACACAGTCACGAATATTTGTACGCTTTTAGATGACGATTAGGGAATCATTAGCTCGTCACAGTCCCTACCTGCTGTACATTATCTTGTCAAAATATTTCGCTGTAGTTTTTTGTCAAATTTTCGTGAATTTGTCCAATTGTTGGCATACAATAGTGATGTCTATATTCGCCACAAAGGACCATTTGTCATTGTCCATTAGATGATATTGTTGGGATACATGTAAAATATTAACGTATGCTTCTTGGTAAGTGGTTAAATGAGGCTTATTGTTGTCAAAAGTTATTGCTTTTTCGTAATATTTTGGTAGGTAAAAGTAAAAGTGGTATTGATTTTGAAGTATAGTACGATAATATTTATAATAATGAAGTTTATTAATTTACTTTAATACTAATTTATTTTTTAATCTTATTTCAGGTAAGTTGCAAAAATGCAAATTCAAAAATAATTTATTATATCTAACTACTATTGGAGCCGTAAAACGAAGTTTTCTACATAGGAACATTCTTATCTATCTTTACCTCTATTTTTTTTTCAATAATCTTTTATATACAAAACTATATACCATATAATTGTCTATTAATTGAAAGTTTTTTGTAAATAAACAACGAAAAATTAACAAAACACCTATTTATTGTACTTTTATTAATCCTCATTTGACCCATGCCATGCAGACTTATGACCTGTACCCTTACCAAGAGTTTTTACGTTTTGACAAATATCACTGTTTTGGTATTTGTTTATGTATTTGCCCATTCCAATCAGCGCCCCTAGCGGATTGTATCAGAACTATAGTGTGAGTAACGTAACATTAAATGTCTAATTTGACAAAATAGCGCTTTATGTTTTGTCTCTTTTTTGCGAATATGTGAGGCAGTCAAAAAGACTTGAGCATTTACTTATTGTTACGTTTACTCAGTCTACTGAAGCAAACGGAACAGAATAATGGATTGAGTAAACGTAACGTAAAATTGTGGGACGTTTTGAAAACTCATGGTAAGGGTATCGCGGTAATGTTCACGATCTAGCTAAAACAATGACAATTACAGCACCTATTTGATGGTATTACGTAATATGTATATCGTTACGTCAGATCATTCTGATCCTTTCTTATTACACGCAGTCTAATCATAGCCTTTGACATCACTGACGCCTTTGAATGCATTTGTTTGCAAATGGGGTAAGCACCCCCATACAGCCGGCCTATAGAAAGTTGCGAACATTAACTGCACTTTTGTCCTAGCCCCTCATCTAAGATATTCATAGGTGTGAAAGTAGGTAAGAGGTAGAACTTCGTGTTATATACTGGAAACTCTTTTGTGAGGTGTTTAAAGGATTAGAAATGTTTACGGTGGATCATCTTTACCTATAGCTGTGTATGTTCTGTATATGTACTCGTATTGTGGGTTTTGAAACGTAGTAAAAGTAACTTTTACATCAAACTAGATGTTTTTTAAGTATGATTTGGTCGACATCTGTGTCCCACTGCTGGACGCGGGTCTCATCTCAGGGTGAGAGCGGCGTAAGTCATAGTCCACTGCACAGGGAGAAACATGATTTATTTATAAACATTGCGACATCAACATAACCAACTGTTATATTTACTTATTGTATACTTACAAAGAAGTAGGTACATACGAGAAAAGGAAAATATGATGAATGAAAGGAATATATCAGAAGATTGGTGTCGTATTAACTTCATATTGTAAAAGAACAATAAATTCAGGCTTCATAAATCTTTTTACACAGAGCTAGATCTTTATATCAACTCACCCTCTGGGGGATTTCTATAATCTGTATTTGACGACGCACGTGGCGGAATGTACAAGTTTGTAGAAGGATCCAAGTTCGATTCTCGTCCATGCATGCACATAAATGATAAATTTAGATAAGTATATTTCTGAGTTTGGGCGTTTATATACATTTCTCTGTGTCCGTCCCTGATACCCATAGTTGGTAATATTTTTCGAATTTGCCAAAAAAACTCTTTAGCAGGTTTTATGTTTCATTATGACTTTTTAGCAATTTTTACTAGATAACATAATATATAACATTTTTTTACATAAGTGTTGAAATCAAATCTGTTAATATCAGCGTAGGTACATAGGTAATATTTAAATATTCCTTTCAATAGGTACCTATGTAAAGCAGAATCCTATCACCTCCGTACATAGCAGAGTACAAGCGTGAATACAACATGAAATAAAAATCGTATTGTAATCCGGTATTGGCTGCAGATAAGGAGGGATTGTGACAAGGCAAGAATTATGTGCTCCAGAGGGCAATTTTTCTTTCCCGGGATTTATTTCCGTAATTTATAGCGGATCTGCTTGTATCTGGACTAACCCGGCGGGTCTAGCTACGCTCGCAAATTAAGGAATTATGTACGGTATCTACGCACTTATTGTGTGTTAATTAATTATTATTGAGGTATGTATATATTTTTTTTTGCATTGAACTAGTAAACGAACATGTAGATCTCCTGATAGTAAGTGGCTACATCTGTAATCTCAGATAAGATTAGATTGCTGTCTGAGGTTGACAACTGTGTTGCCGTAAACTAAGTTGAAATGCCTTGGATAAGTATTACTTACATACCGTCTAAAGCGGAACACAGCAGCCCTTAACATTGTTGTTATTAGGTACAAATAGGTGTTTGTAGCTCATGATATGAGCGCTTTGAACGTAACCTACCTGTTAATTATTATTTAGTTAAGGATTTTAGATTGCTCAGATATTATGATTTGATATAGGTCCGCTCTATATGTAAAACATATATTTGAAAATTTTCTGGGTACCTTTTCATGTTGTAGATGTATAAGATGGTTTTGTGCCTCCATGAGATGGTAAGTGGTCACTATCAATACCAAAAATACGATCGCACTCTTTCCTGATGTCAGCCCTTATTACCTCCACCCTTAAGCCAGAATACAGAATATCGAACTCTGCACTAATGTTACAACTTGTGATAAGGTACAAAAAATGCCTTGTAGTTAAATAGCATAACTTATATTTACATATATTACTTCAGTATAATATATATTGACTGAGAATCGGCAAAGGTAGTCAAAAAAGGTTTTTGCTTTGCATTTTCGCTTATTTACGCAGTACCTTTGCGGTTGACCTATCTACGATCAGCATCGATCAAATGCGACGCACGTAGAAATTTGACGCGCAAAATTTTAGCGAACGTGCCTCGTCATGAATTGCTGGTGACAAAAGTGTCTGTAGCACCGAAGCGTCGAGAGTCGGCTTAATACCGACATCCACCCCTCGACCGCAGTCGTAAATTTAGGGTTTCATAAAACCAGATCCGAGATAAGACACAGTGTGGAGAGAGCCCGGATCGAATGCGAAGCAACCACTGCGCCATAGACAATAAAAATAACAGCGCATCTGCCGGTATTCTACGTCGACGCGAAATTTGTTGTGTTTACATAAAATACGTCTTGATACCGATCGACGATTCGCCAGAATTCGAAAAAAGAACGTCATTCGCGCGTCTCGCTGGCCGAAACACGACGTGCCAAAACCTAGCTGAAAAAAAAACTAACTGTCAAAAACCCAACAAAAGCGCATTATGAATTTAACAACTATCCGAATTGTTCGCCTATTATGAGGCGTGTGCTTTTCAGGCATTGTAAGGGTATTTGGCCGCTTTTGTGGCACGGTATTGACAAACTAAGATTTACTTTAAAGCAAAAATAATGGAGGATTAGCGTGGCGAGCGAAACTTTTTTGTTTCCATTTTTCGTTCGGTGGCGCCACCGCTTCTATATTGCATTAATCCTAGTTCAGTCGGCCCGAGCTGTAGTGTTAGAAGTATTGAAAATAGATCAAGTGGAAGTTTCAACGCCGTTAACTGGGAAAAGTAGCTTGCGTAACTATCTCCGAGAATAAACCGAGAGGCCGATACAATGGAGGCTGCAACTTCGAACTTCACGTTCTTGCTTAAATCAATCGGTTTTCATTTTAAGTGTTTGACGTTACCTTAGTCTCAGGACGTAGGCAGAGCAACGTGTCGGGGACATATATTTAAAGCTTCAGTAGATAGGGGTGCAATAATTTTGACAATGACTAGCAGCCTTACCCGGGCGAGGCGTAGGCGCGGGGCGGGCGGGGCGCGGGGGGCAATCTGCGCACTAAATCACGCTACGAATAAAATTTATGGCGCCGAGATAAAAACTCGCAGCTTTTCTCTTTTACGTTCCTTCCCCGTTGCCCCGCGCGCCTCTCTCCCGCGGAAAATCCATAGGGATTTTTCCAAGTGTTCCGGCGACGGCGTATGTGGGGTCGAAACGATTTTGTTTTATGCTTATTGCCGTTGCGATGTTTTGTTTGCTAAGTTGCACAGATAAGGGATAGGTATGTCTTCGCTGGACTGTCCCTAGTTTAAGGAATTACGTCGTCAACTCTGTTTAGGGATGGCCTTATATTGACCCAAACATATTTTGGATGGATTTAGGCTATGTTTTTTTGGTAATGGCTATACCAATTGGCCTGATTAATGATATATTGCCATCTATTATCCTATTTAACCACTTATTTAAGGTAATAGTAATAGTATGTGAAGACGATCGTACATTGCTCCCTTTAAGACTAAGATGAAATGCCTTCAGTAAATTTATGTGTTTAACACTCCCTTCAAACCAACGACCAGTAGGTAGCAAGCACTACATCTTCCTGTTATGACGAAGAAATTGAAGTTTAGATCTACCTTTAAAATATTTTTATAGTCAAGCTCTTGAAAAGGTTTTTTTAAATTTAAAATATCTTATGTATATAATTAAAAATTGTGTGTGAAATAAAAACACAATACACATCAGGGCTGTTGTGAGAAACGCATAAGTTATTTAGTCATTAAAATATTCATTCACGGACCATCCATCAAAGGTACTAAGTAAAAAGGCACTGATTCGTTACAACCTAAGTTAGTACCTAAATTTAGGCGTTTAGGTCCTTGAATGCAAGGAATGAACTAAGATTGCAACTATCGCACTTTCACTTACGGCTGGCCGCCACGCAAGCTAATTTATTACGGTTCTGAATATTGAATACAACACCCCTTTGGTTATTTTGTATTTCTGTTCATTTAAATTAGGTATGTTTACTTGATATATGGAAGAAACAGGTTTGAGTATAGATATGAGTATATTTAGTAAATTAAGAAATTTAACGTGTGTACCTATAGAGGGAGTGAAAAATTACATAAGTAATAGATAATTTAAAAATAAATAGAATATATTTATTTAATTATATGGCGACTTAAATGTTGATGGTGAAATATATCATTCACTCTACAAACTACACTACAGCAGCTTAATACTGCTAGTATTAAGCAGACATAGGTACCTACAGGGGTGTTACCGAATCAGTCGAACTACAACGAATTCTACCAATTGCTCTGTACCCTTACCAGGAGTTTTTACGTTTCGACAAATATGACTGTTTTGGTATTTGTTTACGTATTTGCCCATATAAATTCCAATCAGCGCCCCTAGCGGATTGTGTCCGAACTAGAAAATCGTATGGGCCAATACGTAAACAAATACCAAAACAGTCATATTTGTCGAAACGTAAAAACTCCTGGTAAGGGTACTGATCAGTTCTTTAAAAGCCATAAAACTTTAAATATAAATTGTAATTTTGTTTAAATGGTAAAGCAAAGTACAGTAGGACTACCATGAGTTTACAAAAGTATTACTCGCTAGCGACTGCGTAAAATAAATGTATGAAAAATTGTACAGCGCCTCTGGTGGTTACTCGTAGAACTAAAATCCGTAGTGACGTAACTCGATACGTACAAAACCTATCGAAATCAAATCGCTAGCGAATGTCATTATGATCTATTGCCATACAAATTCGGTCCCATGAGTCATTAATTTGACAGACGTTGTCAAGAAATACCGTAACGATAGTAGTTATGTTATTCACTAGCAAATGACAATAGTTTTCTATTTACCATTTCTATAGTGGCGTTTCTATGCCAACTCATGGTAATGCTACAGTTCCTATTGCATTGCTTCGGGCGACCATCTTGCGCGTGACTCAGTAATTTGGCGCGAGGCAAATCGTATGATCAATGGCTGGAATACTTTATGTAAGTACCTATATGGTCGTAATATACTGTTTTTCTTAAGTAGGTATATACAAGTATATTGGTTAAGCACTGTGGGAAATGAAATGATAAAACCAAATTGTATTGTTTTTGCATATATCCATAATGGTGGGTTATATCGATGAATTTTTTAAAGGAATCATATCTGGTTTCAAAGTCTAGTACTTAATTAATAAATTGTAAATATGCCATAAATACTACTTAAGTTAGTATTAAAATACAATTAACGAGTTACTTTTGATCTTACCTACCTAGATTTTACTTACTAGTTTTTTGAATAATTGTTTTGAGTAATTTAATTTAGCAATCTTAAACTTAATAACAACGTTATCTTTAATACAAGTAAACTTATAATATAAATATGTATTGCTCCGTGTTGCTTGCCTCGGCAATCCATATTGTAGCTGTATGGAATACCTATTCTCCAAGTCACACCCAGTTAGATGAAGATTTCCATACTTACTCAGTAATGACAATAAAACCTGCTTGGAGCGAATATAAACTAAAATTACGCTTAAACACTAAATACGTATCTACATATTTTATCAATACCAATCGATAAACGTTCAGTCTATAACCTAAATAATTAAATAATTGGTATTGCTGCGTACAATTTGTCATAACTACAGGCTCTATCAAAACTGGTCGACTGTCAAGTTTCATTACCTCTATACGGCATATAAAACGGTGTGCGACTCATACAGTACTGGCGAACCATAAAGTTGGCCGTAATAATTATTAATCTTATCAGATCACTACCAACTAGATTTATAAACAAGGGTCCGAATTAAAAACGCTTTATGAAGGGATAACGTACCTTTGGGATTTACGATCCCATTTATAACTTACGATGACGACTTTAACCCCCTCTTTATTTTACATGCTTTGTACCTATCTTCTGTCTGTTTGCGTGGAAGAGCGGTCTATAAGATTCTTAGTATATCTATATTATTTATTTTTGGGCAAGCAGAAAGCAACTTATGTAAAAATATAATTCTTATTTTAAGATTAAAATTATGTACCCGATTTTAAACCCCTATTTAGTGTCCGTAGGAGATAGCTTTCCGAATATCACATATACAAGAGATTCAGTAGTAATTTTCATGTTTTTAGGCTCAACTACGTCAGTATAAGGTCTGTCTTCATTTCAGTGAGTCACAAGTATGTAAGTTTTTTAATAAAAAAAATAGCGCATTAGTACGAGTAGGTATCTGGAAATTTGTGATATTTTGTTTCGACATAAAAATAAAACTTGTCGTGATCGTCGTCAAGTCGCAAAGTCTAAAGTTTGATGTTAAATAAAGTACGTGGATGTCGTTTATAATTCTAAACAAAATACTATCGTGTCGCTAATCTAGCCGTTTTGGTGGCGTGATCCTAGCGTAAAGTATTTACCCGATATAGCCACTTCACGGCTTAATTCTTACCTAAGTTTAATGCTCTATTAAAATCCCTTCTAGTTAGAGTTCCTAATTTTAAAAGTAAAAATTGAGCTGGTATGTTCTTATGTTACCTACTTAAGTGATCATAGTTTCCTATCCTAATATTTATTTGACAAATATTTTAACAATCTCAAATTGTTAACTGCTGAACAAAATTTACCTACCATTCATATTACTCATTTAATTTTAATTACTTAATTTTCAGCTCACAATATTTTTTAAATATAGTTCCTTTACCAAACCACCTATTTTCTATTTTAGATCTGCCTACATAGGTAAGAGTCTTGTATAGATATAAATATATGATTTGATGATTTTAAATAATGTATCTTATATCTCATAAGTATACCTACTCGTACTTTCCCATGAACTAATCGCATTTGATTTTCCTGTCTACATTGCTTAAGGAACTTCTTGTATCAAATAGTAGTGTTTGCTCATTAGCTACATTTAAAAATACTTCGGAATTATAAATTGGGCATACTTTCGCTGAAACACCAAAACATCTGCTTCAAAAAAATAGCCCGACTATTGCTTTTAGCAACAAAGACGAACATTCATGTCACTTCGATTGTCTTACTTATCTGTACTTAATCTGTGTTTACATTATTACGACGGCGCGATCCACGTCAAAATAATGTCCTTATTAGAGCACAAAGGGAGGATTCAAAGAATCTACAGCAAAAAATGTCAAAAATATCCACGTCGCTCAGAGATTACTCGAGAGCAAGGCCATCTGTGGATATTGAGACCATCTCACACGAGATAGCTTATCGGGCGATCTCGACTCAGATTTTGTGAAGAAAAATCGAAAGAAAAGGCTCCTATTTATAGATGAAGAGCCGAGCACACCACAATCGCATTAGGCGGCGGCTGTCGAACGATGATGATTTGAATTTCCATTGTTTATGGTGGCAGACATGTGTCAAAGTTCGATTTGAATTTAAATTCGGCTCCTTTGTTATATACGTTTTTTTGTTGAGTTGTAAACACGGCGCAGTGATGTTCCAATTTGGTAACCAGACACCGCTGATGGAAGGTTGTATCTATGACTTCTCTTGTAGCCGAATGATATTTTTGACGTTGGTATGCTGTATGAATAATTACGAATCATGTTCAGAGGGTTATGGAGCCGCATTTTCCTGTTTTGGTTGGATAGTATGGTCGGTTCATTAATCCAGTAGCATTCCATTCCAGATTAAATCCAGCCCTGGATTGTAACTGCAATTATTCATACATTATTTTAAAACCAGATGGTACCTATATATTGCTTGTAATCCAGTAATGGATCCTGTTAGCGATCCAGTCCAATAAATGGAACGTATCTCGTATTGATATGATCATCAATAGTCTGTACAATTTACTGTCTAGAATAATTTCGTTGACAACTCAATCCAGTATAACTGGAAATCCAATTGGAGTATAACCGGTCATAAGGTCATACGATACCTATTTGAATGAACATTTCCTGCAGTCGGCAGATCAAAGTAGCATCTGCTAAATTACCGAACTCGAGGCAGTCAGGGGCAAAGGACAAAGCGGCTACCATTTTGTTCCGACACTTTTCAAAATTGGAACGTGACGGTTGCAAGCACTGCCGACTGTAGACAATGACATGAAAAGGAAAAATGTAAACGGCCCTATTTTAACGGGAGCGGGTGGCATGTAATATTTTATGTCGCTTTTCATAAGCAGGCGATATTGAATTTATTTTACTCGTAATAACGACGAGTTAAGGGTGATAGTTGCTTGTTGATAGGAAGTGTGTTATGTCGTTTTAATTCTGTCGGTTGTTAATTTAAAAGTGCGTTCTTGAACCCTTTCAGAGGCATTGTATCTTTGTGAGCTTTGTACGAGAGATGGTTTATCTCCGTCGCGGGGTACATAAGTGCTGTTTTTTCATTCCGTAATGCTTTTACATTTCAAAGGGGTTAAATGTTATTCAGGCTGCCCGCTTAGAAAACGTGTGGGTGTCGTGGGGAACGTAATGCCTATTTATTTACTCGCTTTTCCAAACTTTTATCTCATAATTTAAGCATAATGCACGAGTATCTTGGTGTCTTTACAATTTTGCAGAGATCCAATGGCTGACTATATGTCTAATATGTAAACTTTTTCTTGTGTCGTATTAATTAAAAAAATAGACTTAGATGTAAATAGATAGGATAAAAATCCTTCTACGGAGAAAGTATTAGACTTTTCATATAAGAGACACATGTGTAAAACAAATCACTGCACATGATCTAACCCTACATAGGTGCGAGTATAGGGAAATCCTACTTAATGTTTTAGGAGTTATGGCACATCTATTGATTCTTCAGAGGAGTAACTGCGTTTCGTAAAATTTCACCTTGCAATTACCACAACCTTGAAAATAAAATATACATGATAGGTATTCAGCGACATGTTTATAAGCGTTCAACATACAAGTCTGGAACATTGGGGATACCAGGTATGAGTGTAGACTAACTGCGACTCTTTATATTCCACTGCTGGGCTGAGTTTCCCCACATCCTATAGTGGGGCACTGAGCGGAAAGTAGTGACGCACTTTCTATTTATTATTTATTTATAAGATTGAAGAAGCAGAGAAGCATGCAGTTCAATTGGGGTATAGTCCGCGTAAAACTGCTAGTCCGCTCTGAATATAGAAATGAATCGCGTCGCTATAGCAAATTGTATGAATACATCTGCTCGCAACAACTTCAGAGTGGACTAGCAGTTTGCGCAGACTATAACTGGTCTCTTCCGTCTCTGGATACTTGTAACTAGCTCCATTCTCTCCAGTGGTACTACTCGAAGTTGATCACAAATGCCTTGCTACACCTCGGTATTAAGATAGATGGTCGCCTCTTATATAAGTCAGCCGGCATCCACGCCCTACTAACGAAACGCACTCAGTACCCTTACCAGGAGTTTTTACGTTTCGACAAATATGACTGTTTTGGTATTTGTTTACGTATTGGCCCATACGATTTTCTAGTTCGAACACAATCCGCTAGGGGCGCTGATTGGAATTTGGGTACAGAACTGCTTCATGCTACAAATAGATTTGCCGGTGGTACCTCCCAGTTCAAACCATACTTATTCTGCCGCTTACTAAATGTTACCAATCCGCTCATAAGTCTCCGACGAGGTATAGCGACGGGTATCTTATGATGAAAACTGGGACCGATAGCTTAAGATGCTCTCCGAAGCACGGATACGCGCATAAAATATGCCACTAACGGTCACCCATCCAACTATTGACCACACCTGACGTTGCTTAACTTTGTAGCTAGAATTGAAATTGACACAAGCGACGGAGCTATGCGCTATTCCCTATCATTATCGATTAAGCACACAATAAACGATAACTTAATATTTGAGTTCTCTATAATAATATAACTATTTTAATAAAATACAACATCAATTCAAAGCCTACTAAAATTGTCTATACATAATGGAGAGATGTTATATGTAGAGCCATTGAGGAAAGCCGAAACGCGCGATAGCTTCTTAACAGATTTATGTGCGGCGGGCGCGAATGCCGCGCCAAGGAACTCTAGCTAGAGTCTCTTAGAATGCTCCTTAAAATGATGTAAGGAGATTTGAGAAAATGGTGTAAGGAGATTTATACAATCAGTGATGATATATAAATAAGGCTGTATTTAAGCTATCAGACATTTAAATTAGTATGTACGATTCATTTTCAAATTGTATTGTAATGTCCCTTTTTGTTAAGTCCCTTTGAGTGGGTATCTGGCGCCAATAATATAGAGACACCTAGCATAGGAACTAAGAGTGTGAAGACTTTATTTATTTTTAACACAATTGTAAATTAAGTATGTTTGTAATGCAAATAATCACCTAAAATAATAGACATTCATCTCTATTGATAGAGAACCAAGACTAAAACATAAATGTTTGCTCCCTTAAATAGGATGTACTAGGTAATAGGCAAACCTAATAGGCAATTGTGCGTTGAGCTACGTAAAAACCGAAGGTGCTATATAGTTTTATTTATGCCTATTTATTGGCAGGCAGGTTTTATTTTCAGTGTAAGTGGGTCTTACATTTTGTAGATTCCGATTTACATATGAGCCGTCTATTTTAGTCCGCAGAAGTGGTAACCCATCTATGATCGGCTTCAGGTTAACTTTGTTCTAGGAGTTAGTTGGTTTGTCCCTGTAGTTTCGGGACCAGAATAGGGCTACGGTATCCCCTGCCTGTCGTAAGAGGCGACTAAAAGGGGGCTTCCGGGGTTGCGGGTGGCAAGAGTGGGAGCTCGAACCGCCCAGCCAGCGGCCCGGGAAGGACGGCGGTATGTGTGGTCGCATACCGTCGTACGCACCAGACGGTGTGGCGAGCGTCAAGCTCACCTGGGCGGAGCCCGACGGGGCAATGCGCTAAGAGGGCTCCGGTTGCGTTCCTTTGGAGATCCCGGAGCCCTCTACGCAGCGCCGAGGACGGCCACCGGGAGGGTTTTAGTGCGGTAAAAATCCCACATAACCCTACGTCGCTCCCACGACACTGGGTACCTTTTGAAGGTTTCCCCCTCGTAAAGAAAAAAAAAAAAAAAAGGAGTTAGTTGGTCGGTTGGTTGGTTGGTTGCGTTCCGTTGGAGATCCCGGAGTCCTCTACGCAGCGCCGAGGACGGCCACCGGGGGGGTTTTAGTGCGGTAAGAATCCCACATAACCCCGTGCCGCTCCCACGGCATAAGTTTACTACTTCAATTTGTAATAAGTGCTAAGTGCAAATACCATATTATGAGCTTACCTTCCAACAAACTTACTTAACTTGAGACTAATTACTTACTTATAACAAAAACTTACTTTAACATCATCAAGAAATAATTGGAAATGTATTGGTCAAGTTTGCCTAGTACCTATGCTTAGCTGTGCAAGTTCTATAACGTATTTAGGAAGAAAAGCATATATATTTATTTAACTCAAGTAGCAAATGAGTAGGTAAACCTACCCAATAATTATTATGTAATATATTCTTAATAATAATACCGAAGTATCCACCCACTAAAATATTATTTGTCTCATAAAGCTCCAAAGCTCCAAAGCTTTATAGTGACTAGCTAATAATTATTATATAATGTTCTTAATACTCGTAATAAGATCTAATTTGTCTAACTAAAATATAATTTGTCTCTACAAATATCTAACTGCATTATATTAAATTATATAAAATTAAATGTAGGTAATTTTTTTGTGGAGTCGAGAAGAGCCTAATGCGAAACTGTTTCAGCACAGATTTATGTGCGGCGGATCTTAAACACCGCCCTGAAGAAAGCTTAATAGTCTCTTAGAATATTGCTGAAATAAGAAAACGACAACCTTTTAAAAAGCTGATTTTATATTAGTTTGCGTTTAGTGGGATATTTAACTTACATTAAAAATAAATATAGTTCAAAAAACTAAAAAACACGCTTTTATGATAAAATCAACTAAAAACTTTCGGTATTCTATTTCATTCTTTCATACATGCAGGGTAAGATAAGGAGGTATGTTGAACTCTTTCTACTGAAAAACGGAGTTACTCACTGACAAATATACAAGTGATGCTAATATAAACCATGTAATAATTAGGTACCTAATTATCTACATTATAATACCTAATTAATATTTATTAATACACAAAATTGCTCGCTTAATGGAAATCTGTGTGTTTTATTTTTACTACACGTACTTCTGATATTACCTAGGTACCTAACTGTATTTGAAGTATTAGTTGAACTTACAAAACTAAGCGCTCGAAATACCTATATGAAGGTATTCAAAGGGGCAAGAGAGACAAATAATATTTTAGTAGGTATAGGTCTCTATTTATATTCATATAAATCTCTATTATTAATAATGGATAACATTTACCTAACCGCGTAGTATTACTATAATATATTTTTATTGTGACATTAAAACATATTTATAATTTTTTTGTAAAACTTGTAATAATAAATGTCCGCGAACAATCATGTCTTAAATATTAAACGTGATTGTATTCATATTACGGCAATACAGGCACCTATAACGTGTTTAATGATTACACAGCCAATAGAAGGCATTTACTAGCGTATTAAATAGCCGTATGGCCTCTCTACATTATTGTAGAGCTATGAAACTTAATAATAAATGAAGGAAATATATCGTTCCTTGTAGGTATCAGATCTATAATATGATTGGAATCGAAAATATGCAACAACAATTCACTATGTAATTTATTATTATATTGTATTTGCAGTTGCACTGTCACAGACTTCATTGTATTCAAAGGCATACTGATCATCATCCTCTCTTTGTCTGCGTTCGAGATGGTAAGAAATTATGTACAATTAATCTTAATAACTATGGAGTAGCGGCCTAGTTGAGCATCCATAACAAAATACAAAAATATTTCCATTGTGCTCGGCTCCCGCCATCCATCACGCACGGCGTACGACCGTCGACTGACGCCCGACGCACACCACCGCACTACCCGCCCAAAAAGAGAAAAAGAAAATTTAAAAAGAGAACACTCCCATTGCACTCGGCGGGCCCGCCTCTACCGGCCGCCCGTCATCGGTTTCCACCAATCGCAGGTTAGTTATTTCCGAATATCGGTCGTCGGCTCCGAGCTCGCCCGAGGGCGGCCGATCTCGCGCGTTCACAACAAAAAGTCACACGACTAGTTTAGTGTCGGGTTGCGTCCCATCGGCGTCGCTGCATGTCCCGCTCGGCCGTATATCGCCGCGCCGCGCTTGCGCACTAATATGAACTATATTTTCATTCAAAACAACGTTATCCCGATCTAATCCGTATTAAAACTCCATCGATTTATAGTACTACTTGTGAGCTGTGATATATAAGAATTTTACGCCTTTAACCATCGAAAATGAACCTGCGAACGGGATGGAGCATATGATTTCAGTGTGTTTTTGTACGTACCTAGCGTTTACAGTGATAACTAGTGATAGTGATCGACATTTTAGTGATACACATCAGATAAGGACAATCGAGGTATTTCATGATTTTAATTATTTGTTACACAAGTTTCATTGCAACAGTACGAACTCTACATTTTCTTATCAGTCCATAATCATTTTTTCCGACCTAGATTTTCAGTGAACGTTTTATATCACACATAATATATGTAATATTGAGTGTTATTGATAATACAGGTACAAAATATCATAGTGTAGTATTAATTTCATTATCTCTACCAAGCTGGTTTTTCACAACATTGTTGTGTATCACTGCAAATCAATTTATACACTTAACTACAAAGTAGCTGATTGGAATTGGTATTAAAAGTAAATTTTACCATTATTTTGAAAGAAATTATTATCAGTAACTAAAATCAATTACTCTTCTATCATATTTATTTCATAAAAGAACCATAAGTTGTCGCCCGACGGTAATTTTTGTGTTCTAACGTGCGTGCATTGTCTCATTTGATTTTTCTATAAGTTCTTTAAATTTCAAATGGATATTTATATAAAAATAGCAATAAATAGTGTAATAAATATGCCAGACGAAATTCTAGCGAATTATATTGCGAGTTCCGAACACTACATTTGCTTGTAAATTAGGTCTATCTTTAATTCGATTTTTTATAAATTAATGGCAAAGGCAAATATAATAATTATATCTGAAAAAACATTGTTTTCCATAATTAATTACAAGCACAATATTATTTTTATCATTTCATTTTAAATAAATTAATTTAGTTCGTTTTATTTCAACAAAATATATCAAATACTAATTATAAATTAAAATTACAACAGAATTATTCTAATTTGAGTTTATAATTGGCATAAATACCTATTAATTATTAATAATACTATAACGTGTGATAAAATCTGTCTATACAAAAGACATAAACGTGCGTCATCATAGGAGGATAACAAAATATATATATATATTTTGATAATTATCAAAATATTATAAAAATAATATGAGTTAAACATAATTTTAATTGGTCACCTATTATAGTACTTGTAAAATATTTGTATATAAGCGTTATATTTTTTAAAAACAAATTGCGTAGGTACCTATCTCTATTTTTGTAATATTCTCACAATTTTTATTTTCCCCAATAGAGAGTTCATCAATCCTCTGTAGTCCTACTTTTTGGGCTGAATCTTCCCTCCGACTGAGAGGGTTGTAGTGAATAAACCTATAAATACCTAACAGATAGGTTAAGGTTAAGTTTCTAAGTCGCATAAACCCAATAACTCTGTAAATTGTCTGTCCATACCAATAATATGTGCCGCTTATGATTTTATTTACATTATTTAATGTACTTATATTTTATTCATGAAAGGGTATCAGGCTTTGCTTCTTGGTAATCAGTTTATTGATCCGAAAATACCAAACTTCATATTATAAGTATTTTTCAAGTTAAAATTGAATGTTAAATTTGGCTCTACCAAGATAATACAATTTATTTTCCAAGCAATACAAAAATTAAAGTTTACCTAGAAATTCGGTCGAGTGGGAAGTTATTTTATCTATTTTATCTGGTCTATTTTATCGTTTATATCTAATCAGACATACATGAATGTATTTGACCAAATTCTTCAAATTTCTTTGTATGTTTATATAACTTTGCTAAGTTGTTTTGGTGATATTTTATCAAACAAATGTTAATCGTCCAATAAATATTGGGTAGCATTTACTTTAGGTATCGTGAAGTCGTTGAATTTCTTGGTTTTATTTTATTTGAATGTTGTTGGCGATTATGCGGGCACTTCTGGGAAGTTCTACCATATGTAACATTTCGCTGGCATCTTATGTATTCAGAGTTTATTGTGGACGCAAATAAATACAGAAGTCCCAACAAATCAATGTCAGTGTCGCTCGTCCTACGTCGCTATGCTTTTTCGGTTACGATTGGCCGCCATGACAGTCGTTCGAAATTTGAATGCGGCATGAGATGCGCAAGCGCTGGTTATCGATTAGCCTTCGATAAGCTGTCTATGTGTGCGTTATGTGTGAGCGTTTCCGCCGGAGGTACATGTGTTGTCTGTATCCTGTCGTTTTAATAATTAAACAATGGATTAACGTTCCAGCATCAAGGAACTTTCCAGGAGCCAAATTTTTGACTGACAGCTCGTTAAAGAGAAAAAATAATAAGTCGTTAATTAAATTTTGACCTGTCCTGTCAATTATGCTGTTTAAGTTAATTATGTAAAAAATTTAAATTAATTTAAAGAAAGGTTACATTTCAGTAATTATTTATATAACGTGGTCAAAATTGTGTTCATGAATCAGATATTTTAAGAATTCTCTGATGGTCTCTTGGGATAAACATGTTCTAACAGTACCTACAAACTATAAGCTACTAAAATGTAATGTTAAGATATAAAATATTTTCAATAAAAATAATTTAAATATTTTATATAGAAAGGTTAAGAAAGTTAACTTTAATTGGTGTTTTTGATGAACGAAAACATCTTGAAAAAAAGTTTCCTTAAAAGTCGTCTTAAAACCGTTTTCCAGCAAAATGGGTTGATGATGATTATAATAGGAGGATAGATTAGGCGACATAGATTAGGTACATACTTGGTCATTATTATAGGCCTTATGTATTTACACTGAACAATACTAGAATCTCGTATGATACGCACATAATCGGTTATATAGAATAAACTATACTTGAAATTCCATACTTAGTCTCGTGATACAGAATCGTAGGTATATTATTTATTATTCTATCAACGCGCAAGATTCACTTGGACCCATTTTTATTGCAGACACGGTTTTCATTTTATAAAGCAGCATTCTCGTAAATATAGGTAGGTATATAAAGAAATGTTCACAGCGGATATAAGCCTCATCCTTAAGCAGAAATTCTATTGGAATATAATGTACTATGCATTAGACGGGCTTCTATGGGTGTGAGAGGAACAAATATATTTTTTTTTATTAAAGTATTAAAATAGCTATTGCTTTTTATAAAGGCTTTTATTTTATCAACTGTCATTACTAGGGCTTTTACCGAACATGGGATTTTTTAGAATAAAAATAAGTAGATACTTTAGGAATAAAACAATACACTACTCAAATGTGAATAGATATATTTTAAGTAGTTACGTTTCTTCAAATTTAAGTTAATAGGACTTTCTCAGGAATACAAATGTTATCTACTACCTTTTAGTCGAATGTAGAGACCAAAATTCAAAATCAATATATAAGCAAGATGATAACTTAATCAAAGCTCTTACGGATTTTGAAAGAAACATTCAAAATAGTCTTTTTTAAAGTCTTGCTAAAAAAAAAGAAAGCTGTCGTTTTAATAATAGTAGTATTTCTATTTACTTTGAATAATTTTGATTATTATTTGCGGTTAAAATAGAGTTATTGTTAAACTTTAACTTATGATTATTAACAATGGAAATAGTATGAATGATAAAAATACATTAAAAATATCAATATGACTAGTTATTTGCTGTTAAATAAATAACCTCAGAAAGGCTTCACGTAATTTTAATTAATTTCTATACATTTGAATATGCCTACAGAACTACGGAACCGGTGTCACACTTTCTAACACTTTACATAAACTCATTAAATTGAATTCAGCATAATGTATATTAAAATGCATTACTATTGCATTGTCTAAACAAAATGTCAAGGCCTCATAAATGTTAACAGTAAACTCAACACCCACGTGACTTGATCTTAACTAAAGAACGGATCGGTAAAAACCGTTTTAAATCAATGAAGTCCGAACTACCAAGTTTACTATTATTTATGTAGTACAAATTGTTATTATCTCCTAATGAATATTTAAACGCTTAGATAAGCGCCAATCAGCATCGGATTAAACGTTCCTCAATAAAAAAATAAATCAAGTCTTAATAAATTATTCAATCTTATGTTCATTTTAAAAGGCATCGATCAATCCCTATCGGGTGCGCCTTTTGGAAATAAACTAAAATAACTCGGGTTTGTTACTCCCGTCAAAGATTACCTTTTAGATTTGATGTGTTTACGATCGGGTCGTTTTAAGACGGGGCCCCAAAACCGTCTTGAGTTTGGGGCCCTTTACAAATAAATAGTAAAACAAATAAATAAATTAAATTATATGTCATTGGCTTTATAAATATAGCCTAAGATAAATATAGTCTTAAATAACTGTGACAAGTACTATTGTAGGCCCTTTTACGATATTATACTGGCATTTGTGTTTTTAAGTATGGAAAATATGTGGGGATATTATTTTTAACAATTTATTTGTACATTATGACGTATAACAATTATAAGAGTAGCTTGATGCCCTTATAGCTATTCTAAAAGGAAATCCGTGTACAGCTAAGGAATAATATCGATTGAGAATGTTTTGTTAGAGACTGGGGCCCCTAACTGATCGTCAGTTTAGGATACGGGACTCATACAGATATTAGTGGGTAATTGGTTAAGTCTTTCACTTTACTTTGAGAGGCGATTTCTGCCTATCTGTGGGACAAGATTGGCTTGAGATCTTTTGTTAGATACTGGGGCCCCTAACAATCTATTAGATCAATGTACGGGATCTATACATATTCAGGCCTATTTGATAGGCAATACAGTTTACAAGCCTTTTTGTTTGTTCCTTACCGAGTGTAGTTTTAGGAGGCTTTACTATAATCTTCTTTGTTTTAAACGAGATTTATCTTTTTTTCTAAGCTTACGTCACGGCTGAGGCGATTAAGCCCACTGTGATATGTTCTTAAACAAGTGACCGCCCGCGGTGTCGCCTCTTTTTTATTAATTGTTTATAGCGGCCACGAAAGGATGAAGCTTCCGAATAATTATGAATAACTAGTTTTGTCCCGTGGTATGCTCGTGTTAACATATTATATAAGAATCCCTACCTATTACATTATATAATAAAATTGAAATATTTGTCTGTGACTTAAAAGTATATGCCTTTTATAAGTTCTCTCTTAAATGCTTGGAATAGAACCTAATTACTGTTTATAGTATACTTAAATGTGGAATCATATAATATATTCGGATATTTTTGTCACTATTTGTGATTTAATCTTTATAACAATTGAAGTGATTATTAATAATAAACATTGACAGAAAGGTTGAGCTACTATATGAGCTTAGCTTCTACAGTGTTTCACAGAAATTAAAGTTTTAGCTACATGTTCAACATAGGTACAAACAATTTCCGAATTATAATATACAACAAATTACCAAGATAGAACCCTTGTGGTTCGACTCCGGCAGCACCACCGCCACACTTACTTTTGCCTAATAACCGCTGTGTTAGGCGCTGCTGTGTTCCTTTTTGAAGGGTGTGGTAAGGGAGACATACTTTTCCGAGGCGATATGCTTAGTCCTCAGGGGTAGCGGCACATCTGTGGCCGACCTCAGGTAGGAATATCTAATCCTATCTGGGGTTGATTACAGATGTCCATGGGCGGCAGTAGCCACTTACCATCAGGTGGACTGTATGCTCGTCTGCTACTCCTATATTATTAAAAAAAAGATATTTATATAATTCACACATTAACCTATACCACCCATACTACTACAGTAGGTACCCAAATATCACATATAACACATACGCCGTATTCTTTACGCCTGCCTAACACAATTTGTGTTGGAATGAGTGAACTTAGTATATTCTGAAGCTTATAAAACAAAAACTGAATTCTTGAGCAAGCGGGTTGTGTGCGCCCAGCCGTGGCAATGCCACTACACACAAGTTACAATGTACGTAAACCGGTAATATATACCTAATAAGTAATATTGAAATCTGTTTGTGTGTGGATTTTTAAAATAGCTGTCTGCTTAGATGGTTGGTTTCATTAAGTCTTCTTTTTGGCCTAGCTTAGTCTAGACTTCTAAGGTGATCTGCACGGGCCGTTTACTCGAAGATAGTTTATATTCACATATACAGATAGATAGGACAGATATAATGGACATACGAATATCTTTTTAGCATTAGAAGAGTTAGACATAGTCTACAATCTGGCTGACAGACTTTAGTTTATTTCAGAAACTTTTTTTACAATTTTAGAGAAAGGCACAAGATTGCTTTTTATGTTTTTCTTCATCGTTAAGTTGTTTTTTTTTGTTTTTAGTATATTCAAAACTTAGAATAGACAGGTAGGATCTATTCGACTCTATAGGACTTATTAGGTAGAAGACAAGAATTTATATCGATAAGCTTTTACAGAATAAACTTAATAAAGCAAGTAGAAAATGTATAGGCTATATTATATAAAATAAAATCTTTTTTGAAATGCGATTGATTTAATAAACCGTTTTCTTTAAAGAAGCAGTGTTCATTTCTTGTAGAGGTGCTTAAGAGGTTTCAATGTATACCTCAGAAGTAGCATTTCCGTGATATATGACTTGTAAGACTAAAACAATACCCATTAAAAGTATGTACAAAACGAAACACTATTGGGAGATAAATTTATTAGGAGGTAATCTCAGATTTACAGCTGAGATAAATAATGTTTGTTTATCTTTACTCCGAAGACTTCTCACATCTTGATACGTTATAAGAGATTGTCGGACACATTTTTTAGATCTTGCCTAAACGGCTGGCGGCTTTGAGAAATCAATTATCTTAATTGGAAGCTGGCCTAATCTTAATAAGCGGCCCGAAAGAGTGTAAGGTAACATGTTTGTATTATAAGCATTATGCCTTGTTGAGCATGTTAACTCTATATGGATTATTTTTACGTTTTAATGTTTTGGATAAGGATTTTTTTTTATAATGTCAAAATTGATTGGGTTTGGAGTTAGTGAATTTTCATAGTGTAAAAATGTCCTGTATAAAAGATAACATTACTATTATTTTACACCTACTTTGTTCTAATAATTTAATTATTTTTAAAATAGTAAATTTTACTTCGTTAAAAGAATAATTTATTTGATCACGATAGAGCATTATTTAACATTTTAGTGTAACAGTTGTAAAGACTTTTTTTAAGATACTATCTTAAAAAGATAGGAAGCTTTATTTAAAATATCTAATGAAGGAGTTACAATACATAGAGAGCAATAACATCAATTTAAGATTTATAATCAATAATTTAATTATTCTGTAACTAAGGACACTATTCTTTGTTGAGGTTCTGTATAATTATGTACCTACAATTTACTAACCCATGGCAAAGTTGGAAGCATACATTTAAGTGTTACAAGTAAATTCACAATCCTCAAATAACAACCACAACACCATAATTTAAAGCACATATTAAAGTGGTACCTAAATACACAAGACCAGTATTACTTTAGGAATCCTTATCAATATTTATCAATTGATAAAATTCAAGGCCCTATGCATTGAATGTCTCCAATGCAAGGCACGACGCCATAGCTGATCTTAAGATTGTGGTTTTTCAAATGTTCCACCATTATGTCAACCTGAATATCAAATTAACCTTTACATATCAGTTGGTTATGCAAGCTTGGTGTGTGAACTAACCGATTGTACAGCCAGCTCCAAAAGTAGATGAACATTTTAAGGTTCCAAAAAATGTTTACAAGTAGCTGAATAGTGACATGTTATAATGACGTTAGCTATTTTATTAAGCAGTGATAGACTAGTGGTTAAGAAACTCGGCCTCTCGATCGACGGGTCCTAGGTTCAAATCCCAGGCACGGCCCTCTGATTTTTCAAAGTTATTTGCGTATTAGATATTAATTATCACTTGCTAAACGGTGAAGGAAAACATCGTGAGGAAACCTGTATACTAGAGAAATTTATAAAAAAAATCTCAAAGGTATATAAAGTCTACCAATACGCACTTGGCCAGCGCGGTGGACTATGGCCTAATCCTTCTTTCTTATGGGTTGTTGATGATAATTAGCACTTTCGACACTTTACGATGTTCATCTAATTATGATGCTAGGAGTGTTTGTTCAGCTACTTATAAACGTTTGGGTGTATAGGTATTTTTGAAAACTTCATCTGCTCAACTATTTCTGAAGCTGACTGTACTAACTAAACTCATTTAAATATGAATATAGACAGGCGCCGTACATACTAAACACATAAATCAATGTAGTCTTTGACTACAAAATAGAGCTAATCGTGAAAATCTGAATTCTAGCATTTTTATAATACCTACTATAGGAATCGACAGTACTGCATATACAAGTCGCGGGTGTCTTCAAGCAAATATTTTAGTAAAACTAGGAGGGAATGAGTGATAGATAAAATATAATAGGTACTTATTGACATCTTAACACATACATTATGTTTACTAGGCGTCTCCAAAGCCCTTTGTTATAGTTACAGCCAGTAATAGTATAGAAAAGTATTGTTAAAAAAATATTTTTGATTTTGACACCTCCACAGATTAACATACTATTCGCTACGATACCACATAGAAAGGATACATATATTTTCTATACAAATACGGGTGTCACCCATACAAACATAAACCATACATTTCGATTCGATGCACTATTTATAAAACAAGTTACGATAATTAACTAAGACAACTTGGAGAGCAAAACCTAGTGCTAACTTGAACTGGATAGCGTATCACAATAGTTATCCCGATATCGCAGATAGCGTTATAGGCAATCAGCTATGATTTATAACGTGAAATGTGCTACCGTACATTGGTCATGAGATTCGGAGCCAGATAGCAAGAAGGTAGGTCGTAGGCGCGTGCGCATCGATCACTCCGCTCGGTATCATGGATCAATTGTGGAACCTGTTGCACGCCAGCTAATAAAGTTACACACACATTCACATGTAGGTACACACATGTTCGTTTTATATGGCTTACAATCTTTCTTTTTTAATATTAAATGAGTCTTTTGTATTTGCTCTTGTTCGTAGCAAATAGTTGCAATACTTGCAACACAATTATTTTGAAGGTCAATTTGAAAATTTTATAAGTGTTAGGAATGTTTTATTTTAACTTTACCAAAATCTTAATAAGAGGATTAGGAATCCATGTGTCACTTACGCCGTAGTAATAATCTATTTTAATCGATATTTTACTACAATACTTTGAAATTGACAATTGAAATAGGCAAAACATTATGGAATTTAGCACTTTGGTACCTAAGACTGAATATTAATAACGTGGCATTCATCTGCTACGAATTTATAGGACATCACAGTTCTATGGGAAAAGTACTGAACTTATTTTGAAAAGTACTGAACTTGTCATTACTATTTGTAGCATATCATTTCAACTAACGTAAGAGATAGAAGCGTCTTATCTCGTGCGTAAGTGTTGTCAAAAAGATTATTTCTTACGTATTGACACTAAAAACAACTTCAAAACGTAGTTGTAATATCTAGGTATTAGTTTGTAGTATACATGGCATTGTGTTCTTATGCTGGTAAGCTGACTAGAGACTCCTGTCCTAGGTTCGGTTTTGTGTTAGCCAAAGTGTAATTGACCAACTTAGTCAACAAATATGTATTTGGATTCTTGTTTCTATATTTGACCGTTATAAAATAAAATCGTAACACCTATGTTACAAACGAAGTTTAGTTAAAACAGGGCGTTTCAAGAAGATATAAGTTTTATAGAGAACTTGCTGCGGCCAACTTGACTTTTCTAAATAAGGTTCGGTTACGACTGACACTCAATTAACGTTTGCCATAAATATCCGAACGTGTCCACTCTATCTGAGCTAGTAACCCAAGATTCTTAGTACTATGGTAATTACCAAAGGCTGATATAGCGGTGTACCATTAAGACTAATGTTTACGGCAATATGTATTTATCTTTATGTTACTTCATATAACAGTAACGCCGGCTATCTGAGTTTGAGCGCAGTCTTTTCCAGTTTATACTTAATATGTTTGGTTTAGTTTAATTGACAGTAAGTAATGCAATATCATAATGCAATATGGAATATGTTTTGATATACCATATTGCTGATATTGCATAGATATTTTAAACGTAGAGCCTACGAGTTCTGATTTAAGTTAGTTAGTCTCAGAGGTAGTTAGTTAGAAAATGTTAAAACAAGATTTTTTCTTGGTCATTCTATAACCACTATTCCTAAATAAATATCAAAATGCTAATCATACAAAAAATGAAAAACATAATATTATATTGCCCTGACATTTATATATGTTTTTATATGATTTTGATCATTTCCGAATAATTTATCTAAAACGTTTTTGAGGTATCAAGTATAGATTTCATAATCCGGGATATTAATAATATTTGATTAAACCTTGAAAGGCTTATATTAGTTAAATTATTTGTTCTTCATAGGCCCACTATCACGCCTTATCGCGGTATTACGGAAATCACACGAAATGGACGCAATTTGCGATAAATATGTGATTTCTTTTTTTTATCTGCAAATCCTTTTTTCAGTCGATCGCTAGATAGCGGCTTCGCCGGTCGTGATAGATACCTCATAGAGCCGTGTATAATATTGTCCACAAATTATCTTCATTTCTGGAGATCCTCATCTTATCAGCAGCTATTGGTGAGATCTTGTAAGAGCGATTTGTTTTGCTATATCTATCGCTAACACTGCAAATATTTACGCGGTACACGTTATCTTTCGGGTGTTAGTTTGGAATTTATCTTTTGAGAACTGTTTTCAGTTTTTATCTTACGTCATAACTTTTTTATAATTTTGATATAAATATAGTTAAAATGGGTAAATTGACTAAGATTTAAGGGTGTATTTTATGTCCCATTTTGTTTAAAATTACGAATACTTATTTTTTTTTTGCTTAGGTTAAATTAAGTAATTAATTTGAACATTTGTTGATTCTTCATAATTTTATTTATGTAGTAGTTATACTACATTAATAACTTAATTAAATAATTATTCTTATTTTTTGAAGTACCTACACCAGTGTAAACAGTTAATAAAAACCATTATAATTAATTACACAATAAATAATATGTAATAGCAAGATTTTCGACGATGCTACAATTTTATCTTTAAGTTTATTTTTATTACGAAAGAAAATATTAAAACGTGTTTTATAAATGTGTATAAGACCATACTAGATTACTATGACACAGTATAAAAAGATACTAGATAACTTTGCGATAAATTTAGTCCTACTTTTAAATTTTGAAATAAATCACAATATTGGTTTTAAAGGATTACTTTAATATGACGTTATCGCTAATAATTATATCACATACTTGAATCTTATCAACTGCTCCTCAAGCAGTTGTCTGGGGAACAAATATGTACACAAGTACTGATTATGTAATATTGTAACAGTAAAATGGATATAGGGAACATGACTACTGCAATGCTCCCGGTTTTAAATGAATTTTGAAAATAGATGTAGTAGATCCAATTAATAGTATTTTTAACAAGATTTTATTTCGTTTCGTTTTGTCGTCAAAAGTTCTTTTTTCGATTTTTTACAGTATTTTTGTGTAATCATCATCATCATCAACATCAACTACCAATTACTGTCCCACTGCTGGGCACGGGTCTCCTCTCATAATGAGAAGGATTAGGGTATAGTCCACCGCGCGGGCCAAGTGCGTATTGGTAGACTTCACTTTATTGTGTAATAATAATATTTTGCTATCGAGTAGTATTTTCTCAAATTGAGTTATTTCCCAAATACGAGTAGTTTTCATATACCTACTTAAAATTAAAAAAAAAACATTTTTATTATCGCCTACAGCAGTATAACTTCAATAATATCGACTAATATCAGTGTCTAAATATAATCCAATAAGGATTAAATTATACAGCACTAACCACTTAAATGGAATACCTACTACTCGTATTATCACGTGTGATAATAATTTAATCACTGCGCCTGATACCGTCTATTATATCGATATTATCGTTTCGGGTTCTGACGTACCTATCTTATCTTAGTACTTAATTAATAATGTTGAATGTTTCCACAAATGTATGTATTAATTCATACTTCATAAGTCTTCGCCCGTGGTTTTGCTTGCCTTAATTTTACAGTGATTTTCATATAAAGTCTATGCTTATCGATATAATTTAACATACGGTTGGTATCTTTTGAAAAAACTTGGAAAAATGTTGATGGATGATTTTTTATGCATTTCATTTAAATATGTTTTTACTTTGAAAGTATATATTTATGGATGTTTGAAACAACTCCAATACAGATGAGCTTTCCATGCTCACAAAATACTAATTTAATGTACTCAAAGGGTTTTTAGTTATGTCTATTTAAGAAATATTCAACGCCATTTTGATCACCCCCTACAAGTTTGGTCAATATGGGCAATATACGTATTATCCAAAAATATTTTAATCTATAGGCACATATGTGTTAGAAAAAAACTATGTTAAAACATTTCGTATAAGACATACAAATTAAAATTCTATTGTATTCGAGATATTGTTATGGGACCATTGTAACAGCTCTACTTATTTGACCGGTTTGAAAGACAACCTTGTTATGAGATGACTTGAAACAATTGGAATAAATTGACACTTCGCCGTGATAACCAGTGTAACTGCTTCTAAAGTGTTATATTCGTTGATATTAAAAGCATATTCTTGGTCATGAAATAATTTTAAGACGTATCTGTAGTTTAGTCCAATTTGCCTTTATTACTTTTCTTACTTCTACAATAGCGTCAATATAAGTATTTTACTTTAAAGCGACATATGTGCAATGTTTTTTATCAGCTCATTGAATTACGTAAATATATTTGTGTGACAAATTTGTTTATTAAATATCTACACATAAATAACTACTATCTATTCTTGCTACTTTACAGTTTGAAACCTTGTAGTGTGTTGATTTTAATTTATCAAATGCCAACCATTGCGTAGTCTTCTATAAGTTATTTCTTAGGAGTAAAAAGTGCCGTTGTGTAGGATCTCTTTGATGTTATGTTTTATTCTTTGCGTGTAAGTACATAAAACCTAGGCATGTTTTATTGTTAGATATATTTGTTGAGTAAAGAAGTCCACTGTTGATCCAGACCTTGTGGCTTACCTGGAAAGTTATTTAAGCACATGTTTTATTGTCTTATTAGTGCATTTTGTTTGCGTATGAAGATCATTTTCTTTAAGTTGCAATCCTTAAATGTTGTATATTTGGCTAGCGTGGCAATTCATCAAATCAGGCGAATTCTTGGCCCGTGTACACAGTTCTGATAGCCGGGTAATATGTAATTATTTATTCGCGAGGCGTCCAACCAAACACCTTAGCTCTATGTTATTTTGTAAAATGAAAGATAGGCACGGAATTTCGTAGTTATTCTAGACACTTGTCACACTTCTGTCCAACCGTATAAAATATGAACATGCGATCCTGAATGTGGTTTAATGCTCGCACGACAGATCGCTTAATTGACAGCAATACTGTCAATAGATAAAATAGTTCCTCAATAACTTACACCGTTTATTTAACGTTAATTTGCATGTTAACTAAAAAATAACGGTAGCCATTTTAAATACCTACACATAGTGTACTAGATGCAATGTACAGATATGTTAGTGAGTTTAGTGGTAATAAAAATCACGGCTCGGTTGGCTAACAACGCTTAATGCGCGGTTACACCTTATCGCAGCCGTATCGAGTGTTGTTTGCGGTATATCAGTTAATCAAATTGGGAGCGTATCGATATCACGGACGTCTTTCGATAGCGCGCCACTTTTATCTTAATTGATTGTCTCCTTTTTGACATAATACCGACTTATATTTTTTGATTTTTTCTTTGATGTAGCGAAAATTCCCCTCGAACGTAATTCGATTCGTATATCTCTTTTCAGATACGGGCGGCGTGATGGCGTTCGGGCTCGGCGCGAGGTGGCTATGCTAAGACTGTGCTCGGCCTGCGCTAACGAGCGACTGAACTAGTACGGACTGAAATGCAGATAGGAGTGTGGACTTACAGTGCGTGTGTATAAAGGGATGCATGGTTTGTGAGGTCGGAGCGGCGGTCATGGACATGAGCGGTGAGGGCGGGGGCGCGGGGGCGGGTGCGCTGCAGCAGCGGTGGTACGACAGCCGCGTGAACGGCAGCCCGGCCGCCGGCGACGTCAGCTCGGAGGCTAATGGCGACGGGTTCTTCCACTCGCCGCTGGAGGGCGGCCACCACAGCCGCGCCCGCTACTACCATCAACAAATGCACGCCCCTTATTCGGCCGCGGTCGGCTCGCACGGTAAGCGCTCTACTTAATCCATTTTCTCTTTCCTTCCATTGTTCTAGGATTTGTCCGTGTAAGTGAAAATTTATACGGCGAGGCTCAACTCGTTGACTAACACAGAACATTTCTTACTTACATTCTAGCTTACATAGTATAAACAGAATTTGTATGGACTAAGATAACTAAGTAGAACAAAAACACGTGATTTACAAAGTATTTATTATATACTTTATACAGTTATAAAACAAATAAATCTTGCCATAACTGAAAAAGTACGTCACATACCGAACGCGAGTTCTAAGTACCATAAATCACGGTCGTCGGGACACAAAAACTTAGCAGAACTGCGACTCGTTATAATTAAAAATGTTAAGCGGGCCAGTAATTCGGCGAGCGACTGTCAGTATTTAAAGCAAATTGCTGCCACGGACGGTAGGCAGCCGGCCTTATCGCCCATCAGAAGATATCTCTCCAAAACTCCACAATTAATTCAACGGACCCGACCAGTCAAAATCGCCATTCTGTAAGGTGACAGCTTAGGTAAACACGATCTAAAATGGGCCTCGACCGTAAAAGAAAAAAATAATTCCATACTTTTTGTTTTTCCTTTTGAGGTTTAAATTTTATGGCCGCTATAAAGTTTTTCGTGGAGACAGGTGGCTCTTCTTTATAATTTAACCACTCATTCGAACTCGCACGAAAGATCGTCTAGAGGCGCGTCCTTAAAGGCTAGATTGGCATGCGGCTTATACTTTTAATTTATTAAGCGATGCGTCGGTAGTGATGTGACACTTAAGAAACTGTGTCACTTCTCGGAATCGGAACCGAGAATCGATTTGGTCGGTTACAGCACTTATGTTTCATGGTTTATGTGTGTCCCCTCGGATCCGATTTTAGGCTGTTTGTAAACGCACTCCCTTATCGTGTTATGTCGAGAGTCACGATGCGGCTTCTTGTCGCTTTGATTATATCTAAATCTGGTAAATTCATTTGTCGACACACGGCAGCGGGCTCGATTAGGTACTATAAAATTACTTGAAACATTGATTCTCATCTCTTTTTTATTGCCGCTTTTATATAATAGCTTTGAAATTATAAACGTTGGTATATTTCGATACTACTTTTTTCTGCGATATTGCTTGTGTATTTCAAATGCCAGCATGTTTTTACTGGAAATAAGTACATTTATTTACTTAATAGTGAGAAAAGCTATATGCAGGAGATTAATCTAGATATCCAATCATTTTTTGCCATAAATAGGTATATATCTACATGTAAGTAGTAGGTAGGTACATTAGTGTAATTTAAGTGTCATAGAAAAAGCAAAGGTGCAGTTTACCTGACATTAAGCGGTCAATGCAGTTCATTAATATTAATAACCGACCCAAAATAGGATCAGTCCTTCTGAAAGGACAGAACGTCACAATCTCCTATTGGTTAGATTACATAATAACCTACATGTGCCTCCCCATATTCAGTATGACCGTTACAGTCGAACTACTTTTAAACATTAGTAATTAATTCAGAGTTTTATTTACTTATTCGATGATCTTTCTTTGTTCTGCCGGTAAGGTCGTCTTGGGTACAATACGAAAAGCAATAAACCATATTTTTAACAGCTCTGAGGTGCGTGTAAACTTGCGACGATGACAACTCGGATCGTTTTCACTGGAGTTTCGAATACTTTACGACCAGTTGCGTCACCTGACCACTGTTTATTAATTGTGCCTATATTCGCTAGTTCTGCATCTATGGTTCTGCCTGTATAGATTTTGAATTTTTAAGAAGATGGGCTCATGATTTAGAATTTAAATTAAAAATTTAGTTTCTTTAGACTAATACTAATATGAAAGTTTTTTTCGTGATCCTTTTTTAATATTCAAATTGTGTACTTCGTAAAGTACATTAGAAATGCCTAATGTATTTTATAAAGGACATAAGGTACATCATAACGTCATAATTTTTAAAAGCAAGAGGTAGAAATTAAAGAAAAAATATTATTTTATCATACATAAGATGATTTCAAGATGAAATGTTTGAATTATATAAGAAGAAAAACATACAAACAAATATATTTCGTATAAGTTACCTGGAAAGTCGATTTCAATATTCTAACAGTTTGTAATCAATAGGCGTTTAGAATAAATATAAATATTTGTAGGTGTGCCTATTTACAGATAGATTACACTATGTATGCGGTGGGTACGTTGCTTTAACATAATAAGCCACTTTAAATGAGTAGTAGGTACCTACTTATTGCCGCATAGCTTATGTACCTACATCATTAGGTATTGTGTACAAAATTACTCTTATTTCGAAGTAATTGTTACGTAATTCAATGAGAATATTCATCAGATAAGCCGTGTAATAAATTTGGAATTCGCGAGCATTAGGTTTTTACATTTTGTGCTTTATAAAGACGTTTGGGTGGGTACGTATATGAGGTAAAATGTAAAGGTGTTCATCTGAAAATATACAGTATGTAGGTATCTACGTTATCATATTTATATGAGTACAGATTTATTATCCGTAATAGTGAATCTGATGTAATCTGATGTACACTACTGTGCATACATTTGTTCTTGCTATCTGAGCTATACTTCCATGATATTTCAGTGGGCATTTTCAAAAAATTGAAATTGTGGCTAACCGTAAATCAATTATTAAGCCAGTCGTATGATCATATACTAGCATCTACAAAAGAAAAAAAAACAAAAATTCTAACACTGCTAATATAAATTTTGAGTGCGAAATATTAAATATCAACAATTCAACAGGTTTTAATATCGCGCTTTTAAGAAACTCGATGTCTATATCTGTTAGTATGTCTATTTAATTTTATAATCTGTGATGGTGATATATTTTTTGTAGCCGTAGAGCCGTGGTAATGGGCAAGCCGTAATGCGATACTGGCAACATTTGACGCACCCGATAATTTATGGTTTATTGGCGGGATTGATGATATGGACAAAATTATTTATTTCACTCCGTCTAAGATTCACTGGCGTCGTTTGGGTCAAACATTTGAATTTGGAGTGTGAATCATCTATGTGTTAATATTAAACGGTTTAGGAAAGTTGACTTATGACCCCTAATCGAAAAAACAACATAGCGAAAGTTCATACAAATCCTTCGTTATTATTATTATTTTTTTAATATAAACGTAGCAAACGATGTAACCCACTTTTAATCTACTATCAACCGCAGATAAGTACGGCGTCCTCCCTAAGGTCTTTAGGAGGACTAAGTAAGAACGTCTCTTATACGTGACTGTCCCTTATTACACCTTTCAAACAATATATAAACAAGGTACTCGTAGCAGCGCTTCACACTGTTGTTATAAGCCGACTGACTGTAGGTCGTGCGGAGTTGAACCACGAAGGGCTCTCCTTTTAACATTAAATTTGATATCTAACTAATGTCGTAAATGTAATTTTTCCAGTAGGTATGACGATTAAAACAGTCGTACACCATTTCATCCAGACCAAATCATTTTTATAGACCTCACGTGCAAATTACAAGAATCCAAAGCACGTTTCAAAAAAAGTTACAAGATTAAAAGAGATGCGCTGATAAGACCATCTCTTTCAACATTTTATTATTTCTCAGTCACACGCCGTGAAAGTGCAAACGGCAGGAGCGAAGGTACACGACCTTTGTTTGTATCGTTCGTAGAAAGTCGACTAAAACAAAACCCATTATTCAATCCACTCAGTATCGTCTGATCGATTTCACGCGTATTGGCCGGTGACAATTGTATGGTATGACGTAGGAATGCTACGTCATACCACGTACGAGCGGCCGTCACCTACAGCTTTTTAATAAAGCTCCTATTCATTCAGCCAAGTGATTTGACTTACGATCTTACATGTTCCTTACTTATCGGTCCTTTTGATTCGCATGCCATTGTTTTTATAATTTTCTTCCCGGAAAATTAGCTATTGATTTTGTAATGATCGATTCTTGAAATTACTGAACACTTTTTTGCATTAAAAATAGTTGATTAACTTTCATATCCTCTCATACTTAACATTACATTTTTTTTTAATTTGACATTAATTAAGAATTACTCTATTTTTATCTATAATATAAGTACCTACTCATTTGAATGAAACCAACCTATCTTATCTGTGCATTAAATTATTATTTTGTTTTATCTATATTATTCTAATGACATATTCTTTCAAATTCCGATGAGTACCTACCTGGTACGTATTAAATAAAAAACAACGTGTATGTCTATGTCCAATACGTCAAGTTAATCCAGACAGACGACTGTTAGCTGGATTGAAGTCATTTTCCTTTTGTTTCGTTTAGAGTCGATTATTTTCAATTACGCCGCTCGTAAGTAAATGAACGAGATGTCTGCTCAACTCATCACTATACCAATTTAATTGACTAAGCATTCGTTTTTCAAAACTGCACCGTTTTCAGCCGGTCGCTTCCCTTTAGTCACTAGATGCCTGTCATCAGACCTTCGTTATGAATCATTTCATTTTCCCTTGCTTTTGCTTATTTTTTTTTGTAGTATAGGAGTAGCCGACGAGCATACAGTCCACCTGATGGTAAGTGCTACTGCCGCTCATGGACATCTGTAATCAACCCCAGATAGGATTAGATATTCCTACCTGAGGTAGGCCACAGATGCGCTGCTACCCCTGAGGACTAAGCTGGAACGCCTCGGAAAAGTCTGTCTCCCTTACCACACCCTTCAAACCAGAACACAGCAGCGCCTAACACTGCTGTTATTAGGTAGAAATAGGTATGGCAGTGGTACCACCAGAGTTGAACCACAAAGGGTTCTACCACCTTCTTTTATCACGTTATTTTTGTCGACGTAAACAATAAGCTTGTAAAATATATCTGCGTATCAGTAATACTAATATTAAATATTACTGAATGCTTGTAACTGCTCATTACAGTGCAGCTACATTTTCTCTTACGATTTAACAATGAATTGCCAGTACAAAAAAACATGCGTGCATTTGCCTAATGCGGTGTGTGCGAGTGTGCGTGTGTGCGTGTGTCATTATGCGTGTGTGCGTGCGAGCCGTCGCGCAGATTGGCGCAATTAGTGCCGGGGGCGGGGCCTGCGCCTGCGCAGCGACATCTCCTCCCAGGCGCACACGCATACGCCGCAATCATGCCACAAAATAATGATGCCATGAAACATTAATTATTTCCTCTGTACTCACCTATTACTCAGTTGTGCTTGCGAAAATTTCATGTCAATTTCTTTTGTTTCGCAAATGCCGACTGTTTGAATCCGTTGCTTTATGGCGTTTGACAAGATAAGAGATGAGTGTTAGGTATCTAGTTAGTTTCTTATCTTGCTACGATAAGTATGTTAATTATACTGCCTAAATTATGAAATTTAGTACTAATTCTCTTGCAAATACTTTGAGCAAAATTGTTAAGTTATTGGTATAGTGGTATATTTACGGCGACTTTTTAATTATTATTATGTTATTTTGTAATAACAGGGTAACATTGGGGATACCTACAAGTCACGTAATTATCTTAATGATAAACAATTTTCAATAAAATTATCATTAATGATTTTTGTTATCGACTGATAATCAGAAGTATATTTTTATCAACTACCTATGATATCCAATCCCAAAATCGATTATTTTATCAAATTTATAATCGAGTGTTAATTATTACATGTAACAATTGTACATGCGTTATAATACAATTGCATATGCTAGGTTTACGCAGGCTTTCAATATTGTACCTGTTCTATAATTCTAGTACCTAATAATACCTTTAACGAAATGGGTGATTTCATAAGAAATACTTCAATTTAGTCGTTAGATAGAGGTGTTAACTTGTCCGTAATCTGTAGGTAACTAGGAATGAATTCTATTTTAAATCGATTAATATCTCAGACCCAGTAACTACTCAATATAACGTAGACAGTCTGGTCTCGTCTTATATAAAAAAGACATGGAATTTGTAAGTATTAAAAATACGACCTACTTGAAGGATTTATGAAATAAATAAATAATATAATAAATAAAAAAAAATAAGCAGTGCCTTTGCACTAAATTTTAGATATAGCTCTTTTGTGTTGTATTTTTGTGTGCATAAATAAATAAATAATTTTAAAACGTCATAAGGTGAATCTACGGACAATACATGTAATTCATAGCGCTAAAATTTTAATCAATGAGAAACAAAGATTAACTCTACATTGCCTCTAAATACCTATACGATACATATCACATCTAAATACTTAAATACAATGCATGTTTAGATACACTAAACACATACAAAGATACAATGGCTGGCCATTCAAAGTTGTTTTCAAGGTGCGAGCTAAGCGTGTAGAAGTAGAGTCAATATTTGTGTAGAGTTTGATTCGGAGAGTACGCGTCGTAGGCGACGCGCTCGGAAATGGAATATTGCTCAAACTTTCCAGACGCTACATTTAGTGCCATTCGTATTTAACCAAAATAGAGTTTTGTAGTTTATTGATTGTTTTATCGTTTATGTGGTATATTTCGGATCTTTAATAAAGGTAAAATAGATAATGAATGAAAAAAATATGTAGAGTTCCGCACATAATTAGATGGCGTAAAAAATAAGATCGTTTGAATTAGTGTTACTATTTTAAAATTACGCAATAGAAAAATATGTAGAGTTTAAGCCCAGAAAAACATAACTTAGGTATGAAACGTAAAGGTTTGAATGAATGTAACATACTTGTGCGTGAATAAATAATTCATAACATTAGAAAGGGCCCATTGTCAGTATCGCTTCTTAGAATACCTACATCTGTTTACTAGAATGGAATACCTCGTAATTTTTATATATTCCCACCCTTTATACTTTAAGTAACATCAATCATATATGTTGTAGACCTACACAGGCGCCCATCCGTAACACAGTATTTTTAAAATACTCATATTACCGTAACTTGTTACGTTGTAGAGTTATTTTTACCATATAATTAATTTTTCAAGAAGTGGTGTTTTGGAGGAGATATAGTTCTGGGAGTGAGAATGAGAGTGTATAGGCATATACTTTAGGTGTCTCCTTTTTCTGTGTAGTGCTATTGAAATCTCCTGTATCTACATAGAAAGGAAACCTATAATATGGAACTGCTCAAAGGCAAGGTCAGAGTGAGAAAAGCATGAAGGCAAATCAAGCTGAATTCAGGGTAAAAATAAGAAAGGCAGCATCTAGACAAGCAAGCCCTAGCAATATCTGACTTACCTATCATCAGATCAGGTTGTGTTCCAACCTCGTATTAAAAATCGACGTCTACTTTGTTCGGCACCCTACATTGAACTTACCCTTGATTAGTTCATCATCTTTTTAATAATTATCTAAACATATATAACTCAAAGGTGATTGACTGACATAGTGATCTATCAACGCACAGCCCAAACCACTGGACGGATCGGGCTGAAATTTGGCATGCAGGTAGATATTATGACATAGGCATCCGCTAAGGAAGGATTTTGATTTATACCCTCAAGGGGATAAAATAGGGGATGAAAGTATTACTTTGTAACGCGAGTGAAGCCGCGGGCAAAACCTCGTCTAAAAATAAAAGATCTAAAAAAGTCTTTTTGTTTCAAATAATTCAGAAACTATATAACAAATTAACAATCAATTTTATAATCGTGTTAATGTACAATAAACTATTAATTATTACTGCATTATCTACGGTTAACTTAAGTGTAAGACATTACTTTTCTTAGTGTCGTTAGTTAAAGCCCTTAAACGTGTAGGGTTAGCGCTAATAACGTATTACGTTGAAGGGTTAAAAAAATCGAAAGTCGGTACTGGAAGCACTTCACGATTAATTAAGTCAAACGGGCCCGTTACTCATTAGAGCGGCGTTTATTAGCCGTCACAATACATTTAACAAGCGGCTGCTTTGAAGAAAAAACTCTGACGCAATGTGTAGGTGTTGTGTAGTAGCAACGCCACCTGATGTAAAGAGCATAGATTTAGCACCTCCAAATGACGTTTTCATATGTAATGTGTACTCATGATAACATGTCATGTGACTACGATCCATACAACTTTACCCTAAGTATGAGTTTTTGTTCATACATTTCCATTCAGCGCCCCCGGCAGACTGTATCAGAACTGACTGGAAATGTATGGGAAATGCGTAAACAAATATAAAAACAGTTATTTTTGTAAAAACGTAAAAACTCATACTAACCCTTAGTATGAGTTTTTACGTTACTGGGCTGACATGTCTATGTATAAGTACCTCTTACATATTAAAATGTCTCAATTCCGCGATATTATTGCTCTAAATTACCACCACATGAGGTCACAAGTGTTGTCAGTAAATACTTTGACAACCCTGGTCGAAGTTATAAGAATCACCGTACCACACAAGAATATATCAGCCCTAGTCTTTGATAAAATAGGTGTAACATCAGTCCTCTTAAATACATTTTGTAATCCAATGAAAATCGAAAAAATCTCCTCACTGTCAAACAAAGTAGGTATTAAAATAATAATTTATGTAACAATTAATATTCATATTTTTTTAACTCGCCTAAAACTTTTTGGATCAGCATCATACAATGGTTGCAATACCTATTAGTCTTCTTTGACGAGAAAAAAGGTCCGAGTTCAATCCTCGGCCAATCATGAATTTTTATTTTATAGGTAGAATTGTTATTTCTTTAATGTTTTATAACATCCCATTCAAACAATACATATAAGTTAAAGTCACGTAGCATATTCGTGACGTGAAATAGTTTTGTGAAGCAGTTAGTCGGCAACAGTTAGAAAAATCGATCGACGAACAAACAAGTTAACAACACGCTTTAGTTTTATTGGTTCTTTGTTAGGGAGCACCGTCCACAATCGATTGCAGTTCATTAAACATTCCAAATGTTTCTGAATTTAGAAAATCATAGTTTAAACTGTGGAAAGAGTCCTATTGTTCTACATAAATTAGGTATAGGTATTGGTTCTTACACTAACTAATTAGTTATTACTCAAGTAATCAATTTAAAAAATGGGTTCTAATATTTATTGGGTCTTTGTAGAACAAGATGTATTGTATAATTACGATTTTTAATGCCTCGTCCGCACGCATGCCAAACCGTCACAAATTCGATCGTGTGGATAGAGCCTTTGTTTGGGTTTGTGTAGGTTTGCAAGCGCTTGTAGCATAGCTTTTCATGCCAAGCGTATGACAAAAGTTTTAATATTGAAGCTACCAACATTATTTATTTATCTAAAAAAAATCACTACTTATTTTTTTATTCATGAACAATCGTACATGACTGGCATTGCTTGTTAGATCATATACAAATGTATAAATGTGACGACTATAATTAGTACAGTGAATTAATTTGTAACAAATTAATTTTATTGGCTCTTTGTTGTATAACTCCATCCAACGATCGCTATTACCGCCAAACACGAGGTGACCTAATTAACCAACTTTTTAATCGCCTAGATATCGCGTCCAAGAAAGTGGATATAAAACCACGAACATTATTTAAATACTGAGACAATAGACATTAGCGCGTCTGATTTATTTATTCAAGGAATAGTACTGTAGACTTCAAATAGAACTCTTTGTAGTTCGACTGAGGTAGCACCACTGTTACGTCTTTCTTTGTCTTACAATAACATTGTTGAGTGCTGCTATATTTCGCAAGATCTAGTAGGTACTTAAAGGGAATAATACGTAGGGGAATCGTTCCAATTGAATCCCTGTGGTAGTGAATTTGTTACTGATATTATGTAAGACCCCAATCTTATTTGAGAACAGACCATCAAGTCGATTGCATCAATTGTTTGTTTTCTTTATTTACTTCAATGAAATAAAAGAAATTGCAGGTCGTTAAGACTCTCGGTCTAATTTGGGTTGAAGAGTTATTTTAAATGGTGGACCATCAAATAAATATAGAATAGTTTAAACATCTATAAACCAAAACAATGATATTAAATGAAAAAAAAAATGTGCAAAGGTAATGTATGGTAAGTTAGAAGGTCACGACCATGTTTCAAATTATAAATCTATTAATTTTCCATTCCATTACAGCCAGACTATTACGGGATTAGTTTATGAAAAAGCTAATCTACGTAGAGCCTTTAATATTCGTTTAAACGTTAAGTAAACATTAATTTCTTCACCGTTTATAAAACTCCGATCACGGTTTTAAGTTAATTAACGTGCAAAGGTGCCTACGTCATGACGATGTACTTAATACAATGGTACAACTCCCAGTGCTTTTTTTCTAATCGGTCATTATTGGGTTCGGTATAAAAAGTTCCCGGCATTCGCTCCACTGAACAGCCGCTCACTAAAGAACTTAATGTATTCATTTTACTTTTATATCTTTCGCGTGATTAACTTTGATTGATTGCATCCAAATATTGATATTTGATATTAAAATCGGGGGTCTTTAGAGACTGAGTATTGCGTACAAGTGAGAGAAATGGATGCCTTGGGGAATACGCTGCATAGTATTGAGCATTATCGGCTTGTGACATGTGATCGGAAGCATTTGTCTATTATAGTCAGCGAAAAAATTATGGCAGTTGGAGGGTTTATGAGCGAAGATAGACTGTTATAAGCAGTAAAGATAGGTAGGTCTTATTGTTCACATGACTATGGTAAACTCTCACTGACATTTCATTTTTCCAAAATTGTGATATGAAGCAGAATAATACTTGGTAAATTTATGTTTTCCTGTTCACCAACCCTACACGATTATAAAAGTTTAAAATAATGCATCAAGTTTAAAAGCAATTTTAATTAATTACAATGATGAATGAAGTGAAAAACTTGCAGTAATTATTTTACTACGACGCTTATCCTGTCGCATGTAACTCGTAATGCTACTCTGTCCTAAAGAGTCGTATTTCCAGAAGATTGATAGTGATGTATGGAATTGTATTTATTTATTAAGTGTCTCGGTCCAATTTGGAGGCTGTGGGTCCGTTTCCGGTCGATTGCCGCGTTGAAGGTGATGCGCGCAGAGCTTGATCGATGAAGGTAGTGGAGGCATGCGACTGGGCCACAAGAATTCATACAACAACCAACATAACTTGACCCCTCACTGTATTAATTAAAGCTTGTCTATTAAACATAATAGAGTCCAGATTAGATTGACAGTTCAATTAGTGACGGCAAAATTAGTGTTGTGCGATCCGGTGGATGAGTCGGTGGTTATGTCACGATTTGTCATACATCGCGATGCGGTTACAACCCTAGTACAGGATTGGATAGTTATGATAAAAATGCTATGGGAACGACTTAATGAACGGAGGGATAAAAATATGTACTGTGCTTGTTGTTTTGAAGGAATTGGATTCACTTTATAAACATTATAAAATTGGATAAGAATAGGAGTCCTATCTAAAGCCAAATATCAAGCGAAAATTTTAGCCTGGAAGACTAATTTGTAACGTTTTGTGAATTATATTTGTGCTTCTTTCAAATTATAACACAACAACTATGCATTGTCTATGATATTCATAGCAGAGAGACATTTTGGAAGAACCTAAAAAGTGATGTCCAAAAAATATGTCGTCATTTGTAATTTATAATCAGCAGGTGCAAAAACAGCTCATCAAACTTCGCTAATAGGTTACCCACACGCCCAATTATCCAGAACCCCAAAAATCGATGTCACCCACAAAACATTAACGTCATCGTAACGACGTCTCGAATCATAATTTAGCAGGTGTAGAATTGGTCAAAGTTTAAAATTTATGCGTTCATTGTAGGTACATTTAAAACATTTAGGGCAGAGGGCGCTAGCGTCGAGTCCGTTCCAAGTGGAAGCCTATTTTCGCAGCACATTACAGAGGATGAATGATTTCCTGGCCGGCCATGATTTATGCCCCGTTGTTTTGTGCTACCAGCCGAACCGTAGGCTCATTACTACCCGCTAGTAAAGAATGGACACTCCTTTGTGTAAAGAAAGTATCGCATTTGTCTTTCTTTGTTGGTTTCGCGGCGCGATATCTCTGAATAACTCGCTCTATCGCCCCCATCTGCGCAGTTACAATTAAAGCTATGTTATGTAATACAAATAGGTGCGTATGACAACAAATATTGCTTATTGTTGCCGTTTAGACAATCATAGCTACTTACATTTTATCTGAACAGTAATCTCTTAGCTGTTATTTATAAATTGATTAGCATTTTGAACTGAGCTGCGTTTTTAGTAGTGTTAAGTCTCGATAAGTTTTGGTTATAAACCATATTTTAACGGTGTTTGATATAGGGATGATATTGCGATATTGTTCTTATGTGAATTTTATTGGTTATTCAGGGATGGTTATAAAAATAACTTTATTGGTACGATATTGCCAGCATACTAAGTCGAATAATACTCTAACATAGCTGTCTAAATTATAGAGATATTTCTTTAATTTAACATTTTAAGCATCATAAATAGTACTTTATATTACGTAGTCAATTATTTATCTATATTTCGTTACGTATAAATCGTTAAAGAAATTTAAATTGTTATCTTCGTGGTTAATTACTTTGAACAAACACTGGCTGACTAGGCCGTTAAAACTAAGTTTCCGGGGTCCAACAGCTCATTTACCCGTAACCCTGGGCAGGTAACGAGCGCCTATAATGTGGTTCGCGCGCAATAACTATCATCAGCGATCGCGTTCACTTTACTCTTGTCTATGAATTTGTTTTTAACCACAGATAAAATATTTATAAATAGGTTACACAAAAACTATTTTATACCAGTACTTATTGGGTAAAATAAGATGGAAAGTAGTAATGAAATTAAAATTATGTTATGTTATAATAATATACTTTAATCTAAAGTAGTAAATGGCTGTGTTTCAAAGACCGTGTCTTCTAAATATGGTTACCTTTTCTAAATGTCGAAGCAACAATTGTTTGTTTAACAAAGGAAGTTTCGTAGACATTATCCCAGAAATTACAATACTTATAGCAACAATCTAGTTTCCGGGCACAACGGCTCATTTCGCGCTGGTAACCCTGGGCAGGATAACAAGCGATGTATTATCTGTGCTTCGCGCCAATAACCATCATCAGCTGGTCGCGATACGGGTGCATTTTTCGCTATAATTTTTGCTTGTTTTGAAGCACAGATAAAAAACTACACTGTCACTAAAAATAAATACTTGTGTTTTTTTTTTAATTTACAAACTACAACAGAATATTAGCATCGCGAAGGCTTACATAATATTAAACATGTGGTAATTGACGTCAATGAAAAACCGGATATCTGCGCCATTTTAATTTCACGATTATAATGCTTATGCAAGTAGCATTTTTGCTTAAACAATAATAATCTTAAGCTTTATCGATCAAAAAAGATTAACTAATCGCTGTTATGGTACAAAACAATCATAATGTAAACTTTATTTAAAGTCATTTTAAATGATTACATGATACAAACATTTAGTCATTGTGTCGTGACGACTAATCATTTCCACATTTGTAATGATCTAGATAGGTCACTTTTGCGCACGTTTTTAATAATCAATATCTAATATGCGTACAAAAGTCGACATTTCAAAGCTTTTGCTTATTAGAAATTTGCTTTTAATTGCTTCTTCGCTCGCAGTCAGAGGTCGGTGATAATAGTTGGTTTTACCTATTCCTGTAACTGTATTTTTTTTGGGGATAAATGGTATCCTATATCCTTTTCTGGATCCCTAACAACGCGTGTACAACATTTTAGACAACCGGTTAGCTTACCTAACACGTAGCAAACAAACACATTTTCCCTTTATATTTTCGGATTAGGATTGTCAAATTTATATGTTCGGTAGGCAAAAATATTAGATTGGACAGATTGAAAATTGGTAACGGGCATATATGATAACCGTATTTGCTTCGTTTTCAAATGTCTTAAATCGAATGCATTTAAGCCGAGCTATTTGCCACAATCAATAATGCCAGCACTCCTTTTTGCAATGACATTGATCTCGCGGTCTCGCGGTCGAAGCCACGACCTGTCAGCCGCGCCGCAACATTGATTAAAACATTCGCTAAGTAAGTTGTAATGTACCTGTTGATTTATTAGCGGATTACTATTATCGCAGTTACCGGATTGCCCCTCTCCGTAGTGTAAGGCAACGTTTTAGAACGGGCTGTTCGGATGTATTAAAGGTGTATCTGTAAAATTATGGTAAATGCTGTAGCATGTTCGGAATGATTACACACACAAAAACGAGAATACAAACACCGACTCAGGTCAGAAATCTAAATTCATCATCCAGGTGTCTGTACGACTGGGGCTCTTTTTGCTTATAAGACTGGTATGGTGATTGTTTCGCTATGAGAGTCTTCGTATACTAGGAAATAGGCCTCCAGAACCATATACCAGTTTTAGTGGAAGAGATCTCCCAAAAATATTAATCTTAATAAAAATAGAATTTAATCTAACCTAACCTAACCTAACTACGTAAAAAATTCTGCTATAAAACATTCTGATAGTTTATATCAGCATTTGTTAAATATAAAAATAAACACAGTTTGGTCCAACAAGTCGTTGGCGAAGTAACATGAATGTACCTTTAGGCAAGACCACGCACCAACTATTGGCAATCTTATTAATCGATATATCAAATCAATAAATCAAGGAACACTATAAATCATTTATAAGTTTTTGCGGTAATAATATTTGACAGTAAAATGGTTATACGTAGGTGTATAATTATTTTAAATTTATTTTATGATTACATGATAGTTGCATTTTCGGACTTTTTGTTGTTTAATAATATTCAGAGTTTAAGTAATTAACACTAAGCCTTTAATTATAAAGACTGGATAATAGAATTTTAGAAATTGTTTGATACTTTCTATTAAAATATCTAGAAAGCTTGGTATTGATTCTTACAAGACAAAGCATAGGATAATTAAAAGGCTATAGGCTATTGGGCGAAGGAAATTATTATTAAATAATTACTTTCTAGAAACGTTAGTTTGCTAAAAATACACGTCTACACGCTTACCAAATTGTCACAAATTCAAACATGTGGATAGAACATTTCAAAGGTTTTGAGCTTGCGATAAACGCGAAGCATCCGACGAACGCGGCATAATAAAACATGACTATATATACTACTTAAATGTTTTACTAAAAATATATCATAAATTCCTTTTTACGTCCTAAAACATTAAAGATTAGCACATTGCTTATGTTAGTGCTAACATAGCTTTAAGTTATAGGTTGTTGACGGTAGAACGTCTAAGATATTATGAACAGGGGCGTATTTGATACAAATAGTTATTGATACAGTAATATGAACAAGAAGAAGAAGAAGTGTCGTAAAATTCGCAAGACTAAGTAGGAATTCTTTACAAAATTCTTTATACTAGAAGCAGCTCTACACACTGTTACTAGGTGGCAGAAAGCGTACCACGTACCACCGCACACGAACCACGAAGGGTTCTACCATCTTCGAAGTTTACGTACCAATAAGTTTAATAAACCAAATATTCACAACCAACTCATTTGTTTAACATAATCAGTATAAAGTTGTTTGTATTTTGACAATGAAAAGGTAGTTTGAAAAGCATTTTAATGTCACGTGATTTACATCCAAAGTATTCTTTAATACCATAGCATTTGTATAATTATGTATGCAGCTACTATTAGTTTATCTAATTATGATCACCATAGTAAAATAAATTTTATTCAGTTTACAAAGTTGCTATTTTTTATCGATATTAAATCGATTGCGCAATTCACAACCAGTCATTTCCTGTTGACTAGTCAAAGAATCGATACCGATGGCGTGAATTCCACTTTTTCACAATTAAACTGATAAACAAAGTAGTTTTTTCATGTAATTGATTACATTATCACATGTTACCCGTTGCGCATTAAATTAATTTTCACACTGTTTCTTACGAGTGCAAAAAAAAAGTAGACGGTAGGGTTGTCATAAATTACTTTGTTTTATCGATTGTGGAAATAATGTGGCTTGGAATACCATTGTTTGCTTAAATACAATTTTAATTTATCCATAGTTGACAAAAAATTAAGATGTGACGCTGAAAGAGTATTTTTATTTATGTTGATTAATTATTTGAACATTTGAACACCGGAATGACATTTTTTTACCTTACTGAAAAAAAAAAATTGTCTATGACTAATCATTTTTGTACGATAATTACACTGACTCTCTGAAACTAGAGGTCTGGGTTGTAAGGTTTAGTGGTCAAACTAAAAACTTTTTTGGACCTATAAATGTAAGATAAGATTTTTTTTACTTGTAAAACGTATTCGGATAGTGGCTTCATAGTAAAAAAAATATGATAAAAAGAGTAACTCTTATTGTACTCTACCGTTGTTTAGTACCAAAATTCAATTTAAAACCAGAGACAACATTTCGAGACATAAAGATGGACCATAGATCACAGCCCTGACTGCAGTTACATTGTTTTAAATATACAACATATTTGGACCGGTGGTCCTATTATAATAGAAAACACGTTCAGTGGTGGTTGTTAGAAAAATACAGTACTTTTATTACGTATTCATTGTATGTTGTCCACGGTAATGATTATTAAATAGATTCCAGTAAATTTGAATGTATTTCAAATTGAGTTGAACTGTTTTTGTGGTTACAATTGTATGAACAAATTGATACACGTTTTCGTTTTTTAAATATAGGTCTGGGAAAAAAATAAGTGTGGAAGGTCATTAATTAGTTATTTTTAAAGGTAAAAAGTGATGTTTATAGAAGATTTGTGTTAGGATTATGTTGATTAGCTTAGATTTTGTTATCCTGTACCTTTTATCCAATAAACCTTAGACGTCCATGTTGGGTATAAACATAATCTAAAAGGAGTTTTGCTATAAGCATTGTATTTGTGCAGAAATGCTGTCCATCTTCTGAATTCAATCCTTTCATCCTATATTTACCAAGAGAGAGTGATGCTATACTATAATATGATACATCTTTCCCCTGGATTTGTACAATTACAAGATTCTACCGACCGTGTCTTTTATCCTCACTTAACATGTTCACTAATATTTCGGCTTCCAAACAGTATGACATAGATTATAATTAGTCGCAGTAATATCAAAGCATAATTCCGGGATTGTTTACAATATAAAGTACAGTTAGTCCGTCCCTGGTGTAGTTGTTCTCGCATTTTTCCCGCACAGCGTAATGCGCGAGTCACGCGCGGTTATGTGCGCGGCTGCCGGCGCCGGGGGTAACACAGACTACGTAAAACAGTAGGTCAATTACATGGAATTCAATAGTTTTGCTCTAAAAACCGTCTCTATGTATAGAAGTAGGTTTCCAAAAGCGCAAGACTTTATTCGTTTTAAATGAAAATTGCTTTGATTAGTTTCTATTTAAACATTAGTGACAAGAAATAAGAATAATTTTACTTAGATTTTATGAATGCACTTAGCTATAACGCGTATAACACATCTTCTCAAGCAATCTTACTACTAGTTAGCTTGGACGTGTTTTATGGGTTTTTTTTACAATTGTCCATACAGAGAGTTTCAGGTTCAATGCTTTTCAAGCGGATTACGAAATCCTGAATTTACTTAAATATTTGTTGGGTCTGGAAGTTTACATACTTTCCTTCTTTTCTGAAAATATAAAGGCTATGAATATAAAATACTTTAAAATAATGCATGCAATAGTACAGCGGGTAGGCATCTTACATCGTTTGAGTAGCCGTACTGTCCGAATACGTTCTCTGTGGTGCAATACCCGCTCGCCCGCCATTGTCGAGATTGTGGGGTCAGCCGGACCGACGTTACCAACTACGTAATTTCGACGTACCTACGTATAACCCAATAAATCCTACCTTGTAAAACAATTTACGTTGAAAACCCGGAGCGATGCTGGTTAGATCACGCTTAATGATAGACATCGTGACCGACGTACGGTTATTAATTATTAAAATGATCGCAGCGTCCCACAATCCGCGTATGTCGTGCCTTATACCGTATGTGAGATACTATTGTCATGATTCTATAGATATACTTCGATATGTTTCTATCATTGGCTCACCTTTGCACGGCAACCAAAGGACAAACTACTTAAAGGATAAATGTGATAAAATGATAACCTTTACTGTACTAATAGAAGGGGAAACAGGTCGTGTGATCGGCCTACTTTATTCAATTAAGCTAGACAAAAGATTGTAGATAGACCACTGGTTTTTGATTGTAATGATTGAGTAATTATAAAATACACGGTGCAGATACGATCAATATGGTTGCGAAATTGTTATCACTGACATCGTTTGGGAACCACTGACATCATCATCTATTTGGAGCGTTCAAAGCGATCGAAAAACTTTGAGGCAATCAGGCTAGATCCTAGATCGCATCTCGAATTAAGACTAGGTAAGATCGTTGTCAGAAGAGAGCCTATTTTTGACATCAGTCATGACTAAGAATCGTGGTCATGAATAGTGGACTTTGCCCTTATTTTCTAGAATTCGCTGACTTGAGAGATTTGAGCTATAAGCAACATGAGTGTTAGAAGCCTTTTTCAGAAAATTATTTTCCCTTCTAATGGCTGACTATAAGGTATTGCGATTTTCTGGATTATAGCTAGAGCTTTAATTAAGCTTATTAAGTGATCTCGAAGTGACACGAAGTCTCAACTCCATTTAACGACTAAACCGATTTCGACGGAACTTTTACAAACAGAGAACAGTGTCTCTACATCGAAAATATTCGTGCACGTTGGACCCCGCGGAAGCCCGTTACAAATAAAAAGACTATTATTATTGAGTTGCGTCCCATCAGTAAAGAGCTGTCGAGTCAAATGTAGTGGAAGTTTTGAAGGCGAGGCGTACGCCGCCGGCATGGCAAAGCGCGGCGCCTTTGATCTCGGGATCACAAGTGTAGCGTGACATATCCGTGGCCCTGCGGTCGCAACTAGATTTTTTAACGGATCTATGAACTCTTTATTTAATATAGCACGCTTGTCTAACGTTTTATCTCTCCATATTACTTTACCATGCAACTAAAGATACCTACAGTTTCAAAAAAGAAAAAAGAAAAATTGAACGACGGTTTTAATTCAATATCGTTAAACGAAATGTACTTACGAGTGTTTATTAATCGATCACGTATAAGCTGGTCTATTGTTTGTGTCAAAAGTAGCCCCAAATTCCTATAAAACAACCATAGCCTACTTCCGTCCTGAGTCGGAAACGAAAGAGAGCCATTGAGAACGATCCGAACAATGAAAATTTATTAAAATGCAATAACAATAAAATTCGTGTCCGGACATTAGTGATGTTAAGTTATTCTCCAAACGCCACTTAATGAGAAGTGATGGGTTCGTAAGAAAATAAAATAAAAACAATGTACCCACCCGCGCTTCCAGCGAGACGCGGGCATTGCGTATGCGCAGCGCATGCACTTAAAATTACATGTCCTGTATGCAAAGAAATTCCTTTCACGGTGTCGTTGCAACCGAGAAGAAATCGTTGCATCCTTATATCGTTATTACCGTAATTCCCTCGCATTACACAACAATGAGTCAAAATAGAAATAAACGGAATCGCCGACAAAGAAACCAGTTATTAAAGCCAGATTAACAGATTTGTTCCTAGTAGCTATAAACATCTGATCTGATTATCATAATGTTTTCGATATAATATAGAGTGCTAATCGGATTGATGCGGAAAAAGTTACTTTAAACTAACGCCTATTGGATACTACCGTTTGAGGAACTAGCTTTAGCGATTAAGTAGTTGTTAAGGTGACTGTCCATGGTTTATTCGGCGACTCTTTTGTATCGTATGCATTTTGTACAGACGCGTAGACAATTGATTGTTAGCAGATTTTTTCGACTAAAATAAAACATGCTCGTCTATAGCTCAAACAAAGTGGATGCCTCAGTGGATTAAGCGACTGCTCAGTAGCCTAAGCGACAGAATGGTACCCTACGCAACTGTCGCTCATTGTAGCCAATGGGTCATCAGCCTTAAGCATTATAAACCAGTTCTATCGCCAATACACAGAACAATCGGCATTGCCTGTTAAACGTTTCACAATTCATCTTTATTAAACCACACATTGTTATAGTTTTATAGAAAGCAAGTTGCAGTCTATAAATCAGTTCGCGCGATGTCGCACAATTCTTGTAATCAAACGACTTAGCTCCTGTCTATTCAGCCTGACATATACGAGCGTGCGAGGACATTTGGTCAAGTTGAATTCGAATAATTTAATTGATTGGAAGCATTACGACAAGTAAATGTGGTCTAACGTCAACTGAACGTTAGTTCAATCCAAAACAGGAAAAAGTACGCATGTCAATTTGGTAAACTTCGCCTCGAAGGTTTCAAAATGTAGTCCAACATGCTCAGGCCAAAACAGGAAAAAGTGCGTGTCAATAGATTTGTTAGGTAAGTTTTAAGGCTTCAAGTAAAGTTAGTGTAACATTGGAGCTGGGAAAAATACGATTAAAGTTGTGGTTCAATTTGGGAAACTTTCTAAAAATTGGCTTCATCATTTAGGTATATAATTTTCACGATGGTGAAATCGCCATAGACATAGGATGAGAAATAAATAAAAATCTATGAATGTCGCCAATGTTAATACGTATGACTTATAGGTTATAAAGGTCGGTAAAAAGTATGACCACAGATCATATTTCTTAAAATTGGCAACATTATACTCCACACCATGAAAATGACGCACATGTACAATATTACCAATTTTCAAAAACAACTACATTAGCCTACAATGCAATCGTATTTCATCCCACCTCCCATATTATATTAGCCTAACTAACGCGTCTCATAACTCCATTACCCGCTTGCATTCGACACTAGTTGTTATTCTCGACGTCACCTGCCACCCGGTGCTCGGTAGCCACCCGTGATCATAAGAATCGTAATATAAAAGCATTATAATCCAATCAGAAGGTGACGTGAGGTGTGACCGCCCGTGAGCTCGATTTACCATGCGGCCCGCGATTGTGGGATCGTAAAACATTTTTTGGATGTACAACACTTAAAAGAATTAGAAGGACACCCTGTACTGAATCGATGAATGTTCCGTAAATGTTAATGTTATTGACGACATGTGTGGCGCTGATTTATGGCATTAGTTTATTTAGGATAGCTGAAAACAGGCGATTAGAATTTTAATCATAGTTTATGACTTTATCGTAGGATTTAATATTAAACGCTTTTCGCGCTTCGTAAGCAACTTCGTTTACTTATCTAAGTTTAAAAACATACCTAAACAATTGATATGTATAAATATTAACAAAATAATTACAAATGTATTAATACGTTCATAAATAATTCGCTCTCAAAAACGCAAAACGAAACAGAGTTAAAAAAAATATCGTAACCAAATATCAAATTCTGAATTTCGTCCGAAACCGACATTTTTGTCCAAAGCTTAAAAATTTAAGTGGATAATTTACATACTCTTAAAATCAGGCATGCATTCCGTGGAGGCTATCGGATTTAATTAGTGAGAGAATTCTTTCTCTGGATTGTCATGGTCGCGTTTGCTTTGATTATGTTGTGAATTAAACATGTTAAGGTAACTGTAATTATAATTTGGTTCACTTAATACGTTTGATCTTTATGCACGAATATTATTGCTAACTAGCCTGCCACACGTAATTTTGTCAGTTTTTGTGGATGAACGGTTTTTTTATAATATAGGAGTAGCAGACGAGCATGCAGTCCACCTGACGGTAAGTGGCTACTGCCGCCTAAGGACATCTGTAATCAACCCCAGATAGGATTAGATATTCATACCTGAGGTCGGCCAAAGATGCGCCGCTACCCCTGAGTACTATGCTGGAATGCCTCGGTAAAGTATGTCTCGCTTACCACACCCTTCAAAACAGAACACAGCAGCGCCTAACACTGCTGTTATTAGGCAGAAACAGGTGTGGCGGTGGTGCCGCCGGAGTCGAATCACAAAGGGTTCTTTACCACCTTAAAATTGTTAAATGGTTTTGATGGTCATGAACAAATATGGACAGTACCGTCTGTATACTTGGATATTGTCTTAACATAGCAACGACTTAGCTAGGTCTAGCTCGGGGTGATTGTTGGAGACCTCAATAGGATCCCAGTTTTCCTTCGCTGGGCATGGCTTTCTCCTGAAAACTTAGTAAGTACTTACTTTGCCCTTATGCAAACCTCATAAAGTTGCTCCACTGCATAATTTATGGAAGCAATAGTATTCGGCGTAGGCTTATTTGACTGTCGTAACTCCAAAATTAATTTTGGAGTCTATATGGCTGAAAGTGGGAGAACCCTTTATAGTTTGACTCAGGTACCACCACCGCAACATCTGTTTCCTCCTAATAACAGCAGTGTTCAGGGCTGCTGTGTTCTGCTGTGAAAAATCTTCTGCTCTTTTTCCGAGGCGTTTCATCTTAAGAATTTGTGGCCAGCCTCAGTCAGGACACTAGTCTTATCAGAGGTTAATTAGAAGTATCCATGAGCGGCAGTAGTCACCATCAAGACTGCATGTTCGCATCTATATTATAAAAATACCTAGTCTACCGCTTAGACTATAAAACAAAGTTCAAGGAGGCTTTAGTAGGCACCTAAAATACTCAGCGTCGATACAGCGATCAATAAATTAAAATTAATTCGGCGCGCGAACGAGGAGATTCGATACGCGATACCGACGCCTACATTTATCATTCGCTAACACGTCGGACATTTCACAAGGAGTCCTGTCAACGCAATGGAACCTCTATACCGTATGCATAAGAACCACCGCGTAGTGATGATCAAGCACGTAATGATCCGACGAACAACAAAGGATAACACGTCTAAAGACAATAAGTGGAAGGGATATGTTGGCATGTTGCTAGTGATGTAGTGCGTTTGGTTCGAATTGTTCCGAAATGTTGTGAAGATGTCGTACAACCAAATCAGATTTTTTTTTATTTCTTAAAATGAATTAATAATTATACAAATCTATGAAATCAATGTGTATTGTTACATGCATTGTCTTAGTTTAGTGACATGCTAATACGTGTTCTTTCACCCAAACAAAATGCCAAGGAGAAAAGAAATGACATCGATTTTACTCATTTTCGACTTATTTTAATCCATATTAACGAAATTTTAATTTTAATTTTTGATACTTCAAAAATTTAAATTTAATTTAGCATCCGTTCTTCATCGGTCACATCACTAGAGAGTCGTAAAGGCAGGGACACACGCGTCACATTCGGATGCAGCTGGCGTCCGGCGTGTGGCAGACTGGACGACGCTGCTGCGGCCTTGGCGCTCACTGGGGAATCATTCCTCTCCTATATACCTTTAATAATAACTGAATAATAATAATAACTGAATAATAGCTGTAATTATTATGAAACGTGAAAAATCTCTAACCGTTACTTAGTAGTTAGAAGAATCATTTTAAATCGTTTCTTTAATTCCATTGCTGTCGTCCTGAAAATATTTTAAGAGATTTAGAATTTTGAAAATAATTCTTATGTAAGGTATTACTACTAAGTTTTACGCAACACAATTCATAGTTCGTAAGTAAATTGTCGAAAAAAACACAAAAGTAACATATTATTAATGATATAAATACAGAGCCATTACCCATGAAACTACATATTTGATCGAAGTATGAAACGATAAATAATGTTTATTAGGTCGAGTAACTTTAAACTTAAATAGTGCTTATTTTTACCGATTGTAAACGGTTAATTGAATCATAAATTAATTCGTTAACCATATCACTATTTAATGATCAACGTTCATGTTAACTTTAAAACATATTGTGATAACTTTAAGAGCATTTAACATTAGCTTAATGCAAACAATATTTTGTATGTAATGAAAAACGGAAGACGTTCTATGAAGCAGAGTGCATACTTCCAGGCGCATACATCAACGCTTTATGGTGGTTCAAGCTTCAAGGGACTTTCAATCTTAGAACCTTATTATAAGCTAGGTGAGTCTTGAAATGGATCCAAAAGGGGCATTTTACCCGCTAAAGCTTGTATGAAAGGAGGGATCGTTTGTATAACCACGCCTTAATGCTTTGTGGAAGTATTAAGCCAGGGGCGGAAGTCAATGCATACTGAATACGTTTAAAATACATTCTTCATATAAATGTGCAATGTGGTTCACTGTGAATAGGAGACATTCCTTTACATAATATCACTTAATATATTTTTAAATTACACAAAAAATGTATGAAAATTTCAATTCAATGTGGAGTTTAGGTATACATAATACATTAAACAGTTATTTCTTTAATATTTGGGGATTTCTTTTTTAAACATAATAATTTTAAATATGATCAAAGGGAATATTACATAAAAAGTCAATCGTTTTTTATAGTTTTAATATCAAGATTCCCATAAAAAACAGTGTCACCTGGTACTACCTACATATTAGTAAAACCATGCGTTAAACTCAAAATTAGCTAGAAAAGTTTGTGACGAAGGGGTTACAAAACCGTTACAGTGAACAAACATCAGTTTGAACACTTGCAGCGGTGGTGGCGATAAGATCAGCTCCTGCATCTGCCGGTAGGGGCTGGGGTTGATTTCTGCCGGCTGTGAGAACTTGCAACTCAGCTATGATTGGTTTATCATACTATTCTGCATTTTTTGTTGCGTTGCTTCAAGTTATACGATACGTTGCTATAAATAATATGGCCTAATTGTCGATATTTATATTTGTGACTGAAGATGATGATGCGCAACCCATTGCTCTATTTCACCCATGGATATTAGTAATCCAGATATGGTCGTAGTCTTACCTATCCTAAGATGCTACTCTTGAGGAGTAAATTGGAAAAACTCGAGTAAATATCTCTCTCTTACCATACGTTTGCCATTGCAAATTTCAATAATTATATTTGTTATTATGTAGATCGCCTCATATACATATAATTATCTATATGTTAACTTTAGAAGGAGAGGTTTAGAGATAGCCTATAACTATTTATTTTATTGATAAAATTTGAGAATTAAAATACAATGGTAAAAAATAATCCTTCTGACTAAACACATCGTTGTTAAGTCAAAGTTATTATTAAACAACTATGTATTAATAGAAACATAAATGATGTCTCTCATATACACGACGCGTGGTATTTCAGAGGCTTATTTACCTAAACGCATTGTTTTGTTCTATAGTTGCGGCGTGTACGGAGTATTACGATGATTGTTCTCCGTGGGTCATCCGTTCATAATGTATGCATGTATTCATATTAAAATGTAAAGATAACGAACAAAATGGGATTTCTAATTCAATTTCCTGCGTATTTATTGCAGTTTGCGTTGTTGTTTTCTATTAACCTCTCTGAAAAGCCCCCATACAATCAGGACTTAGTGGCACAGAAACGCGTATCTAGCACAATGGCCGAAACTTGCAGCCCTCTAATGAATAAAAAGTGGTGGTTGGCTGGTACCACGGTCGACGGCTGTGACGCGAACGTTTGGGATTGAGAGGAGTTTATTAAACCGTCGCACAGGAGTTGTCGGCTTGCGAGAACGTGGTAGGGGGCAGGTAGGGCATGTGGCGAGATGGTGCGATAACAGGAATTATTCATACGCGCGTTATCGGTCCGCCATCGCTGGTGCTATTGTGAGCGCGCGAGGGGTGGCTCCCGGTTGTCGCGGACGCTGTCAAAACGTTGTTGTGTGTACGCGGCCTAATGTGACGCCAGCCCGGATTGATTATTGTTTTATTTTTAACCGTTTGCTTTAATGAATTCGGCGTTTTTGTGTTTGAGTCACTAGGCGACAGTAAAATAGAAGGAGCCACAAAAATCTATTTGAAAATCTGTCACTAACAATGTTCTACTCGTATAACTTATTTAAATTTGACTAAATGTCTTTTCTTTGAGAATTAAGTATGTTACAAAAATACTAATTAATGATTCAGTTTTAAAGCACTGAAAGGCAAACCAAATTACCCACTTGTCTTGGCGTATTTAGAAAAAAACAGACCGGAAGAATTTTATTCCTCTTTCAAAGTTGTTCTGAATTTTGGCAGCATATTTCAGGACAATACCACAAAGATTCAAATAAACCAATAAATCGGACTAAATGTGTACAAAAATAATTAGTTTTCAGACGTTGCGAAGTCCCGGATCATGGTAGGGGCTGATAGCATCAACATCCGATAATCACGATCCATCGACACCTGGATCATATGCGGGCACATCTATGACGCTCTCTGCATTTGTCATTAGCTTTCGACTTGCACTGTTTACACTACGTTTTAGGTCCGTTATTGATAATCAATCTATCCTTTGGGTAATCCAAAGGATAGATTGATTATAAATATGAAAAATTGGTTAGTGTTGTCTACTACAATTGTTAAATTTCGATATCTGGTAGGCCAAACCATTCGATAGATTGATTTTTAATAATGGGCGTTAGTGGATATAAATTATCCTTATCTCTGACAATTTGATATGTTAGATACTATGGATAGATTTTAAAGTATGGATACTTTATACGCTGATATGTAACAGGGATAATCCGTTGGGATTAGATGAATTTGGATTTCAATATCATTCGGCAACATATAGAATTCATATATATTTTTTGGATTTTTGAATACACTCTACATACACGAATGGATATTCCTTAACTGTTCTTTTACATTTTAACGCCAAAATATTTGTATACAATTTTGTATTGGCAGAAAAACTTCAAATATTAACATTTGCTTAGAAATTGTGAAATTATCATACGCATAAAAATATTTTAAATCAATGACGCCACATAACATTATCGTACAACAGTAGGAGTAACTTAAGAATGTATAAAATTTTATTTTTAATTTTGACAATGGTATGTTATGTGATTTATTCATTTCTAACATAAGATGGTATTTGCGATAGCAACATAGGTAGTACGCAAGTTCCTATACCTAAACTTTCTACACGCAACTATTTAATACTTTCAAAGTTTACAACCGTATCTAAGTACTTATTGTTGTAATTATCTTGCGATTTTATAATTTCCTGATTGCTTATTATTTCTGGAGGTGTGGTACAGAAATTACTTGATAAATTTTCCATTTTCAATTTTATTCAAATAGTATTCAAAGATTTGATATGGGTTTCATAACTTCGCAATGTTTTATCGTGAATTCTTTTATAGTGAATTATTATGAATATATATTAGTATGTATGTTAGTCTATTAGTCTGTAAGGTATATGTGATATGGACCGTATTGTCTGAAATAAATAAATAAATGAATAAAAAAAAACAATATCTGAATAGTTTTCGGTTGTTGAAGGACCCTATGCTGTGGGTACAGATTATCGCGTTATCGACACCTGGATCACAATGCGGGTGTGTGGACGTAGTCTGCATACGTCATCAGTACCACGCTGGGATCATTTTCGGAGTCTATTTTTAGGAAATCGGGCCATCGCTGAATGTTTACTTCATATTTTCTGCGTTTTGTTATATTTTGTATAGATACGTAGGTAAGTAATGTTATTGGTAGGTTACAATTTGCTCTAAGTACTATTGAAATATAAATTTTAAGAACGAGCAGGTTAAACAGACCTGTAGCACTACCATGAGTTGGCATAGAAACGCCACTATAGAAATGGTAAATAGAAAACTATTGTCATTTTGCTAGTGAATAACATAACTACTATCGTCACGGTATTTCTTGACAACGTCTGTCAAATTAATGACTCATGGGACCGAATTTGTATGGCAATAGATCATAATGACATTCGCTAGCGATTTGATTTCGATAGGTTTTTTACGTATCGAGTTACGTCACTACGGATTTTAGTTCTACGAGTAACCACCAGAGGCGCTGTACAATTTTTCATACATTTATTTTACGCAGTCGCTAGCGAGTAATACTTTTGTAAACTCATGGTAGTCCTACTGGAATACATTTTACTTATTTCAATAATAGTATTTAAGTAATAATTTTACTATATTATTTCACACCATTGATACTAAGTTTTACTTTCTCAGCAGGCATGTTAAAATAATATGTAACTTTGAGGGATTGTAATCCGCACAAAGCAGCTGAGTATGTAGAAAATTCGTCATATAATTTACAATCGGAACTATAGATTGAACAGCAAGCTGGAAGTAACTATTAGTTTCCCGCGGCGCGCCATGGGGAATCCAATTGTGTACATACCCTTCCTGTAGGAACTAAGGGATGGTCCCTCGCGAACCCGCCAATCGCCGACCAGTTATCATTACTGTAGCCACCCTTGCAATCATACGTACATATGTTCACGTTCACTTTTATAAGCAATAATTGTCGAATGCAGTGGTAAATTGAAAGGGGGTGAGTCCCACGGCCAAAACTTTAATTCCGTAACAACTTTGTGGGGACAATTTGTAGCGTAATCCATTTGCCAATAATAAGTATAAGCTAATTATATTACGGTTAAATTATTATATTTTTTTGATTAAGTAGTACTTATGTCCCTTGAAACACCTTATCGACGGGTCCTACATAGTTAAAATTTTAAAATGGTATAATTGAATCCTTTTGAAAAAAAAACTGCATTATACGTGAATAATGTTAAAGTTTACACGCATTAGAACATTTAAATCGCTCTACTGTAAAGTTGTGAAAACGCACTTGCACCAATTTACGTAGGCCCCATCGTTATGATACCTACTTGAATAATAAAAATGAAATTCATTTTGTAGTCGCAAGCGTAATTAGGTAATTATGTAGAGTCCTAAAAAGTAGTACTTTCGCATACGTCGTATATGTCGCATATAAATCATATTGCAAGATGATTGGTTCAGACTGCATCTTTGAATAATGATTGGTTTGAGCAAGCACGTGATATAATTAACTTTTATATAAGACTTATTTGACTGACGTCGCACCAGAATGTGCAAATGTATCAAGAGATATTTCGGTACATAATAATAATATCCATATCATATGGATAAAAATTATTGTACCTACGGACGTTTAATGTTATATACAAAGATAGGTTAAATTCTCAGGATGCATAAATTTGGAATGCATTATCTAAGAATTCAGAAAGTCCTACTCATATAACATAAATCCAAAAGCAATGGACCTTGTCAGCTCACCTACAATCAAATACGCTACTGCAAAGGTATGGTAATAATTGTATGCAAACAAATTGCCTCAGTACATCATCGGAATGACTACGAGTATTTAATTAATGAAATTTCCAGTTGGCCCACTATTTTAATTGCCATGTTATGACATGGTTTTTGTAATTTCGAAAAAGAGCGCCTTTGTTCACGGACGCAGCCAACGAGATCCGAATATCCATTATATGTTTATCAAATACGCATTAAAGTGGATTCACGTTACAATTACGGCTATTTTGGAGAATGAAGATGTCGTGTGAAGTTGGTTACATTCAAATGATATTAATTTTGGCTCGCAGGCGGGACGTAACGCCTCCGAAATTGTCAGTAATGATTCTAGCGGACATAACTGCGTGTCGACAGATCTTTGTCACTTTAATGGGGATAGGCTTGCTTATGAACTAGTCAGATCCAACTTGAATTTGGGAATGGATATGCGTAAATATGTGTGCTACTTAGTAATGGTTAAATCCGATAAGAATTAGCTTAGTATTAACGTAGTAGGTATTATAGTTAATGACACTTTTGCTATTTTACTAGGCAATCTGAAGTAATTCACATTGAGACGACTAAATAACGTACGAAGGGTATAACAAGATTTATCAAAGGTAATTTCAGTTGTAATGTTCGTTCAAGTTCGTATTTATTTATTTCAATAAATATTTTCTGTGTGTGCAGGTCGAACGCTTAGCGGCGGTAGCGGGCAGGTGTGTAGGCCGCACTTCCACACGCCGCTACACCCCTGGTTGGACTCCAAGGCGCTGGGCAGCGGCGCGTGGGGCGGCGGCTTCCAGCAGGACGCCGCGCCCGCCGACAAACCCTTATCCCCAGCGCAACACCACCACCCCCATCCTCTCTTCTCCTTCCCCCCAACACCCCCTAAGGATTCCACCCCCGATTCCGTCGCGGCGGCGGCGCTCGGCCAGCAAGACTACCAGGCGGCGGTGGCGCATGCGACGGCGATGAGTGTCGCCTTCATGCAGCAGCAACAGGAGCTACCTCTGTGCGGGGACGTCAAGCCCATGATGGGCGCGCCGCCGTCCAAACAACGCGAAGGTGCGCAGCCGGACTCGTGCCCTCAGGAGAGTCAGCCCTCCGGGGAGTACAACGCGCAATACAACGCCGCCGGCGGCGACTACTACGGCTACCAGGGGAAGGGGTATAGCGGGCAGCAGCAGAGTAAGCCCCGGCCCAACAAGACGCGAACTAGCGCCGGTGAGTCCGGGACGTACGCACTGCACCGCTCTCGCTCGCACATATCTAACACACGATAACGATTTTACACACGTTTATCCGACCACTTTTAGTGAAACCTTAATCATTATTATTATTAGGAAATACGGAACAATTAAGAAGATTTTTTCTCTTTTGTTTGATTTGGTAGCTATTAATTTTTATATTAAGATAACTAGAAACTATTGAGTATTACTCTCATGTACCGCATCAATCTTATTTACTTAATTCAAAATTTGGCTCTACATTTTTGTTGTAATCAATCAAACGACAAAAAAGTCAACTTGTCACAATTTGCGAAATATCAAATTCAAATAGAGCGTAGAGATATAGAGATTCAAACTAAACATTAATCTTCGTTCTATTTAAAAGTATTCAGGCGAGTTTACAAAATGGCTACGACGGCCATAATTAGAATCATTTCAGATTGTCTCATCGACAATTGCGATTTATTATTTCGATAACTATTAGAGATTAATATTTCATTTCGTTAGATTAGAGTTACGAAATGGCATTGTCAATTCGTGTTAGAAGGTGAGATGTGGTCGGATAAACGTCTGCACTGGAGGTGGCAATACTTTCGAACGTCACGCTGTCACTTCCTATGGGATGGTGTCGGCCACGCTTCTTACTAACTGCTGAAATCGGTGAAGGTGCTACTAATATACGTTTTATCTTAATGGGTACTCATTATCGGTTAAAGGTAGGCTGGTGGTTAGAAACTTGGCCTTTCAATCGGAGGTCCGATTTTCAATTCCCAGGCAGCTATTTGATTGGCTAAAACGGTGAACGAAAATGTGCGGAATACTCTCCTGAGATTTTTTCAAAATAAATATATAAAGGTGTGTGAAGTCTACCAAATCGCACTTGGCCAACTCAGCTGACTATAACCTAAACCTCTCTCTCACATTGAAACAAGACCCGTGCCCTTGCCATGAGTTTTCAAAACATCCCACAATCTTAAGTTACGTTTATTCAATCCAATATTCTTTCCGTTTGCTTCAGTAGACTGGGTAAACGTAACAATAAGTGCTCAAGTCTTTCTGTTTGCCTCACATGTTCGCAAAAAAGAGAGACAAAACATAAAGCACCAGTTTGTGAAATTAGACATTTAATGTTACGTTACTGACACTATGGTTCTGATACAATCCGCTAGGGGCGTTGATTGGAATTTGTATGAGCAAATACGTAAACAAATACCAAAACAGTCATATTTGTCAAAACGTAAAAACTCATGGTAAGGGTACAGCAGTAGGACAGCAATGGGTTGATTATTAGTACGTAAAAATTTGCAGTAATTACGTTGAGAAACTTGACGAAGTTCCGTGTTTTAATTGAAAGTACATAAAAGTAGAATTCAGTTAAAATGAAATTAAATTAATCCGAGTGACAGAACACAATTAAAACAGTTTATACGTCGTAAATTTCGTAAGTAGGATTTGAAATTAGATGCGTATCAAGAACAAACAATGATTCTGATATTTACACCCATTACCCAAGATTGGCATCTAATTCTGAACTTCTAAGCTTCTCAGATCGAGCTTTTCATTGTTACATGAGAACTCGTAGACCCTAGCTACGGGTTCCCATTGCCTAATTGCCTCTATTGTTAGAAGTAATTAAACTAACGCTCTTAACTGGATTTCTATTTAATTTTTATGACAATTTTCGAAATTCAACCTGACGAAACCGCCGCTCCACTCTTGTTTGAATTTAAAGCGGCATTTAAATATTATAAGTAGTTGAGTAACACTTTTTGTGAGTCAAGAATTTTTGTACACATTTCGTGTACATAACGCAATGGTTTTTTTTTTTTGCTAAAATCACGTTTTATTTAGTTAGTACATTAACTAACTTAAGGTTTTAACATGTTTTTTTTCTATTTCCGTCCCAAATTGTATTGCTGCCGAAAAACATTATTAAACTTAAGAAAAGTTATAAAAGATTCTAAAATTTATTAAGCTTATTTTAAGATTTTTGAGACCCGTCCACACAATTTATTGTACCTATTACCTACAATGGGTTCATTTACAGTATCTTTGTACAATAATGAAAATACTATAAAAGTTTAAAAAGCTTTCAATCACTGCATTACAATTCTTCAAAGGATGTATATGTTCAGACAGTAAGTAACACTAAAAACGAAATAAATTCCGTGTAGTGTTGTAACAACTATATATTAGGTCAAGTAAACTCGAAATTTAGGAACACAATTAAAACTTAGATACGGCTATATTGTTCGACTGACCTTTAATATTAATGCGACCATTGTTTTGTCGACAATTGGATGCAAAGTTTTCGCAACCTACTATATATACGTTATTATGACGAATGTATTACTTAGTTTGCGTATTACTCAACAGTAATTGTATTACGCGCACAAAGCGCTGCTTTATTTTATACATAAATATGTAATTATAACTCTCATAGTTAAGCTTTGACAATAGACGGGAACAAAAACTGCCGGCTCTTATTGTCTCTCATTACGGCTCGAATACATTATGTATAGTGGCTGCTAATGTGGACTGAAAATCGAGTTACCGCCGCTATTATGTTTATTCAATATTTTGTGAAATTTAACGTGAATTTGCATGTTTCGATCTCACGAGTATGATCTCGATTTAATCTCGGTAATGGAGGTTCTCAGACATAATTAGAACCGTAGTGAAAAACTCGCAGGTGGCGTTAATTGTGTTGGAAAAACTATAGTTGTATGAGACATATCAATGTGTCTTCTGTCGACATCTTAATGCCTCCGAGGTGTGATTATAATGTAAGCCGCCCTCGGAAATGCGTAGTGCCTGTGAACAATCATAATTGGCTGCACAAGATCGCAATGAAAAAGATAACTTTCTTCGTGTAGTGCATTCAATAAGTAGTTGATTATTAAAACGTACATACAATAGATTTTTGAATTATAGTATTAGAAACTAGATATTGATGCGAACGCCATAAATAAATTCATTTTAAGGCCGCTTTTGTAATTACTGCAATGAACAAACAAAAATATCATAACATTATAACACATAAGAGAAACACCGCAACGTATGTCCTAATATTTAGAGGAATACAATGACACTCATATGTCATCTATATAGTATAGGTACTTAATCTGTTTAGGCTGTAGGGTATGCCCAACAATGAGACATACATACATAGTCTCGAATACATTATCTTGTGCAGTCGGTCAAATATAAGCTAAAATAGTCTGAAGTCTAAATAGAAATAGAATAAAATAGTATTCACATATGATCTAGATTCTAAGCTCATATCGACGTGCACACTGACATCATTATGAATCATGATTATTCATGATGATGTAGTATGTTGTTAACTATTATTCTTAGTATCGAACCAACAATACGGTGAATGCATACTTAAATGTAAGATGATACTTTGATGACAGGAACTTTTCAAAGCCATCTATCAAAGTAAATACTGGAATATTTTCTTCAATATCAATTGATGGTTGACATAAGCATGGTTTTAAAATCAATTCTACATTTCATTTTTTTTTTATTTTATCTCATTTTTAGCCTTCTCACATGAAAGCCAGTTTGCAGGACTATTATTGTTCAAATATCTCGGCTTCACAGACGATTCACAACATATACCTACATTACACTGTCACATACATGTGTGTGAGTGTATATGACAGTATTATATACATACATTTTTGTATACACCCTAACTTAAAAACGCCAATCCAAAACTCAAAAAGCCCAATAATAGCAAATCCAAAATCATTTAACAGAAACCATTGCGTAACTTTACCCGAGCCTGCGGCGTAATGGTGTACCTATATTGAATAAGTAGACATTGAAATGGGTCGCATAAATCGCGAGTATAGGCGTAAACGTTGTTATAGTAGCGGGCAGTTCCTTGGTGGAAGCAATATTATGATAATGCGACCGCGGCCGGATGTAGCCCATTCCATTGTTGCGATTTGACCTCGAGTCTCTGTTCGAGCTGTGAAATAAACGGATTGTAGAAGAAATTAAAACTTAAATCTATTGCTGTGTGAATGGTTTGCGATAGTATCATCTGCGCTATCAGTGAGTAGGTAGTCCATCTGATGATAGTGCTTATTGTAGTTTTATTATCGTGAAATTGGAATGTTATTTCATATGTATCTCTTATAAATATCGACTCTTGTAACGATATGTGTATTATACACATACGAGTTAACGTTACATTTTAAATAGAATATTATTTTATTCGATATTTTTTGATCATTGATATCTACTGGAAGATTCGCCTAGCTTGTTTGTAAATAGCAATGATATTTAATTACTCTATATTTTTTGAGATTAAACATTAGTAAATAGGTAGTTAGTCAAACTACGACCATAAACATCTAGAAACTTATTTAAATAGAAAATAGAGTTCATACTAAATATGAAAATAATCCTTATTAGCTGCTAAAGTAACGAAGTCTTTTCTTTTATATTTCTTATACCATTGAAGCATCGAATGAACATGCAGACCATCTGATGGTAACTTACGGCAGTCTTATAGTTGTTTATAGTTGTCCAAACATCCCCAAATAGAGTTAGATTCCTGATGACATCGGCCCCAGATGCCATCCAACCACCGAGGATTCACAACATATACAAGCCCCAAGTCGTAGCTAACCATAACCTTACAACACAGCAGTACTTGTGTCTATTACAAGGCAAAAATAGGAATGAAAACAATTCATCGGTTTTGTAGCAATAGTAAAATTACAATATATTAGAATGTGTATTCGCAGGTGGGTCCACAGTCGTTAGGCGCCTCGCCTGCCGGAACCCTTTACTAGTGAAGGTCTTGCGGCCTTGCCACATCGCTTTTTTACACGCAAATCTAGGAATCATTGTGAATTGATATTGCTAAACGATTAGCAAAAGAATTACCTGGTTATTATATGTACATTAATATGTTGGTTTGTATGTGAGATCGCTGAAATCTATATTGTTTAACTAATCACCGAAAAGGAAGCGTTACTTATCTTGGTGATATCCTTCCTATTCAAAGGGAAGGTTTATGTACGAGTATATTATATATACTTTTCATCTACATATACTTCGTAAGAATGACTATAAGACATAACTTAAAAGACGCGAACAAAGCCGCGGGTGGCAGCTAGTTTTATGTAAAAAGCAAAAGTGGCTGCATCTTATACAATTTTGAAATCATTAAATTTTGGTACCTATAGGTATGATTTTGATGTTTAAGAAATTGATTTTGTATGCATTGTCTTACTGTCTAAAGTGTCTAAGATAATGGTTAATATTTAGAATGGTTAATAGTAGAAAACAATACAGTTTGGACGGCTTAGATAACCCACCTCATTATAAACGGAACTGTAAACTTATTAATTTTGAGACTGTTACGTATCAAATTACCTATTCCCACACAAATTGACTAACAATTTTGTTATTAGTTTTGGACAATAACAATAGATTACCTATCTTACCATTAGATTTATCAGATTATTCTGTCTAGCACTCAAACAGACCTTTATCATTGCTTCAATGGTGCAAACTGTTGCGATTAAATAAGTTAATTTTAACCACTTGTTACTTTCTAATGCAATTCTAGTTTTCTTAAGCGGCATTTAATTTATTCCACTCCACAATTCTAACGTTTCGACAATAATTCAAACAGTTTAGCTAATCAAGATAATATGAGCTCTTAGAGCGAGTGCATACGGATGAATTTTTGTATATTAAACTAATGAGAATACAATGAAAATTTCTATGCAGCGCACGTATGTTGTTGCAACAAAGATGTTTCGCGGAAAGTTGCGCAACCAATTAGCGTAGTGGTACAGTTACTGAAATAGATTGTGCTATCGTTGTTCTTAATTGTGCACGGGATAGTGGTCTCTATGACGTATGTATAATGACCAGAATGGCGTCCACGTTTAAGAAGATAGCTAGTGTTATTAGCGTGCTCGTACGCCACGGACGGCCGGGCAAACGGAATGACGCCGGGACGGTTCTCTCAGTATGTTATTAATTTTGTCGGGTGCAATTGTTTTTATGGTACACTAATGCTGTAATACGTTTTGCATACGATTTCTTTTCGCAAGATACTTCATTGTAATGCGATTAAATAATGTAACTGAGATTTAGAATGAAATGTTGAGCACCGTCCAGCCGTCAAAATTCATTTCAGAAATAATGTTTCAAAATTTTGCTCATGCAATAATATGGGTGCAAGCAATAGTATTACTAGCTTATAACAGATATGTTAAGTATGGGTGTGTTAATTTGATGGATGGGGTAAGAGAAAACACTAACACGAGGCTTTTTAAGTTAGTACTCAGGTTTCGCATCTAACCGACCTCACAGATACATCAGACTACAATCCAATTTATAATATATTCATATTATTTGGAGCCATTGATATGTGCCTAATTTTCTATAAGCAAAAATAGGTACTATGATAATGTACAATATATTATCCCAAGCTAAGGTAGAGATGTGTAGGTACATGTACTTATGCCTATACCTACATGTAGCCATTACGCCGACTTTGAGAAGATCAAGCTAACCTTTAATCGGCTACTATTTTATAACTAGGTACTTTGTACATCCGTTAGAGAACAAAACACACAATTGAAAAAAGAGAAACAATGAATTTACGTCTAATTTACCATTTTGATTGTTCCAAGCACAATGTAATTCGCTATATAAAACGTATTTTGAAACGAGGTAATGAATATTTTTAGTAGTTAGTAACTCGTATGTTGACTTCGTTATGGTCTGACGATACTCAATTGCAGTGGAAATTTGCATTAAATCCAGGGGTCCGTGATCTAAACATAAATAAAAGTGTCTGACTGTATTTCAACATAAGCCTTCCTAAGCTAATTTTTGTATTGTCCAAAACTGGGTAGGTACTAAAACGTGTGTAAAGAATCACATTCTTAAAGTTGAGTTTGTATGTCTATCTGATCATAGAAATTCAGCACTTTAGAAAGAACTTAGAAGTTCTTCAAAAAGACTTTTACGAAAGCTTACTTACATATCTTTTTATTTCAGAACCATTAGTTTTTGCAACAAAACATGAACGAAGTCGCGCGAAAAGTCTTCTTTCTGAAATTGCTATCAAACCAACATACTCATTAATTTGTTGATTTAGTGTTTGAATTTCCTTACAGAAGTTATTGCTGTTTACATTAATTATAAGAGGTCAGTGACATTACAACCTTTAAATTATATGTTCTTTGTTTAATTTGTACCGGATTTATATGATACTTATATTTAATTTAGAAAATAATGATGATATTAGTCAGCTTATTTAGTGTGAACTCAGGTTTTAACTTATACTCTTTTGACATCTATCTCTATGCTTGATATAAGACCAAGATTAAAATCATCTATAGCACCAATTGAGTCAGTCTTCCACGAACCATCCCATAGAACTTAGTAGACGCAATAATACTAACTTATGGATTTGATATAAAACCAAGCTCCGAAACATCTCAAACACGAATCGAATCCATCTTCCCCAAACCATCTCATAGAAGTATTGGACATACGAACACAAAACATTCGTGCTTAATATAAAACCAAGCTCCAAAATATCTCAAGCACCAATCAAATCTTCCCCAAACCATCTCATAGAAGTATTGGACATAAAAACACAAAACATTTGTGCTTAATATAAAACCAAGCTCCAAAACATCTCAATCACCAATCAAATCTTCCACAAACCATTTCATAGAACTTATTGGATATACCCAAACATTACAAGTACGACTGATGAAGACTTAATAAGTCCTCGTCATCGCCCAACCGGCAGTAATTATGTGGGTTCAGTGCAACTGCAGCCCGTCATAATTATCTGGTCGTATGCTAATAGCGAATGCAAATATGCACGGCATTGGCCGAGCAGGGCTTGAAAAATGGCTTTATTCCTTCGCATCAATTCGCATTGTCGTTTGTATTTTAATTAGTGTTAATTCGTTATATGATTTGAATTAAACTAATTTTGAATTGTTTGACTAATGCCAAATTTTGTCTTATAGTATCAGGGTTTAGGTTGATATGTTCTGGTCTGAAGGTGAGCGTCATATGCAATTCTTCATACCTATCCGCAAGAGCGTGATCAACTTGATTAAGAGTGATATTACATAGTCAGTGGATATTAATAGCCTGAGTCCATTGTGAAGTCGATTTCGTCAATGACTCTAAGAACTACTTAAGTTGGATTAATTGCAATCAAAAGTTATTGCTTTGTGTAATAATAACTTATCGTACTCCTCAGATTAGAACACCTTTCACGACTAGGTAAAACTATTTTTTTTTGTAAATAGCAACGATATCTAAATAACATCAGATGATCCAAAATTATCTTTTAATGTTATTAAAAAAAATGTTACTGTAATATTAGGTAGTTTAGTTATCAATAAAAAGATGGCGCCGAGAGTCGAGAATCATCGGCTACCATTAAAATTTTCTATTTGCATACAGACGTACAATTAGGCCGTAATAACAGCCTCTGTGGCGCAACAAAGAATAAGTTTTGAGCAATAATTTAATGGTTTGTATGCAAAATACCCTCACCGTTACGTGTTGATGGACCGATGCGCCGAGAGAGTGCGTCACGGTACAAGAGAGCGAATTAGTCCTTCATTTAAATTACATTACCCTGCTTCACATTAGCGTTATACGTGACTACCAGTACGCTCCGTTTTTACCTGATTTCATTGAGCAGTAACGGGCTGTCTTCATTTATTTTGAACGCATCGATAGTTCCGGGAGGTCAGCGATTGCGACGTCAGCGGGAGTTGTTTTCCCCTCGGACGAGCCGTGTGAAAACTTTGCGCTCTCCACGTCCCGAAGTGCGCTCGCTCGAGACTCTCGAAAAATAAAAACCGCCCACTCGGCTACGTAAATATGGCAGATGAAAATCTTTTATCGCGGTCACGTAGCGCCGCCGCGTCACGACCGCACGTCACTCTGGGCAATAAAGAGCGAGCCGCATTCTAATTTTGAAACACAGGAATTTTTCGCTCAAACTTCAAACTTCTGCAGTATTCAGGATAGGTTTATCTCGAACTGGACAGGCACCGTTACGTGGGCATAAAATGATATCTTTATTTTGCGTCAGAATCACGTCCGGACGGAGCAGACGGTAGATCGTTCGATAGTTGAAGTACAAGGGGAAATAAAGTCATAATTCTCACAGTGTGAACGAATTAACGCACGACTCTGGTTACGATGGAACCGAATTGAACAATTAAATCGTACAGCGATTAATCGGGAATGCAGTTCTTTTTAATAATACGTGTGATGTCGATTTGTATGAGGCAGGTGGCAGTAAATCTCGTAAAACTCCGCCGCCCGCGGCCGCACCGACTTTCACAAACGTTTTATCAATAGAGTCGTTACTATTGAACTAAAACAGTATAACAGCGAGAGAAACTGTCATAAACTCCGTGTTTCTTGTAATATCCTGTTATTTTTTCCTAATAATCGTTATTGGTGTTTATTTATTAGAAACATCGGAGCAAATTACAGGCTTTATCGATCAACAAAAAAATAAAGGGTTAGTCCAAAAAGTGAGTTGTCGGTTCGATCGCAATAAGTTTTCGATAAGGTCCGGGCGATTTAATTGCCGGTTGTGATCTGGTTTTTACATAAAAAAGATGAATGGCCGTATTGCCTAAAGCTCGAAAAACGTTGTGAGTGGTTTTTTAGATACTTTTTCTATCGGATGTTCGAGCACTTTCACCTTCCTCGTTAGATCCTTGCGCGGTGTCATTATTTATTCAATACGCCGTAGCGTCTACCTGGGGACTTGGATAATCAGATCTAGATACATATTATTATTATAAAGATACCTACCGATACATTGGATCGATACAATCTACAGGGCATTAAACTCGTTTCGTTTAAGGCGAAACGCTAACTGAGCTAGGTGCTAACGACGTTGTTGCAAGAAATCATTTATTTTTCAAACACGCCGCGGAGTATTATTTCAAATTATGCACCACTTAAAGGATTTAAATCTATTTATCAAATCGGTCAGTATCCGTTATATATTTAAATTTATGCGTTTTGTGCTTTAGTGGTTTGATTTACTCTACACTGGCAAAAAATCTTAAAACTACAAGTGTGTAGAGTAAATAGAACTTCCAAGTTAAATACTTTCGTACTTAGTAGAAGAAATGCACTTATATTAATTCAATTACCATTTTATTCATATTATACACAAAATAATTCCAAAGTCATAATACATAGGTATCATGTATAATGTCTTGTTAAAGTGTATGTAGTTATTCGTACATTAGAACAATGACCTTTTATTCTTTTACATCCAAATTGAATTAAACATATTATAAATTCATAAATAACACGTCAAGACGAGTAAGCATAAATGCATTATTAATCCAACTTAATAAAGAAAATAACTAATTATAAATTCTCGTTAAGTAATGTTGCACCTTAAGGACACGCCATGTAATTGGATAATGCAATTTTCTCACGAATAACGATTAATTGATCATTTCCGTTTTGTTGCCACCGATTAATTAAAGGAAAATGAGTTGCAAATACTGAGACGAGCTTAAGAATTTGTTTAGACTGTAAAGATATTATTTTTTACTCGAATTTGGTTCGATATTTTATATTTAGTAGGAATTTTGAAAGGTAGAATCGTAATGATTCGACCCTTAGTAAACACTTAGAGTAAAAACTTAGTATTCGTTTTTACGTTTTTACAAAAATGACTGTTTTTACATTTATTTACGTATTTCCCATACATTACCAATCAGTTCTGATGCAATCTTGGCTTGACAATCAGAGTACGTAGTGTAATTCTACGATTCACACAGGTTAAGTGCGAATTAATATTCTTCAAATACCTTTAAAAATAATATGAAGAGCTTAAAGGCACATTGTTTCGCGTTCTTAAGTGACACTTAATTATATTTAATTTTTCTCTTAATGACACATCCAGGTGCGATTGCTTTTATGGAAAATTCTATAACTTCAATAAAAACAAATACAGGTTTTTTTTCATAAATAATTATTTATAATTGATCTTACTAGTAGTAGTATGGATTTCATTCGTTTAGCAGACTCGGCACTTGTATAGCGGCAGCGATTTAAATGTAATGAAACATATTCATTTTGTATAGGCCTACGATGGCACATACAAATTGTCAGATAAAATATTTTTCTTAAACTACCGGATCGGAACGCGATCAACTGAGAAGATCCGGTAAGAAACTCAGTGGGTCTGTCTTTCTTCCATAATAATTATATAAAATAATAAACGACGGCATAACGTATTGTGTTATAGATTCGTTTAATCGGATTTTTAAAGGATGCGGGCCTCGAAAGTCGATCTCGGTAAATCATCGATCTTGTAATCAAGTTAGAGACGGTGGGCGGCGCACGCGCATCCCATATGTGAACATATCCTCTGCAACGTTACCAAGTGAAATTGTCAATTAACTTTGGGAAGAAATTTTGTTCGGTGTGGGAAAGTTTGGGTTGGGCAAATTTATTTTTGCACATTGAGTCGATGTGCCAAAATAAATTTTGTTTTTGTTTTTTAAATACTAGCTACTTTTCATCGGTGTAAAGCTACTCAAGTATAGAAAGAAAACGCTTTCTACACTCACAGCCCCACACTAGGATTCCCTGTATCGTGGGTGCTATGGACACACACAGAGACAAATACACAAACACCCAGACCCAGAATCAGAAACCTAAATTCATCATTTAGAAATCTGTGTGGCCGGGGATAGAACCCGGGACCATCTGCGCGTCAGACCGGCATAGTGACCGCTCCGCCACGCGGGTCGTCAAAGTATTAATCAATGTTTATTTGATCCTTTGTTGTTATAAGTCGTGCGTTTGAGCAAAGCGTTGACCGGACTCTATTAGCAAAGTAACAAAATGAATACTATTTATTTAAAAATACAAAAATCATGCAAAATGGTATAAAACATGCGCTACTTCCGGAGGGCCTCTCATCCTGAGGCAAATATGAATGCATGTTTAAAATTCTGGCATGAATAATGTATTCAGAGTAACGTTTTATTTTTTAATCTTTTCTATTTGTTTTTGAAATTCTATTTCGAAGAACTTGCGTAAAGTTAGCGTATAGTACAGTTTACGTAGATTGCTTTTTGATTTCTGCAATATTTTACGCCTGAGATGTTTTGCTTGCGTTGGAAATTGTTTTGACGTACATACCACGGTACAATTACATAGTGGAAATTAGCATGTAGGTAATACTTTATTTTATAGTTCTGGTTCCGCTCTGAATCTCCCATATGCTCGGCAATTTTTGCAATAAGTCTTCGTACTCGCTTATATTGCTAGCTGATGTATAATTTAATCGTTGTGGAAATTTTAACACAAAATCTCTATTTTATATATTAGTCGTAAAATATTACGGAACTTTTAATCTAAGATCTATTTTTGAACATCGTAGGTGGTTTAGACGCTATTGCAAATTAAAGCCTCGACGACCCCGATTTTTTTGTTGAAATTGTTTGAATGTTACTGAAGTTTGCATCAAAGGTTCAGTAATATCCACAGACATAAAACGTGCCAAACACGGGCCGTGGCAGACAAAATAGTTTTATATACCTACAGTATTATTGACAGGAGTCTGTGTCTGTGTGCAACCGTGTTACGACAGATATTAATAAATACATATTGTATGTGAAGATTTACTTTGTCTGTCACGGTCCCTGCCTGACACGTTCAATGTCTTGTTGTAAACGAAACCAACGAAACAATGTGTGTTGAATCCTGTAGGCAGTAGCCTTAATTTAATATAAGCCGTTTTCACATCTTTTATCTGTTACCCCGCTAAGGGCGTTTTGCATGTGTAGATGTACTTATGAATGCGCGAATGCCTCGGCATTACTTTCTCTCAATTTTCCTTGCGTGTAAAAAAATCTTGATAGTTTTTCCACGAGTGAAACTCGACGTGCTTTCCCTTGTTAATGAAATATTTTACAATTTACGCTGGAATTACAATTATTTTTAGTTAATAAAAGTTGTGAAAGGTAGCTTAGTGGTTTATGACGTAAAGTGTGGCTTAAGGTAATTGCATGCTTCAGTAAACGTGTAGTGAAATTTGACTGGTAATGTTTCTGAATGTGATTTTCTCTCGTCTTCCCCAGCCTGCCAGGAGACAGGTAATACAATTATCTTAACACTACTAACTTATTTTTTATGCTTTTATTTCTTCATATGTTTTCATTGTATTTGGTGTTTATGTTTTTTATTTCTGTGCTTTTTTGTACACCGTAACGCAATTATAACAACAATTCACAATAAATTTAACTAACCGTCTGATGATTTATATTATTAAATCCATCTTTATGCCTAAATTAACTTCACACACTATTCAAGTCGGCTTCAAATAAAGAAAATCTTTTTCTTAATTACTTTCAAATATAATCAGTAAGGCATGCTATTAACGCCTCGATTTTGCGTACGACAGAGGGTCGCGAGTGCGTCAACTGCGGGGCGACGAGTACGCCACTGTGGCGACGTGATGGCACCGGGCACTACCTATGCAACGCATGCGGCCTCTACTACAAGATGAATGGACAGAATCGACCGCTGATCAAGCCAAAACGAAGATTGGTGAGTGTAAGAATCGACCAATTTTCTCATACGTAGTTGTACACTAAACGTTGACGTCGACGTAATTCGTCCGATTCAACTTTATGCAAAGAGGAGTTGGTTGTTTAGTAAAATCTTTTTCTAAAATCTCTAGATAAATTGTGAAACGTTTCTCTGTGTTTTAGGTTATAAGAGGTTAGGTAGGCTATTAAATTTTTATTATAAGGTAGTAAAAATGGAGCACACCCAAAATAAAAAGCATAATTTAAATCGTGAGTTGGCTCGTTCTCCCATGGTTACATTCCAACGAGCTTAATTCAGACACAGATCCTACATGAATGGGTGTTGTTTACAGTTAAGGGGCAGCAATAAAAAGGCGGGGCATGCATACGAGCACGACACGGCGTCAAGCGCTCCCACAAATTGGGCTCTTAAGAAAGCTGAGCGTTTCGTCGAAAGACCTCAGCGTCCACTAAACTAGCCCCTCTATGACCGCTATAAATCTTCCAGTTAACATTTAATCTAAGGTCGGGTACGCATAAAACTGAAACAATGCGACATCGCTGTCGAGACGTCACGTCGGACCGGCATGTCGGTTAACGAGTGGCCCGTGCGCGCAATTGTACAATTTACCTTAATACCTTTCCCGCAGACATAAACTAGAGGAATGGCTCGGCATATTTGCCTTTTGTTGGCTAAATTACATAATGTTCAACCGGTATGATATATACAAATTGGCTATTACCGAGCAGGAAGGACGATTCAACACATTACTTTAAATAGAGATTGTGTTTTGCGTTTATACGTGTTTAGACGACCCGGATGTGGGCTGCGTAATTTTAATATTATAAATGGGTACTGTAAGTACCGTTAATACGGTTTCGTCGAGATTGAATTCTCACTTTTATTTTCGTTGTGGGAAACATGAGACAATGGTTCTCGTTTTAATCGGTGATGAACCCACGATCGGTAATGAGAATTTTACCTTTATCTCAAAACTTTAATTCTTATTATATTATTTATGACAGAAGTTTCAGTAGAGTCGAAAATAAGTTGTTACGTTCGTGATGACATAGCGGCTTCTTGTTTTATTTTAATTATTATGCATATTAACATAATCAAAGGCGGAATTTAGATTGTTTCTGTGAAGTTTTCTGTGTAACCGGTTTTTAGGTTATTTATTACGTACATTAAAGGTGACCTTTTTATGTTTCGTGTCTATTAAATATCTATGTTCTTGTGAAAAATTCAAATAACTATTTTGTAGTTTAAAGTATTAGTTCAAAATAGTATTTAAACGGTAAAAGTAATACTTGTGAATAAACACATATTTGTTAAATTTTAACTGGTGTCGAACTTAAGAAGTCGATCTACATGAGCAAAGCCGTGGCGGGAAACTAACTTATTTGTAAACGAGTTAATTGCACACATTTTTATTAGTCATAGGACCCCAAATTGTAACAACGAGGCAATTAAAACAGCGATTAAGAAACCGAGACCTTGTCTCAACTACTCTGAATAATTGGTCACTGTACTATAAGCAAAGAATTAAAACTTAATTTCTTTCTACAATAATTAATCGCGTACCTCACTATGAGCGAGTAACGATACATTAAAAAATAGAAAAGCGTATACTATATTATTATATTATTTGTACAGATACGAGTATTGTTAACAATAATAATAATAAATTGTCTGGCTTATATAGAATAGTGACTGCGGCAAATTGAAAAAAAGCGTATTATTTCTATATTTTGCGTATATTAACCGCTCGCTTAGTCATCATCTATTATAATCGAAGAGTGAGAAGCATTTATGCCATATCTTTGTCAAGTGCGTATAAGAAGTATTTACATATCTTTAATACAATTTCTACAGCACTTTCCGGTATATGGGTTTCTTCATGATTCATTTACTTGTGGAGTGAGTAATAATTTATTTCTTAATCCGAAACTTATACGCACATAAATAGAACCTCTGTTATGGTGTTATTTAAATATTTCCGTGCGTAGCATCACGTGACCACGTACCGTCAGTTGGACGGTAAGCTTGTTTGAAACTTCATTTTTTATTTTTTTATAATGCAAATGTCAGACAAGTGACTAAAACTACTATTTATAATAATTAGGCTGCACTAATTACTCGATCGCACTTGACACGAATAAAACTAAATGGGAATCTTTTGACAATACAAATTAGGTGGCTCAAGTCAGAGGTGGTAATAAATAGAGGGAAAATAATTTCAGTGTAAATAACAATAGGGTAATAATGTTAAGCAATTTGTTGCAATAATTGCATTATTTGAACTATTCCAACGTGGTTTAAATTAGTGTTGACGTAATAGTGACGTCACGGAATAAAATGGCTTTGAAAATACGGTTGTTGAGTTTTCTTTACTTACTTAGGCTATACTATCTTACTCGTACTCATTCATACTATCTTACTCATTCATACTTAGGCTATTAAATCAATAGAAATGTAGCTATGCATAATTAATAGTCACATTCTACAATTTATTACATTTGAATTTTTGATTTAACTGGGAACCGAATCTGAAAGTGACGAAATAAGAAATAACATAACAATATAATACCAAAATATAATATTAAAAAAATAAAAACAAATAAAGGGCTATTACCATGTAATGGTAGATCATGAAACATATACCTAATGGAAATTTAGTCCTCATATAACATTCTAAAATTACAACAGTTTTAAAATCTCATTATAATAATGAAATTATAATGCTAGAAATTTCAAAATACATTGAAGGTGTAAGAATGAAGAGTTTAAAATTGCACGATTAAGTGTTCCACATAACGAGTTTTTGCTACTGTTGTTGAAATGAAGATTTATTTATTGTGTAATTTAACATTTTATGTTATTATACTTATGAAAAGAAATGCACTTTAATTTAAGTAAATATAATTTACATCATTAAAATAAAAAATATATATTAATAATAATAAAGTGTAATCTTTAAATTTGTGTTTTCCGTTAGAGAAGATTACTGGCGTATTACCGCATTTCCAAATAATAATAGCAAATAGTATTCAGATTTATTTTATCTATGATAAGTAAATATTGCTTAAAATGTCAAGAAATCGAAAGTATAATAATTACCTTTATAATAAAGTAATTGTATGTATTAAATAAGTTAATGTATGGAAATTATGCAATTTAATGCTGTTACAGATGCGATATAACAAGGTAACGATAAAGTTTAAACGCGCGTAATAAATTTCGCGTTCTGCAGTAAAACTCGACGCTGAACAAAAGCTAAAAAACAATTATACGCGTGCACGCACGTTTAACATTATGAAGTTTAAATTCCCAGTAGTACAAAAGTCGTAAAAGAAAATATCAGTCTCATACAAGATTTTAAACAGAGGCCGTAGATAAGTATGAGCGCGGTACCCGCAATAAAACTGCGAGCGCGATATATTGCGGCGCTGGTCGCTACTTCACGCGTGCGAACACTTCAGCTTTTTATTTATTACTGCTTGTAAATGCTCTATGCATTGTTTCTATTTTCAAATAAAATAATAAATATTCGGATTTTGAATTTCGAATGCATTTGTATTCGGATACATTTTATTTTTTAATTCTATTAGAATCACGCTAGTTCTAATCGAGAACGAATGGAAAAATGCTCGACGGAAAAAACATTCTGAGATATTTAATCGAAATACAATGTAAATAACTTCAGAATAAAATCAGCATACTAAACCGCGGTATTCCACTAACTGCCTAGCGTCCCATTCAATAAATTTTCTCAATAAATCTCCCACGCTGCCTCTCGTCCTCTCGCTAATACGGCCTATTATTAGGCACTATCCAGTTTTATCACATAGCATAATATCCACATATACGCATTTCATGCATGAGAAATAGGAAGGCTGAACGCGGGCGGTCATGGAACTCGCCTATTTGGCATTCATCGGCCAAACAAGTGCCAAATAAACTATCACAATAAGAATTCTACGATCTTAAATGTCACACGGAGTATAGGTGAACGATTGGCGATATCGATTTTATCGCTTGACTTGTTACTCAACTGCGGAAAGTTTTTTTGTCAAAGAATAAGACATGCATACATACTTACAATGTATGTTTTATTCTTTGGCACGCCCTACAGTCCAAATGGCTCGATCCGATTAAATTGTGGCAGTGACATACTTAGTCTAGTTATTTAACTCCTTATCAGTTAATTATTTTTAAGCATTCTGGGTTTTTTCGTTTTTTTAACAATTACTAGTTTATTGAAATGTCATATTTATAAAGTGGCAAAAGGTTGAGAAGGATGAATGTAGAGTATTCCCACATTTGTTAAGGTTCCAGGGTCCTTTCATTGAGTAATCTTATTTCACTTTTAGTCACAATCAACTCTATCTATACTATCTATACTATCTATACTATCTATCTATACTAATATATCGCCGTTCAATTAACACTTTCTCGCTACTCGTTTCTCGGTATCGATCGAAGTAATACCTAACGTTTAGGCAAAGTCGGTCCCACACTGTCTGCCTTATGTGTTTGGCGTTACGTCATAAAAGGATGTTCAAGATTTGTATTTGTATGTCCTACTGCTATGCAAAATTAAAATTTGTAATTCAAAGCCCGCTTGCATATTTTTCCTGTTAGTGTAGGTACATAGAGATTTTAAAATATAAAATTGAATTAAATAAAACACTTTATTGGTGATCTGTACATTAAGAACGTATTAAATATTCCTGAGTGTTTATTAAATAAAATTAAAAAAATAAGTAATCATATTTTCTGCTTTATCCAAAGGGTGACTGGTAGAGAATGCTTCTAGCATTAAGTCCGCCTTCTGTACCAATTTTATGGTATAATAAAGTTTTAAATAAATAAATAATAACTGGGCATATTGGATATTTCTATAAATTATTGTTATTTTAAAAATCTGCGAGTTCTTGGTGCGGACAAAATAAGGAAAACTTCAAGACGTGAACTTACTTAGGTATTTATTTTAATATTTTAAAATGTCAGCGTCTATTAGTGTCGGAATTATTATAATTTAAGAATAGTTAGGTGCATTTTAACATGATAACACAATTAATACAATTTATACAAACGAGGCAAGATTAAATTGATAATCTGCAGAGGTAGAAACACACTTGCTATGTTTTCGAATTTTCGAAATTACAACCTAGAATTATCTTTCGAATTAAAGGATTTAAAAAGTTTCCTATCAATTTTAACAATGGTTTTCATATATTAAATAGATAGAATTCCACATTGTTGAAAACATAGACACAGAAACATCGTAGATTTTCCTTTATTTACGTTACGATTGCGTGACAGAGAGGAATTAGCATCAGTTGTAATGTGAACTAATTGTGTCAACATAAATCCCTTTATACATATTGTGGCTATTTTTAAAACCGAAATGAACATGTACGTATTGGTTGCTATCAGTTTAATTGTTCGGTTATAAATATTGGGTATACTTTTAATGCTTAGTTTAAAGTTTAAATATATTAAGTATCTAGAGACATAATCGCTGGTAGGCGTTGACCCAATTAGCAATAACTCGGCAAATAAATAAATATTTAGCATTAATTTACCTAAGTTCAGCTTTGTGGTAGTATTTTTTATAAAATAGAAATAGTATACAGAAGTAAAGTTTAAAACTTGGCTTCCCAATTGTAAGATCCGAGATGGAGTAAGTAAATTTAATTTTTGAAAGTTTTGTGGGCTTAAAGTTGTCTAGAAATTAATTAAAAGGCCTGACAGTTCAAAAAATGTCCTCAAGGTGTATGAAGACTACCAATGCACACTTGACTATGTTCAAATCTCCACTTATTCTGGACCCGTGCCCAGCTGTGGGACGGTAATGGTTTGACGACGTAATGAAAATGCATTCCTCTGGGATAGGCCGAGTCACAGATATGTTACTCCCTCTAAGTACTATATTAGAATACCTCGTATGAGTGTCCCTCTTACCTACCACATAGGTGACATTAAGTAGGTATCATAACATTTTTTCGTAGACCTTTCGTTGTGACTCATATCCTTACCTGCTAGGTCATTCACGTCCTGCGGTCTACCGACTCAGATAACGGTGTCATTTGACATTTTTGAATTTATATTGCATCTAAATATAGGTCATTGTAGCACAAGCACGATTTGCTGAGAAATATACGATTATTATGTTAATATTGTTTGTTAAGTGCTCTAACAGTTCCTTACTCAAATAGCTACAATTACTAGAATATGCAAAGGATACAAGAATGCTCGTTGATAGAATTGTGTTTTGAGGTAAATTCGAAGTGATTGTTCTTTGTTGATCTAAAACTAGTAGTATTAAGATTTTAGTGGCTCTTAAAAGTCTTTATAGAAACTTATTTGCGCAAACGCATTTTGAGACTACACATATAGAATCATACATTAATTTATTCGCAAACATTTCCTACTAAGAGTCGCTAAGATTCTTGCTTTACTAGGTTGGTTTTACGAAAAAATTATCATGATAGAAGTATACCTATTTTTAATGCAAATTTGAAATAGATACTTTTTAAGCATTTTTTTTATATTCATCTCAATACTTCTCTCATCTCAATACCTTGGATTGATAAGTAAATTCGGTCGAAGTATGTAACTAATACATTCTATAATACCTGTACCTACCACTATTACCTACAAAAGTCTAATTTTATTCATACTATTCACAAAATATGAATAATAAAATAAACGCAAAAAAACACTTTACTATTACGCTAATTTTATTCTGCATTTATTTGTAAGGTTGATCCACACGTGATCGGTAGACAAGTCGAATAATTTTACAAACACGACTCGATTTAACGACATCGTAAAACATTGAATGAATTTCGTAAAAAAAATATTGTGATTTAACTAATTTAATTTTGTGAAGAAACCTTTAAACACTTCGCAGGTCACAATCCTCATAAAACATCCATAAAGTTTTCCCAAAGTGTGATATACTTACTGGTACACGTTAGTCATAAAATCTTAAACTAGGGATGGCGATATGAGAACGATTAATCAAAGAATCGATATTTCGGGCCAAAAAATCGATTATGATTAATCGATTTCCAGTAATGGATCGATCTTTTATCCTAGAAAATCGATATTCAATCTTTTCTTTTTGAAGTTGGTTGAATGTGCTATAGACATTTTTCCTAACGGATACGTTTTTCAGTGCTTATTTGGTTCTGTTGACTTAGCTAGCTATATTCGCCCTTCTTAGCTCGAAAAGATCGAAAATCGATTTTTGGAGAATCGATTCTTTGGGCTTTGATATTTTTGTGAATCGATTTATTACACTTCGATGCGAATCGATTTAAGAATCGACCATTTTCGGAAAGAATCGTCACCCCTATCTTAAGCTATACCACAATGAAATTCTAATGAGGCAATCAAATTAATGTGAACGAAGATCATAGCGCTCTTTTCGAATTAAATTTGATATGTATCCACTATCTGACTATTGTTTTAATAACGACTTAAGACTATGAACACAAAAATAAAAATCACATAAAATGGAATGTATGTAAGTACCTCCAATAGTCTAATAATATAAAGAAATAAAAATCAGTCTGTCCGTGATATCAAAATAACTGTTTTAGACCATGTGCTTATTTAGGTACGAAAATATAACTTAATAAAATAACAGTTTTATGTAACAGCAATCTTGGAAATAACAAAAATAATACTGTAGGTTTTTTTTAAGTAAAGATTTAAAAAAAAAATGTGAGAATTAATATAAAAAAGAAAGAAAACCCAGCTGCTTAATAAATAAAGCTTATGTCTCTCCCACAATTTAGACGAATCCAATTACATCTTATGTGTTAAAATTCGTCAAACCATTTGAGATGTACGACATGCCAAAATACATACCTACATACGCTCGGCAAACATTACCCTTCGCAGTAAATACATATACTCGTATGAAGGTACAGTAGGAATACGAAGGAATTAAGTAGGGTAACAATATATATAGTACAAAACAAACAAACCTGTTCGGTTCTCACGACATAACCGAGCGTGGTCAGCCTGCACTGAGTGACACGGGACTATCCGCGCCGCGGGGGTGCGCACTCACATTTTTATCATTCTCGCACTCGGATACCTGCTTCGTGGCTCGGGACAGGTGGCTTGGGGTTCGATTCTGGGCAAAGTTTTGTAGGAATACATTTTATATTCAAAGTAAAATGTTAGTTGTTTAATTTTATTAAGTAATGAGGAATTTAATATGTATTAGGTTTTTAACAAAATTTACAAATTCGTAAAGTTAATTCGTAATTCACAAGTTCTTAATTCATAGCATGAATTTTTAACATATTCACGGGGTGTTAAAAATATTACATAGGTACACAATTTTCGCTATACCTACTACAAATACATCGAAGTATAAGTCAGAAAACAGGATCGTAAGTGATATTAAAATTGTCATAAAAATAATGCACATTAAAAGTGATGTAGGTAAAGCTCCGGTAAGGCTGCGCCCGCGCAACGCTCTCGTCTCTTTTATTGCATTTCCATAAACACCGACCCTTTTTTCATCCCACGGCCCGGGCACGAGGAAAAAATTCCACTTTTGTCAACGCCTTGATTGATATGGTAACCTTCCCTTGTTTTAGCAATAACCCAAAGTCTTTAGTTCGTTTTTTCTACCTCGCCTCGTACATTTTTATTTGCCACGTCGAACAGGTTTGACATATCACTAAATTTTGTAAGAAAAATTACAATTCTCGGGATTTTTATACCGGTGGCCGGGTAGCGGGAGGTGTTATAAATTTTCAATTTTTTCATCGTCACCGCATTGTTGGCAGTGACCGTTTTTGTACTTTTATAGTTTTACCTGTGCTAGGCGCCAGTGGCTCTGACATTTATGGTCAGGATATTGGGATTGTATTAATGTCGATATTAATAACGAGGAAACAAGCCTAGTGGGAGGCCATAAATTCGAATGATGGAGTGTTAGGGTCTGTTTTTCTGTTTTATTTTATTGTCAAAATTGTGGACAGTTTGTTGGGGACGATGTTTAAATATTGATTTGTTGTAGTGTATCTAATGGGCGTGATGTCGGTAGCTTGGTTTATTAGAGGGCTTTTAAGTGGTTTAATCGAGTTCAGAATGAAAGCGGTGGCCGATTTCACGGCGAGCGCGGAGAATCGATTGCCCAGGCTCCACATAGCATTCGGTAACATGCTCCAACGCTACACGCTTCCCTTTAATAACGTTACGTCAATTCTTGACATGTGAAAACTGACCTCGATTTCAATGAACGTTTAATTTTGCTGAGACATTTATTTAAATCGATTTATGTGGTACTTCTAACTCTGACTAGAATCATTATTGACTATGCAACTGTTGTGTTGGTATCTATTGATATTTAAAGCTACATAAAATAATACTAAGTACAAATAATCAAAGGTCTCAAAAGCTTTAAAAAAGCAAAGGTTTTAAGAGCTAACAATGAAATCTATTTTCCTATATAAGTAATGTTAGACGTATACTCGTATACCGTTAACAACAAATTTTACTCCGCCAACTTTAAGCGAACATCGAAAAAATATAGAAGCTCAACCAGCCTTGTCTCGAACCTTCGATACAACAGTTTCTCGAAATGATCGGTTGCTTAATAGCTTAATAAACAGTAGTGTTGCAGTTGAAAATGAAAGATCTTCATGTAACGCTAATCGCTTCGCACGCAGCGCTGTTATTTATCGGTAGCGGCAAGACTTCCTCTTTGATTTAGAGCCTCAAATTGCACGCCTCGGAATTGCGGGGCATTCGCGAGCCCATTCCATGTAGAGCAATCAACACGTAATTTATTTTTTGTTGTCCAATCCCGCTTCATAGCAGGACATTTTTGCGAAAGATTAAGCGAAAATACTTTCTTGGGAAATGTAAAATAGACACTTTCAAATCGTAATAAGTTTGTAAAAGGGATAGGTAAATACGGTGCAGATTTTAAAACAAATTATAATTTCAAAGGAGACAATTTTATATGTTCTTTGTGTTTTATATGCCAATGTGAAATGAACTAAACACGTAATGACGGACGCAAGTCTCACTTTCCTTCATATTAGACACTAAGGTATTTTAGCCTACAAAACCTAGTTTAATATAATTCCCCATAAACATAAAATGCATGTGTCCTATGCGCTTTCGGTTATCACAATTACATTAAACACAATGTTTAAAATATCATAGTAGATGTATAAATACGTGCGTTAGATAGAAAATAATAACGAACGAAGTGTGAGAGACCTTAAGTGGAATTTGATTTTTGCTCTCACGGTATCAGACATCTCATTGGATGTATGCTATTTTTAAACACAATTGGTTTTCCTCGATGTGATCGATCCCAACTTAAGTAATTAAAAGCATTAAGCAATCGTTTGAATGACATCAAAGACAGGCGAACTACTGTATTACGTTATAAGCTGGGCTAAGCTTCGGTTGGACTGACAGTCGGGTAAGTGCCCACGCTACCGAACGTGACGCGCCATAACACTAAAAGTCGATCTAATAAATAATGCGATGCGCCCGGGTCTATTGACTTCCTCTCGGCAATTAACATAGCAGGAAGCGCGGGCTGTCATTAGGCCGTCAGCGCCAACTGTTCTACCAAAAAGCATTACACGAATCACGGTACGCGCTCACCGCCAATATAATTAGGACTCCAATGCTTTATAAATACAAATAAATAAAACGCGGTGCGAGGTGGCAGCCCGCAATTTACTACGCGTTGCGCAGTACTCAAATTATCGGGTTCGAACGCGGTGTCTCACTGACTAATGATGCGACTCCCGACATTGCCAACACCGTGTTATAAGCATATTTAATCAGCTCGCCTTTCAATATTTGATATCGGCGCCGTATGCCGCAGGTCATAAACGTGGATCGTTTAGTTCGCGTTGCCTCTAGCGGCATGCAATGATGTTTATTAGTGGCTTTACCCTACATTACGAATTAAATTATTTTTACCATTAAATCTACAAGTTCGAAATGGTTGTTTTATTATCATATAATGTTCGCTGTTTATGTTCTTATAAAAATGCAAATGCAAGTAAATAGGACTTAGTTTTGAAAATACGATGATTACACGTTTAATTCTAGAGATTTTATTATCCGTGTGGGAAGATACCTGTGTAACTTTTGTTTATAATCTGTATTGTCGGCTATGTCAGTGATCCATGACCTAACGGTACGAGAAAAGTAAATCCCGGTGGCGACACAAGCTACTTACGGCCCACGCGCGCCTCGAACAAGGCTCTAGCCCACTACCATAGCTCACTTCCGTATCCTTGCTAGTACTCGTAAATGTATATAAAATCAAGCTTTACTTACTAAAGGGTTACGCAGACACTCGTAAATGAAACGTTTCATCGACATAAAATCTTATAAGTTTAAATACCTAGCAATTATACATTTTTTACGATGTTTTTGCGAGTAAAAATTGTCCTGGGTGAATTAAAAAAAAGGAATAGATATAATACTTGCTATATTCTTAACTGTTCTCGTTTTTGTAAAAATAGTAAATCTTCCAGAGTTAATAAAATTTGTCTAATTTGAATATAGATAAAATAAATTTAATAAGTTAGTAGCTTCAAATGTAAAATAATTAAATACATTTAAATAATATATTTTTACAATTCTGCATAAAATTAACGACCTCATGACACAAGTATAAAGATAAAATTATAATACTTAAATAAAACAAGCACTTCTAGCTATAAAATAAGTCGGTGGTAAAAATTTTATAAGCGGTAAAGCCGATTTCATATGCGTGAAACTGGTTGTTCGCCAAATATAAGGGTCGTTGCATACAATACATTTGTATGTATCGCGCGATCGGGGCAGATCAGTCTCGTAATTGACGCAATACGATATTATCCACCGTGCAAGATCACACCGCGATGCGATAGCCATAACAACCGCGACAATATTCCTTGATATGTTTAATGATGTTTAAATTAACATAATTACCATTAACGTTTAGGTGTATTTATTGAACACTTTAACAAATAGGTTCCGTAAATTTCAACTTCAGTTAATTTTATTTCTGAAACAATTATTTACGGCAGTGCTTCAAGTTAATGACTAAAAAGTGACTACGCACTGCAAAGTTGACATTAGAGCAGATGTTATTAGAGATAGTGCGTTATAGGTTTTGTGCGCAGATAAAAAGCTACATATGTATAAAGTGATCACATTGTTGGAGCGTGTTAAAGACCGGTTGGGCGGCGGGTAACGAGCGTTTCGTATACAATAGACCTTTTAGCGTCATGTGGACGTACGTCAATCGCGTCTTCAGCCTCGGACAGCGGGAGTGAGCGTTCGCCTTTATTATGCTACGCCGTGATACGTTCCCGAGGCAAAAAGTAACTATAGTATAATTATTATAATTTTCCTACTACTCGTAGATACAGGCCTGCGCTTTACACGTATTGAGAGCTATGGAGGGCAAGCATTAGTCGCTCTGAAGAAATTAATTATTAGTAATGTTACTTTTTTTATTTTGTTAAACATATTTATATCAACGTAATGCTAAGATGCAAACACGTTAAGAGTTAAAATGACATTTATTAAAATGAGAAAAGGTTAAAAAATATCAATGGAAGAGTAAAAAAATCCTTTTTTTCTATTTTTAACAAAACTAAACTACATATTTAAGACCGTTTTTATTACCTAAAATAATAAAAAAATATACTAATCTTAATATTTGACTATTTCAAAATGTACAATATCGTTTAAAATTGAAATCGATAAACAAAACATATCTACATACAAACTCTTTGTACAATAATAAAAAGCAAGTTCTATTCCTGACTCTTCATACAGTTATAAAATTAATCGTATACGCGAGTCGGACAACTATGATAACAAAAACGGGGCGAGTCAGTTCGATTCGTATGAAAATAAAAGGTATACAGGAGTGACGTGCGTCCGGCGTCACTTAGCAGCGCGGGAGTGATGTGACAGGCCTTGCCGATCCGAATTCCTTTTTTACATTTAAAAATTAAAAACAAAACAAGATACCCACTAAGTTTCTGAATCTGTTCCATTGTGTTCACGTTTTGGAAAAATTTAAATGACCGAACGCTAGCCGCTTTTTTGAGGCGCGGAATCTCGGATTCGGCGTTTAAATACATACGGTTTGGCGGTTTAGCGCCATGTTTTTTCCGTTTTCTGCGCATTCTGATGCGTTGGACGCGATGCGGTAGATTTTGCGCGATTAAATCCCGGGGTGCGATAGGAATAAGTTGTTAGTGTTAACGATTTAGATCTCGTGTGAATGCCACTCTTGACACCAACGGGTAATTATATTCAGTTACCTCGCCGCTTTTGCAAAGATGCGTATTACGAATTACTTTAAAAATACCCGTTTTAACTTTTGATCGCTTTTTACGTTTAACACTTATAATTCTTGAATAAAACGTTGAAATATCTTACATTTCGCTTTACAATTACAATCAGAGCTGAGTTTTGTTGGTCGTGTCGGTTTTTGCGTCGGCATCGTTCGATTGCCGATATTTAGAGTGGCAATATGAATGTATTTATTCAGAGCTCAGGCCGCTAACAATGCTACGCTTGTCGCAACAGGGTTGGCTCAACAAGTGCCGATATATCGGCTTTGTTGGTTCATGATGGGTACACTGCTATGGACCTCTGTGCGAGGCGAACACAAGTCCGAGTAAATACGAAATGTAGAGCAGAACATCTCTTAAAATAGTTTATGTTTAACTGTACATACAATTATCAGTAAACATCAGAAATATTTTCATGATCCAAGGCTTTAGCTAAGATCGTTTTGTGCTCTCTAATTTATTACTTTAAGTCATAAAAACGTTTTTACTTGTATAGGAAAGTACTATAAAATACATTATTATATTGCATGTCCAAACAAATTAAGTCTAACGTGTTTTTATTTAACAGAACAGAACACAGTTGGACATAGAGAATAATTCTTCACTAGCGTGCCTCGTCTTACTCAGTGAAGGTGACGGATAGACGTTAAGCTATTATAAATAAAAAGGTTAATTAAGAGGCAGCCCTAATAACCACGGCCGTGAATCAGGGCTGACACCGAGGCCGGTGGTCCGCGCGTCAAGCCCGCGCGTGCGCCTCTGTTCAGCCCTTTTTACATAAACCTACAGCTAATTCTATATAACGACAATATAACTTGATAGAACGAAATGTAGAGCACTACTTTGTGTACTATGTTCACTAAAATGTTATAATCAGTAAATCTATTTTTAATGTGGCATTTGTAGCAAATACATTTGGGACAGTAGTTTATTTAGTAGATACTTTAAGTTTTTGTGTTAGTAAGGTAACTTCTTTAAAAGTATTTTTTTCCATCATTATGATGGTCTTATTAGAATCAAACGATTTATTAAGGAGCGTATTTTTTTAATTTAATTTGATTATGTATTGATCTATTGATGCTTGTGAATTTGGTCATCCCGAAAAATAGAGTCACATACAAGTTCTTAACCTAAATCAGAAGAAAATACGTCTTATCGACGATATTTATACAAAAAGAAATAATTATTTCCCCACCATTTAAAGGTATTAATTAAAACAGAAAATATGTTAAAACAGTGTTTTATTTACTAAATGTATGATACTTTTAGTTAATAAAACACTGTTCTAACACGGTACATGATAACATTTAAAATATTTAACAAGTCATAAAGTCACCTAATGTTTAGATCAGATTTGCCATGATTGCTTGGGAAATATTATAATATTAAGATAAAATACGATCGCTATTAGCATGTTACGTGATAAATTGGAATTTCAAGTATTACAATGACATAACTCCTTAGTCCCCAAGTCGTAAGTACAAAATTCACGTTCACGACTCACGAATGCCGGATACAACTATACCATATCATATACACCATACATTCCAGATGTTAGATAATTTTATTGGTACTATTACCGCGTTATTTGAAAACAATAGTTAGTAAGTCAGCTCATATCTCAGTAGAGGCCTCCGGCGGCCGTTTCAGTTTTGCTCATTTTGCACCCGTTTACCATTGTGAATACCGCTCTTACCATTGTTCGGAGCCCATATAAATTGGATCGCGACGTCCTACATCGGTGACAGGTATATTTGAGTCGTCGATTTCGGCCGATAATTAATCCGTATTGTTAACAGTGAGCCCACCCTTGTTCAGAGAGCTTCACATTGTAGTCTTATTGGCGGTTCGTTCGTTTAATGGGACCCTGCCTTAGTTCGAAAGTAGACATTTCTTGCGCAAGTAAGGCTGGCGACACAACTTTATACGCTTTGTAACTTTTATCGACAATTGTGAGTTTTTTGCTATTCATCAACTTTATTTATAAACGTAATGCGATCTCTACTTAAAGTTGCTATTGAATTATTTATTTTATATTTATTTTTCGAAATACCAGCAATAAAATACAACAATGCGTCTAGTTTTAAATATAGACCACAGCCGCGGGTACTGTTAAACGATTGTAATATATTACACACATAAAACTTTATTAAAAGTGCAACGACGCATGCGATCGCAAAAACGGCAACGCAAATTGACTAACACTCCATCCTTTATCCTTAATTAGAGAGAAAAAATGCGAGACTAAACGAACTTTAATAATTTTCACATTAATCTAGAATCATTCACGTGTCGTTCGGAGCAAAAAGTACGATAACGCTTAAGTTTGTTGAAAAAAAAGCTGCATAAGACTTTACATTGAATGTCATTTCACGGTCACTTAGGACTCGTGGATAGAAGCAATTAATTCCAAAGCTAAATCGTAGCCACAATACGCTTTTTTGCAAACAAATTTAAAATACTTGATATAATTGAAATAAGTTGGGTTCTTGTGGGGTTAAATTGTTGCTATAGAGATGTTAAATTGTCCACTTAGCGGTGTAATCTTGCGATATTTTAAAGCAAGGTAATTAAGGTCTAACATATAACATTAATTTTAAATTGAATAAATTAAATAAGTACGCTAATAATCATATATCTTGTTAACGCGTAAACATTAAGAAGTTGCGAAATATTACACCGAAAGTATCGAGTTTAAATTTATAGAAAGGGGTAATAGAAAGTGATATACAAATGGTATTAATGTGCACCATTTTTAATGGATTTATGCCTTTTGCGTTCAATGTAGGCGATAAAACGAAATGGCATCCACCTAAGGCGACCTACTGCCGCAGCTGCCGATGTACGATCCATTCACATATACCATTGCTACAGAATTAGTTGTACTATTTGATTAAAAGATACAAATCAACGACTGTGTCCTTTTGTGCGTAATAAATTCTCGGCCGTAAAATTCGTAATTTTACATTGTTTTACGGCTTCGCGAATGTAATTTAATAAAAATTTTACTCGTAAATTGATTATACAGTTGTTTGTCTGGGCTTGGATAGGTAATAAAAGGTCATAAATTTATAATTGTTCATGTTATCGCTGATTAATGATGTTGTTTGTTCATTTATGTTTAAATTGTTTTTGTAGAAGTAGCCATGGGCACTATCCTTAACAATTGTCTTTTATGAAATTATAAATGTCTCACATATCTAGTTATTTATTACCATTCAAATTAATGGGTATACAACAGGCATAGATTAGTAAAGATTACTCGCTCCTAACAAGAAAATGTACCCAGTTTTGAGAATTGAAATAGTTGCGTAAAAAAGTTTGCTACGTCTCCGTGCTAAAATGTCCCTAAAATGTTTGAAATAATTATTTATTTATTCGTTAATTACGTAATTATTACGTAAATTAGTTATTTATTCGTAAATTTTCTCTAAAGATGTTTTTATTTGTCAAGGATTCAAAAAAAGAACTTACTAAAATAAGCCGTTTGTTGTTCATTCAATTTCAAGGCGGCGAAGTATCTTTACTTATCTATGACAACAGGGCTAATGTTTCCACGATATACTAGAAATTGGTATAGTAGCTTAGTGACCATCATGAAGAGTTCTGTATTATCTGAAACTGTAGTGTAGAGAATGAAAGCTTATTATTTAAATATTTTACTATAGTTAGTCTCATTTGAATTAATTTTGAAGATATCGAATAATTTATTTTGCATAAGAAAAAAAGTAAAATATTTTCTTAAAGAACATCTTCAACTTCCAAATTCAGTTATACTTATTTCTAGTTATCAATCAGTCTATCTAGCTTAAAGCCTAGCTAGTAAACCAGTTTCATATAAAAAACAAAAAGCTAAACAGAAGCGAAAGCCACACGAAATGGATTAAAGTCATTAGTTCCATCATTCAATATCAAGACATAAAGAAATTTCAAGATGATGTCTGTCCGCTAGAGCTGTCAGGCAGCCACGCGTGCTACCGACCGACAGCCTCCCTCATAGATACTTGACCTGCGATCTGAGGTTATAAAGAATAAACGTTTGATGGTACGGAATATAATCATTACCTTTAGAGAGGCACGCAGTATAAATAAATCGCCAAGTGCTAGTCGAACTCGCACACGGAGGGTTCCGTATCACCAAAATTTTCTTATTTTTTTATTTTTAGTATTTGTTATTATAGCAGTAATTGAAGTAAATATACTGTGAAAACTTGAACTGTCTAGCTATTACAGTTACATAGATAAAGCGAAAAACGTCGAAAAATATTGTTGGCAGTATATTTACTCTGTAAAAAAAATCAAGTGTCAATCTATTACGGTTTAGGAGATAGAGCCGGTCTAGGAGATGAAGTACGGAACCCTAAAATTACAACAAATGAAATATAAAAATAAACTTTTAATCCTTTCATCTTCAATTACGGAAGCACCATTGCCATACATATTTCAGCGTATTAACAGCACTGTGCTATGTTCTGCTATAAACGTGTTATAAAGGACTAAGTCGGAACGCCTAAGAAAGGTATCTATGTCTCGCAAGTTATCTCAGGCGTGTCGACTTGGTCCTCAGGGGTTGCAACGAATCTGTGGTCCACCTCAGTTAAGACTCCGGTCAGTCATATCGGTGGTGATTGGTACTCGTAATATAAAAATAATGCAAAACACCAGTTGAAAAATTTGACTACATTTTTAATTTCATTCATTTATTCATAAAAATACGTATGTGACTTTCTTATGTGACCGTCCTATACGTTTCATTGGAAACTGCGATACTACGAGCATATGAGATGACATGACACAGACAGCCCGTCCCAGTAGGCTGAGTGACGTTGGCCCTTATGCTTGACTACATGTCGTTTGAACTACTCGTGCTTTGAAATCATCACGGCATACGTCATAGTGATGCCATAGGGATTTTTCTATTAATAGTCGATAGATTTTTTCATACATACCTCTGAGATATTGTTAGTTACAGCTTTAGTAAGAAATTATTGATGACCCGCATGGCGGAGCGCTCACCATACCGATATGACGCGCAAAGAGTTCCGAGTTCGATCCGCGGCCAGACAGGTATTTGAATAACGAATTGACATCTGTTCCGGGTCTGGGTGTTTGTGTAATCGTGTGTGTGTTCATGGCACCCACGACACAGGGAATCTTACTATTGAATTCTTGTTAATGTAAAACCGTCTATATTTTTACAACTAAGAATGTTATAAGTTATATTAGTTATGTAATAGAAGCCGCCAGCGAAAAGTTAGTCTTTAAAATACATAACTTCCCTTTCCTAGAAAACATTCTCATAACTTATACGTAATGTATTATAATCGCAATTAATTTACGCGAGAGATTCATGTAATCTCTTAGCACCCTTCATCAAGGCTTATCATTTCTCGTTAAAAAAATGATCCAATTAAGGGTCCGGAGCTTCAATACGTTAAAAAGTTAAAAATCTTGCGCACACCCATTGTAATAACGCATGCGCCCTCAATATTAAATTTTAACAAGGTATTAATTAAAAAAAGTAAAGCGAAATATCTTTAAATTTTCTCAGAGCGCGCACGGAGTTGCGTTCTTTTATTTTGGATTCATTTTATTCGGCGCTGGAGCGGTCAGGTCCGCCCATCGGTGATTTAAAATTTTGATTTATCGACATGTGCAGTCGGAGTGGCTAGCGCGTGCGCTCGTGGTAATTATAAATATGACGCGGTGCTAAACAGTGCGGAGTGACCCCCCGACCCCGGCGCAGTCTTCGCACTCTGGCCCTCGTTTAACCAGCCAACGCGCAAATGTACACGGGTTAGGTTAGCGTTTGCAAATGTGCTTCGTTCGAGCAAAAGAAGCAATGATTGTCAAAGTCATAAAAATAAACAGTTTTTATATGGTAGCTTGATTGAAATACGTTTTTTTTACCCACTTCTCTTTTGAAGATTGTGGTAACGCGGCCACGAAGACCAAATAATGACCACGATCGCTCTGACAAGAGTGTAACGCTTAAGAAGAAGGGCCATTTTTACACACACTAGGCGCAACAACGTCGAATTGTTTCTGTCATTCCCTTACTAATATATTATTGTAATTATAGATCAACCACATTACAGTCCCACAGCTGGGTATCTTCTTTTCGCTAGGCCATTAGGCCATAAACAGTATACCACGCTGACCAAATTTGGATTGGTAAAGACACCTTTGATAAAAATGCGGAGAATTCTCAGACATCTAGGTTTCTTCAAGATATTTTAATAACGTTAATATTTCCAACGTTTCGGTAAATGCTCAAATATATTACAATCAGTTGTCATAACGGTTTATCGTAATCACTTATCAACAATGCACGCACTACTTTCAGCCGTCGACAAAGATATTATCGAGTGCAAAAAATATGTCGATTGATTTCGGTCACATGGCTCGTTTGCATATTCGGTAAAAACAAGGCAACAAGTAGTTTTCTATTCAGTACTTAATAAAATAGCAATTCCGATACAAATGTGAAATCAGCAGGCTAGAAAGACATATAAAATGTGTGGAAGCAGCTGCTTCGCTAGCACGTATTTACGACTTCCCCGTACGCAGCTTTCCTTCGGGACCCGCGGCATTCATTCCACTCAACTTGCACTGTTTTTGTGCACCTGTTTTATTTGATTAATTGCCTCGTACGATCGCTCTGTCATATAATTGTATCATTACCCACACGTTCTGGGTATAAAAAAGCTTTTGCTATTCATTCTCGCTATTTTAACCTTAAAACCTGTGGAATGATCGATTGGACGTCATGTTTATCGTCTAAATAGATTAGCACGCACATTTAGACGTGCATACAACAGCTACTCGATTCTCTACACATACATATATTACAATAAAGTAGTCATATGCACATGTATTTATAAATACCGTATTCCTATCACGTTTATATTATGAATATTCTAAAATGGATGTCTCGGGCGATGCGCTAAAACTTTGCTTATAATTTACGACCATCTGTACAAATAAATACAATCGAAATGTCAGTTTGTTATTTGAAAATTTGCTGTTTATTATAGGCTTACTTCTATGACACGAATATAAAAAAGCATTTTTGTTTTTGTTCAATTGGTGTTTCAGAACAAGCATTGAAAGAACATGTTGATTTTGAAGGAATTTCTTGCAAGGGTGCCTAAAGAAGAGTATTTTTTTTGAATTAAAGTAATTATTTTATCCTGGAAATATCTGGAGTTTCTGCCTAGAAATAAGAAAAGGGCGGAGTCATGCACTGTTCGTCTGTAGACATATTTGATAATGGTGTCACAAACTTCACGAGGACACTGCTTGAACTTTCAACGGTACAAAGATCATAGCTCGTAAACACAACGTGCAACAGGATTTTGCATTCCAATCTCATATGAGGAAAGTGTACCTCCTTAAAAGTACTCTGAGAATGACTTAGTAGGGATCACATTTCAACTCAGAAATAATGATGACGATAAACTTTATATTGATCTAAAAGAAACACGGCGAGTAATACGAAAACGGTGATAAAAATAAAGGTAAAGAAAGATATAACAGCCGGTAGAGTTCAAATAATAGATACAAAGATAAAAAACACATAAATAGTTGAAGATTAAAATATTACAAGACGTGTGAACAAATATAATTTTAGCTACAAATCCGTTTTATGTCCCATTGCTGACAACATCTAATGACTAAAATTTAGTTAAAAAAGTTGCGAATGTTTCAATTCAGTTAGGACCCTTAACAATTAGACCTCAGATTTTCGTTAAAAAAACACACAGTTGCAGACCTCACAAAGACAACAAGGTTCCGCGCATTCCTATACCGACTACCAACACAGTACGCCTCGCCTTGTATCCAATTTGAAAACGCCCTCACTGTCCTTTGCCATTCAATGCAAATTCACACGTTATAAGAAGCGATTCGACGCAGAATTACCAACGTTTAGTCGCCTCCGGAACATAATTCTAAGTTTGCTTTGTAATCTCAACGCCGCTATATTTTTATTGATTTGCGTTTAAAAGGGGTTACGATCACCTGCGTGCGAATAAAAGTTTTATTACAGTTTATTACAATGTTATTCCGCTTAAACTAAATGCAAATAAAATTGTTACATGTTTTGTGTCGATGATACAAAAATGCAGCTATTTATTGGGAATTATTATTAAATATAGCCAAATTGTGCTTGCTAATTCCAAGGTAGTTTATTAGTATTGAAAAACGTAATTCAACTTTGTGTTTTTTTACTATTTTTGCTTTTAAACAGTAATGTTAAGTGAGGTTGTGTTCTTGTTTCAAGGATGTGGTAAATAACAGATAGTACAACAGTTCCAATTTAATCATACGGGGTAATAACATATCTGTGGGACACTTTATACAGAACCCGTTTTATTGTTCAACCTTGACGACGAAACCTGACATTCTCAGGGTAAAAATGCTATATTATTTCCTTTAAAGTCCTCGTATCTCTTCGCAAAAATTTCAAACTCATCAGGTCCATAAACGGCAAGACTATCCAAGACCGAATAACACAAAAAACTGTTTTTAATAACCTTTAAAGAACACACAAACTTCACTTATTTGTATATCAATAGTCTATAATATGGTTTTCCTATATCAGTCTGCGCGTGACGGCTAGATGTATGCGCGGGCGCATAAGATCGATCGAGGAGCGCGCGCGGGCGACCATACATCACAGCTCGCCAGGAAGCGGTTGCCAACTATAATTTAACATCTCTATAAATGTTGCTAATTCGAAAATTGTTCTGCCTTTCAACGGGGTATGTGCTGACAAGTTGAACGTATTTGAGTTATTTATCTATGTCCATGACTTTAAATAGGTATTTATACCAAATAATAACTACAAGAAATGAAGTATCTAATAATTATACAAATAAAATGTAGGTTTTGTTCGCGATTTTTGAAATTTTGCCATTTTTTGTCACAATACCGAAAAACATATTTCTTTTCTTTGTACATTTAACAAAATTAGCTTAACCGATTTCGATGGGACTTTCACTCAATATTAAAAGACTTTTCAGGGTAGCACATAAGCAATAAGAAATACCTTTGTAACCTTTTTGCTTTGTAGTATCTTGTAGATACCAACAAAACTATCAAAAACAACAAATGGGTAGCGTCTACGGCATTCATGTTACAATTATCTCAGAAAACATCAATTACCGTGCAAAAACAATTAGAGTTACTCATATGCTTGGAAATTCCATACGGCGTATCTCTACAGCGATTTTATTTACATTATTGTTCAGTCGCGCCATCTATCAATGTCTAAGTGAACTAATTATGGCGCATTCCCATGGAGGTACATTATTTCTATTTATTGTGATTCAAGTTTCTAAGTGAATGATTATTGTGATCAAAATTGAATGTGGTCTATTTTTAGGAATACTTCGTATATTATCATGCATTTATAGGTTTTGTATTTTGGTTTCCGAAAACGTAATGTGTGTGATATTTGGGGAAATACAAAGTATTTGTTATTCTAAAATACACACTGACTGCCAATCCCAAAAATAAATCGTACAGGAAATAAAACTACCTACATATTGTGTTATGTTAAGAATTTGGCATTGCGAGCCGTGACGATTATAATCACTTGACGTGTCAATTCAATCCGAAAAAAACGGGATCCTGAAGCCTTTACATAATGTCAATATGCATACTAATAATAATGCAATTGTTTTGAGATAGACAGACACACCCATTTATTCACCAATCAAAAATCGAAAATTGTCAATTTCTGGTCAGGAATGCTTTCTAGGAATTTCAAATGTCTAACTTTAGTAGACAAAATATAGTATAGCTCGATTATTAATAACAGGCATAAATCGTACAGACAGGAAACAAAACCAGCTACTTATTGTATTAAGTTAAGAATTTGGCAGCATCGCTAGGCGTGTACGATGTATGATAGTAATCGCTTGATGTGTCAATCCGATCGTATCCATCTATTGGGCAACCGACACGCTTTGTTCGGAACCTTACCGCTCTTCGTGCGTGCCTGTCAAATTGCCTTTCGATTAGGAATTAGACGTACTGTCTACTGTGAGTGCATCTGTAGTAGCCTGGTGGTAATTTAGATGTCATAGATGTCCGAGGTTCGAGTTCCATAGAGATTAAAAACAAAGGAAATTCGAGGTTTTGGAGGAATTAAAGGATTTTGTGTTGCTGCGATTAGGTTGAGTGAGGTTGTATGTACATTAGAAATTATAATATGAGTTGCTTTAACGATGAAAGTCGACATTACAAAATACTTTCATAAAGCAAAATGTGGGTAAAATTTACAAATTCTTACGTGGTAACTATAATAGACCACAACCTAAATCCTTTCCATGCTTAAAACGAAATTATAATTAATTATTAATAGTTATCTGTTGGACTCATTGGACTCTTGTTTCATTTGAAGATGGTTATAGACATAAAGCAGCAATCACTACTTAGCTATTACTTGTACAGTTATATAAGATAAAGTTTAGGTAACTCGATTTATATATGTTTGCGGCACTTACACAGTACCTTCTACCATTTAATCGATATCGTTAGTTAAAAAGCCACGCTCAAGTATACGATCCGAGTTCAAATAAATCGTTAAGCGAATTTCCCAACATGGCGTCCTCGGGCCAATGGGGGCGGCTCGGGGGTTGCATCTTCGCGTGAAAATTTAAAAATTACGAGCCCCTTTATTTTACGATCACACCGACAATACCACTCGGCCGACACCGTAGCGCCATCTGATAAACGCGAAGTTATAATAAATACGTAAGAACCTCGATAGGTACCGTTGACGTCGTTAAGAACTTTCTAGAAAATATTTTCAGTCTCTCGTTTCAATACTTTACGTTCCCTTTGATCAACTTTTGCAGAGTCGCCTATATTGTAGAGACATCGCGTCAAAGTTCTGTCGACCCCTGCTTTATTTCAAGAGTCCTCCTTACACGCCACGTCTATACTACACACAACGCGACCGCTATATTGTCGTACGGCTGAAACTAGCGTGGTGTGAGTGAACACGATGAAAATCTTTATTTTCACGCTCTATCTCTCTTTATCTAATCGCCCCGGTCAGATAAGGACGGAACGCCGGAAAAACTGGCGCGGGGCGAGGGGTAAAGGCTACATCGATTCCGCGCTTTCACTGCTAGGGGCCGTGTAAACCTTTAAAAACAGCCCTCTTGCTACCCGATTGTGATCTTTAGGCTAGTGCAACTAAGAGGGAAATTTCAGCGCGCATACACCTTCGGTAAATGGATTGCCTCCCTCTTGGGGGTTCTCATAGTGGGATCTAGATGGCGTAGATATGCTGATACGCGATGTGTGTGTGACGCGACTGCACGATGTTGTTTGTGTGAGGGAATAGGTTTGTATTTTCCGGCTCGAAGTTATACGGGTATGTAGTATAGTGAGCTTCCGATGGGTTAAATTTCGCTTGTGTTTGCAAATATATGAGGGGCTGTAGGTAACCATCCCTTTTTGTAATATAATTTTATGTTGAGTGTAGATAGGTGGATAGATTAGGGAAGACGGAGGCTGTGATTTGATTTGATTAGGAGGTGTTTGCAGGAGGGTCGGGGAGATAAGGCTGATTGGATCGCGAGGAGGTTGGGGGGCAGGCTTTATGGAAATATGTTTTTAATGTGGGTGGCTTATTGAATTAACCAAGTTTGAGCGAACTGAAGCGAGATTAATCCGTTTGATGTGTTTTGTGCTTATGAATAAACGAGCTTTTCATTGGCTTAATCACTTACTCATAATTTTCGGGATTGGATTACTGTTTTATTCTTTACCAAAAGTTTAGAGTGTGCGAATTATGTTGTAAATTGTTACTTGTTTCATAACATATTACTTTATCCTTTAATTTGGAACAAAGAAATCCGAATTAAGGATACAATTTTCTAAGGACTTTCTAAAGATTTTTTCTTAAAAGGGTCTCCCGTGGATGGGTTTATAAAAAGCAAAGATTACACAAGACAGCGATTATCGACTAAATTCCTTGCGCCCACGTAAAATGTCCACTTTACGGACAATATTATGCCTATTATAATCGCTAAATTCGGACCGAATTCACAACAAAAGGTCCTTTGTTCGTGTCACAATCACAGTACAAAAGACATCTGATGTTGTCACAGCTCTTTTGAGTTTACACTACACTGAAAATTAGAGTACCGGCATGACAATATGTACTGATTTACCATTTGTACAATTGTACGTTCACTTTTTTCATCTTTGTCGGCGTGTTTTACGTTTGATAGTTGTTTTTGGCGTTCCGATATTGATCAGAGTGGCGGTGACAGTGAAATGGGTTGGACGATTAATAAAACTCTTTGGAGAACTAGATAACTTTATTATATATTTGGGGTCAAATCGAAATAACAGAAATAGAAATGTACTCGTAATACCAGAGAGTATTGGTAAATGGTCTTTTTGATCAGGAGAAATTCAAAGCTATTAAGTTGTTTCTTCATGTTATTTCTCATAGATTAGAAATGACTTACAATAGTGGTAAACTAGACAAAATTACGAACAAAAGTTTTAACGGAGTTACGTATAATGGATTGTCTGGCTATTAATGTACTTTCAGTAGTGTCAATGACCGTAATCTCATTATATTATCCTTTCTTTACGCCCGAGTATACTTTCCCATCAGAATCAAGAGCTTTCACCGAACCGCTTCGATGACGAATGAGCGAAATAAAGTATAATTCCGCTCGTAAAATATACGACTTTTTCCAGCCATTTCAGTGTTTGAGGAGCGAAAGTAATTCGGTCATAAAATTACGAGTAAACAGCCGTTTTTCCATGGAAATAAAATAAAGGCACCCTCACGGCCGGTTGACTTTCGTAATCGGCTTAGTCTACCCTCCGATATATCGGCTCCCTAGGGACCAGCGTGATGCAGCGCCACCCGTTATAGCTTGATGAGAAAATCTTATCAGCAGATTATAAAATCGGTTTCGCGTAATTGAGTCATAAAATTCGGGGTTAATTTTTGGGTTGAGCTAATGTGTTTGCAATGTATTCAGTTTTTTCTTACTTAGCTTTATAAACCTGACACCTAACAAACGGGCATATTTTCCATTTGACGTTTATGCAATGAAAACTTATAACTAAAATGATATAGGTGTGTTTACTTGATGTCGACAATCACAGAGCTTGAGTTTCTTCGTTTCATCTTACTCAAACTAGCAAAGCTACACTAGTTTTTTTAAGGAACGAAATAGGTGTAGCAGCTAAATTCGGAAGATTCCTATAATTACTTGCTGCAATCTGTATAGCAATCGGTATAGATGAAGGTTCTTTAATTCCTTAGTAGCGTGACACAAATGGAACTCGACTCGAGTCATCCTCATGGCAGTGGGAAGAAAAAGTGTCGGTTGTTGGCTCGGCTAATATGGCGAGCTCTAATCTTATTCTGGCACAAAGGAGCTGCCATGACGCGGCGAATATTGACGCGAACCATTTAATATTTAGGTATTCCAATATGCAGTTGTACTGACGCGTACACATGGAAGAGATAATTTGTTTTTTTTTTTACCTTTTTTGTCTTTATCTTTGAGTTGTAGGTTTCGTGAATGTTGTAATATGACTTACGTTATAATGTCGTGTAATTACAACGGTATCCATTTCGTACGGTTTTATATAATCTAATTATGTTTCAAATTAGTTTTTTAAGCAATTAATCTACCAGCGGTGGTCTAACTACGTTCGATAGATTCGATTGCAAATTGCGTTGCGAAAAAAATGGCACGCATTGAATTAATCTGAAACTGTGTCAATACCTGAAGCCTACCTAGACCGCAAAGTCATTTCGCATCTAATTGAAATTACTAGCTTAATGAAGTTTAAGTAGCCCAAGAGTATTTAAGGCTCTGGAGCGATTTTACACGGTCAAAGCAACAATAATCTTAATCAAAATCAAGTATCTACATTCTAGGCCGTTAGAGAGCTGAAAAAAGTACTGAAGTGAATATTGAGCGCGATTGTACCACCTGAGTCCGACACAGTCACTTACAATATTAAATCGGACAATACAGCGGTGCGGTCACGATAATCTGTGGTAGTATTTGATTCTAGTTACCGAGAAATAAGTCCGGATAGTTCGCCTGTAATACTTTACGACCTCGATACTTTTTGTTCAATAAATGACATGACAAATTAATGGATTTATTATGAGTGGGATTGCGCCGTCCTTTTTGTTTTGTTCGGGTTAGGACGAATGCATTTTTAATTGAGTGAGGCACTTTTGTGGACTGTATAAAGCGGCCACCGCATGCCGTAGATATTTTTTATTTGATTGACGTGTAGTAATGGGCAGGTGCGTAAGAGGCCGATAGCTACCCGCTTTTCGAGCCGAGGTTCGTGTTCGCTTTTTGTCTGTCGCTTCGTTTTGCGAGTCTACTGATTATTGAACCGAAATTTAATGGGCTACGTTTTTATGACAGTTTTATGTGACTTTTAATACACGAAATTAATCGGTACACAGTCGTTGTTGCTAATTTTATGAATTTAGCATCTATTAAAATGTAAGTTATGTATTTGATTTATGACAAATTTAAAATTAAAAAAATTAAACTCGTACATATTATAGTCGTATTATTAGCAAGTGAAGTTTGAATATAAAATATACAACTATTAATTTTCGCTCATTTATATATGGATTATGTTGGCCCAAGCAAAATGGCGGTGGTTGTAATTTAGAGCTCGTTTTTTGTACATGTGGTCAAGGGTATTCTTTTAACCTGTCAATGTAGCATTCTTCAACAGTTTACAACTACATAATTAGATCAGTATAATAACCAAAAAATATTATAATAGTGAAATTAAACTACAAATCGTATTACCGTTGGCAACCCTAGTAATGCATCTGTAATCAACTTCAAGTAGGAATCCAGTCTTGTTTGAATTTGGTGGCGGGTTGCAGTGAACACTTAATTAAGATCATTAGACTGCCTGGTAGCGAAAGGTCATCACATAAAAGGTAGCCGCCAAGTAATAAACATTCATGTATGCTGAATATATTACTTTTTAAAATATATGAAGTAACTAGCATAGTAGAGAATAGACGGCGGTTGTCGTTTACGAAGAAAATGTCAAAAAATACAGTTATCTAAGCAACAGTTTATAGGCGACTTGATGTATCTATTGTTAGATACTTTATAGATAATGACATTTACTTACATCCTATTAAGTATAATAAAATAATTTAAGTATTATAAAATAATTCGATGTAATTTGTCAGTACGTAAATTAAGTAAATAATAAGCTTTTGTAAAACTTATTTGGGTACCAATTATTTAGGTTTTAATTTATAATCTTTTTTTAATTAGATCTGTCAATCTTTTTTTTTTACTTTTACCGTTTTTATTCTGTTTTTTTATTTAGCTTATTGCAACTAGAGCATCATTGTCGCTGATTTCGCATTGCTCTTAATTCTGATACTATTGCGGAACCCGACATCCATTTCACCCATCTATCAACGATACCACCAGAATAAACCAAATGAGAACCATCACGTTTTATTCCAGTCGCTACAGAGCGCTGCTCGGCGCGCGGGCACCTCGTGCGCGAACTGCAAGACCACCACCACGACACTTTGGAGACGCAACCAGAACGGCGAGCCGGTGTGCAACGCCTGCGGATTGTACTACAAGCTGCATAATGTAAGTACTTGTGTTGTTTACTGTATAGACTAAATTTAATAGTCGATTTTGGGGTATCTCCTATGCTGGATTACATCCGGCAATTTTGGATGTACTTTACAAAGAACTATCTTCATGAGTTTATTACTTCAGTACCTATGTGGTACCTAATACCGTTTACCAGTTAAACTGAAATCGATTACATACTCTATTAAAACACTTAGATTTCTCGCATCGGGTAAATCGGTGTTCGATTTTCAAAATTATATTTCAGGTAACTACTTATATTTTGTATAGGTAGTTACATAAAATCTAGTTTTATGTAGATGCTGCAGCTTATTACTTAATTATTATTCTCACCTGTTAGGTTTTATTAATTTTCAAAGATATGCTGAAACAGTAGACTTTCTGGCTAGAGATCGGGTCCTCTTCTGCTCTTTTTGTAGAAGACCCTTTTGTACTTTGTTAGTCTAGTAGCAAATATTACCAATTGTATCATTTCTATCACAATTGAAACGACACGTTTATAAAATGATTTTTAAACATAAAGCAATAGTATCCAATAATTTTCACCCAAAAAATGTCACCTATTAAATTTCGGGTGGCTTAAGCCTAACCCAATTTTCACTGGAGTTCAAACCTTTAAACATTAGTCATTGCCCATTCCGTTAACTCTTACCATAAGATCCTCCAGAGACTATTGATGGAACTTTATTCAAAGCTTATTGTAAGCACGGAACACCCTAGGGACAGTTAATGTGTCATAAGTTTTATTATTCACTCCCTTTATTCATGTTCAGTGAATCATCTTCCCTAAAATATTATAAACAATTTTGCTAACTGGTCTTTTAATAGTATAATTAATGATAAAATAGAAAATAAATAATGTTTCCTCATTTTATAATAATATTAACATTATAACGTTGTAATACGTTATTTTTTATATAACGTTGGCTTTTTACTATAATAAATGTTTATAGCTACATTATTTTATTAATAATGTATTAGTATTGTTCAGAACTATGGTTCAAACCTTTGTTATTTACTAACGAAGAGTGATAAGTAATATACACGGTACCCCATTATGAAACTGCAGGGTTATTACAAATAATACGTTTAGTTATTCTCACAAGAAAACTTAAAACCACTCAAACATTAACTTACTAAACTAAAACATCTTTAATAAACACAGTTATAATTCTCACGACTCTCCCAACCCCAGCGAATAACAAAACCCTCGAGAACGATACGAATATGTTCGCAAAAGAACAAATATCAAAGCAGGGCTACAATGATAGAAATTAGCAGTCAAAACGACCCTTCGGTGAAGGCACTTGAGATTTTTTGCTGAAATGTATACTGAATTGTCTTGTAGCGAGAGACTAAGCGATTAGCGATAAGCTAATCTTGCTACAACGCCGAAAGGAACTAGAAAATAAGTTTAGTATTACGTAACAAGAAAGGTTTATGCTAGTCTATTTTTATCACGAGTCTTGTGATTGACAAATCGAGAAAATGTTCTTTCTCCGACTATTCTGGCGATTCCATGTCATTTAGAATTAACGGACAGTGCATTACTTAGGACAGTAAATATAGAGTGTACCGACATCTGTAAACTATAACATTTGTAAATAATTTAGGTGTATGAAAATTCGGTAGCTTCATAGTAAAAAAGATCTTGACGAGTACCATAATTAAAAATGAAAAAGTATTCTGTGTTCAGCTATCGCGGCGTAAACGGCTATCGCTTGCTTATAGCTTATCGCTTGTAGTACACCAAGTGCCTTCCCCAAAGTACAGCGACAATGTTTTTTGGTCTAATTATTCGGAAGGAGCGACAAAGAAACGAATGGGAGTGCTACTTCACAACCCGGCATGATGACGGGAGCACAATAAGTAGCGTTGTCAAGCGGTATCCGCCTCTTCATACATATTTATACATGTTGCTACCGTTTCGTCCTATCCTATAGATGATTCATGGTATTGTAAATTATTTACTGTATCAACGAAAACAATGCGTCTTTCTTGAACTTATTTTAAATCTTCAACACACATACCTAAATTAATATCTACAATTTAGTTACATACATTTTAAAATTACTTTTGATGTAGTTTCAGATATATTAAGGACATTACAATAAAATTGAAAATTGTGTCATAACATTAAACACTAAATTTTATAAGTAAAGTCTTCGAACCTAATTTTAAATACAAACCTTATGTGGTTTTGAGCAAGTTATCCTATTTAATTTGCTAAAACCGAATACTAAACCTTGCCCTCACTAATCTCGGCAATTGTAACCGCATTCGTCATTAAATCCCAGCTCAAAGGCACACAATCTGCCTATTATTAAAAGGAATACCGTCTCTAAAAGTGAATTTTCGCAACAATGTGTAAATAAATACCATACAATGGCAGGGTCCGGATACATCGATCGATTTCGCTCAAAAAACGCAATCCACACAATAGCGCACGAGCGTTGATACGTCACCCGCCTACGAGCGACCAACAAGTCTTGATACTTGGTAAATTCTTTAAGTTATACTTGTATAGTCCGCGCCGAACTGCTAGTCCGCTTTGAATATAGAAATGAGTCACGTCGCCATAGTTAAATTGTATGACTACACCTGCTGGCAACAATTTCAGAGCGCACTAGCAGTTTGACGCAGATTATACTAGCTTACAGACTGAATGTAGGGATTTAAAAATGTAGGATTTCTATAGGGGTAATTTATCTATGTAATCTATGTAAGAAGTACGACCCCGATTAAATGGACTGATGACCTGTAGAGACCAGCGATAAATTACTGGGTTCAGAGTGCAGACGTCTCAGGAACAGTAGGAGTGGGACAGATTATGGGAGACCCTATATCCAGCAGTAGACTTTTAAAGTTTTATGCTTGGATGGACGCAAACTATTGTTGTGTTATTTTCGTTTCTTTTCGGGTACTTCATGGCTTGAAAAAAAATGAGAACATTTGTATTTGATATTACACGAGCTATATGATCCGCGGTATTATCTTTATGAATTAGGTAAATAGTATTCATAATGTCTAGGTTTTATATTTCCTGAAATATCTACAGCCATTTTTTGTTCTCATAAAAAAAAAACAGTGTTCGTAAGTTCGTAAAGTATTCGGTAAATGCGAGTATCAAACAATTTGAAGTGCACTACACAACTCGAAGCAGTGAAGTGTTTACTCAAAACACGCCTCTCAAAGGCCCTATACTATTGTAACCGACAATACTCAAATTGGCCTCATACGAACCATACTGTTGCGCCGACAAGGATCTTGTTCTTTTAGTCCGCGTTTAGCTTTTGTATTATTGTTTTTATCAAAAACATTTTATTGGATACTTTGTTTTGTCGACGTGATTGATATGGGAATGTTTCTTGAGAATAAATGATGACTTTTATAAAATTTTTCAAGTTTACAAGTGGACTTTAGGGTTTTTGTTATTAAACTTTATATTGTTTGTGTTTATTTTGTTGGGAAAGGGTTTATTGCGTCTTAGATTTTGATATGTTTATTTTTTGTCGGTAAATACTAAATATAGATTGTTCCTTGTTCATTTAACTATTAGTACTTAGTATAGATTTAAATGAATAAAGCTTTACCGCAAAATCGTGATTGCAAATCTTGATAGCCATCATAAATATTGTGTAACATTAATGCGGTCAATAAAATAAATATTAATGTGTGACTGAAATTAATTTATTGCTAGTATCTGATGCTATTTGTGGGGAATAAATATATTTAAAATTTGTCAAAATGGCAGCCATGATAGAGCAATTCTACAATGAAGAGTCGCTTTGGGAGCGAGTAGTATCAATTGAATGCAATCGAAAATAAATTATTTATTTGGTCATCAACAATGGAGCGTTAATAGGATTACCATAGGTGCGTGGGTTCGATTCCCATCGTTCTGTACCTGCCCTAACCGCAATATTATAAGGTAGCCTAAGGGTACGTTTATATAGAAACCGACTACCGGTCCCGCATTGACTAACGTAGGCAGTTGAATGTGACATACATTTGATAAATGGTTGAAACTACGAGTAGTAATACAATATGTTTTATTCTTAAATAAGTAACTAAGATAGATATAGTTATTAAAATGTGGTAACTTTAATAACTTATAAATAAAGGATTTGTATATATTATATAAATTAGATAAAATAATATAAAAGATGCAGGTACAGTATCAAAATACAAAAGATACCTAAAAGGTACCTAAGTGAAATATTTTTGAGATTTCAGAATTGTCACAGACATCGTATTTTCATATAACGTATTTTTTGTATGTAAAGCATAATTTTCTCTAATCGTCAGGGCCCGGTACCGATAAATCGGTCTATCTATACCCGCACCCTTTCAAAGCTTGCCGTCTGTTGGAGTAGTTTTTATAAATTTGTTTATTTAATTTATCACGCTCGTTTATTCGGTACTTCCTCCGTGTTATACGCGATTAGCTTTTTGTGGTTTGTATTCAATTTTTTTGGCCCAACCTTTAAGCTGCCAATGATTCAGTTTGTATTAACTTTTTGCGGTCGCCGATTGTTTACTATTTTTTCAATTGCTTTTTTATTGCCTCTTAATTTATTTAAGAGATCATCACTACTTATTTTCTTTTTCCTTGAACTACGTATAAATAATTTAGATTAGAGCTACAACATATTAAAATATTTTAAATACCTGTCAACGATTTATATAGAGCGGAAATATGAGTAGCTTATAAAAGTTACAGTACACCAAAATACCGTTTACCAATTTCAAGTTGCACGCGCTCTATATACTTATAGATTCGCGGCCTTATACACTCGCTCTAAAACACTAAACAAATTAAGTTCTAACGATACTTCCGACGTTTCGTAACTAGATCGTAACGTTAAGTGCCTTCCATACAAAAGTATTGGATTACCGGGTTGCATTGAGCTAGAGAGATCGCCCATAATAACAGCTCAAATGATACATTTCGAATACAATGGGGCGATCAATTCAATTTTTGAATTGAGAACGCTCTCCTAGTCTTCTTTTTTATTTTTTTTTCTTTCGTCTAGAGTGCTGTTTTGTTCAGCAACATCCGAGGGAATCTGACAGTCACTGTTTTTTCTCCCGTTTTTCTTTTGCGTTAGATTTTAATACGGGTTTGTATGATGTTATTTTATTAAGGGGTTTAGTTATTGCAGGTACATTTGGTGCTAGTGTATCTTATATTTTGTTACATGGAATAAATGTATATACGAAAAACATAAATATAACCAATGAATATGATAAAAGTATATTTTGCTCCCTTAAAGAGACTGGGGAGCTAAATAAGTAGGTAGGTATGCGCTACATAAACACACGGGATGAGTGATGAAATTTGTCTTACAATCCTTTTCCTAATAATAAAATACTAAGTCACAAAGTAGGAACTATTTATTTAGATTTTTAGCAAAATCTTCTATTAATAAAACCTCTACATCTATAAGTCTATATTAGTATAATTATCACAATACCGAAGTAAGCTTTGACACGAGATAAAAGAAAAAATGCGTTCAAGTTACTCATTACATTACATTACATGCAACTGGCTGGCGGCCAAACGACCGGTACGTTTGGCCGAATGTTATAATGACATCAATTTGAATATTCACATCGAACAGCAATCCCATTAACATAAGTTCGACCGTTGAATTTTGTGGCTATGCAAAACGCTGCCCGCATCGCTAATTATTACGATATACGACGTATTGTTTAATTTCAAGTTAAGGGTACGAAGTTGCTACCTAAAACGGGTTATTTCAAAGCGGAAAGCTTTGTAAATTACAATGTATGTATGTTTAATATCGTCGTAAATTCTATAGGTTGCATTATTAGTCAGTGACAGCCAATAACATTGTTTATCTGTGCAAATAATATTTTGAATGTGGTCTATATTAATAACGAAGCTTATATTAAACAATCAGACATAATAGATTACGTAACCGTTGTCAATATAAATAAGTAGTCTAATTCTGCCAAAACGTGATCGTTGAAATAAAAAAGAAATAAAAATGGGCGTTCGCGCAGTAGGCCGGAAAGATTTTATCTGTTGGCAATACAGAAAAAATGGCGCCCACCGGAAGTGTCCGAGCGCGGCGTGCTGCGCGTTACCATTTTTTTCTTTTTTGTTTTAAATGGCTTTTTCCCGGCAGCGTTCGGCCGGAAATGCGTTTGCGTAGAATGCCCCATAACATCAAACAGTCATAGGTCCGATAAAGGTCAAACCGATTTTAATGCTTGCCACCTTTACGTAGGGTAACAATTTGTTCGTCAAACGTTGAATTAAAAACGTTTCGGTAAACCTGAAGACTTGGCGAGTGTAGCGCTAAATAGCATGTTTTTATTCATGAGGTTCCCATTCTGTTTAGTGGGCGATTCTCAGCTGATTTATTGTCTTTGTAATAAATTTGAGAAAGTGTACGGTGTGATTCACAAACTATTACGTTTTGTATAATTAAAAAATAAAATAGCCGACGGTACAGGTAATTATAGAGATAGATTATCTAGATGTCTACTGTTTTACAAAATAGAAGATGTAAGATAATTAAGTTGACCGTTACAGTGTGAAATCGGAATCGTGTAAGAAAAATAATGTTTGAATTTATTGGTAGGGCAACATTAGCGGGAAATATGTTCCGTTCATTGGGGAGTTTTAAAAAAGGAACGAAAATGGCAGCTGCACGTCAGCGATGGTTGGCGCGATAAACGAGTGTCCTTGTACAAAACAATTATTGTGCTTAGGTTGGTAAAAGATTTGCACAGTACAATGTCGATGGCTATTGTATGAATAGGTTATTTTGTTTGAAGTATCGATTTCAATGTCCACCTTGAAAAAATTGCAAATAAGTACCCAAGTTCAATAGGTATATTCTGTTTCCGATGACAGGCATTTTTCCCGCGCAGTTTATGTAGCCATAGATAATAGTAAAACGTTGTCAATATACAATAACAAAATCTTACCATATTATATCTATGTCATGAACCAACACATTTTTTAATTTTTAAATATAATGATATTAAATTATAGATCGTTTCTATATACCTAAGCATTATAGATTTACTACGAGTTTGTGTGTAAATTAATTAACAAAATCATCTCAAGATATGTAATCTCATTCTAAGTAAAATATATATGTGTCCTATTTAAAATTATAAATTAACGAAACAGCCCTGATATATATGAGTCAATTCGTATAACTTGTATTTATTTAAGCGTGGTTCCGAAGATCAGAGGCACAGATCACCTCATATCTGGCATTCGGCCACGATATCAGCGCCATCTGACTTGATCTCCCACTGTTAAAAGCAATATTGTTTTGTACAACAGATATACGCACAGATTATATTATCTAAATATAATATCTGCTATGATTATTATTTCCCGTTTTTATTTAACTAAAATTGTTATTAAATCCAGTAATTGTTTATGAATTGTTAATGAATGATGTTACACATTCTAATATTCCATTCAATGATTCCATTTAACTGTGTACGTATCTATAGATAACGTTATATTTATTCATCAAGTCTTATAGTTATGTTAGTTTTCATAGTTTAACTAATATTTGTATTAAAAATAAATTGTGTATCTAAGTGAAAAAATCTTTCTATCACGTCGTGGTAACGTCGGCAGCAATAAAAGTTTCAGTCATACGTAAAAAATTCTATAGCAAACGAAGCCGGGTGGTAGATACCTATTTATTTCGTGAGTGCATACCAATATTTCAAGTGGCTCTATTAAAGACGTCAGTAGACGGATAATTAACTCGCTGTATATCAACCATATTAGTGCGGTGCGGTCGATTGCGTCCACGAGAGGTTTGGCCGTTACCCCTCCGGTACATCTGTAAACATCTTAGAGATAAGCATCTGACGTCTGACACAAAGCGCGGTTGCGGAGATACTATCTCTTGAACTATCCGAAAGCCCCCTCCGTTTCCCCCTGAGTTCTTCCTTAATTATTTATTTATACCCCACTATCACACCATCGATGCGCTCGGCTGCAAAACTGCTCGTTTTCATGAGCACAAATTTAGAATGGAGTCGTATCGTTATCATCTAGGTGATCTCGACGACAGACTGAAGTCGCCGCAATTCGCCATTCTATTTTATGCGCAACTGGACCGCTGTGCTGCACTGAGATTTATCTGCGCACCTGAAAATAAACTCAAAGTACCTAATTATATCGTTACTTTTGATGCTCGATAGAATATTTTTACAAGTTTTTCTATTTTTTTATAGATTAGAATAACAAACGTGTATCTTATGATAAGTGATCACTGTACTCTATCGACATTTGTAACCGATTTTATATGTAAGAAAGGTTTTACCTGAAGCCGTTCACAGATATGTTGCCGACTCTGAGGACTAAAATAGTCGTCTCATATAAAGTCAAGCGTCATTCACAGCAGTCCATCGACACAGAACTTCTTCACGATAGAAATAAGTGTGCGGTGGTATCTCCCTGTAGTACCTACTGGTTCTACACCTTTCAAAACTTCTAAATTCTAAATACAACAAGTCCAATATCAGTGGAGTGGAAACAAATTTCCTACGTATCCCGTATTTCTAGAGCATATATTATAATCCCTCCATTTGCATAGCATTTGCATTAATTATTATGTAAACTCAGATATTCGTTAGTAATAGAAATTGAATTAACTAACCACGAGACAAAGGCACAATTTAAAATTTCGTGGCAACGAAATAAATCGATAAATTTCCGTTTTACACCGTTGCCACCAACGGTTGGTTATAATGGGCACGAAAAAAAACTTTTATGACATCTCACTTGTTCGAAGTGGTCAGGCCAAGGTGTAATTTGATTGAAAGCACCAAAAAAGTCTTATAATCGTATAATAAGTGGTAGAATAATTACTGGGGTCTTAGTGGCAGGTGCGGTCGATGCGCACGCGCCGCCGCACCGCTTTCGTTTACCAACGCCGACGAGATACATTATTATATTACATTAAATTATATTAACAATTACAACCTTAAAAAGCTATTTTACATTTTTGAAACCATTCATGTCAATTGAATTACTTCAAATAAAGTATATAACACCTGTAGGTACTCGCGTTAGCGTCAGCTGTCCGTTACAAAGATAAAATTTGTCAGTTGTAACTTCGTGACATTAATTATCGGGTTTATAGCTTAATTTGATTAAATATATTTGTCATAATGTTTGTTAAAAATGTATGAATTTCTAATTTGTCAATTTTAATTTAAGTTATGTAATTAGGAGGGCGCTGTCACTCACTATAGGTACATGAGCACTTGAGCAGTGGTCTTCACTCTGTGGGTATTTGTGAGGTCAATTACGGTCTTTCACTGCGTGTGGTCTGGTGATCATGCTTGTACTATTACAAAAGTTAATATCTCTGACATCCTAGACAAAAAAACGTGACGCTTAAGAAACAGGAAGTAGGTATGAGATTGCAACAATGACATGATCTCTTTTTAAATTATTTGATCTACGATAAGTTTCCTCACAGCCAAAGATGTCATAAACTGGGTCTGATATTGTAATAACTTGATTGGTAAGTCTATTATTCGCGCCATTTGGAGTTTATAAAGAAAAAAAATATCGCTCGCGTTCGTAGTGTTGCAACGCGGAGTTATCGATAATCGAGTGGCTGTGGTTTGTGTCGATGTCGACAGTTACGGCGCACGTTGGCAGCGGCGTATGAATTAGTGTAGCATGGTAGCCATGCGAGATTTACTGCGGACGCGGCCACATTCTAATTGGACCGGGTTCGATGCCACAGGCGCGAAACATTTAAATTTATTGCTTTCCATAATTGTTTTTGAGATGTGAGCATAGAGATGAGGAACTCACACGCCATCTTCATTACTATGTTTGAATATTTCCCTTTTTAGTGCCCTCTAAGTTCATTATACGCTGATAATATCACACGTTGATTATCTAGTACCTACTAAGTGTCATGGAGGTATCGATAAGTAATTGGACATGGTTATGTTAACGCGCAAAGTTAGTTTATAAAGAATCTTGTCAAAGTAAACGTTAATTGGTTAAAGTTAATGTATTGAAATCTGAAACAAAAATGTATTTACCTACACATCATATCTCTCTACCCAAAAATAAAATTAGGTTTAAATTTAAGTAAAGAGATGAATTCGACTTATTGACTCGCATGACATTGAAATTGATAAATAACCTATAAATATAACATAAAAATCCGGTCCCACATTAATTGCCCATTTCCGCAAATTAAACATTACTTTGTCAATAGTGAGAACATCTTAACATTTGAATCGGCGATAAAGTTGACATTCTTGTCTATAAATAAATTAATAATTAACATGTTAAATAAATAAGTGTAATGTAAGGCATCGTTATTATCTTGCTTCATTCGTTGTTACAACTCTCCCATTGGTTAACAAGTAAGTCAGATTTAAGATAAATAATTGAGTGATTGTTCAATTTTTAATTCTGTAATGGGCAGACCATTATAATATTTCTAATTAAGATTGAAAGAGTTTTACAATAGGTATAATCGTAACTGACGTCTATTTTTGAAAGTAAATTAGTTAACATTTTGATAAGTTTAACATTGTGACTACAAGTGAAGAAATTGGGTACCGAGTTTGTTTTCCACTTTTCTGAGACATGCTATTTTATAGTTAACTATTGTTTTTGATAAAAAAAAATATTTCTTTAAAATGTTATTAATTTTATTATGTACGTAAAACCAGTAATTATTGCCTATTCGCGCGTTATATTCTCCCAAACATTTCTGAAGCAACAATGTTGTGCTGCTGTTTGGTCTGATGGATATATGTAAAGCTTAGTAGTACCTTTAAAGACTACTTTAAAGGTAGCAATTAAGGTAAATTTATGTACTTTTCGAAGTGGTTCCAACACAACACATCATGCTATGTACACTATTTAGGTACTTAAAAATCCTTAGACATTTTCCAGCTTATCAGAAATATTCGAACGCTAAAGTGGGTTAAATAGTAATTACATTCATGAGAAAAAATTAAGCGTGGGCTAATAACTGGTGCGTAAGGCAGCTCGCACTATAAATCGAGTTGTCGATAAATTTGGCGGGTGTATAAATCGTGTTTTCAATTATCCCCCCGAGTAGCAGCTGTCGACTACTGCCCCGAGTATTTATTTTAATCACGCGCGCTCATCAAACAGTCGAGTCGAGTCGACTCGAGACAATGTTTCATCGACAACTCGCACATCCTTAATTGCGGACGTTTTAAATTAAAGTTGCGGAATAGGGATTGACTCTAATGTTTAAACCGATAATCTGATATTTATTTATTAGAACTCATTTAAATTCACAATGCTATAAATATAAGCTTAATACTATTATCTACTAAGGAACTTAAATAATACGTTCCTACATTTCTTTAACGGATTATTAAAATGCTTTTGGTTTTATTTGATTGATTTAATGATTATTATCTTTATAATGTACCTATTATTTTCGGGATTAATTATTTATAATTTTGGTAGGAATTTGTTTCGTTGTTTCATATGATGAAGCATCTAAAGATATTTCTTTCAGCAGACTGTGATTTTTTTTATCTTATTTTTTTTTAACTCTAAATTGGCGTTTAAGAACATCAACACAATATGTTTAAATTTCAACGAAGGGATTGAAGACGTACGGCAGGCGCCGGCCCGCTCAATTGCAACCCACTAACAACGCGGAACTAATTCACTGACATTACTAAAACCGCGCTGCATTCATCCAGTAAGTGAATGACAGGGTTAGAATGTTTTACGGCATTTTTTAGCTTGTTCTAAAATAGTGAGAAATATGTTCAAGAAGGGTTGGAATTTTTTATAGTGATATTTTTAAATAGGTATGGTCTTAAATTAGAAAGAAATAGTATTCTTGTAACATAAAATATCTTAGTGAACATGATTTCCAGCGTTGGACACAGTTTTTCGTTTATCATTTACTACATACTTTGTAGGTCTGAAAGTTAGAGTGTATCGATATAGTTGATATCATAAATTACTGAACTAATTTTGATAAGACTTTCACACAGTGATACAGGAGTTATTAAGCCATTACATAAGCTACGTTTCTCTAGGGCCTCTGCGCAAAATTTGTAGAGTCGCACAAGTCTAAACTTGAGCACCGCACGGGGTGGTATTTTCATAAATAAAATCGGTTTATAGGATCTCCGAACCCCGGATTCTCAGTAGCAATCTGTGTGGCCGGTGGCGGTGGCGGCTTCAGGGCTGTTACGCCACATTACACCCCTCCCAACCGCCGCGCTCTAATTGCGAGTGTCGACACGTCTCGAATGAGGCGACACTCGCTAAAAATTATAAAAAGAAAATTGCCGACACTTTATTACATTTTTATTTTTGTCGCAGTTTCTTTAATAGATTTAAATGAATAATTTCATAATTCATTTACTGTCTTTACAAAGAGGTTACTTTTAGTAGTTTTTCGGTCATTTTGAACAAACGTTTTTGTAATCCACATAGTTAACCAAAATAACTTCCATATACAAAAGTAAGTTTCGTTTAATAGGTGATATGACAATAATTACAACATTCAATTTGTCTCTATTTTGTCCAGAAGAATTTTTCGCAAACGAAACTACGCAATTTAAGCTCTGAATTCACGCTAATGAATAAGCTATATTGGTTGCTTCAATGAGAAATTACAGTTTAACACAAAATTCCCATACATATGTTCTCATACTGATGCGATACGCAGATAAAAATACTGAGCATATGATATTGAGTCACTAGATAAACATACGCCTAGATACTAAACAAGTTTCCATTAACTATTCATCGATACTGATAATTACGATGAGATAAGAGAAGTGTGAATGAACAAACGTGTTGTGTTCGCAATTCACACGCTAAAATGGTTTAATAACAGTATTTCTTATGTCACTTATAATAGACAGAAATAGGTGTAAGTGGTGTAGGCGAAGCGTAGAATCCGGTTTTTCTTAAAACGCCCGATGTTTTATTTGTGACACTTTAAAAATGTTATGTAATTTAGTAGGCTTAGCAAAATGATTTTAGATTTACGATAAATTTATGATTTATGATAAATTTGTGTATTTTTCTTTATTACTGCATAATGCAATTTCGTTCGTAAACAGAGGTTTGAAAATAATATGTCAGTGTAATATAGAGTGTAGCTAGACTTCAAAATTGTATTTGAAATTGGAAAAGTATCAAATGCATTTACTCACTATAGAGGGCACATTTGCGAAGTGATTTCGTGTCACAATTTTTATTTTAAATAAAAATAAAACAATCAATAAATCTTCTTAGAATACTTCGTCAATAATACAACTTAGGTTCTTATAATCCCAAATCTCAACTAAACGTAACTGAACTTCAACGGAAAATCTTTGAGCAACAAAGATACACGTACAGGTTGTAAATATAAGTTAATCGGATTGGCTGTAGTACTTTTTATCAACACATTTAATGACAAATGTCAACATTTTCTACTTTATGAAAAACCCGATTAAAACATCTGTCCGCAACAGATTTGGCGCCACATACAAAAAGAAGTAAAACTGAGCACGCGAAGTTGGTGTCGTTTACAAAATACGGAAAGCGCTAAGAATATATCACACTGTGTTAGGATAACGTAAGAGTGGTTTGAAACAATGGAGCCATCGTTTGTGGTATCTAGTTTCATTGTCGTGAAGTAATAAGAGGAATTAATTCTGCTGTTTATGGACAGATATTAGCTTTATAATTTTTGATTTAAAGACATGATTTAAATATTATGAATCGTGTATTTAAATATACCTATGTATTTTAGGTAGGTATTACTTTTCAGCATAGGATTGTCACTCTCTCATCATTATTGAGGGAAGTCTGGAACACTTTCTACCACGCTTCTTTTACATGAATTGGTGAAGATATATCTAATACCTTCTTCTCTTTTTACCCCACACTAGTCCATTGCTGGGCAGAGGCCATTCAAAAGACTCGCCGCTTATATTGTGATTTTCGTTGTAACTTCTATGTCCGTTATAAGGAATATACCTACATATATTTAATAACTTAATATTTTAAAAATATAAAGATTTTTTTAACAACTTAAAAGGCATCATAAAGTCCGCATCGCTAAAGCCGATAGAATAAATATAATTATTTTCTTGTTACCGCATAGTAAATTATTTTTCTTATAATCACTAAAAGGGCAGAGTGCCTTTTGCTTGTACTTGCTCATAATATATTCTTTGCAAATTAAAATACCCTGTTCTTACGCAATATTTATTACCAGTTAATTCGATAACAAGAATGTTTTCATAAACGTTACAGGAACAGTTTAATTGAATAAAATTATGAGGTAAGTAGGTAATGAGCCAATAAATTCAGTGCACAAATTTGAGGCTGTCTTTCAGAAACGGTAAATAATGTATAGAGTGAAACTGCCGTCGTATTGCAAACATTTAGGCAAATGACAGTTATAGCATTAGTTATAAAAACAAAAATCCCACATAATAGCACGATCAGTTTCAATAGAGCCATTTACCGTAGGTACGTTTTTGTCCGATAATGGGTGTATAACATTTTTTGCTGGGTAATTGGTTGCTAATTCTTAAGTTTTGTCGTGCACTGGTTCGCCTGTCTAATTTATCAGATCTTTATCGATTGATTTACAGCTAAGCTCCGTTTGCTGCATTTCTCTCCTTCTTCGATTTATTTTTACTACCTCATGACCGCGGCTTCGTTTGCTGAGAAGTTTACTGAAAGAAAATCCCGTGTAATAATTTTACTTTCCTGAGAAACATTGTTAAAATGCCTTACTTTGAAATACCTTCAAAAAGTCCCTAACCTCAGAACACTATAGAATTTTATATTAAAACGTTCAAACAAACATTGTACACGTACAAATCAACTCAAAATGAAATCCATATACCAAACAAACAAACCGTTTATTTTAAAGGTTTATTTATTATATTTGTTCGCATCGTTTTGTGACAATTAAGTTTGTGCCAAGTTTGTCGTCACGATATCTGGTCTTCCGTTTGGAGGCGTCGGCCCTGTTAGTTATTTAATAGGTAGCATTCCTTAAGTGGAAAGAAGAAATTTAAACTAGGTCTCAACGTTAAATAAATGGGGGTTTCTCACGAAGCTATCCGAACGAGCTGTGTTGTACAGCACGAAAGAATTTGATTAGAAAATGTCGTGGTATGCGAAATTAGACTTTGTGAGACATTTTGCATGTAACATACAGGCTTTCGTCTGTTTAGCTAGAATAATACTTGTCTTTCACTTAATTATTATAAGCTTTAACCCGCAGGTTCACTCGCGATCAAATGTTTCTGACAATAGTTTTTTATCTATCTCTCGGGAACAGCAGGTACTTTTTTTCGGGATATATCTTAACCTATGTCATTTCTGGATCCCTGAAAAATTATATACAAAATTTTGTTACAATCGGTCAGAAAGTTATGGCGCGAAAGCGTAACAAAACAAACAAACAGTTTCGCATTTATAATAGTTAGGATTTGTCATGTTTGCATTTGAATAAATACCTTAAGACTTTCTTAGTAATCATTACAATTTTCTTTGCGTTACAACTATGCCGTCAGTAGTAACGCATCTATGATTTACTTTACTCGGTTTTTTCTAGTTGGGCCTTAGTTCACCACATGTGACCAAATGATTTTATAATATGTGTTATATTTTTTCTGTGTTTCGATATCTGTGGCCGTTGGCTATAGAGGCCTTTTATTAATAATCAGGGCGCTAGAGCAAGAAGGGAAGATTAGTTTGCATACTCTACCTTTTCTAGACGTAGAAATCTATTTGGACTTCATGATGAAGTCACTCCCCTCGTGTGAGAATTACGTCTAAGCTTACAGCTAAGGCTACATCTTGGGTAAATACAGCTTAAGATAACTCTATTATATATTAACTGTTTGTTACATCTACTACGTAAACATTATAAAACATTAGCAATTTAGCTGTAATTGCGTAAACGCATTTGCGGAGCTTTCTAGCTGCCGGAAAAATTACAGGCAACCTGTGCATTTTCCATGGCATTGTAGTGAACCTGTTATTTTCCCATTTGAGTGCTTTTATGGCGTTGCATTGTGGCCAGATGGGCATAGATAGCGCACTCTCTGATCTAGAAACGTAACGCAATTATTCGCACGCATAGCGACGCAACTACCTACTTCATGTATTTGTTATACATAGAACGCTTGACACGCCTACATTTATAGGTAAGACAAACAAACCCAGCAATGTATTGAATATTTGCGAAGATCACAACATTTTAATTAGATGCCATCAATGTAGTAGGTGCTCAGTTACGCACTACAAATAATTATGAAGTGCGGATTTCCATTCGACTGTCATGTTTATAGAAAACCAGTTGTCTATGCTTAAATGTTATTGCATGTTTTATTGAGAGTTAATTTTATTTTATTGTTCGCCGTAAAATGTAAAGCGAATTGCATTGCGGGAACTTTTAATTGAAATTTGTTTGTTTTGAAAGTTGAAATGACGATAATGCTAAGTTATGCCTCTATATGCCTATAAATGCCTGAACCGGAATTATAGAAGCAGGATATAAGTATGTTGTCCAACTGATGGTAAGTGGCACCTGTCGCCATGTCTATAATCAACCCCAGATAGGGTTGGAGACTTAATAGAGGTCGCTTACAGATGCGTTGTTACTCCTGGGGACTAAGTTGGAACGCCTCGTGCTACAAATCCCACTCAACAAGGTTGACCGGCAGTGGCAAATTTTTATGAGTTCTTTCATTCTATCATCTAGTTATAGGAAGAGTCTATGACCAGCAGTGAAATATAAAAAATGGATCGCAGCTTAACAAATGGAATTTATCAAATAGTAAAGCGAAAATTTTCCCAACAATATTCTGTAAGAAATAGTGAAGGGTGTAAGATTTTCAGTGCATGGTTTCATATGCTTACTTCGCAAATGTGTGGTTCTCACGCCATGCAATCCCGTTAGCCGTCGCATGATTTCATGGTATTATTTTCAATTAATTTCAAAGCAAATATTTCGTTTCGTAAATTCGACTGGGTGGCCATTGTTGTAACTATTTTGCTGCTGAATTACTGTTTTTATGTTCAGGCGTCAGAAATATTTCTGGTAAGTTGAATGTGTTTTAGGAAAATTGTTTCTTAGAAAATTGTGAAGTAGGTACATTTACTTTTGTTATTGAAATGAGTCGAATTAGTTCCATTAAAGTTAAAAGTACGAAATCATATTTGTATCAAAACAATTTTTTATAATGTGCCGCTTGTTAGTCGCTTAAACAACAAATAACTTTTTATATTATATTAAGTCAAAATACTTGTAGGCAAATTTTTTTTGATGATAAGGCAGCGACTACGTACATATATATATTTTAATATCAATCAAAGTTATTTTAAAGTCTATCTTTGAAATGTCATATAAGTTTCCACATATTTTGATAAATTCTTATGAAATTAATTGTAGGCCTACTTATGTATGTAGAATAGTTTTACTTACTCAGCAGTACAGCACTAGAGCCGCAAAGGCTTATCGCGGAAAGTTTAATACCCACAATCCACATACGAAGGAAAACAATCATAATTACAGGTAGAAATATTGCGGCCATGTGCCAGTGAATCCGCTGGAAGTAAACGATACACGCACTTTGCATGCGACATTCCTCTTTGTAACAAGGGTTGCTACGCTCATAACCTGTGGGAAACACTGGGATTTCCCGGGACGGGTGTAATAAACACACTGAAGGATTCAGTGGGGTTTTCTAATGGGTTCCAAAATTATGAAATGAAAATTATGTACTATCTATTATGTCTATTCCATGTACTATGTGTTCCGTACTATTTGTGACATTTTAGGGGAAACAAAATTTTCAGACATATGAGGCCTGTTTTCTTTTAATTATACAAAACGAATGTCTTGTATTTTTGAGTTTTTTTTTTTATCAAAATAGAACCAATAATCTTTCTTTACACGTTTTAGCAATTTCTGCGTTCAAAACTCTTATTTATTTTTCACTTAGACTTTGATTGGTTCATGGGTTATTACGTTCTATCTCCTGTAGTACCATATCTAAACTATACCTATTCATATACCTATTAGGAACTCATTGATATACCACTGTTAAGAACCGAGTATATCAATGCCTATTATAATTTTCTATCTCTAATACTCCGTAAATGAAGGTAGTACCTATATCTACATCTAAAGCTGATCTATGTGTTATATATTCATATAAGCTTAAGACGTCCGCCATGTTCGACCTGAAATTGCTTAATAACTGGCCATTATGTCAGGTTAATTACTACCGCAGTTCCCACCCCACGACTGCATACGACATATTGCTATTACTATAGTTAGGAATACACTTAGAGTTGTATTCCGACTATTTATATTATATTACGTTATGCGTGGGTATGAATCGAGGTGGTTGTAAATTGATAAAGATAATTGATTGACTAATAAATAATTTTTCGAGTGTTTCGCTTACCAACGATAGATATAATTATAAAAAAATGCCTAATAGACACTACCGTTTGGCTCGTCAAATATAAAACGCTTAATTTCGGTGATGTTGGTTAATTATTATATAATATGCATTTTTTGAAGAGTGAATTTTTGACTTGATTCTAACTATATAGATTCTTTACAGAACTTTTTTGAACGTCAGTATATCTACTGCCACTTCACAAGGTGTTTCGTTATAGAGAAGGAGCGGCGAAAGAAACTCCATAACACACATCTTAAAAAAATGTTATCTCCATAACCTAATGGAATATGTGGAGATGGAGCTTCCTCAGGGCACACAGGGCACAGTCTTAGGTCTCAGGCCTATAGTCTACGTTGCTGAGTATCTAGCATTTTATATAAGCAACTATCGACGATGATCACTGACGATAGACGGCGATAAGCGGTGGCGGCCATCAACATAAACAACCCCTCGTGTATCAGGTCCCTAAATGTTCGTCAGATTTCGCATACCTTTGTTCTCGTCATGATTTTTTTCAGAGTGAGAACTTAGAATATGTATATCTAGTCTACGTTGCTAAGTACCTAGCATATATATCGGCGACGATTGTCAACGGTCACTGGTGATAGACGGCGGTAAACGGTGACATGAACTCGTGTATTAGCTCTCTAAGTGTTCAACAGATTTCACATACAATTGTTCCCATCATGAAGACGCATAACTCTTAGTACGAACTTAGGCATTTTGAGATGGACAGATTGACGTACCTTCCGCATACGCCAGTTATGGCTCTAAAATCCTTAAAAGGCCATACGTTTCGCATGCAAACTACGTACGCTGATGACCATTGCAAACTTAAGGACATTTTCCTGGTGGAATTTTTAATAACATTTTCTTGATAGGTATGCACTACGGACCTCTTTGTACGTAGGCAGGAATGCACTTCGAATATAAATTTTAGTTAGTTTTTGCAAAATGTTTACCTGCTTATATAAGTTAGTATATAAAATATAAATGGTAATGAAATATGCGCGTCTATTCATAAAATTATTTTGAATCGAATGGTTAAGCTAAATAAATGATATGCTTTATTTCGGTGTGGACCGGTTTACTCAAAATTTGGTCCAATTTCATTCAGAAAAAACATGTTGTTAACTAACAAGTTTAAAGAAAATAAAATAAATCACGTAATTTAATAGACACAATAGGAAAGAAACTATCACATAGACAAAACTTTCTCACTACAAGACCACCCAAGCTTCGCACAGTACAGAAATGACGCAACAAACAAAACGCGACCTTTCCTTCGCACAGACGCTACCGCTTCATTGTAATAACAATTAATTCCAATTACAATTCCCAAAACCGTCACAAACAGGAAAGGTTGACAAACCCTGTACTAAGCGTGCAGTACGTAATTCCCGCGAATCGCCCACACGAAGTGCATACCGCGCCGTCGGCCGGTCAATTGGACCAATATAAAATGCATTAGCAGATGCCGGCGTATTGAGTGCATCCGAATTGGGTCATTGCGAAGCCTTCGTTCTCGACGCTAGCGGATTTGCGACCATGTTATGTAATTTACAGGCATGGATAAAAGCAATAGGCGCCAAATTCCGGGTTATGTCAAACACGTAATTGAAACTGTCACGGATCAGTGTAAAATGTCAGACGATAATAAAATTGACAGTAATTTTGTAGGTATGGTAGTAATTACAAAATGTTAACAAAAAACCTTTAAATATTATTTACTTTTTGTATTTGTACATATTAAGCTTCTTTCCTCATCTTTTTAACCTTTCCGTAATATAAACATATAACTAAATATAAATATAAACATATATACATATAAACTTTCGTAATACTTTAATAACGTCGTTGATAAATATTACGCAAATATTTATGTAGAAAAAGTTAAGCATCAAAATATTAGATGTTAACTTTGTTTAAAAATTAGAACTATTTTACCAAACATTGATCAATACACTACTTGGATTGCAAGAAGAAATAAAATCCTGTAACATTTTTAATGTAACTTGACTTATCAAATATCTTTCAGCACGTCATATACACACCTAATTAAACACATCTATATTCGCTGCTCGCTTCAAATTCGCTGTGTTTTGACCAGTCCCTTATTTTAAGGGTTTATTAACCTTATTCATCGACTGACATTTTTGCACGACGCGTTGTTTTAATTGCTCGAATTAATCTTACAATCAGAGCGGTATACTTCAAATGTACAGAGTTACTCGTAATAAGAGAAATAAAGATATGATTACGCATCAAATATACGAGTGTTAAATATTACTTAATAACGAGGTGTCCTTCATAATATTTGCTTTTTAGTTAATTTGAAATATTTCATTTTTTTCTTTACATAGTAACGAATAGATGTCGGCAATTGATAAATTCATTAAAAGTCTGGGAAATAAAATTATAATAAGTCAAATTGATTACATTATAAGATGTCTATAAAATGGTTATCATTATAAATTCAATAAGGGACTTCCCCTTATTGAATTTATAATATGCATAAACAGTTTATTTTTTCATACTTTTATTACACAAAACAGTAGGCCTCATCTATACTTATTCCGTCTTTAGGGAAATGAAAATCATTCCGTGAAGTTCAAAAACAGCTATATTTCAAACGGAGGACGCATTGGAGATTCTTCTGATGTTGCCAATGTTCATAGGCGACGGTGACTACTTTCCATCAAGTAGATCATCTGCCTTAGCGTTAGGTTTAAGCTTAAAGAAAATGTAGAGCATACTTTCTCCCATTGTAATAGTTTTAGTATCGATCTTGCAATAGCCCTGACTAACTCTAACTTCAATAATATGTTAATATTTCATCTTCTAGCTCTGTAAAATATTCGATTTAAAACCATAGTCACCATCCATATTCATAGGTAGAAAAGGACTGTTCCTAAATAGCCCCATACTATTTGACTATGTAACTATACTTTACATTTACAATTTTCATTATTGTACATGTCTATCTATTTATGTATCTACGATCATAAAGCAATAATCCATGGTAATTACCTACTTAGGTTACTTGAGTTTTATTAATTAAGTAATAATTAAAGTATCAATTAGAAAGGATTATAATACAATGTTACCCAACGAGGTATGTCATTAATTTAAATTAACCCACTTCCGCTATAAAATATTACATATTCACGTTACAATTACGTTGGTAATTATACTAAGTAGATATAACTACGTAGTGACGTTTTTAGTCAGACTTAGAAGTAAATATAAAAAGCACATTACAATTTTAAGAAAAATATTTACATAGTGTTTTAAAATATTACTTACATTAATTGACTGTAAACCTTTTATACTCACTGCTCATTCCTCATAATTGGGGAAGGTTTGAAGCATACTCCTAAGCAGCTTTAAGGGGTATTGAATAGGGAAGTTTGTTCGCCATTCCGTCATTCAGACTTAGTCAAACCGTCCATGAGCCCTTCAATTAGAAATATATGACAATAATTTAAAGCTTCATTCAAATTAACCTTTGACCGCCTTTGTCTGGACTTGGGTCTCCTGATGAGGAAGATTTTAAGAAATAGTCAATCCTTAGGCCAAGTGCGAATTGGTAGGCTTCACATACATAAGAACGTCGTACCTACTACTAGCCTATTAAATTTTTACTTTTACTGCGATAATAGTAAGTAACACTTAGTCAATAGTTACCACAAGTTATCAAGTTATCTTTATTGCAAAGGTAGATCTACTAGCACATCACACATTCACATCCGTACACCGGTCGCTATCAAACAAAGAATTAGCATTGCTAATCCTAGCACATTACAGTAAGATTTTTATCAATGCAACGCGCGTTACCAAAAGCTACGCGAATAAGATCAGGTCATGCGCTCGGGCAGTCGCGGGCGCAAATCGTGCGTTTAGAGCCACATGCCGCCGAGTTCCCTGGAAGGCGATGAATAACTCATTGTCCGTCCGTCCGTCCGTCGTGACGCACGCTTCTCGGAAACAAATGCATGTGACCGAGATAGTTCACCCGAAATGCCCTGGTGGTGGAAGCTGAAGAGATCCAACTGAGTTTCGTAGCTGGAAAGCTAGCTGGTAGCTCGTGGTCCCTCACGAAGTTCAGTATCTTTGTCATAGTCGGAAATGGATTTCGAAGATTCTTGTGAAAAGTGGCTTCTAGTTCTGCAAGGAAGAAGTAGAAGTACTTGAATAAGTATACGACGTTTAGTTTTAACATGAAATTCGAGGAATCGTATTAGTTTTGCATATTATTAGCTATGTTGCGTTCAATTGACACCATTGATCTAAGCGAAAGGTATGCAACCTTTGAATATATTAGATTTACTGCATTATAAACTTGTATGAAATTTATGAGTTATGTTAGTATGAGCAAACATCTTTGACAAAAGATTTAGTTACTTTTCCCTTTAAATCGCAATGTAACACATACTTCCCTAGGTATAGGTAAAGACTATTTAAGTAACATTTTTCCGTATGCATCATGGAAGTGACGCTCCATAACAAATGCCGTAAGTTCTTTTGAATGCAAGATCATTTTGAGGATCTATCGAAGTGTCCGTTTCCCACCAATTGCGACCGCAGTGCATCCTAATTACGATGCACCGGGTGTCCACTTCACGCATGTCGGCATCAGTCACCAAACAGCTAAATATTCGCACACGACTATTGTGATACCAGTTTATGGTCTCGGTATCCTTTATACCTTAGTTAGCATTCCAATTTGGTAGCTCAAACGTTTTTTTCATACCGCTGAATGTCATGCGGTAAAGTAGGGATGGCGATTCTAAAGAACTCGATTTTCGACTCGATTCTCCATGCGATCTTCGATCTATTCAGGGGCAAAGTTAGCAAAAAAGAAAAGAAATCGTCAGGAATTCAGTACCAAACACTCCCTGAAGTACACATCCGTCAGCAAAAAATGTCTATAATACATTTTCAATATTCATTCAACTTTGAAAAAATGGGTCTTCGATTTTCTAGGATGAAATATCGATTCACTGAATCGATCTATTCTTTGGTACACAAAGTAGATTCTTCGATTAATCGATCTCAAATCGCCATCCCTACGATAAAGCCGGAATACGCGCTGAGTCAATGTGTTACGATTGTTAACCTCAGTACTCAATTAGGGCCGTTTATAGCGGATGTATAAAGCAGGTGAAATAACACTTGTTATAGCGCAAATGATAAAATTCTCTAGCTAAAGCAATTGACATCTTCTCGTACGCTTATCTAAGATCTTAAAATAGCATCTTGGACGTGCATCGTAATAGACGGCACAGAGATTCTTCAGCTTTGAACTGTGGTTTAATATAAGCTTAGTGACTTTACTCACATATTATATTGCAACAGACTTTAGGCTCTTGATTTTTAATGAGGTAGTAGCCAAATGGCATACAATCCATATGATAGGTATTTAGTTGTCTTTGAACAACATACCATATATCGATAAATAATACGAATAAAATCGATGATTTTGACTTATGATTTTAGGACGAATAAGTTCTAACGTCTCATGTAAGATATAGCTCAACTTCTGCGTGTGTTACCGGAATTTGGCAACGCACTCCGTTCTTTTCCACAAATGACATGATCATTTAAACCAGATATTATCATCACCAATACTGCTGCTACATGACAGAAATAGGCCTGACGGGTACCTACTTTAAACAGATATCTTGAAAATTCCTTATTATACATTTTATAGCGATGTCTATATCATCATTTCTATTGTCACAGGTAAACCGGCCCTTAACAATGAAGAAGGAAGGTATTCAAACGCGGAATCGCAAGCTAAGCAGCAAGAGTAAGAAGAAGAAGGGTGGCATGGGAATGGGGGGTGGGGCGTGCGCGCTAGCCCTCGGGGGCGTCATGGGAGACATGATCAAGCCCCTCGGAGACGCCACTAAGGGCTTCGGGGGATCCGCCTTCCCGTCGGCTATGGATTTCGGTATGTTCACTTTATAGTAATACCTAAATTATATTTGGTAGATGTTCCTTTAGATTAAGATTTGCTTCCCTTCTTCTCATTACCGTCAAGAACTTTAAATCTCTGCTCGAGTATGGGTTTGTGTGGCCTAGAACCTTGTTTTTTCTGTTCCATGCCTAGAACTGTTCTAGGCAAGCATACCATCGCAAATCACGTTTTTATTACCATTATGTGAGATTGTGGTTAACTGCATATTTAAAAATCTTACTTATTAGATAACTTTCTTAAGAAAGAGAATGCACTAGTTAATAGCATCGCCTTGGTCATTTATAACATCAACCAGATAAGTCACTAGTGCATCGTTGGTTTATATACCCATTTTTAGCAGCATAGTATTACTGTCTTTGGCAAAAGTGTACCGCAAGGTACGAAAGTAATTACATATGTACGAGTATATAAAGCATTCCAACTGACATATGGAAATACTAATATTTTGAACATCAGTGCCCATCTCGTTACCTAAATTATTCTGGCCTTTATAGCTACCTTAACGATCCTACTCATCACATTTGCTCCACCTAGGCCTATGTCTAGCTGTAGACCTTAAAAGGCCGATGGATGGACACTTGCTTCATACTTTAAAGATCAGCTAACAGTAACCGTTCTTCCTCAGGTCAGCACCAAGTGGGTCTGGTCCACCCGGCGGCGGCGCACATGTCGCACTGGTACGGCGCGCCGCACCAGGGCTTCGCGCCGCCACCCACCTCGCACAACCCCTACCACCACCACCACCTCGCGCAGCTTAACTCTATGGTAAGTTTTGTGGAGCTGTTTGATGATTGCTGAAACCACATCATCATTATACTCACGATCTTTTATAAAACAACAGTTTCTATCTGATCGTGTTTGTAAAACTCGAAAAGACTGAAATTCAAATAAACGCTTTCGCTTTCTACACTCACAGCCCCACACTAGGATTCCCAGTGTCGTGGGTGCCATGGACACACACATAGACAAATACACAAACACCCAGACCCAGAAACAGAAATCTAAATTCATCATTTACATATCTGTCTGGCCGGGGATCGAACCCGGGATCCCTTGCGCGTCAGACCGGTATGGTGACCGTTCCGCCACGCGGGTCGTCAAAATCAGCAAATTTTATAGCAAGTATCTTATAATAATGCGTTTGTGTACCTGTATATGAACGTAGTATGAGTAGCAATACATATGTGGTCGATTTCTGATGAGACTCTTATCCACTTGAATTCAGACAGTTAACATGAAATAGACTGTGGATCCGTTCGATACCCCGACTTCAAATTTTGACCTTTCTCAGTTTCAATATTTTACTTAGTACCTTTCTAAATTCATACGGACTTTATTTTACTTTAAAACATGACCACACATATGTTTAATTTTATAAAATAATAGGTTCTTAAGTTAGCCGACGAAAGCTCAAGAAATAGACGAACAAAAAGACACTTTTGATCATATTGGGATAATCTAGCATGTATTCAGACTTTCCACTTGTATCTTTATGTAAATTTGAACTGTGTACCGTATTTTCTAACCAAATATTTCTTTACAGACTGGCTGGAGGAGCGAGTACACGTGATAAGTCAACCAAACTCGAGAGCCTCATTTGAATATCGGTGAAAACACAACGTACAATGTCCTTGTCAGCGGACGCCGCGACCTTCGTGCAGGGCATCACGAAAACTGTGATTTCACTAAACTGGTTCTAATGAATAGTTCATAGCATTAATCACGTTATACTCTGACACATCTAATTTATAAGACTGTTGAGCAGAATTGATGTTTGTAACGCAAACCTTGCTACATATCTGACGGGACATCAGATCTCTGCCCAGTTGTCGCCGAAAAGACTTTGACCGGTGATTTCCTACAAGTATTAAGTAAGAGTGTTTTACATGAGCAACTAGCGAAATTGTACAGTATTATAATGTTAGGTAAGGTCGGTTTATGCCCGCTTAGATGATTTATATATATAACAGTAAGTAGGTACCGTTCATCGATTTGTGTATTAAATTGTGTAAATATCTTATTAAGTTATATTCCGTTCCTGTATAAATTGTTTTTTCATTTTATATTTAATTTGGACAGTTCGGTTCGCTATAGGAATTGTGATGTGTTCAAAGAGTTATTCCAGATTTTTTGTACATTTGATTTGTGTAGACTATATGAATGAAATGCAATAGTAATTTATATTATAGTTATAAATCATGCGATTTGTAAATAAAAGCCGTTTAAATATACAGTGCAGAACTGATTCGTGGATATCACACGAGTTTTCTTTTGGATTTTCCGATCACTAAGCTGGATGATGTAAAAATGTTGATTTGTCATGAGAAATAATATGATATAAATATTTTGTATTGCTATACCTTTGTAAAATTAAGATATTGTGTGGCCATAAATTAATGAAGGATTCGGTTTATAAGAGTAGTCTTGAAGACAGTGATGTAGAAAGAAAAGATAATTTTGAAGATAAATTTTGTAAAGGTGAAAAGTGCTTATTTGGAATCTGTCGATTACGCTCATAAACTTAATCCCGCGACTCCAAAATGTGTATATAATAAAAGAAAATGTAAATGAAAGCATTAGAGAATAATTCTATGAAGGTAAAATGTAAATTAGTGATCACCGCAAAACAGCCTCCTACGATATCCCGTACCTAAAGTTTTTAGTTTGTAAAACAAAACATTGTGAAGTTGTGTATTTTAAATAAAATTGCGAATAAATAAATTATCAATAATTATTGATATTTAATTTATGCTTTTAATTAATTAAGAACGACCCTATATATATATATAACGTAATAATGTGAAATTCTTGTAAAAATGTACAAGATAAATCTTATCTCAAAAGTAACATTGCCCTCTGAAATTCCTTACGCAATGTTTCATTCAATTGATAATATCATTTTAAAAGCCTTGTTATAATTTATTTTATGTAAATTACCTTACATGTTTTAAACACCTTTTCATTCATTAACCTAAAGGAAAGTAATATAATAATAATATCATTGACTATTTACATGATAATATTATAACACGTCACATCGTAGATTGATAAATATTTTAGAGGAATACATTAGTTTTATAGCCTGTTAGGAGTAGCCAACAGGTATTAGTCCTCCATAAGTTAAGATTTCCCTGTCGCTCTGAATATCAGTACCTATCCAACTTCCAATGAAACAGGTATCTAATCTAAAGTCCATCGCAAATACCTACCTATTCCTAAGGAATAAGAGGGAATGTTACATCAAAATAAGTTACCTTACCATACTCTTGAATCTGAAGATTTTTAAGGAAGTATTATCCACTGTAGTTATGATACAAAAATGGCTGCCGTGGTAATAGCAACACAGTCTGTTAACAACACCAACAAAAATACAAAGTTACTGTACCTTAAATTAAATTCATTTTTATAATTACCTACATTGATAGACCTACATTGTTTATGAAAATAAAGTAGACACATAATAGAGGAACGTATAACATGTACCTACGTAAAAATATTTCTCAATATATATACAAAAGCTTAACCTACGATTCGCCGTCGTGTCTGATATCCACCTTTCAAATAAACAAGTGACGTGGAACAATCCGCTCTACAGCTATCCTATTTGAAAAAGGAATTAAATTAGAGGGCGATTCAATTGACCATCGATCGGGCGTCTTGTCCGCCATAAGTCACCGGATCAATTCCGCCATTCCGCAGAAAAAGTCCAAAACTCGCGCTTATCTCGCGGCAAATTGAAAATGCAGCCGGCCGTGTGATTGTGACGCAAGGTCTGCCTGCGACATATGGAGCTATTCAATTTTAATCGCATTTCAGAAGAAAGGATCCGATAAAGTACCTATAAAATGCCTCGGATAGGCCTCACTTAATGTTGGTTTATTTGCGGTCTCCCTGTGCCCGGATTTTAAGGGTTCATTGTCGCGAACAATTAATGTTTGCGATTGATCTTTTTAAGTTCCACGGAGATTTGCTAGTTGTTACTTTTCGCTCTGATGGACACGTGGTCGACGTTTCCTAGACAGCTGGCTGCTCCGGCAACTTTTGAATTATGCATTGAATTTTTTAGCACTTGACTGACTTACGTACATTTAGTATAGTTTTGAATATCGCGTAATTATTTTGATATAGCTCTACCAGTTACGTTCATATTAGGACATCATTAAGCACATTTCACACTTCAAGTTAATTAGCTATGCAAATCACTTGACGTCTTTGGAAAATCAAGTTACTTTACATTAAAAAATACCTAATGGCACTTTTGAGGTGATTAAGCGATGTTTTAGTGCAGTTGCTAAAATGACATGTTTTAGTTTAAAAACTGACATTTATAGATTTAACTAATGAGGTAGGTATAATCGTGTCATTTTATAAAAGTCGTGGCAAATGGGTAATTAAGTGTATATTTCTACCTCCTTATAAGAACAGCTTATTTATCGAAATAAAAGTGATCTGTCAGTCTCCCATTTTAAAATAAGTTTAATATTCATATGCTTGTTTTTTATCTTTTATATGACTGTAAGTTCGTCTTCTGTTAATCTCAGAAGTGTAAAATTTAACCAAAAAGATTCAAGGTGATAGGACCCTTTCTAATTGTAATCTATAGGCACTTATTTCTTCCTTCTAACAGCAGTGTTAAGCGTTACTGGATTCCGCTTGAAAGGTGTGATAAAGAAGACGTTATTACTGAGATGTTCCAACTAAGTCCACAGGGATGTATCTGTAGCTGATCTCACACGATTCTGGTAGTACTCTAACCTTAACTGGTGTTGATTACAGATGATCGACAGTAGTAGTGATCTGCATTCTCGCTTGCCACTTATATTCTATAAAAAAACGAATCGTAGATAGACACTTTACAGAGAATGTAGTCGTAGATAAATACTTTTCGGAGCAAGAAGTACATATAGGTACTTCTTGCTCCGAAGTCTCTTGCGTAACATCAAAAAGCCAGACAAAGTCGCGGGAAAGCTGACGTGATAAACGGAGGTGTTTCGCAAAAGTGCGGTTTATTTTAAGCGGGCCGAGACCGCATAAGTCACTATACGGGGTGATATATGCGCTGCTAGGGAGGGAAAAAATGTCGCAACAAAAACTCGGCATCACTCCGTACGATTTATTGCGCGGCTGGAATATTCGAGGCTACAAGTCCTTGGCGAATATTCTTACACCTAACCAGGAATGTACCCCCCGATGTGACGGAACTCCACACTTCGCTAAATTACGACTATAACCCGTTGTATATCGCGATACGTATAACAAGTAGTGTGCTTTTGGCAGATGTTTAAGTCACCGATATTTATTAGTGTTTTGATGGACTTACTAGTTATACTTAATACGATTAAATTACAAAAAGGTAAGGTGTATGGGTAAGTAAACGATTTGTGTATGAAATTCTTCTTCGTCGACCATTACTGCTGTATTGACGTAGTGCTGGGGTCGGATCTCTTCTCAGAGTCAGAGAGGCCTCCACCGCGCTGGCCAAAAGCGATTTTTTAGATTTCACAGGCCTATGAAAATTAAAAATTAGATATGTGTTTCAGTGATTTGAACCTGTGATCCCTCGATTGAAAGTTGAGTTTTAGATAAAATAATTTATACGTTTACATTGAAAATATTAATTTTAGTCTAAAACTAGATTTCATATTGGTTTATTTGCAATCGACTTCGTTCTATCACTATAATTAGCATAACTTCGTAATTGGAGATCAAGTATTAGTCTAATCGATATGCAGCAATACAAATACTTTATGGTATTTGTGATAGTACATTTGAGGACGTATGATTAAGGTTTATATTATTTAATTAACACTATTCTACTATCTGCACATTTTTTGATACACTTAACGTAGAAATAAGCTTCAATAAAGCACGAGAGCGTTCATCAAGAAAACGACGCGAGATGTCTTCATAGTACCTACCAACCTACCCAACTGTACTGAGTAGTAGAAGGTGGTAGAACCCCTTGTGGTTCGACACCGGCGGCACCACCGCCACACCTATTTCTGCCTAATAACAGCAGTGTTAGGCGCTGCTGTGTTCCGTTTTGAAGGGAGTGGTAAGGGAGACATACTTTCCCGAGACGTTCCAGCTTAGTCCTCAGGGGTAGCGGCGCATCTGTGGCCGACCTCAGGTAGGAATATCTTATTCTATCTGGCGTTGATTACAGATGTCCATAGGCGGCAGTAGCCACTTACCATCAGGTGGACTGCATGCTCGTCTGCTACTCCTATATTATAAAAAAAAAGTACATTATTTAGTTAAGATACGCAATATTATCATTGTACCTAAACGTACAATATCAAGTTACGATTTTACCTAAAACCTATCTTTGCTCAATAACAGCAGTGTTGAAGCGCTGTTGAGTTCCGTTTTGAAAGATATGCTAGGAGTACTTATCCGAGGCGTTCTTGCTTAGTCCTCGTCGGTAGCAACGTATCTCTGGCAAACATTATGCAGGTATCTTATTTAAGCCTGATTACAAATGTCCATGGGACTCCTCCAAATTACCGTCAGGTGGAATGGAATGGTGGAATTTGCTCGATATCATAAAAAGGTTAATGTTACCACGTAATACTACTGGTAAAATTATTAATACAAAATTTCAAAAAAGTATAAAAATACAAATATCCCTAAAACAGTTGCAGAAAAGGAAAGACAGACGAGTGAGGTAATACAACTAAACTACAAATAAGTGTCCGCCCAAATTCCTTTAGGACACCCAGTCATAAGCATCGAGCGTGAGTAAAGAATCGTCCACACTCCGCCGCGCGATCCGGCTATCCGTCTGATCCGGGAATCAATCTGCGACTTACCCGCGCTTATCTCGCTGACCCCGCTGCGATGTCACGACGCATTTGACTTGCTCGAATTTAATAATGTTTGTAGGATCAGGATCAATGCTTGTTTAATGTGTGGGGGAATTGATGCGATGCATTTGATTTTTAGATGAGTTTGTTATAACGGACGCGGATTATAATAAGAATGTGTAACTCTGTATTTATATATGCATAATGTAAGAAAATATAATGTTCTTTGTGAAAGTTTTGAACTTTTTAAGAAAATAATGTTTACAGTTAACTATGTAACAGTGGAAAGTTTATTTAGTTTTTTATAGTTACGTATTTAATATAGGAGACGATAACTTATTATCGTTTGGACTTATCCAAACGTTTTTAAAATGAACGACATGTTTTTTAATACATATTCAGTCACGAGTAAGCTAAACAGTAATTTGGTTTGGAGATCTTGTAAGATATAATCAAAAGGCATGTCAATTTATTTATATAATAATATTCTCAACATATTGAAAGAACGTCCACGCATATTCAATAAATAAACAATTTGAGAGCTCCAGTGAATTGAACTAAGTGGAGATTCGCCGATTTTGTGCCGTGCCGTTGCCCACTGCCCTTTTATTAGGCACATGTCGGATACCGAGGCGTTGCATAAATAATGTAATCACATCTTAACTTTGTTGACTTGGTGTGTCGTTGGTTTTCTTGATTCTTTTTTTTATGTTCCCTAATACTAAAATGCTACCACCGCACACTGTCTAATTGATAAAATTTAACCTAATAAATATAACTTAATAACTAGGAACATATAGGTAGTACAAAACAATATTGAACACGATAAACACTTCTTTTTTGTTGGAGTAAAAGTAAATAAACAGTGGCACCCTAGTTTACTTATTTTATTTTTAAGAAAGAAAAAATGCCTTGTAACTCACCTTACACACAGTTAACGTTATGATAATGTGTAATGTAGAGTATATAAAGTGATCACTTAACCGGTGAAAAGAGTAAAATAAAATTTACAATTTAAAGTTAAGCACTAGTGTCCTGCATACCTCATTTTTATTTTTGATATTAAACGTTTAGTCGGGTGCATGCGTGTGATCGCGCCCTAACTTTCCTCGCAAGACGTACCATCAGATCACGTTGACATTTACTTAAATGCACAAATATGGATGTACAAGTAACTTACAACGTTCCGACTGTAAAATGAGTGTATAAAATAATCTGTAGAGTTACATACTCGTCGCTACAACAAACGACTCGTTTAACCTTTGCGTCGCTATCACGGATACACAAGTCTCTAGTACTCTTGGGGACAAGCTGTATGTTAGGTATAACTTACACTTTACCGCAATGTTTTAAATATATGACTTAAACATTTGCGCAGATGTGTCCATGTATGTATTAACTCGGCCTCTTGATTGAGAGGTCCGAGGTTCAAACCCCAAACACGCGCCTCTGATTTTTCAAAGTTATGTATTAAAAGGATGAAGAAAAACAAAGTGAGGAAACCTGCATACCAGACAAATCATAAAAAAGGGTTTCGAAGGTATACGAAATGTACCAATACGCATGGTTTCCTCACTTTGTTTGGCCAGCGCGGTGGACTATGGCCTAAGCCTTCTCATTCCGAGAGGAGACCCGTGCTCAGCAGTGGGACAGTAATGGGTTGGTGATGATGTCCATATATGAATTGTCTATATATTACGTCTAGAGCGTAAGATGATGTAAGATTATGCAAAGGTAACTTTTTAGACTCATAGGGGACATGTAACGTACAGAAAAATAAATACAACACTGTTTATTCTAGAGTAAATAAGGTATATTTCATCTTCGTTAAGGTATGTAACACATCCCATATCTGGGCATTGATTTCTGCCCTTTCTTCATAAGCTCCACGTTATAATATTGTATATATACAACCTATGCAATAAAGCTAATATTACAGTTTATTTCTAGTTATTTCAGTAAACCATTCGTTTTTAGTGCAGATGCGATCATTAAGAGAGTAATAAACGATAAGCGTCCATCACTTGCTGGAATCAAAGAATTCTGTTCTTGGAACTACTACTAGATAACGGATCAAACCGCATCCAAATTAAGTAGGAACGTGGAATTTGAACGAATCCCGAAAGGCTTTAAAGAATCCGACGTTATTGTGGCTTGATTCTGTTTTACGTTTTAGGTGATGAGATGTAGATGATTAATAGTAAATATTTTGTAAAGCATATATGGGTATGCAAGTAGAATTAATTAAAATGTTTATCTGTTATTACATAAAAAGACATTTTTTTAAGTATACATACTTTAAGTAAAGTAAAACGTACTTAAAATTTGTGTTTTTGTTCTGATAAAAAGTAATTATTTGCTCATTACATACAATTATTTATTTGCACGATATCAATAATATTTGTAATATCTACCACAAATGTCTTACCTGCACTTACGCACGCAAGCAAACATACATTCAAACACACACACACACACAGGATATACACACATTCATAAAGTAAATTACGAGTCTAAAAAAATCGAAAATTTCTAAGTTGATTTTAAGTTCCAAGTTATGCCTTAATCAGCATCAAAATTAAATTTCCTTGTATGAACGAGTACGTTCTTATGTTTATTTCCTTGGAACCAAAACAATAAATCATTAGGTGTGAAATGATCCGATCCGTTCGTGTTGCAATTCGCAATGCTGGTAGCTTACACGAAAACCTCATTATCTTAAGCTCGCGGTAGCTGCGAAATTTACGACAAATCGAAGTACGTATCAGATACCCGAAAACATTACTTGTACAACAATATTTAAACAATAAACAAACTGGGAGATTGGGTGTCCGTAACATAATAACGTTACGCACCTGCCGCCCTCGCATTAATATTATAATATATACGAAGAAAACGACCCTTAATGCATTCAGCAGACGAACTGCCGTAATTATTATTTGGTGCAAACGTATCGAATATTAAGCCAGTATTGGGGCAAATAATCTTTTTGTTGGAGTAAAAGTATGCTAATTACCGACAACGGACCTCGAAGGGCCGAGGCAGGTGACCTGATAAAAAGTGACAGAATTTTGATAAAGCGACACGACAATAATATTAATTAATAAGCGACAGCTAAAGACATCTTTAACGTCGAAAAAACCATTATTGTAATTCGAATACGTTTACTGTCAAAGTTTGATATGTCGTTGAATGTATTATTCAGATTTTGAATGAATGGTAAAAGTCGTGATTGGATAGTACCACATTAATTGAAGCTACTTTAGCAAAGTTTAATGTTTAGACCTCATTGGAGCAGCATGGTGAAATATGCTCCATGCTTTTAGTAATGGAGAAACCTGTTCCCAGCCTTGTGACATAAAATGGATTCTATCTGGCGATTACTTTATAAAAAAGTTATAGTCCGCGCCAAACTGCTAGTCCGCTCTGTAGCATTACCATGAGTTGGCATAGAAACGCCACTATAGAAATGGTAAATAGAAAACTATTGTCATTTTGCTAGTGAATAACATAACTACTATCGTTACGGTATTTCTTGACAACGTCTGTCAAATTAATGACTCATGGGACCGAATTTGTATGGCAATAGATCATAATGACATTCGCTAGCGATTTGATTTCGATAGGTTTTTTACGTATCGAGTTACGTCACTATGGATTTTAGTTCTACGAGTAACCACCAGAGGCGCTGTACAATTTTTCATACATTTATTTTACGCAGTCGCTAGCGAGTAATACTTTTGTAAACTCATGGTAGTCCTACTGAAGTTGTTGCGAGCAGGTGTAGTCATACAATTTGCTATGACGGCGCGATTCATTTCTATATTCAGAGTGGACTAGCAGTTTTACGCAAATATAGCTGTGTAAAAACTTTTAAAACCCTTTGTTAGGGCTGCCAAGTTTATGGAAAATAATGAGTAGGTAAACAAAATCCGACACCTACTATAGAAGTGTAAATACATAATTAATTTTTTTACCGGAGAAGGATTCGAGCATGGAACCGTTAGCATGCCAGATAGTAACCGCTGCGGCTTACATAAAATCAATTGAGCCTTAATATGGGTCTATTGGCAACTTAAAATAAATAAAATTCTTTTCCTACAAGACAATAGTCCTTTCTGCGCTCGGATTACACCTTTCGTCTTACAACCTATAATATGACGTGGGCAGGGGTTCTTAAACACAGGGCAGGAGGGCACCTGTGGGTAGGCTGCGAGTTTACGGGCACGCGTTTATTGCCCCTGATTGCGAAGGCCTGCTTCCGACCGACCTAAGGCTATTGCTGTACTAGCAGAGATGAGATATTGACTACTTAATATGTGACAAAAGATTTATTTTCTTTGAAGAAGGGTAAGGTAGTACCTATATCTAGTACCATTTGTAAGCCACAAAAAACAGACTGAGTATTTTTCAAGATTGTCGAACCCTTCATTTGATAGTTTAGTTTTATAAAAAGCAAAATAAGTATCTAAAATCGACAGTTTTCGTTTTTTTCTCTTTGGAATATCGTCCACGTCAGCTTTGTAGCTACTCTTTCTCTTCGCTATTAATGACCATTTAACTATAGCTTATCCAATCAGTATTTTTATGAAAAAATCAAACAGATAAAGCATTCGATTCATAATTTATTTATAACACATTAAATTTACATTATTTCGCCGACAGTGAAACGATTACCTAACGGAAGTGTAGCCACGCACCTTTTAGCGTTTTGAACGGGTCATTACTAATTATAAGGTTCTTGACTTGCTTTACCCACTCTCACGAAACAAAAGTATATTTAAATACTTTTTAAGGCATTCAGGGGACATGTTGTGGTAATGTAAGGATTTCTGCAACTTGGGACTCATTAATATCACACTGTTTGTAATGTAAAAGGCTGGTTGTTGGTCTTGTTGGTGTTGTAAATGATTTAACGTTTGGCCAATAAGGTTGGCCAAGTATTCGTGTGTATAATAATAATTTATGTTGGTCGGTTTGTGTGTCGGTCGAGCATCTTGAAGGTGGTAGAACCCTTTATGGTTCGACTCTGGCGGCATCACCAAACTTATTTTGTTAAGTTTGAGTTCTGGTTTGAAAAGTATGGTAATGGAGACATACTTTTCCGAGGCGATCCAACTTAGTCCTCAGGGGTAGCGGCGCATCTGTGGCCGGCCTCAGATAGGAATATCTTATCCTATGTGGGGTTTATTACAGATGTCCACGGGCGACAGTAGCCACTTACCAGGTGAACTGCATGCTCGTCTGCTACCCCTATATTATAAACAAAAAACTTTAATCATCGACGAAGTCGCGGGCATAACTGGTACCTTTAATAAAATATGCATCGTTTATGTGGGTTAAACGCGAACTTAGGACTGGTGTTTACTTAATGGAAATTGATGGTGGAAAAGTGGAACGTGCCCAAAACCTCAAGTCACTATTGAAAGAATTAAGTTCAGTATTTATCCAAGCTTCAGATTTCGCTTGGTTTAACAACTTACATCCAAAGAAAAAAATCTGGAAATTTGCAAAACACGGATATATTTGGTTAATGGTAGTCAACAATCCATCCATCCACCCCTGACCGCGTCCAGCATTACTTATGTACACAAACTGCGATGGAGTAGCACTCCAGTCTATCAATCTGTGGCCCTTCTCTCTGAGAGGAGACCCATGCCCACCAGTGGGATAATAAGGGGTTGTAATAATTTAATCACTTATTTCACTCATATAATGTTTTTTTTTATAATATTAGAGTAGCAGACAAGCATGCAGTCCACCTGATGATGATGATAAGTGCGCTTGCCGCCTATGGACATTTATAATCAACCCCAGATAAAATGTACCATCTAATCCAAATCAATCTAGAGTTCTACCCAAGGTCGACCACAGATTTTCCATTACCCCTGAGGTCTAAGTTGGAATGCCTCGAAAAAGTATGACTCCCTTAAAATACTCTTCAAATGACAACACAACACCGTTTGTTATAAGGCAAAAATAGGTGTATTGCCGCCGGAGTCAACCACTGAGAGTTCTACCACATTTATGTGTGCTTATAAATCAGGAATCTTTTAGGTAAAATTCCCGTCGATCAGGTGGCAGGCACGCGTGCGACACGACAGATGAGCTGATGAAGGCAACCGCGTGATATCACGTTACACTTTGATTAGCATTGTACGTTTTAATGCTCACTCGGCATCTCATCTGACTTAGAGTTAATGATGAACGACAAGGTTTATGATAACTGATAAAAAAAGATTTACTTAACAGGTGCTTTTTGAAGATTAAGTTTAGTTGTATTGTTGTACTCTTAGAAATCAGTATTATGTAGGGGAACGTGAGAATGTCTTTAAATCGATACATTTAAGTTATGATTGATTAGATTTTTATTAATATGTTTGTTATTAATACGTTAGTCAGTCCATCTTTGATGACTGAGTTGGAACGCCACGTATAAAACTATCTCTTCTTTCCCAACCCCTGCAATTTAGAATACACTAGAGCTTAATTCTGCTTTCATTAGTCAGATATAGGTAAGGCTAATAGTTCCAGAGTAGAGCCACAATGGGTTTTGCTATGGTTAAAATCTGATAGCTTGACGTTCCAATATTTATTTCGATTTGTAATTTCTCAAAAAACATTATAAAATACCTAATAAATTGTTACAAATTAAAGCCTACTATAAAATTCCGGCTGAAAATCGCACTTGTACGCAACGCCGTGAAATTACGACAACGATTTTTCGCGCGTCGGGACATGAAACGGATTATTAAGTTTATGACAGTCCTTGAGACGGCGGAGCACCTTGTTTAAACAAATACACCTGATCGATTTTGTTACTTGCACCTTGCTCCATCACCTGTCTCTGTCACTCTCCTTTATGGACTGTTCACACGTAAAAGGGACGTAGAATGGACGTGCCGTTGGCAATTCGAACAGGATTAAAAGGATATTAAAATTATAGTGTTAGTGAAGTGTAAAGCTCAAGATTTTTTTACCGCTACGTTACACAACATACAAGCTTGGTCTATGACTTTATCTATACATATTTTAAAGGTCCTAGATGTTCATAAGCAAACAGGCCAACAGCCCAAATGACTGTAAGTTGCTGTTGTCAACCATGGACATCTATAAGCAAACCCTCTTAAGATAAGATTCCTGCATGAGTTTGGATTCTGTTACTGTGCTAAGAACTAAGTTGGAATGCCTCGGATAAGTGTGTCTTCAGTACAACAAACTTCACACTAGAACACAGCAGTGCGTGAAAATGTTTTTATTACATAGAAATAGGTATGATGCCTACGGAGATGAACCACAAAGGGCCCCCCTGGACCTGAGAGAGACCTTTCTGAGAGATGCAATAAGCTACATTGTTTTTGTTTTCTCTTAGATTTATAGTAGCACCACTTCAATGCTCAAATTTGAATCAAAATTCTTTGCTACTACTCGTTTTACTAGACCTGAACATTGACTCCATAAGTCCATAAGCTTAAACATATTCAAATAACCGACGGACCGAGAATAAGAAATCGTCAAATTTAATGGGTACAAAATTCCGAAGCAGGAACTTCTTGTTAGATCTTTAAACATTCTCCTTCTAACGAGATTAAGATTGAAGATATTTGAGATAAAAACTACATATTTGAATCCGCTCGCATTTTGAGTCGTATCACCTCATTACGCGCACGAATAGCACAGAACCTACTCCTGATATATTAATACTGTGTCTATCGAATCAAATTCAATCCTTATTATCAGCTTATAGAGTTTAAATAGCTTTACGAACTATTCTACGGCGACTTTCCCGCGAAGTCTCCAGCCCGCGAAATTCAACTCAAAACATTGAATGGAAAAGTTAAAAGTTGGTCGAATTCCAATTCGTGTCAGAAGCCAATATGTTCCAATTGAATTTGATGGTTATAGCTTCGGCTATAGAGTGTATAATTAGTTTAAATGTGTCGTTTGTTCGGAGGTGTGAAGACGCAAGGCCTGAATGCGACAATTTCGCTCATTGAAATACTGTACTGGGCCTAATGCCCGCCATTCTTTATATCTCCAATTAAAATTATTCTCAACATATACGGAATATCTTTATTGTAATGCGCTCTTTAGTGGTTTGGGGAATACTTTGAGGTCCAGAAATGGTTTTTATTTTTTTGTACTGGTTTATTTTCCGACCAATAGACGCGCATATTTTAATTTATACTTTCACGCCTCACCTTTTATGATTAAGGCAAGATTTATTTATTAATTTGACAAATTTTATCAATTAATTTTTCATCTGTAATTAATGTTTTGCAAATATGCTTACTTGTATTTAACTAAACTAACAGAAATAGCTAGAAAAATAAATAAATGAACATTACTTATTATTGTTTTAAGTTTGACAACTTACAAAGAAGTTAAGAAATCTCTTTTAGGGTAAAAAACACGGCTCTAAATCAACTCCTTTATAATATATAATGATATACAATGTATAATATATAATGTATTATACATACAGTATAATGTATTATACATACATTATATAGAAGATGCATACATTATATCAGACAGATGTAGAAGAATCATACAAAGATTTTTAACAAAACGAGCTCCAACTCATATCAAAGTCCTGTATGGTTTTTAGTTATCTTTGGCCGTTTATTCAAGTACCATTTACAATGTCCGATAAATTGCCATAAAAGTCTTAATTATTGCGCGCTATCCGAGAAAAAGTTGTCATTATTTACATACATCTATTAAAGCTTGGGCGAGCTTAGCGCTGTCAGTAAGTAGCTTAATTAATTGAGAAGTTTCAGTATATGCGTGTAAAATTTACATAAACACAGCGTTCGCTATCGCAAAACAAAAACACGATTTCAAACTCGGTCTCACATTGGATAAATGGAATAAAAAATCGATTTTAAACGTTCGATCTGCGCTGGGATGCAATTAAAGGGTTCCAAGAAGATGCTGGGGCCCGCACGAATGTGCAACACGGCCGTATGAGCGAATAAATTGTATTCTAATAAGAGAAACAATGATTTTAAAATTTCTTGCTTTATAGCATCGGTCCAGCTTCTGGTATGTAATGGTTTTAATGAGGTATTTGCCCCCAGGCTAACAAACTGTCTGGTAGAATAATCCCAGGTGACATAGTGACCATGGCTGTGGAGACAGAATGGCCTATATATATAAATGTAATATTAAATTCTATTATTAACAAAAAAATGTGAGACTATTAAAATTGTAGGTATTTATTTGTGTGTTCTAATTGGAAAACAAGCAAGATGTATTTTTATTTCAGTAGTTTGCAATAAAAAGCTAGTTTTTTAGAATCTTTATAGTATATCTGTGTTACATGAGAGAGATAGAGTATAATAATGGTAATATTTATAATGTAATATTGTTCTTGTAAGAAAATAACTAACCGACGTTTATGTATGTATACATTATCAGTAAAAGCCGATAAAATTTCTCATATTACTTTAGTCTTATTTCATTTCAACCGAACGACACGGCATTTCAAAACGTGTTTCGGAAATCGCTAATTGTAATTATTAACACACGAACGGTTATTGGTATCTTATCGTAACAAAGCGAGGGACCGAACAAGGTGTTTACGATTCCGATTCCGATCGTACAAAAAACGTGGCAAGAAATGAAAGAAATCCCAGCGAATAAATTATAAAGAAAGACGCTATAACAATACTTATACATCGATTTCCAAACGTACCTACTGTATATATATTTGTATATGTGTGTCGTGTCGCAGCCTTAATTGGGCCATGTCGCTCGGACAACGGAAAAAACGTAACATTTGTTAGGTATTCCAAGAATTATACACTTGTTGCTTTCGACGCGGCCAGTTTTATTTTTGCATAATATACCAAATGAATGTATAATTCTACGGCCCTTGTTTCATATAAGAGTTGTTTATTAGGTACTTAGAATGGCCCGCGATTGAAATTTACTACGTGAGTTTGTGCGAAGGTGCTTTGTAATCCTATGATTATGATTTTTAATATAATAGAGGGTGGCGCAAAATTAATCACAATTAATTGTTTTTGAATAAATTTTGTACTGAATAAAAAAAAAGTGATTTTGAGTAATATAAATCTTTTCCAGGATCTGTAACTTTTTTTTTGCCAATTAGAAAATATGATATCTGTCATGTGTCTTCCACCAGCGTTGAAACGAAGTCTTGCCGATAAACTGTTTAATGTTTACTTGCAAAACATCATCTTTTTCAAGAGATTATTATGCAATATACCTACTGTCATAAGCTTATAAGAATTAACAGATGACCATAATGGTTACATTTATAATTCTTAAATTAATCTGTTAAATAGGATAACGGCGTCAAAGTCGTTAAATTGATTAAGAAGAAAGTATAATAATAATGATTATGGAGCTCAAATTAACAATTTAGTATAATAAGCGTAAGGAACACTCTATCAAATTACGGTACCCACAATGCCCTACAGACTGATGCGAGTGATAAGAAACTGTGAAATAAAAAGGTAGGCTTAGGGAGCTATCACACAGGCGATTTTTAAGCGTCAATGTCACAATGTCATAGTCGTGACGTCAAATGCAGCCTTAATGTAAGATTTATCAATTTATTTTGGAAATCCATTTACATGTTATAATATAATGTAATAACTAATAAATAAATAAAATGATAATAGGTGAGTACCTATATACCTACAATTTCAATAAACAACTTTCTTGTTTTTAAGTTGCCATTTAGACAGTTTAAGTGAAAATTTACATAAACTGATACCGCAACTGCCCCGTGACATAGTACGTTTTAACCTTGAACGTCCTTTAAGGACGTTAGTAGGTAAAGATGGATATAATAAAAATGGATTTTGACGAAGAATACTATTGAAAGCTCTAAATATTTCTCAGGCACAAATTAATGATACTAGAAATGATCATACCTGGCGGCGGAGGGAACACTGCTATTTAGTTGCGTTTTTCCCAAAATTAACAATCAAAATATAGCGATTTCGCAGCGACTTTGCGACCACATCCCATCAACGCCGCCTAAAAATCGCTCGTGTGTTACCTGCCTTATACCTACGTATGAGAGCAGAGATTCCCGGAGATTTTCCCGTAAAGCGCGCTCGTGTAAAAATCTCTGATGGCTAATACTAAAGTGTAATGACGCGAACGCGCGTGTCAGAGAACGTAAATTGTTTATTATTTTTTATGGGGTTTTCATGGGAGCTGCCGGGCTCGTTAGGGACGCTACGCTTGTTTGAACGTCTGGCTTTTTTCTTACTGGAAGTAGGTACTTATTGCGTTTGATTGATGTTTTTGATTTTAGGTTTTTGTTGCAGAGGAATGACTGTTCATTGATATGTGTCTCGATCTCGAATCCTTTTATAGTTGCAATTACTTCTTACGTAAATTTTTAAAGTCAGAAATAAGACACTTGAATTGTAAGTAACATCTAACTCAATTAATAATTCAAATTAGTATTTAAAAGTAAAAGTAAAAAAGCAATTAGCCACTTGATTTAATTAAAGAAGAATTGTGATGGTTCCGTTGGGGAAGCGTCATTTCCACGTCTGTGGAAATCATAAATCACATCTTATAACATAAATGTTATGTATCTGTAAGTCAGTTATTAGTTTTCGGGTAGAGACTCTAAAACGAGGCCTTCCAATATAGCTAGTAAGTGTCTTTGACCAAAACTTAAATTTAACTTTAATATAATGTACGATTATTTAGATCCCAATTGGCTGTAATGACATGAAACATACAAATGTAGGTAAAAACAGAGGACAAATATCACATCTATGACAAGCGCGTCTGTTGCAATAGCATCTCAATAATGTCACAGGTTTTTATAATATTAGAGTAGCAGATGAGTACGCAGTCCATCTGATGGTAAGTGGCTACTGCCTCCCATGGACATCTGTAATCAACCTCAGCTATTGTTAAATTTAAGGTCAATCAAGGATAGTTGCTAGCTTTACAGATTCTACCTGCAAACCCGTCGACCACAGGGTACGCGCCTACCCATTAAGACTAAGCTGGAATGCATCGAAAAAGTATGTCTCCCTTACCGCACATTTTAAACCATAATACAGCAGCATTTAACACTGTTGTTATTAGGCAGAAATTGGTGTGGCGGTGGTGCCGCCGGCGTCGAACAACTGAGAATTCTAGCACCTTTAAAAAGTTATGTCATACGTATTTCATATGTGTATACAGTCTTGATACGCACCCATAAACGCTGGGCCGATTTACAGTAACGTCACGAATATTAAGCTAAGTATCGTATCCATAAAACTGAAATTTACTTTTCTTAAGAGGCAAGGTGAGATCGCTAAACGGTGGCCTGATGTCTGAGGATGAGAAACGAGCATCCCCTCCTGAAGGGGTGTATTGTAAACACAATTACCACCCCCTCCCCCGGGGGCAACAAATGGCGGCTAAACGACCCATTCGCTTGTGATTTGTTAGCAATATGCTTGAGATTTGGAATAGGAATGCCTCTTAAACTCATTCTTGTTTCGATTTTAAACTCGTGCGTGGTTGGCGACGCAATAAATATGGGAAAGATAGTTTGTGGAATCTTATTGGTATCGCTATGAAAGTTCGTTATACTAACTATAATTTATTTATAGATATAAACATAGCAAATACTTGTGCTTTAAGAGTATAGATCTTATTAGCAAAATATCGAAGATAATCTAAGATTTTTTCACTTTGCATTTTATTTTTTTATTTACTTTGCATTTACCTTTAGCTTTCACAATTGCAATACAAATTGATCATTCGTTTTTCTTGTTGGCTATTATTTAAGCGACATAAGTAGGTAACCTCACAAGGGTAGGATGGCTATGTCACCAACAAGTATCACTGTAATATCAAAGCTTTAAAATAATTTGTTACTTTCGCTACTGTATTTTTGGTACCATCAACTCGGCAATTTAGGTTAGCGATTTAAAGCAGTTAGCTTAAGCAGTTCATAAACCGTTATCTACCAATTGGAATTCGCACTTTCATACACCGAAACAGATATTACACCGTATTCATGGAAAATTAAGACGTCGTTGGCAACCCATTATTGTCCCACTGCTGGGCACGGATCTTGTCTCATAATAAGAAGGATTAGGCCATAGTCCACAGTGCTGGCCAATTGCGTATTGCGTATTCACATTCCTTTGAAAACGATTTTTTAAAAATCTCTCAGGTATTCAGGTTTCTTCACGATATTCACCGTCATCGTTTAAGTAAGTGATAATTGATTTATAATTCGTACATATTTTCGAAAAATCCGAGGTGCCTTGGATTTGAACCTCGGACCTCCCAATCTAGAGGCTGAGTTCACTAGGCTATCACAGCTACAGTTTTACTAAGTGTAGGTACCTTAGTAAACTCTCATATATACATCTCGTTAATCCGTTACCAACAAGACGGGCGCCGCACGGGGGCGGAGCACCTCGCCGCCCGTCCCGTATAAACAACTCAAATACAACATTTAATTATCGCTCTTTATTAAACCAGACGCACCTACAGAACGAACGGATTACAAAGCAGATACCATCGTTGGAGCGGGATGAAACATCGAGGAGAAATTATCTTTCACACCTACTAACATCGAATGCCTTCGAACGATGCCATTGTTCGAAAATCAATGTCGTAATTAGAATTTGTTTGGGAATAGTTGTCGTTTATAATATGCATTGTTCATCATTGTTACTAGACAAACTCATATCTATGAGATCATTGGATCTCCAAGGCATGGGTTGTAAGATTTACTTGGTTTTATATATAAAATATGTCGTTATTGCGATTAAAGTTGGGAAGTAATGTAGTACTTTTAAGTTATAGTTCCTTGAATTTGTTTCTACCTCAATAAGTAGCAGTGCAAGAAATGTATTTAAAATGCAGCTAATATGTTAAGTATCGCAAAAATTATCGAGGAGAAATTATCTTTCACACCTGCTGACATCGAATGTCTTCGAACGATGCCATTGTTCGAAAATCAATGTCGTTATTAGAATTTGTTTGGGAATAGTTGTCGTGTATATTATACATTGTTTATCATTGTAACCACATACAATCAAAGGTCGATCGTTGCCTTTGAAGGCATGGCTTTCCTATAAGAATTTATTTGCTCGGGTTTATTTATAAAATATGTCGTTACTGCAATTAAAGTAATGTAAACAACAATGTAGTTCTTTTAATGAGCCCGTATATTTGTCTCTACCTAGATATGTACTAGTGCAACATAGTTATACTGCATGTCTTGAAATAATTACACACCTTTATAAGAGTTGGTACTTTACTTAGCTTATCTGCTTAGAACTAATATAACGAAAATTACATCAAGATAAAAATTAAGAGTTGAAAATTCATATTTGACCATAAAATACCATGGCTCAACATTTATAGATTTATTTTTTTTTTTTTATCTTATATACAAATTAATCCAAAAATAATTTATCACATTTTAATTCAATAGTCTATAAGTAAAATTATTGTATTACAAAAATCTATTCATAGTCTATTTTTTACTACTGACATTATTTTAATTTCAATGTATTAATTTTAGATTTAATTTTAATTTCAATATATTTAATTTTTCTAAGTTCTTATTAATTGTATAAAATTGTGTAATATATATTCTTATCTTGTATTTAAAGTAAATTGTAGTCTTATTATCATTATATTTAAATCTACTAGAGCGTCTATTCTGTAAATGCCGTGTTCACCTATAATTGTGGGTACACGACTTATTTTTCTAACTTTTGCAATGTAATTTATATAAGTGTAGGTATACTACGTTGGTGAACCTTTAATAAATAAATAAATAAATAGACACAATTGAAGTAACAAAGAATCGAATGCTTCTTGTAATAATATTTATAAAAGTTCCTAAGAACTTTTATAAATATTATTACTATCGTAATAAATACACACTATAAAACCAACTCACTAACTTAAGGTACAAGAATATTCGTAATTATAGTGAACTACACTTATTATTAGTAAAGGATATCCAAACTAACTTTATTACTAGTTAGCATACCCTCTAACCACTTGACATTATACCACCTTGTTGTAGTTGATTATAATATCGCTAACATAATTATTATTTACGTATTTGTAACCGAGGATCAAACTCGGTACCTCGTTTCAAAGACATATTACCAAAAAGGCACCATCACTGCTCTTATTTCTGCCTTTTAAAAACAGTGTTATGCACTGCTGTGTTCTATTTTGAAGCGTGGTAACGGAGAGACAATTATACTATGTTGTTCCAACTTAGTCTTCAGGATAGCTATGTATCCATGCCCAATTTTTCTAGGGCTCCAATCTTATCCTCAATAAAAACGCATCTATGACCAACCACACATAGGACTCTCATCGTATCCAGGGTTGACATCAGTCACTACGTAGCAAACTTACCATCAGGTGGACTTCATGCCTTTGCTATTTCTATAAAGACCCTTAGTTCAGTGGGCACGGTGTCTTGAAGTGTTGGTGTTCAAGTAACAGTTGTACAGTCGGCCGGCGGCGGAGGCTCGGACGGTATTTATCGTACAGTCGGCCGCGCAGCCCGCGGCGCCGCCACGCCTCGCAGATGCGGACTCCACTGTCGAAATAATGACCTGTACACATTGTTCCAGTACAAACTAGAGTCAAGACTGTTTATGGTAAGAAAATAGGATATTGTCCAGCTGTTATAAAGCAAATGTGGTCGGCGTGTTCAAATAGATCAGAATTTAAATCTGAAATTGATCACAAAATAGCTTGGAATTAATGAACACCATATTTATTTACTTAAACCATCTTATTCAAAGTTCATTCCAATCCGTTACTTTCCTTTCCGTTTTTGCTCCATGCTATGTAGTTCCATTCCACTCAATCCCGTTTCGTTTCAATGTATTTCATTCCGTTCCCTTTCAGTCATTTTGTACAATTGATGGTAATTTTGACAAATATTACATGTAAAATAAAATTTTAAATGCAGACGACACTAGCGGACCTACTTTGGGGCCGTGTGTGTGTGTGTGTGAAATATAATTATTTATTTATTGTTTTAATATAAAATTTGCACATAACTGAAAGTATTATCTTACCATTTAAGTGATTTAAAAAACAAATTGCCAATCTTATCGTATATCAAACGGAAACCATCAATCAGATTATGATCTGATTTTATCTGGAAATTCATATTAGTCCATTTACTTATGTTTATTCAGCATAAATAAAAATACGAGATAAAATACTATTATTTTATCTGCACGTGTAAGTGAAAAAATGTAACCTTAGATATCATATTGTATAGTAAGAACAAAAAGCCATAAATGTTTAATTTATATTATTTTATGTCATTGGATTGTTTAAAGTAATCAGGATATATATTACAATAAGTAGTTGATAAAAAATAAAGATTTATAAATTATTTGCTAGTTGCTATGCAGAGTACAAGAGAAGTGCAAATCAGCCTCAGATAAGATCACATTCCTAACTGAGATTGGTCACAGATGCTTTGCTACTCCTGAGGACTAAATCGGACTGTCTAGCATAATTATCTTTCCTTACCACCCTTTAAGTATTATTGTATGCTTGGTATATCTTCATTATTTTTTACTTTTGTCACCTACAAAACTGATTCATTCAACAATAGTGATACAATTAATTCGGTCCTATTGCAGAGCGTGTGTACACGGCCTAAAGGTATAGGACGGCCGAGGGCGCGTGAAATACAGTCCGATCTCATTGCCATTATAATGAGATGTTATTTATTGAACAATCCCGTAACTAATCACTCTGTATGGCAGAGTATTTGAAAGTAAGCACTTTACGCCAAAAACAAGGATTTGTTATATGTACTACACACATTTATATACATATTTTAATCACATAAAATTAGCATACTGCGTACTTGATGCTAGATAAATGGTCATTGCTGTCCATGTATCCATCCTTAATGGATAAAACATCCTTAAATAAGAGTATTAATTACTTTAGGTCGGCCAATATACGTAAAGTATTTTACTATAAAGTATGTGAAATTATTGTCAACTGCTATTACTGTATCATGAGACTGACGAGAAACATGACGAAAAATAATAGAAATATAAGATGATAAGAAATTGTGATTCAATTCGCATTATTAAAAAAATATATTATTTTGGCCAATATTGACATTCCAAATATAAAAATACGATCATTTCCACGATAACCTAAAACATTAACAGCGGGTCTTCTTCATGTACAGAATCCAACAGTTCTTAAAACCAACATTCTAATATTATTCTTATGAACTTTATTATTAATAAGAATGCACGTAAGCTTGAGCATATGAAAGGAGTAATAGCGCGGTGACGTCACAAACCAGCTCGCACGCTCGTTCGCACGCCCCTCTCAGATAGCGCTAACGAGAGTGTTATCCACCATCAGCTGGGTTATTCCTTATACGGGATGAATGTAATAACTTACCTTTATGAAGGTAGAATGTAGGAGAAAGAAGAATCCTTCGTGATTCCAAAGTGGAAGCTTCAGAAACTTGCAGAGCAGTTTGAAGAATTGCTGTGTTTCTAGAAGCAATAGTCTGTGATGCTGGGTTTTAACTCATTACTTACTTTTACTATACTTTTACTATCGTATAATAGAAGAGTTAAGTTAAAGCCAATCTAACTGACGTAAGTGTATACTTACGCAAGGCATTCAAACTTCATACCAATTTTATGAAGGCAGTGATCATTAATTTACGTCCACCAATCCTGCAAACTTATAAAAATTGGAGATACTTTACAATTTATTAACTTCAAAACTGAATAAAACTACCATAGATTGACGACAAAAAAATATATAAACTTAGTTAAAGTTTTTGCTAAGACCAAATAACAATTAAAATTTTCTTTATTTTCATTACAGCAAGAAGGAATCAGAATAACATATATGATAGAATACAAATATATAGAATACTAGCTGACCGGGCAAACGTTGTGTTGCCATATAAATAAAAAAATGTTAAGCGTGAACAGTCCTTATCACGTAGGGGTATGAAAAATAGATAGTAGCCGATTCTCAGACCTACTGAATATGCATGTAAAATTTGGTGAAAATCGGTAAAGCCAAACGGCTTTAGCGAAACGGAGGAGTACGGTAAGTAACATTGTGACAAGAGAATTTTATATATAAGATTTATTAAAACTTTTTACGTAGAATAGCGCTTAAAGCTGCATACCGTACTCAAAGCCTTACTGATACACCATCAATACCTCGTAGCTCACGTTAACACCTCGGGCCTTCAATCTATACGCACATTAATGGTATAACACATTTACCTAAATACATATTGTGTATATTTATTAAGTTGTTAATGTATTTGTATGTGTTGTTACAAAACGGACAGTTCTATCCATGACCAAATCCACTTATAACGTTGGAATCTGAGTGAACTAGGTTGAAATATGTAGGTCGAATCTCTCAAAAAATAACTGTTAGTAGATAATTCTTCTGAGGTACTTTACACACATAAATGGAATTTTCGAACCACACATGACTTTTGACATTTGATCTTCGTTTTACTTACTGATTATTAAAAAAATACCATCTCTAATACTTACGTACTTACTTGTGTATGCAAAAATGTATATGTTGAGTCATGTTTGTGTATAGTACAAGTTTTTAGACGATACATAAATTCTTCTTTTAGACGATATATAAATGCTATGTAGCTAACTAGCTCATTGTCATGTGTCTTACTTACCTTAGTAAATCAGTGTAAGAAAAATGGCTTGCATTCCCTGAATTTGGTGGACGCACAGCAGTACGTCTAGATTATACTGGTATATTATGTAGATGCTTATTTATACACTGTTTTAACAAGGTACGGTAAAGTATATTAAAATCCAAGATAACTAAGAAGATTTATTAACTTTATTATTAACCTACACTTCATCTAGATACGTTATAAAATGTATTTAACCGCGGCTAAAGTAACTACAGTCAATATTAATATTCTCAATATTAATATTCTCAGTCAATATTAAAAAACGAAGTTAATCATATTTACGACAAATCACTTCCCGTCATAACATTACAAGTAGGGTTCTAATAAGGTAGAAACATGGATGTAGTATACAGTACTGGAATGTACATTGTAGAGGAAAAGTACGCTCAGTCGCCTTATTATGATGGCGATATATAATACTTTAGAAGAAAATCGCAATTATTATAGTTCCATTGCACATAATAAAAACACTAACTTATTTTTAGTTTTTTTTTTATACACACAAGAACGAATTGTTTATTTTTATGGATTGTGCTTGACAAATCGGATAAAAATACGTACCTAAGTAGTTTTAAAAAAAGATACATTAAATTCAGGAAATACATTTCCACCCATTTTATACACATGTGCGTATTACAAATTATTTAGCACTGGTTTAAACAATTAATTAAAACTTGAAGGTTTTTAAAATAATGCTCTGAAGGATGTGGGCACTTGGAAGAGCAGTAGACTAACCCCTTAAACCCCTTAAACCCCTCTCGCTCTGATAGGAGACCCGTGCCCAGTAGTAAGATAGTAACGGGACAAATACAGTAATAAAGTATATATGTCTTAATAACAATGTTATTAAAATATCACGTACATATTTAACTCTAACGTAACTCATAACAATTATCACTTCTAGATATAATAACTCCATGTCCCCAAAACAAAACAACAACGTCACTATGCTTTGAAAAAAGTAATGAGAATAACACAGAAATTAAATTGAGGCAATTATAAATGGAGTAAAAAAATGTTTGGCAAGCTGCATTGTGTACTGACGCCTATGGGATGTGTTGGATGATTAAGATTACGGTCGGCTCAAGAATTAAGTGGAAGAGATATCTATATAGGTACCTATAAGAAAATGGAGCGGTTTTTTAATTCATTCGGACACTAATAGGAGTAAGATGTAAGCACCCAGACCAGAAAGGAAATCACACTCAAAAGAAAATTTCCGATCGATCCCGAAATGAATCTAGTCTAAGTAGCGAAAAATGCAGTCCTTGTAATTTCATATTCAAGATATTTTTAAAAAAAACGTCTGCTGTCCGCTTCATAGGGTGTTTAATTATGGACATTTATACAAAGGTGCAGGCTATAAATACATGAAATTCAATTATAGAACCATTAATCCCTCTTTTCCAAAATAAATTGGGCAACAGGGAATCTCTAAGAAATTATTCATTGACTGCGGTCATAACTTGAACTTGAGTGCGCCCAAGTAGGTAGTATTTCTACGAGTCATGTAGTAATGATCAAGAGAAGGATTACATGCTTGAAAACTACAATTTTGCCCCAGAAATCTAAATTGTTTACAAATGATAACTGAGAAAACATGCGATTAATTACTTAGTTTGACTCTCTTTGCTCATTGCTGGACACATCTCATACTCTGAAGTAGTACCACCATGACATTCCAATACGGATTGTTGTAGAATCACTACTTAATACATAAAACCAATCCAGTTCCGAATTGGGATCAACAAAAAACCATAATCGTGTATCGATCACCCGATAACGGAAGAGAGCAATGAACAAATTGACAATGACTCGGAATTAGAAGATTAAATATTTTCGCAACACGTTCGGATTCCCACCAGTCGTGGGGCGTCCAAAACAACAAACAGGCAATACCCATTCACAAAACCTATTATGTTAATTTAAAACACATCAGAGGCGATAACATCACGGCTCGTTCACACCACACCTCCCGAAACAATAGTTAATAAGATGATTTATATCGATTCAAAGATAGGTGCGTTCGACACGTCTAACACCGCTTTAGCATAATCTCGATTTAGGATCTAGTGCTATATCGATCCATACAGATGTTATGGAGAGAATACGGCGCCCGTTTGGATGAATTGCATCCTTGCTGGAGCTATCTACGTTACTTTTAGTTTTCTTTCAAAGCGTCCTTTTTGAACGCTTCGGATAAGTTAAAAAATTATCTATGAAAGATAATTTTTTTAAGAAATTATAAACTAAAATATTACTATAATTGTTTTCAATAGAAAACCGAGAAAATACACGATTATTATTTCCTATTCATTTTTGTTAATTACTTTTATTGAATTATTGGAAGCTTTCACACATGAGACTTCAAAACAAAAAAATGATGGTAGTGTAGTTATTGTGATATTCATAATAGCTTACCACACCTGGGTTCGATACCCGGTCAGGCAGATAAACTAAACGACATATATTAATTAGATTAACTTTGTAGTTATTTTATCTGTGTCTTCTTTAAATGAATTACGAGCATTAGTAGAAAAATATAACTTTAATTTAGTCATAAAAATCCTCTCTAAAGCTGTCTACCAAATCAAATTTGTCCCAATTATCACAATAACGAGATAAATGTTAAACTGAGAAACACTTGACGGTGTAAAAATTTACATATCTCAACGATAATGGAGGCTGAGGTGAATTCGAAGTTAGACTAATGGGCAAACGTGAATCGGGAAGTAAAACACTTTGCATTCGACATGCTAACTTAGAACAATAGATAAGTTGCACTGTTTGTAGTGCCACTCCTTTAGCGTTATAACAGCAGTGTTAAATAGTGTGTTCTGGCGTTCTGTTGAAGGGTGTGTAAGGAAAGTACCATAGACACTTGGGAGTGTGTTTTCAAGTGCAGCAACGGATTTGTTGTTCGACTTGCGACCATGATGTTTTCCTGCCACTTTTAAGCTTTACTTTACTCCTTACCAGTGTTAATAGTGTGTTCTGGCGTTGTTTTGTTGTAGGGTGTGGTAAGAAAAATACGGCAGACACTTGGGACTGTGTTTTCATGCGCAGCAATGGATTTGTTGTTCGACTTGTAACCATGATGCGTTCCTACCACTTTCAATCTTTATTGGGATTGATTACACATAGTTAGTCTATAGGTGAGTGAAGTCGAAGTGAAGAATTACCATTTGTAGGCACAAGCTTGTATATTTCTTGCTGCAATTTTATTAATAAACAATTTCACTTGAACTTTGAAAAATAAGAAACTGCGCTTCAGCCGCCATAGAGAGTAGTAATGAGTAATGACTTAGACAATAATGGTTAATTGATACCGATTGTATCGTGCACGGATTGCAGAAACGACAATGAGTCTCAGAGCCGGAGACTGACGTTACCGCCCAGAATGTGGCAATTAATTTGGTAAGAGTTGGTTATTTGGTCTGGCCGCACCATGACACGGGCGTTTCGGCTCGCCTATCGAGTTATTATAAAATAATGAAAGAACCACCGCCCGCTGTGCTCCACAATTGGCCTGCTTAGGCTGTGGGGAAGCCCGTTTAGCTTTTAATACTTAGTTTGTCTACTTTCGTAAGCAATCACCGGTCACCACAGCTTCGGCTGCTTCGTTTTGCGGGTACGATTTAATCTTTTCAGCGATCAATTGGCGATGAAATTATTTACATCACGCACCGCCCAGGCCATCAACCCTTGTGTTACATTTTGAATAATACGTAATTGAATCTAGATCAGGCAACTTGCCAGGAACTCATTTAATTATTGTGTTACCTTTTTTTCTATATTAATAGTTTTTTGTAATAACATTTAATAAGGTCTTTTCGTGGTATTTGAGTATGATTTTTTTTATTTAATAAGTTTTTGTACACAAAATAAATCATACAATACAGAAGTCATAGAAATAAGGATTGTAATTAATTACGTGAAGTGATGATTAATAATGTTAGAATAATATTTAAGAGCTTTCCGTTATTTGATACTTGCAGTTAATTATACTATAGATATGAAATATTGTTTTACGTAAACTACTGTGGAGTTAAACTGTTTTAGTAGGTGAAGTTGTGATAACAGCTGTTCTATAATCGATACATTTTAATATCCATTAGTAAAAAACTTATAAAATTACGACTACCTATGTAAATTCTGTAGGCTTGTATCTATTTTTTGCATACATATATCTTAATTAGCAGTAGCCATTTTTATTATAGTATATTAAGAGAATATAAAAGTTGAGAAAGTTTTGTAACTACATTTGAAATATCTAAACTCAGAAATAACAAATAAAGAGCAATAAATACAAAGCAACCGAACAACAGATTATAAATACGTCATTTCAATTTTAATTTATCAATAAAGAAGAAAACCTATAAATTATTAATTAACGTTTCAGACCTGAGCTTTAACCAAGCTTTACAGATACTAATTAATAAAGGTAAAATGGAGCAAGGGGGCTGGCACCTTTAGGAGCTGGTAAGTGAGGGTAGCAGCAACCGAGGCGTGAAGATCCCGCGATACCAACCGCCCCGCCACATGGCTCGCATGTGTCCACCCAGATTACTATCTACAATTCGGTTTCTGCTGTTACGAGTACTGACGAATCATAATTAGTATGCGAAAGACAGCTGGGAATTAGTGTTGAAGGGTTGTTGCGTAATATTTGCCTATGGTAGAGAATCCCAATATAGGAGGAGGTAAATTTTGAAGGTAGAACCCTTTGTGGTTTGACTCCGGCGGCACCACCGCCACACCTATTTCTACCTAATAACAGCAGTGTTAGGCGCTGCTGTGTTCCGGTTTGAAGGGTGTGGTAAGGGAGATATACATTTCCGAGGCGTTCCAGCTTTGTCCTAAGGAGCAACGGCGCATCTGTGGTCGACCTCAGGTAGGAATATATAATCCTATCTGGGGTTGATTACAGACGTCCATGGGCGGCAGTAGGCACTTACGTAGGTAGACTGCATGCTCGTCTGCTACTCCTATGTTATAAAAAAAACCCTAACGTTAGAGCTTTGTACCAAGCCATTGAAACTACACAATACTAAAACGTAATCTTACATTGCAGCATCACCAATCTCAAATGGACACGGCTCCGCTCACCATACTGTACTCACAGACATAAACTAATCACATACGTGTATCATAAATACCACAACAGGCATCCGTATTTCACAACGCACCATCCTAAACATAGCACGGTTATTGTCTAATGAAAAGTAATTAACTGGTGGGAGGGGGAGGGGGCACATTGACATGACAATGCCGATCGAACAATCGCTGGAAAGAGCTGAGTCAGCAAAAAACCTGGGACAAGCCTTGTAGCGAGCCGAACACGCCACTGAGCTAAGAAATGTTTGGACACTTGTATCTGATTATAAGGGACAGTGCTGACTGGTGTGCTTACTCGATTTTGTAGAGAATGATCCTGTGACAAAATATGTAGCGTGTACTCGTATATGTGTAAGCTATAAGCTTTTACGATTAACTATTTTAGCAATTTAAATACATTAGCTTACTATTTATTCTGAAAAAAAAAATACGTGTGGCACTCGGAGACTGCCACGGTAAAGCTATTGCATAGCATTTTTTATGCTATGAAAACGCTCAGACGGAATTCCAGAAATACAATATATTCTTCCATAATCATCAACATTTACATTAATACATCTTTATCCACTATTTTATCATATCTCCATTATATAAGACATTGCAAATATCAGCTGACATTTCATAACTCCAAGCAAGACTGAACATTCTAAAATATAAAATAGAAAAGTATTTAATAAGTGACATAAAGTATTAACAACCGGCAAAATATATAGGTTCAATGCGATGTGCCTGTGACATTTGGCCGAATGTTACAGGTACATCGCATTTTTCATTAATAAATGCACTTTGTTTATTCATATTTAAAACACTTTGTACACAAATTATTTGTACCATAAATCATAATGGCGTTTTGATTTTGTGCTGTCAAGTCTGTCAGTTGTAATTGTACGTTTAAAAATAACAAACACTCTTTTACGTTATTTTATCAATCCAGAATTCAACATAGCTTATGTTGATAAAACATATTATTTGGATAATATGGTAATATAATTTTGAATTTTATAATGGGAAAATAAAATATACTTCACGCAATTTTAGGATTTCTGCACGGATTATAAAACAATGTATATTACTGCCATCTGTGTTCAAGTTGACGAATTAAGGTTATCAAATAAAATAATAAGGAATGTAAAATAATACTTTATTCAATTATATCCATATTTTTCTATTGACAGTCAACAACTCGGTTGCCTGGAGACTTGATATCCAACAGTCCTCCACCGCTATTTTCACTTACACCACCAGGGGCGCCGGCAGCATTTGGTCAAGGTGACGGCGCACCAGTATGTCATTTTCAGTTCTGACTTCATAATGGAGTCTACCTAATCTTCGGATGACGACTCCGAACTCCCATTTAACTCTTGGGTTGGTGTAACTGCGGACTTGTACCTTATCACCTTGTCCGAACTCCTGCGTTGGCGGTGCATTGTAATGTAATCTGGATAGTGGGGCGGATTTCTTAAATAAGGCATGCATATAGGTTCTTACCTCTCTGCCGAACATTAACTGATAAGGTGATAACTCTTTTGTATTAGGTGTACGTCTCAAGCGTGCCTTGACAGTTAACAGTTTATCAAATAAACTTCCGCTCTTGCTGATATAAAAGAACATTCAGGTATTAGCCGATTATTTTCTTTTTGTACATTCAAAAATTTAAATTTTAGCTTTGTATATATTTCTTCAAATTCGTACCTGTATTTTATTTCCTCTTCTAAATTTTCTTCTTCTGTAAGCCATTCAATTTTTTCTTGAATCGCGTAGAATTTGTTCAAATTTTCTTTTAAAGAATTCAGTCGTATATTTATTTCTTCAATGTCAATTTTTTCTATTCCCGAAATGTAATTTTCGGTTCGTTTCATTAACCCACGTAATGTGGCTCGTATTTCCTTATTGTTTTTTAGTTCATTCGACATCTCGTCGCCAATATCAAATAAAATAATAAGGAATGTAAAATAATACTTTATTCAATTATATCCATATTTTTCTATTGACAGTCAACAACTCGGTTGCCTGGAGACTTGATAGTTGTTGTTGAAAGGTGTTACTTATTTTCGTTACGGAATTTCTCGATTCGGTCGCCGCGCTCAAAGCCCGCGATAAAAGCTATGCAATAGCTTAAAAGTTTTCATATAAAGAAATGCTTTTGGATGAATTCGAAACACAATTGACGAATCTATTGGCGAAACCTTTTGCTGTCTTTTTTGAAGTCGATTAATATTATCTTGCTAAGACATGGCGTTACGAAGCTAGGGAATCAATATTGAGTGATCGTAGCGATCTCGTCGCGCAGTCGTAGCGAACTTGCTACGCACACGCAACGGTCTCGTTAGTCACTTACGTGTTACGATCGACGCAATCATGTTACTAGGCAAACATGTTAAACTTAATCCAAAATAGATATCGCCGTCAACCCATAACGCTGTTTGTCCATCAGCCGCCGACACCGAGCCGATACCGATAATTAAGACGGCGCCGAAGTAGCGTACATACATTTACTATAGCAGCTTGTCCACCGAACGTCCGTCACCCGAGCACCGTCATCCCATAATAAATGTTAAGTGTTAGTGTGCAAGTTTTCTCGCGATGTTTTCCTTCATCGATAAAGCAATGATAATTAGTTTCTAATACGCATAAATTTGAAAAATGAGAGCGTGCCTGGAGTTCGAACTGAATCCTTCGATTGAGATCGAGCTTCAACCAGCTATCGCTGCTTCTATAAAAATAGATACCGCATCCATTTTATTCACACCTGACGGTTTGCTTCGGTTAGTTAACCCGCAAAGAGGCCGACATAACTTCATTGATTAAAGCTCACGTTGATCGATGCGTTTTACGTCTCCAAACCGCCTAGGCAAATTTGAGACTCATCTGTGACTCATGCTTAGAATATAGGCACTTCGCTCTTAATAACTACTGACTTGCAATCAATGTTTGTTGGGAATTGCAGCTAAACAACGCCGCTTCACCGTTGTATCTAACGTATTAATTAATTTCTGTGCACATAACTTTTTTTTTTTGTTGACTTGGGGGAACCTTCAAAAGGTACCCGACGCCATGGGAGTGACGCCGGGTTATGTGGGATTTTTACCGCATTAAAACCCCCCCGGTGGCCGTCCTCAGCGTTTGGTGGAGAACTCCGGGATCTCCAACGGAACACAACCGGAAACCTCCTAACGCGATGCCCTTCTATCGGGCTCTGCCCTGGGGGGAGCAATTTACGCTTCTCTCACATCCCCTGGTGATTACAGCGATATGCGACCACACAAACCGCTGTCCTTCCCGGGGTCGCTTGCTGGACGCTGGATTATCGTTAAAGCTTCCTACAGTAAAGAAGCGCTATTAAGCATCTTATTAGAAAGGTTTCTACGCTTTATCCACAGTTAATAGTATAGTTTAGGCATTGTACATAGTGACTGAGCTTGCATGCCTGCGCTTAACTTGCATGGTCATGCAGTGCAAGGATATCTTAGCATAACTATGTAAGTCTATTAAAGATATATCTAGAACATCGCAAGTACTAATGTAGTCTATGATACCAAGTTTTTTTATAATCCGTTGATAAAGTATCCAGATAAGATGTCTAGTATTTATCACAAAAACTTTAAAAAGGTGGAATGGGTCTAATTTGAACATTTTGATGCATGGGAAATTTGATGGTAATCAATGTAGAATCTATTTATATAGGTCTATAATATTTGCCTTAAATATGGTGAATGTGGATAAAATCTAACTATAAGATCAATTTTAAAGTAATTTTGACTTTTGAAATGTGTTTCGTAAAACTTTATAAAACCCGGCCAAGTATGTAGGTACATTATTTTTATTTTATTTAAAGTACAAAAGTAGCAAACATACAAGCAGTTAATTCCTGCCGTCCACGGACATCTGTAGTCAACCCCAGATACGATTAACGTTAAACATACTTCCACTTAAATGTATGTACGAAAGAATGTGATGACCACATACGACGTGACCCACTATCACGTATCACGGTATTTAGTGACTTACTTAGCGACTTTTAAAAGATATAATGGTTAGAGACGGCGTTTCTCAAACATCATAGAGCGACATAACGGAAGCGGATCAACATGTTCGGATCTAGATAGGGTCAGGGATCACGGTTCACTGTACGGTACAGACGGTACATTTTATCTTCAACTGTTACTGCGTTTACGTACTTCGTTTTATGTATTCGATTTTATAAATTATAGATTAAGTTAATAGAATTAGCATGATTTGACCGAAGGAGGTTTTTTTATTTTTATTATAATATTATAATATAAGAGTAGCAGACCAGCATGCATTCCACCTGATGGTAAGTAGGTACTGCCGCTCATGGACATCTGTAATCAACCCCAGAGAGGATTAGATATTCCTACCTGAGATCGGTAACAGATGCGCCGTTACCCCTGAGGACTAAGCTGGAACGCCTTGGAAAAGTATGTCTCCCTTACAACACCCTTCAAAAGGGAACACAGCAGCTAACGCTGCTGTTATTAGGCAGAAATAGGTGTGGCGGTGGTGCCGCCGGAGTCGAACCACAAAGCGTTCTACCACCTTCAAAAATTATTGAAATTATTATTATTATTTCATTTTCGTTATACGATGTGTCGGTAGTGCCGACGCATTCGAAATACGAAGGGTTCTTTAACTTTAAAATAGTATATATTCCATCTTTCTACAATAGTATAAAATCCCAGCCGAGCAAAGTTTAATGACATTTACAATAACATGTCGCAATGAAATATTAGTTACATGTTCGTGTCTGGCGCATTGAGTAATTAGACATGTTGGCGACTCGTTTGTTTCGCAACGATATGGCTATTACAACCTTTAGGATACATTATAAAACTTGCCAGCTTATGTTGTTTACATACATTTGTATATAGAAACAAATATGATACTAAATAAAGATTTTTTTTCATTCATTTCACTAGTCGCAACATGTTGGTAATGTATGTACAAACTTAACAAACATTGGATATAAAACTTATGCCTAAAAATGATTAAGCATTAGTTATAAATTCTTTTCATACGTGCATTTTCCATGTAGAAGCATGTCATTGGTAATTATACTCGTATGTCGCTATGAAATATTAGTTAGATGTTCGAGCCAACACATTGACTAATTAGACATGTTGATGACTTATTTGTTGTATAAAGATAAAACAATATTAAAATCCATTTTCAGTAGCGTACTCATGTAATTTCTATGAATTGTTAAATTTGTAAAATGAATTATAAATATAAAACATAACAAAAAGAAACATAATTTATATAATTGTGAACATAAATGTGTAATATCATATTACTTGAGGTAGTTGCATGGCATTTACAATGACATGTCGCAATGAAATATTAGTTGCATGTTCGTGTCTGGCGCATTGAGTAATTAGACATGTTGGCGACTTGTTTGTTTCGCAACAATATGACTATTCCGACCTTTAGGATCCATAGCGAGCTTATGTTTCTGTGCTTTTGTATGGCCAATCATGCTAACTCAGCATTTATTAATGTGGCCATAATCGCAAGTAATGTTCATAAGCATAATCTTTCTCTTCGCCGACACTCCAATGTTGTTATATACATTTATGTACGGTCAAATCTAAATAGAAGTATATTTGCAAGATAGCTAATTATAAAGGAAAAAGACTATTCGTTTGTGTGATTGTGTGCAACTTAACCTGTTTTTAAATGATTTATGAGACATGTGGCTACCTGATGAATTGTAGTCACTGTCGCCTAAGGAGATTTGCAATACCAAGAGAGTCGCCAATGTAACGCCGGTTTTAAAGCAGAGTTCTTTTTGCACTTTTATTAAGGAGCCCCATGGCATAGCGCTTCGGGAATACCTCCAGAGGAAGTTCAGACTTCTATTTATTTCGCAATTTTTTAAAGGCTGCGATAACTACTAAAATTAGTCTGACTTCAGTTTACAGCCTGCAAAATATAAAAGCGTGCAAAATTATGTAATTATAATATAAGTATTCATATTACAATGAAGATTTCGCCGTCTAGTTGTAAATACCTTGGTTATAACAAAATTTTAATTATGAGAACTTTTATTACGTAATAAATTGATAAATAGAATCTGAAATGCCTACACCCCTTATAATAAATTACAAAATATTCTAGACATAACGTATACAGTGGATCGTAAATATTTTAACTCGAACCCTGCATAAAACTAGGGACAAAGGGAGAAGGGTTACAGCAAGTATTTGCATAGTAATCACCATCGGCCGGTCAGCCCTAATTATACGGCTGGCGGTTACACAAACTTTACTATTGGGAAAATTGTACGAAACCAATTAATTTGTATTCCATGATAGCGTTATCAGATAAGCTTTGGTGTTCCCGACACTAAACGGAAAAAATAGTGAAATTAAATTTAATAATATGGTAATCTTGATTCGGTTATTAAATAACTTTTATTGCTGCTTTTATGTTAGAACACATCTAAGGATGTTACTTTGTATGAATTATTATTAATTTAAATGTAGTTACTATAAATAATTAATATTACTGATTTGTAAGAGTGGAGAACATTATTTCAGGGGAGAAGGTAAAACAGCTCTACACAATTCGACTTTAAAACAACCACCACCTGTTTTAATGTTGACAACGACAACGTTAGGTCTTTTTAGGGGCTGCTGTATTTTGTGTGGAGGGTGTGGTATTCCCGTCCTTAGGAGTAGCAACGAATTTGTGTCCGAATGAGTAGGACCTCAAGTCTATTTAGAGTTGATTATCGACGTATCTATAAACGGCAGTAGCCACTTACCATTAGATATAATGATAATTCGATTGCTTCTTTTAATATTAATAAAAAAATGGAGCTACGTATTAGAAAGAGCAGCAGCATTTGAATAAAATGTTTTCCACTTAACAACATTGATTAAGTCACGCCGTGGCTAACGAAAGTATGCAAATTATTAAATTTCTTTCGAATGTTATATATTAACTATGACATATTACGGTACCCTTTAATGGATTATGAATCCAAATCACTCACTCAACGGTGATTGGTCACTGGGCAGCATTTCACACCTGTTCTACCTATTTCAAACACCTTGCTTATGTCAAATTGCCTTTATTTGTGTGTGTATTTTATGACAGTGAACTCTTGGGGTTCCATGCTATGGGGCCATTTGTGGGCCAGCGTCTTGACCTGGGCCATAACAATTAATTAAAATACAATGTAGCCACGGGGGTACGCCGCTACTACCGCCAGACACTTGTTTCATAGACATACGTAAACTGCAAAAGATAGGCTTTTTCATTTAAACTCTGACGTCATTTCCTGTTGTGACGTAACACAACATGTGTGTACAAAAATCTTTACCCTATATGGAAATGTAAAAATAGCATTTCAACGTGTCTTTTTTTTCTTTTCGAGGGGGAAACCTTCAAAAGATACCTGACGACGTTGGAGCGACGCCGGGTTATGTGGGATTTTTACCGCACTAAAACCTTCCCGGTGGCCGTCCTCAGCGCTTGTTCGAGAACTCCGGGATCTCCAACGGAACACAACCGGAGTCCTCCAAACGCGATGCCCGGATCGGGCTCTGCCCTGGGGGTGCGTTCGTTCCTCCCACAACATCTGGTGATTACGACGGTATGCGACCACACATACCGCTGTCCTTCCCGGGGTAGCATACTGGACGGTTCGAGCTCCCACTCTTGCCGCCCGCAACCCCGGAAGCCCCCTTTTAGCCGCCTCTTACGACAGGCAGGGGATACCGTAGCCATATTCTATTCCCGGAACTACAGGGACATTCAACGTCTGCCTAGACCAGGATAGCCTTTACGTGACTGACTGCTGTACCCGCTTCACCACACGGTTCGACTATATTACTTTACTAAGAAATGCTAACTTATTATTACGTAAAGGTGGTCGTAAATTAAGTGTTGTAACGTAATTTAATTTTCTGAGAAATAATAAATAAAATAAGAAATGTGTTAGGAATTGGAGAGACAGTAGCAGTGAGTAAATCCTCAAAAAAGAACATTTATTTCTCCTCGCTTCTCGCTTCAAGCCGTTAGTAGGACGCTATAACCAAGAGTGTGCCGTCAAAATGTCAAGATGGCGAAAAATATAGGGCTCTAAATACAATGAAACGACACGGTTTTACCTCTAAAATGCAAATGTTCTGTACCATGGTAGAAGAGTTATGTTGGCTACACCATTGCCCAGCTATTCGGCATTTCAATTAGGCATTACAGATACCTCAAGTATTTACAAATACTTTTGGTATTTATAAACGATTTATACGCAAGGCAAAGCTAGTCTAGAAATTTGTAATTCTATCTCTCACTTATATTATATATATTTTTTATAATATAGGAGTAGCAGCCGAGCATGCTGTCCACCTGATAGTAAGTGGCTAGTGCCGCCCATGGACATCTGTAATCAACCCCAGATAGGATTAGGTATTTCTACCTGAGATCAGCCACAGATGCGCCGCTACCCCTGAGGACTAAGCTGGAACGCCCCAGAAAAGTAGGTCTCCCTTACCACACCTTTCAAATCGGAACACAGCAACGTTTAACACTGCTGTTACGAAGCAGAAATACGTGTGGCGGTGATGCTACTGGAGTCGAACCACAAAGGGTTCTACCACCTTCTCAAATATTTGCTGGGTTACGGATGTATGGGTTTCAAATCACACCTGATTTTTTAAACTGTGTACTTATTACAAATTTAGTATCACTAGGTATGAGAATGGATCATGCTACTTGTAAAAAGGAAAACATCGTGAGTGAAACTTTCGTGCCTGAAAATTCTCGAAAAATTCTACCAATCCATAGGTCAATCTGGTTGAATATAGTCTCTTCCGAGTCCGAAAGAAAATTCGCGAAAAATGTGATTTTGTTTTCTACAACCTGTCTGTATTCGATGTTGAAAGATATAAACGGGACCTTATCGATAAAACATTTTAAAACAATTGCGCATGAATTTGCTGACCTATAAGCTTACAAAAAATAACATCGGCAGTGTTGCTATATGCAATTGAATCCATGATCCCCTAACTTATGCGATGGCAAAGTGAATTTATTGAGGTTTCAACTTTCACCGTTTTTAGGGTACTTTCTGACCTAGGTTACAAGCTTGTGATACTGACTTTGTTCGGTCCATTAAGATGGGTGGTTTATTTTTGAGAATGTTGCAAATATCATTAAATCTTCTAAAAATATAACAGTTTCATAAAAATATTTATGGATATACTTTTTGAGCTGGCTTTTTTAAACATAAATATGTAAGATACCAGTATAGGTTTCTACCATCTGCATTGAAACGGCGTAGCGGAGAATAGTTCTGACATCCCTTACTTTTGTGAAGAGACCCGTGTCCAGCAGGGGAGATAACAATACTCGTAGTTGCAGGTAAATTAGTAAATTTCTCTCTAAAGGACTATTTAAAAATGATTGTTTTAATTGCTTTTATGGATTCTGTCATTATTGATATGCACACCCATTTCTATTCTATAGATATATGTAATTCAGCCAAATTAAAACAAACTTTGAAATCGCAAAACGCAATTTATTTAACAGTAAACTCGTATGTGGAGTTATATCCACAGTAAATAGGTTTAAAAATTTTATGGCTGTCTATTTTCGTTAATGTCAAGGTTAAGAGCTTTTTCATTGTCTTGTTAAACCACAAAAGACGTGTTTTGTGCCATAAATAACTCCATAAAATGCCGGATTATAATAATTAAGGCTGAACGTACATTTGGTTAACGATACAGGCTTTTTGCTTCATTAGTTCGTCAACTCATCAGTTAATTAGAGAGCCTAATCAAAAAACCATGGCTTGAAGATGCCGCATTACATTTAATTATTCTTTATCCTATTACACTTAATTTATGGCAAAAATATTCCAATTTATGACACTCTGAACTAGCGGGGTGCAAATATATATTTCGCGTAAGGTACTTCTGTCATAAATATTTTGTAGTGCATCGTAAATGCTTTGAGAAAAACTAGATACCCTTTTTTACGTCATTAAGGTAATAAAAGAACTGTGTCTGCGCTCATGAACATCTGTAATCCTCAAATAGAATATCTAAGGTCGGATATAAATACTTACGTAGATACTCCTTAATAATTTGAAATGCTTTGCGCGAAATGTCTGCTTTACTATACACTCTGTTGTTAGGTATGAGGCACAAATAGACTGTAAAAAAATGTGGTTATTTTTTGTGACAAACATGTTGTGACTCAAAATTAAATAAGGTGAGGTGAAAATTAATTAATTTGAAGGTGGTAGAACCCTTTGTGGTTCGACTCCGGCGGCACCACCGCCACACCTATTTCTACCTAATAACAGCAGTGTTAGGCGCTGCTGTGTTCCGTTTTGAAGAGTGTGGTAAGGGAGACAGACTTTCCCGAGGCGTTCCAGTTTAGTCCAGGGGTAGCGGCGCATCTGTGGCCGACCTCAGGTAGGAACATCTAATCCTACCTGGGGTTGCCTACTTACTATCAGGTGGACTACATGCTCGTCTGCTACTCCTATATTATAAAATAAATATAGATATATTTTGAATTTGTTATCTCAATAAAATTGCTTAAAATTATAGCTTATTGATGCCTTTATATCCTTTATGGCCCCAATCAACTCATACTCAGTACAACTCTACATATATTAAATATTCAAGGGTACATTAATTATCTACAATGCTTTTATATTTTCCACCGTATTTATTTGAAATTTTTTATCAACAATCGATTTCAAATGTATTATTATAAAGTTGGTTAGAACGGACTGATATTTTGTTTGAGGTCCTTTTAATAATTGTAGAGTTGTATCAATAGATTGTAGGGCTAGATTTTGAAATTAAAATGTATATTCCATAGCATGCAATTAGTAAGGAATTCATTGAGTTGATATTGATATTTTAAATTGAATGTAGAACTTTTATAGATAATAAATGGATACTACCGCTCGACTTCTGTAGTCAACCCTACATAAGACTAAATTCCTACCTGAGATCGGCCACAAATGTGCCGCCTATCTCTGAGGACTAAGCTCCAGCTTAGTCCTCAGAGATAGGCGGCACATCCACTGCTTCGGATAAATATATCTCCCTTACCACACCCTTCAAATCAGAATAAGTACAGTAGCGTTTAACACTGCTGTTATTAGGCAAAAATACGTGTGGAGCTGATGCCGCCGGATTCGAACCACAGAGGCTTCTAACAACCTCAAAATTAAGCAAATATTGAAAGCATTGTAGAAGTGGCAACCTATAGTGGCAAAAATATGCCAATTGTATGTTCCTTGTCCGAATGCGACGCTTGAGCGGTGTGAAAAATTCGAATAACAGTCGAGAATGTCCAGCGAGTCAGAAACTCATTGTTCCGCGATAACGATATTCAACGATGCGCGTTTCACCAACTGTACAAGAGCCTTCGCTCATTTTTAACTGACTTCAAAGAAGGAGGTTTGTGTATACCGCTTTGATGTCCGCGATTTTTTCAAATACTACTGATCCAATTTTGATGGGATTTTGGTTATTTGAAATCATACAAGATAAGTTTTAGTATATACATGTTTTTTTTGGCATGCATTCGAATGGTGTGAAAACAGTCGAGGTCGAGTTACAGTTGATAGACAGTTACAGTCGAGGAAATCCAAAGAATCAGAAACTCATTGTTCACGAACTATGTAAGAGGCTTCACACATTTTTTTAAACAGAGAATAAATTGTGTATTACAATTAGTATACGTAATATTAGTAGATATTTCATTGTGTGTAATATTATCAAAATAAACAATGTCCCTTTGTACAGGTGCAATTAAGTATGGTTGAGTATTTTCGTAATTTTATATAGATGTATTTTGTTTATTTAACCTCGAAATTAAATTGTATTATTATCGTATTTTATTTACTAAAGCTTAACTTAGTATTCCAACATTTCAAATGTGGTTTTAATATAAGAACGTTTTTGAAGTTACGTTAAGTTCCATAAAATTGCATTTTTCGATATATTCACGTTTGCATGTGGCATTCGAGTGGTGTGAACTCGAATTACAGGAGGATGTCCAGCGAGTCAGAAACTCGTTGTTCACTGATAACCATATTCAATAATGCGCTCCTTTTCACTTACTATATAAAAGTACTCACTCATTTAAAAAATAAAATATTAATATAATCAATGAATAGTTTTCTTTAACACAAATAAAATTAAATTAGGTAGAGTCTACATATGCACTCTCTATTTATCATTTCGACTACAAATATTTTTTTAAGTTAAATTTACGTTGGTGTATACCAAACCTTATTGTAAGTAAGTATATTAAAATTTTACATTCTAATTAGGTAAATGTAAATCAAGGAATAATAAATTGGCTTATGTTGCGAATGTTTCATACATTTTCGTGAATATCTTTCGGAATTTTTTATTACTTTCACGTTTGAATGTGGCATTCGAGTGGTGTGAAAACACGAATTATAGTGGAGGATTTCCAGCGAGTCAGAAACTCATTGTTCGCTGATAACCATATTCGACTATGCGCTATTTCTACCAATTACAAATAGTGAAAGCGGGGGCTGCAGCCGACCATGCCCAGACTCTCAAGCGTCGTAAATATAGTAATTTATTAGACAATTACTTGTTTGCGGCGCTTGCTTTAGAGACAATGGGTCCATGGTCATCTGACATGAAAAAGTTCATGTCAGATATGTCGACCAAACTTGTCACTGCTTCCGGTGACCAAAAAGCTGGCGGCTATTTTGCACAAAGATTAAGTCTTGCCGTGCAGCAAGGAAACGCCGCCAGCGTTTTGGGAACCATGCCTCACACGGCAATTTTAGATGGCTTATTTTATTTATAATTTTCTTGTATATATTTTGTAAATAAGTCCATTTTTAGTTTATATTATACATTTAATGTATTTTAGTAATTAAAAATGTACCAATTACATAAAAATCCTTACTCAATAAAAAATAGCCTTAACACAGGGACAAGTTGATATTTAACATATTAATATTATCAATGTAGAGATTTCTTCAACATAAATAAAATTAAATTAGGTAAAGTCGATTATTTATCATTTCGTATACAATTATTTTTACGTAGATGATGACTACAGCTTATTATAAGTATATTAAGAAATCTTTTGAATGTAAATCAAGAAGTCATAAATTGTGTTAAGTTGAGAATGTTTACAAAGTTTCATAAAATTTCGTGAATATCATTCGGAAAATTTGAATATTTTCACGTTCGAATATGGCATTCGAGTGGTGTGAAAACTCGAATTACAGGAGGATGTCCAGCGAGTCAGAAACTCATTGTTCGCTGATAACCATATTCAACGATGCGCTCCTTTTCTCGTATGAACCTATTATAAAAGAACTGTCATTCATTCATTAAATTTTTGAATCTGGGAGCAAGCAGTAAATGATTAAGTATAAAATCGATTTAAATTTTTGTCGACACTACCTTGACACTTATTTTTGACAAATTTACCGCTTCATATTCCGATTAAAAGACGTGTTTAAGCAAAAAATTATTGTCGTTTTTTTTTCAAATGACTGAAGAATATGCTTACATTTTATTGTCAAAACTGACCGTAGCTAACTATATTTACTTAAGACATATATTTTCTTCGTGTGCAATATATTGAAAAATATAGTCAGCGATATTGTGAAGTACTTACGAAATTTCAGAAAATCCATATGGATTTGTATATATATGGATACATATGTATAACATTATTTTTAACAAGGGTGACTGCGACTAAAAACAAAAGACAACGTACTGTCATTGGCGCACCGATGCAGTTGCAATAATTAACCTTGGCACTTAATTACATTCTATCGGCAGTTTGCGGCGGGACTGTGTTTTATGAATAAACCAATCACTAATTAAGACATCATTGTAGACCCTTCCGCGATCATATCTACTTCCGCCGCCTCCTTTCTCTGCACGTAATTATTTATGGGAACTTCGCAACTAATACAGAATACCAACTAAAGACCTAATGAACTTACGTGTAATTCAATTATATGCTTTCATTTAATTTCTGTTTTGCTAGCAATAAATAATTCTTTCACTTTCTAGCTTATGTGTTTGATCAAAGATTAGTTTTATCCGAAGCAATATTTTATAATTAAAGCAATTAATGATTTTAATATAATTATATTGCATACCATTAGGTATTCGTTCGAGTTTTAGATTAAGGTTGTCTAGATTATTAAAGTTTATTATTTGAATTATCAAGGCGGTTTAGAAAGAAATAAAAGTATTAAATAATAGTTATTGAAATAAAATTATGTGCACTGCAAATAAATAATTTATGAGAAACTAGCTGACCCGCCAAACGTTGTGTTGCCATAAAAATAAATAAATGTTAAGGGTGAACAACCCTTATCACTTAGGCGTATGAAAAATAGATAGTAGCCGATTCTCAGACCTACTGAATATGCATATTAAATTTGGTGAAAATCGGTAAAGCCGTTTCAGAGGAGTACGATAACTAACATTGTTAAACGAGAATTTTATATATAAGATGTATCGTATGTAAATGAAGGGATGAAAAAAAGAAGTAATAAATGTGTCTATTCTCATGGCACTTAGCAACTTGGTATGTAAAAATAATGTAAAAAAAATATTAGACAGATCTTTAAGCAGATTATTTATAAAGAAATTAAAAATAAATAAAATGTTAGATTTATAATAAATTCGTACCAATATAGTGTCTTAGTCGCCTACGAGGCTACGGTTTACACATAGGTTTATAAAAGGAACCTTTAGATATAAATAACGCGTGGAAAACTTACTAAATGTTGACTTGAAGGTTAAGCCAGTTAGTGAATATAGCCCAGTAAATGTCAGTTGATCGCCGCAGAAATCAGCGAGCAATCAGAGGAACGTGTGAATTGCACAAATAACGCGGAACTGACACGAGCCGAGCTCGAACTATTAAATGGACAGTATATTGTAAGTCTAAAGATATTTCACTATTGTGGTATGAGTTATATAGTAACAATTTAATCAAAATGTATTGAAATGTCATTTGATGTTTTATTGTGGGTATTTTATAAATCATTAATGTTTTATAAGATGTTGATAATAAATCTTAGGAATGTAGTCATAATGAAACTTATATACTTATTTATTATGTTTTTCCTGAATATGTTACACATTATGGTTATTTTATCTTAATTCAAATTCAAAGGAGATGTTTCAAAATGTATGGGCTCCCGGCCACCTTTTGTACACTATACTAAAAACTAAGAAAACTTGTAAAGAACAATTCGTAGGGGTTCATTTTCTTTAAATCATGTTCGTTTAATTGTTAAAAAACAATAATTTACACTTAAACTTGCAACACAATAGTGGAAAAACATCATGGCGGTAATTACCGTAATAATGTCAACTGTCATTCTATTTTAACTTACTATATACATTATATACTTTTTAATATATTTTTTACGCGAATGGGCGTAGATATATAAATATTGTATTGTATGTATTGAGAAACAATGCCTATATTTGATAAACTTTAATTATATTTACTTTCATAAATCTTGACTTAAAACAAACATACCAAAATATGTACTTCTATACCAATTTATTTTAGTTAAAACATTTAAGTGTGTAAATAAAACAACTTTAAGTACACATTTGATAATATTTTACTTATTCTTCACTTAGATACATTATTTATTCATTTTCAAAATCTTCCCTTATCAATATTTTCATCCAATCATGTAGCAGGTTCTGTAATATCCTGTGACGAGCTCAGCCCAAACATCAAACAATGGTCATAATGTGAGCGCAACTACCTACGAGTACGGTTCGTTGCCCAGCGATACAGTTGCAATAATAACTGATTATTTTGTCATCCCAAGAATGTCCTTGTCTTGCTATTGTAATTATCTAAAAGAAGAAAAATGTAAAAAGATTAGCTTCTCTAGTTTAAAATTATTAACGATTATTTCACGATTAATACAACTAACTGATGTATATTTAACCTGATGATATTGAATCCTTGTCAACACAATCCACAGCGATCGCACGAAAATCACAAGAGTCCATAAAACATAAGCTGGGTAAACAAGTAAGGTAGAATCAGTCCAAAATCGTAAGCAGCACAGCGCAGAAACATATTCAGGATTAAAATGGAATCTTCTCATCAGTACATATTTATACAACGTTTACATTGGAGTCCACTATTATATTATTATAATACGTATATATCCACTTTTGACTTTTACACATATCAAATTGACAAATTCTTCTTTTTTAATTTGACATGTCACTTACATCTATAAAACCAGATACTATTTAAATGGTGGTTTTGTTATAATTATTATAAATAAGTAATTAAATTCAGAAATAATGACGGGATACCCAAAACAAAAGCCAGGTTGTAAAGTACTAATGTAACAATAACTTTACGACAAAAACAGCGAAATACTGAATTACCGACATCCAAAGAATATAGTAACCTATGTGTGGGGTACACATAGGTTCCTGACCGACATCGACAGTTTTGAAAACTTGACATTGACAGTATTCCGCCATATTTAATATTTCAATGAGGAATGCTTATTTTAAATATTTTTAAACAAGAATACTTCAGGTTATCAAAATATATGTGTATTTTTCTTCAATTATACAAATTATTCGTGTTTTTTAGATATAGTGTACATGAGATGGCCGAAAATGAAACATCTCCTTTATATTATTATTAATTAATATTTTATCTTCCTTTTCCATTGCTCCCTTGTTCTATTGTTTCCTTATTAATGACGCCTTTGAAAATGGAATGCAAGTTTATATTTTAACTTTTTCAATATTTCAATAACATAGTAGTAAGTGTTTATAAGTACCTAATAAAAGTAAATCAGTATTATTACTGAATATTTATTAAAGCATATAAATTATCACGAGATAATATGTATGCCCCAAAGTTCTTAAAAATTCTCAAGGATGTGAAATCTCCCGTTTCATTTGGCTTGCGGTGGACTATGGCTTAAGCTCCTCTCGATATGAGAGGAGACTCGTGCCCAGCAATGCGACAGTAATAGGTTGTTTTAAAAATAGGTATTTGAAGTATTGATTGCGGACATCAAATACTTCTTTAAATGAATAAAAATGTGAAATTCAAACAAACAATCATCTCTATCAGTGTCACTCAGGTATCAAAGGGCGGAGAAAGCAGTGTGATGTGTGAATTGGAAAAATTCGGAATGATATCGGCCGGCGAACCAACCGACGAGCGGCACCACTATAAACACAGTATACGCAAGAGTAAGATAAAACAATTTTGTAAAAATAACTGGAATAGTTATCATTTTTCTAAGTTAAACTAAATCGGTATTATTATCAAATTATGATTTGTGATACACTTTTGGAAGTTTTATTTACTATTAGCGATATTATTTCTACGTGATTGATTTATTTTTTGTAGCAAAATATACTTAGTGTAGCTGTAGTATTAGTACAGCTAATATTGTACAGATAAATTTGAAGGTATTTGGTAGAACCCTTTGTGGTTCGACTCCGGCGGCACTACCGCCACACCTATTTCTATCTAATAACAGCAGTGTTAGGCGCTGCTGTTAGATAGACGTTTCCGAGGCGATCCAGCTTAGTCCTCAGGGGTAGCGGTGCATCTGTGGCCGATCTCAGGTAGGAATATCTAATACTATCTGGGAATACATCACAGCAACATTAATATCTGCTTCATTGTACCAGTATTAGGAAGAACAGGGCAAAAATACTAACATAAGACATTGTGACAAAGATAGTTTTTAGGATTCGAAACCTGTAACCGATCTCATATTATACGCCTTCCTGTCTCGCCTTCCTGCATCCTGAATTCATTGCAAAAACAGTGATTGCCTAGTGGTTGAATCTTGGTTTCTTGATCAAGGGGTCCAAGAATCGAATCCCAGGTACCTTTCATTTTTCAAAGTTACTTGCTTTAATGGTGAATATCGTGAGGAGACCTGCATACCTGCGAAATCTTTAAAACAGTTCTTAAACTTATATGTGGAGTCTACCAATACGCACTTCGCCAGCCTTGTTCATCACATTTTGAGAGTATACCCGTGCCCAGAAGTGGGACAGTAATGCGTTGACAACTAGATAAACTAGTCAAAATTGATATCAACCGTCCAAAGATTATCTGTTAAGTTAGCATATACTGTTTTATCAGTGGGTCGGTTCCACGTGCCGGCCGTCCGTTAATTGACTTTTGGCTCCAAGTGTTTCGGCCAGTCATCGTTCTAGTTTTATATTTTTGGCGCCTATTCCCATCCTAACAGCCCTCTATATTTTTTACATGCCAGATCAATTATGATTTCGAATTGGTTTGATGAATCTGAATAAAATTTCATTGGTTGTTTAATTGCCTCGTTGCTTTGAAATATGGTTCAATCGATACAATAGCGTAGATGGGTCTGCTAACTAGGCGTTTTATCTTGACAGTTTTAATTGTGTTTAATGGAATTATTGTTTCATCGGACAATGATAATGATGAAGTATTTTTTGTATTATTACAGTTATTTACTTCCGTTGAATTGCCTTAATTTTAATGATCGGTCATGTGTTGGCCGAAACGCCCATGTAGGGTTCAGTATCACCTATTTATTTTATTTTTACGATTTGCAGTTTATAATCGTAGTAGTTATCGAATTATATTAATTGGGAAATGTACTTATTGCGTCAATATAGAAAGAAAATCGCCGAAAAATTTTCGGTGTCTAGTTTGGTGATACCATTTTATTTTTAGCATTTGTTGTCATAACTACCAGAGAAACAGATATGCAGATTTAGTAATAGGGTCGTTTTTACCTTTGAATACGGAACCCAAAAAACGGAATGCAAAACAATTTCGAATTAATTTTAACAGCTTTTCATGTTTAATTACTAATTGGACATGCGTTCCGAGCATGCGTGTACGCACAGCGGATGGGTTGCACGTCTGGGGTCGCAAAAAATCAATTTCAATGCAAATAACCGCAAAAATTGCGCGTAACGACCGTTTTCTCTTTCGAATTTGCGATCGGATCGCTTAATTGTCGTATATCTGTACATCTTACACAAAAACCTAGTGTTGCATCCCGTGGGCCAATGGCTGAGAAGGAAAGGGGCGATCGTTGATATCATGTTTTTATTAATGATTTGGAAACAGTCCTTAATAAAGAATATCCTTGAATACTTATTACTTGTCTTACACACACATGTATTACTTACGCAAACTTTTACCACGCTTCATACACTTATAATATAACCATACATCGTAATTTGTTTTTATAAGTGTTATGCCTAAAACCACAATTGCAATATTAATTCATCATTTATCGTCTTACTGGATTCGTATCCCAGACTCTGTCTATGACAAACAGATATAGTTTTCAAATATTTTAGGTAACATTAAGTAAAAAGTCGCACCATCAGTCAATCATAACCACAATAAGGCTTAAGTGTGTATTAACATCTACAGACACAGGGTGTGTCAGACACGTGTCGTCGTCAACAAAAAGTATTTTGAATTTTCCTATACAATGTGTTTTGTATTATGATCCGTAACCCAGCACCTGCCAAAATATTGTAATTAAAAAAGTATTGGAATGAAAATATACCCTTACTGTAGACATAGTACGAGATTATGATATTGTCTACCACGGCCAATGTCTGCCGGTTGTCCTTTGATTGCGAATTGAATTTGAACGTCTATCACTCATTAAATAAAAACCAACATAGTTATCCCTCCAACGATAGTGTCAATAATGTACAATAGAAATCCAACGAAACAAAGCTAAACCGATTGTCCTATTAATAGGGATACGCTAGAAATCAGATAGGTAGGTTATCGGTAGCGTGGCGACGGTCGCGTGACCAGATCGCATGGTCTCCCGACAGCCTTGTAAGTTCTGCGCTCCAATTTGCCACTAAAGCCACTATTCATCAAATTCTATATTATAAAGGCAGTCCTTTGTGTGTTCCAGCGTTTTGTTTCGTGACTGCGTTCGTGGGCGAGAAGCCATCGGTTAAAACCCATCCGAGGTTAATTTTTAACCGACTTCGAAAAAGAGGTCTATTTTCGGCTTTATATATTTTTTACCATAGATTTTTAAAGATTACTCACTCCTAACAAGAAAATGTACCCAGTTTTGAGAATTGAAATAGTTGCGTAAAAAAGTTTGCCACGTCTCCGTGCTAAAATATCCTTAAAATATTTGAAATAATTATTTATTTATGACGTAAATTACGCAGTATTAGTTATTTATTCGTAAATTTTCTTTAAAAATGTTTTTATTTGTCAAGAACTCAAAAAAATAACTTACTAAAATAAGCCGTTTGTGGCTTTATTCAATTTCTAGGTGGCGAAGTAACTTTACTAATCTATGTTTTTTACAAAATATTTATTGGACTATGTATTGAATTGTTTATACCAATGCGTTTTAAACACAGCGTTTTTAAAAATCTTACTGAAATAGCAATAAGGTTTGCAAAGCTTGTACCTATTGAATGTGTATAAAGCTGTGTTCCATGATTAATTATAATCGTAATAAATATTTATAATCATCGTCGAGTGCCATGTCGCATGTCGCAATCATATCTGGACTAATGAAAATTATTACTACGTACATATGAGCATTCGTTTTCACAAGGCGTAAAAACATGTAAATTTTTGCAAACATATCATTTATATCGACAAATAAGTCTCAATCGTATGTTGTATAATATAAGGCGTATAGTATAAAGATTTGGATGATTAGAACAGCATATAATTATGGCAAATAGTTAATTAACTTACTCAAAGGTAGGCAGGTGTCGTCACCCTTTCTTTTAAGGATGTTATCATTTAATTGGTACATAAATAGTCACATAGTGTCATTCGTAGGCTAATTGATAAAATAAGGGCTGGTAACACGATAAAACATCCATTTTACCAGAAGTTTTATAATAATTAAAACATTGCTCAATGTTTATATTATGATGGTTTTATTCCAGGAAGATAAGGGAAGTTGTGTTGGATTTTTTATTTATTTTATTATTTACTAAGGACTTATTTATTTCAGTTTGTAGTGAAGTAAAAGAGTTAACAAAATGACATGGTAGTTTATTACTTTACATTTAAAACGTAATACCAAACAGTTGAACCTAGTTTATCGGGTGTATTTTCTTACCATTTGCTAAGCTGTTGAGGAATAAGTCTATGTTTAAATTGTAGAAGAGAACTGATTACTTTATTGAACGAGTATAATAGAACTTTTCGACGGTCACCTGTGGTGACATTACAACCGCACGCATAAGAGTTTTTAAAAATATAACAATGGTGTGTGTAGTCTACCACTAACTGCACTTGGCCAGCGCGGTACAATATGACCTAACCCCCTCTCAGCCTAAGACCCGTGCCCAGAGGCATAACAGTTTCTTTTTTATAATATAGACGATCATGCAGTCTGCGTTATGGTGGCTACTGTCGCCCATGGACATCTGTAATCAACCCCAGATAGGATTAAATATTCCACAGGTTGGCCACAGATGCGCCACTATCCCTGAGGACTAAGATGGAACGCCTCGCAAAAGTATGTCTCCTTTACCACATTCTTCAAACCAGAACACAGCAGCGCTTAACACTGCTGTCATGATGCTGAAATAGTGGTGACGGTGGTGCCGCCGGAGTCAAACCACAAAGGGTTCTACCACCTTCAAAGAGTTAACGACAACATGATCCCGAAGCAATACCCCTCTGAGTTTAATACCCGTGCCCAGCAGTGGGACAGGACAGAGTTGACGACAACATAATGCCACAATCGAACCACAAAACGTTCTACATTTTTTATCACTTAAATAAGAAAGTATTTATAAAACAAATGGTCAGAGTGGTGGCCAGGTTGCCGACAAGTTGATTGTTTGCGACCACAAGTCGCGTGACTGTGTTAGCGAGTTTTAATAAATCTATATGAGAACCTATTTGAGAAAATTATAAGAAACCAAGGTGTTTATTTTCTGCGGTTTAATAATTTAGGTTAAATTTCTTTAACTTACGAATATGTTAAGTTTTATTTTGGTTACGAGAAAATATACTGAAGCACAAAGAAGTAAGTAATGTATGTCGATTTTAAGGAAATTTGTGAAATTGGAAATGTCTTGGTAAATAGTGGATAATTGAATTATTTTTTAATATGCACATTATTCTGAAACATAGGAGGAGCGTGCCTGGGATTCGGACCTTGGACTCTCCCAATTGAGACGCTGATTTTCTATCACTTGATTGTCACTGAATAATTATTTCTATTGCCGTTACTATACTATTTCCATGTCTTTATTTTCTCGATGACAGATCGACGCCCATGTAATTTTGTGTTGTTTACGTTAAAATGTCACACAGATAATACTGTACTTCATGGACAGGTAGTGATGTGCTACACATAATGATAACGATAAACGTAACACGTTTTTTTTAAAAAATGTAACAAACTAAACTACTGCCGGATAATTTTGTACAAATTTATTAACTATAATATTATATTACATATACTTATAATATTATATTTCATTACAAGATGTTGCACGTATACATTTGTGATTGATAATGCCTACCTCTTTAAAATTTTCGAAGTTGTTGTTGTCGAAAATAAGTAGGTATAGGTTAGGTTAGACTCGACAATGAAACGAAATATTTATTATAACAGATAATCTTTATTTATTTTAATCAAAATTTGATGTTCAAAATACATATAATAAATATATGCGATCGATATCATTGCATATTTGGTCACAGCACTACAAAGAACTGTCATCGAGAAAATAAAGAAATGGAAATATTATAGTTACGAATGTCGTTAGATTTTAATTAGACTAGCAGCATTTATTATATTAGGCAAATAACTTATTATAAACAAAAGCAGTTTAAGTTAATAGTTTAGTATAGATTCATTAGATAAAATAACTGTAACTTACTGAATTATATCCATTTGATGTTTAATAATATAAAAATGTGGACGTACAAACTCAATCTACATAACTTACATATTGATTTGAATATTAGAATCCCCTAGATGTTCTTTTACCTTGAGAGTCAGTTTAATATGAACACAACGGAACATACCATTCAGATATGAATGCGACAAAGCAGTACCCATAAATCATAACGCGACATTTAATTGGTCTGATCGGAATCCAATCTTAAATGGTCGCGATAAATAAGTCTACCCGATGACTTTAAGCAAACATTTTTACACTGTGTACATCAATAAATCAGTGAATGTCAGGCAACATTGCAAGGTGAATGCATAAGGCGTGCAACACACGTTGACTTATCCCGTCCGTGTTGCTAGCACGTAATTTATTCGTTAACATTTCTCGTCGCTCATAAATAAACTGCACAAGCAACTATTTCGATAACAGCACAAATTTAAATTTATGCTCATGGAATGCCTTTAGCCGTGTAAATGCGAACAAAAAACAATGTGCACGGCCTAATCTCACGTGATCAATTCCTTGCAAGAACATCTGACGATGGGAAGAATTGGTTTCCATGGAATAGGCACGTTATCCTGCAAATAGCTGTTTGCATGACTGAGGATCTTGCCTATCTTTTTATATGAGATTGAAATTGCAAACGAGTATTCCACCGGTAAATGGTTAAAGCTGCACATGGGCATTTGTAGCCAATGCCTATAGGACAAGTTCAACCTGAAGTCATAGATGCATTGGCACTATTGAGAGCTAAGAAAGGCATCTCTAAGTTAACTGGTATCCACACCATTCCACCGAAACGCAGAACTGCTTCTCGTTAGGTGTTACGGCCACCGGGACACACTGGGGTAAGTGCGGTAAGAATCCCACATAATCACATGTCGCTCCACGGCGTAGGGTACATTTTGAAGGTTTCCCCCGCGTAAACAAAACAAGAAGGTGGTACTTCCCCGATCATACCATATTGGCTCTACCTCAATATATTTGTTTCCAAATATTGCACATTATTCTATAAAGAGCTATAATATGGTTGGAAATATTGCAAGTTGCCGAGTTTGGCAATTGCCTTAAATAATGACTTAGTAGCCTCACTTTATAAAGAGCCTACCTAGTTCCTCGGTAAAACGGAAATCATAAATTAAAAAAATATTTTAACAAAAAATAAAACCGACTTCTATGTCACTACAAAGTAAAAAATAATTGAAATAAATGTTGGTTTAGTACATATTTCTGAAGTTGGCGCTCAATATATGTCGTTTGATAACGGCGTAAACAGCGTGTCCAATATGAGCGCCGACTTCAGAAATATGTACTAAACCAACATTTATTTCAATTATTTTTTACTTTGTAGTGACATAGAAGTCGGTTTTATTTTTTGTTAAAATATTTTTTTTTCACCCTTTTTAGTGATGGTATGCTAACGTTTGTATTAATATTATGTAAAATTGTATAAAGGTGATCATGAATAAAGGTAAGGTCTGAATTCATACGGATTGGACATCAATACAACAAATGTCTAATCTATATACTTTACATGGGAGGCACCTCTGCATCATCAGGATTGAGGAATTGAAGGTCATATCTTCCATCATATGTCTCTACTCAAAGACCTTATCATATATTCGTAAGCTCCAAATGCCTAAGTTGTATGGTTGAGGCAGGAGGCACTTCTGCATTATCAGAGTTGAAGAGTAGAAGGTCAAATTTTCCATCATATATCTCTACCTATCAACCTTATTGAATATTCATAAGCATCAAATGCCTAACTTGTATGGTTGAGGCAGGAGGCACCTCTGCATTATCAGAGTTGAAGAGTAGAAGGTCAAATTTTCCATCATATATCTCAACTTATCGACTTTATTAAATATCCATAAGTTCCAAATGCCTAACTTGTATGGTTGAGGCAGGAGGCACTTCTGCATTACCAGGGTTGAAGAGTTGAAGGTCAAATTTTCCATCATATCATGATAACCTAGACACTCAATGTTCATTTTAAGTTTCATGAGAATTGAGTGGGCAGAAGGTAAGTTGTCATAAAAAGCATGGGTAGTGATGATGAGTTCCACCCCATAACTTAAATTCTAATCATCAGAGCGTACTAATGTTAAGGTAGAAAAGTACCGCAACGAAACTCCCTTTCATATGAAAAAAATAAAATTGAAATTGATTAAGAAATACTTGACTTATTTAAGTTTATATGAAATCGGGTTTTTCCAATTTTCCGGGAAAACTGGCGGAAATTTTCAAATTTCCTCGAAATGGGACCCCCTGTGAAACTAGCCGCATACAATGGTGTATGAATCATGTCGATCGGTCGCGGCATCGCGAAAAAATCGCCGAACAAACATAAAAAAAAAAAATATATATATATACGGTCGAATTGAGTAACCTCCTCCTTTTTCGAAGTCGGTTAAAAACATGAGTTAAAAACGAACATGTTTTTATTTAGCTGGTACCTAAAGAAGTAATCGCCATTATTTGTCAATTGTACAAAGTTTTTCACAATAATATACGAGTAAATAAAGTCGTACGATCTATTCTATCCAATTAATTGTTGCCATGCTTTTGTCACGAAGACTTATAATTGATATACTTTTAACTGTGTAGGGTAGGCGAAATGTTTTCTTTAAACAGTAATAAATTATAAATTAATCACTTACCTTTGGTACCATTGCATTTTTTTATAATTTCAAAGTAGCAATTGATCGTGCAGTCAATTGATGATAAGTGGCTACTGCCGCCCATGGACATCTGTAATCAACCCCTGAAAAGCCTTAAGCAAGTATGTCTTACCACACACTTCAAGCCCGAAAAATTCAGCGCTTAACACTGTCATTATTAGGCGGAAACAGGTGTCGGTGGTACCTCTGGAAAAGAATCACAAATAGATCTACTATCTTGTTATTTCTCTCTATATTGTCAAAGTTAGGAAACAGAGGACTCCAGCTTTGTAAATATAAAGAGTTTATGTATATAGTTAGAAGATAATGCGATGATGTGATATGTACGAAATAGTGGTAGAACTCTTTGTGGTTCGACTCCGGCGGCACCACCGCCACACCTATTTCTACCTAATAACAGCAGTGTTAGGCGCTGCTGTGTTCCGTTTTGAAGGGTGTGGTAAGGGAGACAGACTTTTCCGAGGCGTTCTAGCTTAGTCCTCAGGGGTAGCGGCGCATCTGTGGCCGACCTCAGGTAGGAATATCTAATCCTATCTGGGGTTTATTACAGATGTCCATTGGCGGCAGTAGCCACTTACCATCAGGTGGACTACATGCTCGTCTGCTACTCCTATAATATAAAACAAAAAAGTTAGGAAACGGAGAACTCTAGCCTTGTAAACATAAAGAGTTTATTTATTTATATAGTTGGAAGATAATGCGATAATGTGTCGAAATAGGTAAGCTATTTGTAGTAAATCAATAAATAGTGAATAGTGACCACTTAATATCAGGTTATTAAAGGCCCATCAACTATTCCTGTTACATAAAAACCTAAGAGGCTCTACGCTAAGGTCTTTAAATATACATTTCTGTAATTCAATCGAGCGAAACGGTTATAAAGTTGCAATAAGGTGGTGTTGTACTTTTAACTTCTGCAATCAAATTTAGTTCTGCATCATTGCCGTACTCTTAATTAGTTTTTCAAATTAATATTATTATCTTTTGAATAATTGGTGTAAACGTAAAAGTGAATTTGGACAGATTATAGAGTTTCAAAGCTGGAATAACTCTTTGAGTTTCGAATGAATTTGAAACAATAGATCAATCGATCGAACGAATTTAAAACTATTGTGGTAAGTAGTCAAGAGTTCTGGTCTAGAGAGACATCTATTAGAGGTGATCCAACTGTGTCCTCAAGGGCAGTAATGCATGTGCCGACCTCATTTAGCACTCTAGTAATATCTGGGGCTGATGTTCGATTGTTGATGTAACTGCTACCTATGGTAGTTACCACTTACCCTTTGGTTAGAGCAGTGATAGCCTAGTGGTTAAGAAACTCGGCCTCTCAATCGAGGGGTCCGAGGTTCAAATACAAATCCCAGGCACGCACCTCTGATTTTTCAAAAATTATGTGCGTATTATAAATAATTATCACTTGCCTAAACGGTGAAGGAAAACATCGTAAGGAAACCTGTGCATACCTAGGAGATTTATAAAAAAAAAACTCAGAGGTATGTGAAGTCTATCAATACGCACTTGGCCAGCACGGTGGATTATGGCCTAATCCTTCTCATTCTGAGAGGAGACCCCTGCCCAGCAGTGGCACATTAATGGGCTGATGATGTTGATGATGATGATGATAATTCAAAGTGTAGTCTATATTGTATTCACAAGGTAAAACTTATTGCCATTTTAAAATTTTGCGTAAGAGCAATTACTTATCTTATATAATTTGGCAGGTTGAAAACAGGTACGGCACAGAAAATATTTGAAAATTAATTAAACACAGACTTAATCGGGCTACCATAATATTTAATGTATTTTCGCATACACATTAAGTACGAAATGTTACTCATTCCAAGCATTCGTACAAAAACTTCCTATTCATATGTATTTTCCGTGTTTATGTTGTAATTTGTTGAATTCATAAGTAAACTGCTGTCACTTGTTGTTAACAGACATAAATAAAGGTGTAACATTACAAATAACAGCTAGAAACATGTAATGTAATGTAAGCCGTCTAACGTACGTGTAATTTGTCTTCATAAATATTGCATTTGATCGTCAACAAAACTGCTAATTATTGTGGCGAAATCCGGCTAATGTTAGGGCTCCCGCACATTCGATGCTAAAATTAGTGCGTTTAAATATAATTTTAAATTTGATTGCGCTAACAATAGTGCGTAGAAGTATAATTTTAAATTTGATAGAAGACTTAATTTAAAATGTCCATGACAGTTTTTGTAATTATAGAAAACATTGAACATTGCGGAAATAAGTATTTATTCGAATAAGGAATTAAGATTAAAGTATCAGAAAATCATGGATTGTTAAAAATTAAATTTACCTAAATTAAGATTTAGGTTATTTGAAACTGTATCTACAGCATATTAAGCCGTTTATGATCAACTATATAGTAAATAAATTAATTACGGATTATAGTCTTAGAAATGCAACCAACTTGTAAAGTAGTGAATATTTAAATACATAGTATAAATGTACCCATAAGTTATGTCGTTATTTACAATTAAATTGTTGCGCGCATTTTGATACACAATTAAACTGGTAATAATTTAATGTCATCATGATAAGACAACTGAAATATAATAATTAATCTTTTGACATACAATCAAGTCTGGCATTGTCACATAAGTATTATAAAGGTTGAACACAATATACAATATAAAATTATACATACTTATTTAATTTTCCAGATTTTTTACTTTTAGTGTAAGAGCTTTTGGGAAAGAACCCGCACAGAATTTCAATTAATTAATATTGTATCAATACAATATGCGTGCTGCCTAACAGTGCTAAAAGGCATCGCAGCTAAAACACTCAATACAACATTGTGCATCGTCACTTAATTCGAATTTAGTCTTTTTGTTGTATAATATTATAGTGAGGAGACAGGTGAGTTCGCCACCGATACTTAATGCATTCCATTTATTATCGACGCGATTCCGATCTGTCTGTGTTCTGATGACGAAACGTTGGACAAATATGATGCATCGAGTCGATGGGCGATAACCAAGCTCGAATAGGTAACGTAGCTGTTTCGAATATCCCATCCCTATAGACAATCAAACATAGACCTTACTATGTACGCAAAGGGACATTGGAAGCGCATGAAAATGTGCTCCGACGGCAAATATTCGCTGTATTTGTTGAACTATCGCAATTATTAGCGCAGGGAAATCAATGAGCTCTCATTTCGTAGATTACCTGCCTACTCACGTAAAATGAGTGATCGGAGCTTTCATGTTGATGTATCTTTTGGAATGAAAAATTTGTGTTTAAGTGATAATGATATTATTCGCGTTATGGTAATATACGTGAAGCGAGGTAATTGCAATTTATGGTATCAACGAGAATTACATGTACAATTGTACATACCTACTTACTATGTTACTTATGCTAAATCTGTTGTAGAAAGTTAACAGAATATGTCACCGTAATTAGAAAGGGTTGTAGAGTTGTAGACCCATTATTGACCCACCGCTGGGCACGGGTTTCTTCTTAGAGTGAGAAGGATTAGGCCATAGTCCACTATGCTGGCCAAAAACGTATTAGTAGACCTCACATAGATTTGAAAACTTTTTAACTTTCACGTATGAAAGTGGTGAGTGATGATTAACTTATAATACGCACACAACTTTAAAAACTGTGTGATCTTCACTTGTGAGACCTGCGAGATCTTCTTTAAAAAAATCTCAAGGATATGTGAAATCCAGTCCGTGACCAGCAGTAAGACAGTAATGGATTGACGACGACTATGTCCATCATTGTTTATTCAAAATTGGTTCAACCATTTCCATTTGTACGTCTTAATAGATCTGTATGTTATTCAATTTAGCTTTTGATCTTGACAACCATCTTTTTTTTAAATATTCGAGTAGCATACAAGCTTGAACTCCACCTTATGGTAATTGTGTAATGCAGCCCATGGGCATCTATAACCATATCCACATACACATAGAGCAGATTTGCTTGAGGAGTGAGTTGGTCACCTCATATATATGTAAATCAGCTGGCATCCAAAAATTACAACTTAAACGCAAGAATTGCTTCACTCTAAAAATGGGTGTGGTAAATACTCCCCCGGTCTAACCATACTCTTCCACCTTTCAAAATGTTATATAACCTCGGCCGTATCACTCATTTGTGTAAGATTACGTTAAAGATCATCCACACATAGTAATTAAAACCAGAGACGCGCGCTGCGATGAAATATTCTAATCAGTCAGTGGCATTGTGAGAGATGCTGCGATAGCCGTCACACGGGCGTAGGGAAACGAGCGATTGTGACCGCACACGGCGCGAGCGCGCTTTGCATAACAAAGGGCGCAATTTGGAGGAAAAATGGCCCCAATCGGGACATCTCGGCCGCGCTCGGGCGTTATCGGGTGCGCCCGCGCCTACTAATGCTTGGTTTGTCAAATGAACGTTTGTTATAGGTTCGTTGTTATAACGGTTTCATATTTTTCATATTTGATACAATGGACGATTGGTTTTAGATACTCTTTTTATATAATATACGTATGTAGCAGACGTTATGTAACAGACGAACATACAGTCCAAGTGATGGTAAGTGGCTTCTGCCGCCCACGGACTCAAGATGTTGAAACTGTTGGAATTTAGGTTTTAACGACTACATTAGGTAAGTTACTCATGATCGTCTTTTAATCGAACTTAAAATGGCGCAATTTGGCGGAAAAATGGCCCCAATCGGGACATCTCGGCCGCGCTCGGGCGTTATCGGGTGCGCCCGCGTCTACTAATGCTTAGTTTGTCAAATGAACGTTTGTTATAGGTTCGTTGTTATTACGGTTTCATATTTTTCATATTTGATACAATGGACGATTAGTTTTAGATACTCTTTTTATATAATATACGTATGTAGCAGACGTTATGTAACAGACGAACATACAGTCCACGTGATGGTAAGTGGCTTCTGCCGCCCACGGACTCAAGATGTTGAAACTGTTGGAATTTAGGTTTTAACGACTACATTAGGTAAGTTACTCATGATCGTCTTTTAATCGAACTTAAAAGGGTGCAATTTGGAGAAAAAATGGCCCCAATCGGGACATCTCGGCCGCGCTCGGGCGTTATCGGGTGCGCCCGCGCCTACTAATGCTTGGTTTGTCAAATGAACGTTTGTTATAGGTTCGTTGTTATTACGGTTTCATATTTTTCATATTTGATACAATGGACGATTGGTTTTAGATTATTTTTATATAATATACGTATGTAGCAGACGATATGTAGCAGACGAGCATGCAGTCAACCTGATGATAAGTGGCTACTGCCGCCCATAGACTCACGATTTTAAACTGTTGGAATGTAGGGATTAACGACTACATTGTGTAAGTTACTCATGATCGAATTAGAATCGAATCTATTGGTTGAAATTAAAAGCTTCTATCAATTCAATTAGAAACACTCTACTGTATAATTGTTGTTTTTTATAAGTCGTTAAGAACGAGAAACATTTTAACATTAGTTTAAGAAAATTTAATCTAAAATGCCTCAGTGCCGTTTGAAAAGATATCACATACGTGAATGGTAGAAAGCACACGACACCCAAAATACGGAAAATCCTAGTACGGTCCTATTCAAAATCTGTGCGTGGTTTCAATAACTTTTGGTCGCAAATTTACATACGTAACAAGTCACAGTAGTTTGGCTACTATTTCGATGGTAATTTTGTTACGTAATGTTGGAACGTTATTAGGAAAAAATGGCTATATGGATGCATTTTTCAAAACTCCGATTTGTTTACAATGTAGGTATGTTGTCTGCAGATACAGTCATCTATTAAAGTAATATAACTACGTTATAGTAATAAGTAAATTAAAAATGTCGAAGATAATCTAGATCGTTGATACACAATGAACTTGTCCAATTATTTTAAAACGCCTACGCATTAACTAAGTCCCAAATAATATAATTGTTCTCAATGCCAAACAAAATCGATAACACATAAACCAATCAATCAAGCCTTGACGATATCTTAATCTAATTAGGAAACGTACGCATTGAGTTCCAACGTGTATATGCGTAGGTATTTATTCAACCCATTACAGTCCCACTACTGGGTATCATCATCGTCATCATCATCAACCTGCAACTGTCACTGCTGGGCACGAATCTCCTCTCAAAATGAGAACCGCGCTGGCCATATGCGAATAACTTCACATACCTTTGAAAACTTTTTAAGATTTTTCATTTATGCAGGTTTCCTCACGATATTTTCCTTCGCCGTTTAAGTAAATTTTAATTAATTTCTAATACGGACATAACTTTGAAAACTCAGAGGTGCGTGTCTGGTATTTGAATCTTGGATCCCTCGATCAACAGGTTGAGTTTCTTAAGTTGAGCAGGAGTATCTTATCAGGAGTTGTTAGACCATAGTGTCGTAGGGCCACGCTTAAGCCATAGAGCACCGCTCTGGCCAAGTGCAAATAAGAAGACTTCACGCACACCTTAGAGAACTTTTTCAAGAACTCACAATTACACACACTTTTTCAAGAAAACACACTCTAAGGTGAACTCACAGGCATATGCCAGAGAGTTCATGAGGAGGAGTTTGTGAGGAAATATATATAGGTTTCCTCACAATGTTTTCCTTTACCATACAAAATCGAATTGGGTGCCGGGGATTCGAACCATGGATCCGGGGGGGCAATGATATTTAGTTACCACGAAGCTATTACTGTTCTATCGAAAGTATATATACTTAGGTATTTAGCAGTTAGATATATGTCATTAATCTAATTCTAGGCATGTCCGCGCTACAGATTCAAATATGATACGAATCTAGATATTTATTATTCTCAACAGCTCTGCACGACTTGCATTTCACCTAATGAATATTTTAAGAGGTTTATGTCGAAACATAAAATGGGGGTAACTGAGCTTTTGAGGAGGGTAAAGCTACAGAGCATTGAATTCGTGGTCACGTTTCAATTCTCTACTTTTTTAGCTCTACATTTTTTGTGATTGTATAATTTCATTGTAGAAAATTATTATGCTTTATTTTAAGGTTGTAGAAAGTTTGCTAGGACGTTATGTCTGAAGAATAAGTTTGTATTCTGTGAAATATAATAAAAAGCAAATAAATACGACTTTTGATCCTTGCCAAATTTATTTCAATATCATAGCAGCAATGTACCATTGCTGTGTTTTGATTCAGAAAATAATTTAGATTTTCATGTATTTTTCCTGTAGCAAGATTCATTTTTTTGGGGATACTACTGATAGATGCTTATGACGACTTAAAAAGATTTCCGATCTATATTTAAATTAAATAGAAGCCAATTACATTTAATTCAATTTAAGTTAAATGTACACTGGTACATTTAACTTAAACTGAATGACGTGCTCAGTAACACTTTTATTACAAAAATAAGTAACATGTACAAGTAGTTAATCAGCGAGTTTAAAAAAACTACAGGTAATTAAAAAAATAATAAAAAAACAAAAACGCTGATTTTATAAGACAATTGTGAATTAAAAGCATATTTTTTAAACCTGTGCCTGTATGTATGGTATAATTAATACTCTACTTATAATTGTATACCTCCGTGCTTACTCTTAAAATATTTATAGCATTGTTTTTAACTCACTAACACACACTAACTTTAAGACATTGGATTTTAAATATCAAGGTGTTTTGTATAAATAAGTCTCAATCAGATTATAATTAAATTTTAAATACCTAAACGTTGGTCTTATAATTATACGTACTTAAATAGAGACCTAACTACTTTGTTTCTTTAATGGTCCCTACTTTTGTACATATATATTACTACAGTTACGTTTAATTTTTGAAACCAGTGAAAAGGAGATTTGAAGATTGAAGAGAAATTGGTACTGAACTAACTTCATTATTACGATCATATTATTATGCGTATCAAGTGATAAGAGATAGGTTCACAGACTCATTTCTTTCTGTGTAGGTTTAGCCTGTTAGGCTGCAATCGCGCTTTTTGATAACTTTTGGATGTAAAAGACAAATTTTGACAAAATTTACATAGCTAAATACTATTTTAATTTAGCCATGAACTCTTAGTAGGTAGGTCTGTCTGTCCGTCTGTCGGCAGTCTATAGGTACCTACCTAACTCACTTCCTCTAAGACTACAGTCTTAAGTACTTCTTGAAAACAGTTTCAGCTCAATATTCATTTCACTATAGCATTTTTCTCTATACTACTGCACATAGGAGTAAACACAAAAATAATCTTTAGTACGTTATTTTTCTGGTCCAATAGTTAACTATGAAACTTTTTCATTTATTATCCTAGAGTTGTAACGTAAGCCCCTGCGAGAGCTCGGGGCAGCAAGTTAGTATGAATATAAATGTTATCTGCATAGTCTATCGCTCCTGGAATTACTCCATTCTTGAGCATGAACGTAGGAAATAGGCAGATTACAGGTTACCTAACCGCTTAGTGGCATAGCACTTAAGTGCATGCGAATTAGTACATCTATATATCTACCCACTAACGATATCTTCAAGAAATTATCTTGAAAAAGCTTTTCAATTGCCTATTGTCAAACCATTATATGACTATTGTAAGCCATGTCGACGAGAATATCTAATGCTAATTAAAAATAATTTTACAACGAAGCCAGGCTTCCTTCGGCTGGCTCGAACGTTTTCATAACAATCGTTAGTTTTTAGCGAATCTGCATGAACAATGCGGGAGTCGCGTTAATATCGTTGTGAATTAACCGGGAGCGGATTGTTGAGTACTCGAGCGGTACACAATAAACAATACAAAACGTTGAGCAAAAAACAAACGTATAGAAACGTCGCCGCAACAAGAAGAATAGGAAAATTGCTTTGTTTAAAAAAAATCTATTTGTTGAGTCGAGATGAACGCGCCTATACCCCGCGGACCAATCCGGCGCAGGCGGCTCCCGCCTACAGCCCGCCGGCCAATCACGGCCGCCCCGGCGTCGCAAGAGCAGTTTCCTTTTTTAAAAGTTTCGCCTTCGACTTCCATCCGATTTCCCGCCCGACTTAAGTTATGGACGGTGAAAAAATCTGTTGATTTATTTATTAAGACACCAGTTTTTGCGAGGCTAAATTATGATGTCGGTGACGCTGCCCCCTATCGGGCTCGGATGCTGCGACTCGGGGTGATATTGAAATTTTAATGAATTTTTATTGCAACTTACGCACCGCAATGACTTGCATGACTTGTTGTTTATGTTAATCTTAAAACAACGGTTTGTCAAATCAAAACACGAAAGTATGATAATTTACTTTTAAAATATTAAATTGAATTGTAAAAATACATAATTATAGTTATTTATGACAGGCTACTTTTAATTGAACCTACTTATAGTTCCTAATTTCGTTCGCCAATCCTGACTCAATCATCTTTGAATCTCTCGCTAATAACAACTTAAAAAGATTTTTTGAATATATTTGCAACATGGATACCTAATCCTTAACATAACATTATTTAATAAGTACCTTAAAATTTTATTTATCTTAATTATCTTAGGTACATACCTACCTAAGTAGCTACATTCGCGTAGGCCCTCATCAATACCTATTTTCCAAAGTTAAACTAAAAGAAACTACTAGAAGACCTCCGATTCTTAGTAACTCTGATAAATAGTTAAAACGATCTGCACTTTAACTACTTGACATTCCCACGTTAACAGGTATTCAGCGGAATCCATGAGTATTCATCGGTATTCATCCTGCCACACGCCCGGTCACTGGTCAATGATTTGCTTTATCTAAACACTTACTGCCAATGACATTACATTCAATTATTTCCTGTCAACAGTCTCAAAGACTGGACTGTTTCGTATTGTTTGTCATATGTGGTGTCTAATGTAGATCTTTAAGATCTTTAAAATTTGCAGTTAGTTATGGTAAAATTGTGAATTAGTAAGTAGGAATAGTTCGTACGACATTTTCTAAAATCTAATAAGAACATGGTTTCTTGTGCACATACTCTACATACAGAATATGTAGAGTTAAACTAACAATATTTTGTAAGGCCTGGGAATTAATTAATTCGAAATGTTTAGCTTGATATTTTGTATCCATATAAATTTATACCACCTTAAGTTTAGTAGTACCTACCTGCAGGTAATTTTATATATACCTACTTACTATACCTAGTTACCAAACCTACTGCAATTTTGGAAGTAAGAAGGTACCCCCTACTTACTTCCAAAATTGCAGTAGCTTTGACATTGCTGGGTAGTATATTAGGACATATAGTATATTAGGTTGCTATATTAGGACGTATATGTAAGTAATTGTATATATTTTTATGTGGTTTAAGTAACGAATATTCAGTCCACTAGAATATGGTGATTACTGCCACTGAAAGCCTCCAGTCAACCTCAAACAGAAGAAACTCTGACACCTGGATGCTACTCTTAAAAGTTTAGATTTCCTCATGCAAGTATTTCCATTCCATCATACTTTTAAAAACAAAGCTCAGGAGTATTGTAAAACAGAAATAGTATTGGCATTAGTTAACTATGAAGAGTTCTTTCTATGTGTATTTTGAGGTAAAACGCGAGAGAAGAGTCGAGTTGTAAAAAATCGTAGAATTAAAGTACTCTGCGCCTTTACTGGCTTTTTCCATAAACAAAGAAAGAAATACAAGAAAGAAATAAATTACACGAAATATTCTTAAAATATGTTGCATTTAGGTACAATTCTTCTGACGTGATCTGACGTTCTTCTGACTGTCGGTTCTCTGATTGTGATATAAAACCAATGATTCAAAAGTAGAAGATAAGTTTTCACGTAGCTTGTATTTTATCAATCTAACTGCCGGGTAAGAGCATCTTTTCAGGAAGTGATTGAAGCTTAAATTTTTTTTTATGCCCTGCTAGCCCGGTTTTGTACCTGACCTATCCATCCTAAATAGAACTTTTTGAAGAACTTTCGAAAATCTTACGATGTTTTCTTGGCTGTTGTTAACTAATATTAAGTGGTTATTTATTTCTTTTTTAAATGTGTATATTTCATATTCATTTTTTTCGAGAAGTTGATAAATAATCTCAAATATACGCCTGGGATTTGAACCCTACACCCATCTTTAGGTAGTTCTTACACCTATTACTTAAAATACTATCATTATCTATACTAATATTATATAGGAAAACTCTGTTTGTTTGATTGTAATGAATAGGCTCAAAAACTACTGGACCGATTTTAAAAATTCTTTCACCATTCGAAAGCTACATTATCCACGAGTAACATAGGCTATATTTTATATGCAATATATTTGATAAATAGATTTTGAGGGGGTACAAAGTTTGCCGGGTCAGCTAGTAAAATATATGCGCACTGATTTATAGGTACCTATTTAACCACACAAATGAATTTCTATGATTCGTTTAGAGCGCCATAAAACAATAAAGATCTCACACGATAGTTCACGACCGTTTGCATATAACGAACTCTAATTTATATAGCGATAAGTATCTAGAAATGAATCTTGCTTAACAAGCCACCTGTTATATAAAGATTTTATGATGACCACCTACTATTTAATAGGAAACTAATGAAACTAGATATTCTGTTTTCTGTTCCCAAATTACGATGGATGTTGTCCGCTGATTCGAATTAATAAATAGCTGAATTCTAAAGGTTGAGTCCGTATTCGCCAGGGAAAGTTGCACCGCCAAATCCATTTGCAATGTTAAGAAGTTGTTGTAAGTGCTGCCAGACTAAGTTAAATATGAAAAAACTATGTAACTTCTCAGGACAGATTGTCTTCGTGTAAAAACCGTTCCTTGTGGTAACTCCACACCACAAATGTCCATAGTCGGCACTGAGCACTTACCATCAGATGGATTGCAGGCTCGTTTGCTACCTTAGTGATTAAAAATTAGGTAATTCTAAAAGGCAATATATCTCTGCATTTAAAATTCATCTATCCGCCAACTGAAGCATACAGTGATGTCAAACGCGCCTTAAAAAAATGAAAAAATGTAATTAACAATATGAATTATAATGTGTAATAAAACAGTATGTTTTTTTGTATATAAATTAAATTAATGTTCGTTCTGTAGGTTTAGAATAGTATTTGACCATCCCATACCACTGCTTAGCAGCTCTCCAATATCAAGTTCGTACATCAACAAAACATTAGATTTTCCCACATGGGTACATCCAGTATTTTTGCGTTATCTTTTGTAAAACTTCTTACAGTTCTATTTAAAGTCAATCACAGATGTCCAAGCTGCAGTGTCACAGATATCCACTCCAACTGTATATATAAAACGATATCACCTAACAAATTAACATTGGCAATGAAGTCACATTATATTCAACATATAACTATACCTATACTTACTATTAATAAATGTAAATGTACACGAACAACACGCATATTGCGTATACATTATAATACGGTACCACCTATTAATCCCACTGCCAACAGCAAAGCGTTAGTGTGTTGCTTTGAATAAGAATTCTCCTTGAAATTGATTACTAATGTCTATGTAACATGGTGTTGCCTGGAATAGGACCACCCTGTCTATAGGTGTCGTACGGTTGTTAAAGGTACTGGTACGTACAATAGAACAGTAATTACAATAGAAAGTACAGTATTGAAATAGTCAGTGGTAAACAGTCAATTGAAGGTGGTAGATCCCTTTGTGGTTTGGCTCTGATGGCACCACCGCCACATCTATTTCTACCTCATAACAGCATGTTATAACAGTGGTCTGGTGTGAAGGGTGTGTTAAGGGAGACATACTTTTCTAACGCATTTCTGCTTAGTACTCAGGGGTAGCGCCGCATCTGTGGCCGACCTCCGGTAGGAATACCTTGTCCTATCTGGGGTTCTTACATTATCAGATGTCCCTGGGCGGCAGTAGCCACTTACCATCAGGTGGACTGCATGCTCGTCTGCAACACCGATATACAGGAGAGTAATTGGTATTAAAATTACAGTACTAAAACAAAAAGTATTAAAAGTAATATATAATTATTTATCTACAGCAGTCGTCAATATCCTCAGTCAAGTCTACGATAAAATGCCACATTCTCGAGAAGGCCAGTAAGTTGGCGGCCTATTGAAGAATTCGTGGCAACAATGTGGACTAATATCTAAGAACTATAGAGTCCACTTTACGTAAGGACTGCATGAAAATAAAGATTGCAGGAGTCGATGGTATTTGTCAGCTGCGGTAGCAGTGTAGTTCCTGTCTGTGTTACAGAACATAAATGATTAATAAGAGAGACATTCCCTGAGGTATCCCCTGAGCGCTATGACATGGGGCTCTTCAAGAGGAGTGCAAGAAGAGTTCTCCTCCAAAGCCGGCGATGCATTGGCGACTCCTCTGGTATTGCAAATATCCATAGGCGACCCTGACTGCTTTTCACCAGGTAGCCCGTCTGCCTTATCGTTAGGTATAAATATAAAATTATAGTTCAAAAAACTAAAAAACACGCTTTTATGATAAAATGAACTAAAAAGTAGAAAATAATTTTCAATCTAAGAATCAATTAAGGAACAGTAAATAGTATAATTGTGGAAAAAGTGTGGGGTGCTTTTCGAACCTGATAAATGGAGCACCCCACACTTTTTCCACAATTATACTATTTACTGTTCCTTAATTGATTCTTAGATTGAAAATTATTTTCTACTTTTTAGTTCATTTTATCATAAAAGCGTGTTTTTTAGTTTTTTGAACTATAATTATTTATTAATTTTTAGTATTTCTCGTTATAGCGACCACCATTATTCATCGTTTGTAAAAAAATCAAGTGTCTATCTATTACGATTTAAGAGATAAAGCCCAACGACAGACGAATAGACCGCAGAGGGTTTCGTTTTAACCTTTGAGTACGGAATCCTAAAAATCATTCTACAAAAGGGCATTATAGATATGTTTCAGAACATTTGAGTTATAGGGAAATAACATTATTATTTTCTAAACTAAAAATCACGATATAAAAGTTACGCCTATTGAAACTAAATAGCAATAATTATTATTTGCAATCTAAAGTTGCGATGAACTTTGCTGAAGGTGTTTGAAAAATCTCGCCTCGAAAATCGTTAATCCAGAGGATGTTGATAAGGACAATGGTACAAAACTATTAATGTTTAAAATATTGAATTGTCATCGGTCCTTAATAAGTATGCCAAATTTCGGGTTAATCCGACGTTTTGAAGGGGGTTAAAATCATGTTGAAAGATTCCGTTACATACTAACATACTAACATACCAACATACATACGTCTGAAGCTAATAAAAGCGTGTTAAAAAAAAAAATTTAACACAGGATATTTCTAATAAGTTTTCAGAGGTAGCTACGAATTTACGGCCGATCTCACTTAGAACTCCAATATTTTCTAGGTTTAATATGTTTATCTATAATATCAGTATTTTTGGGTAGTAGTGGCCGGTTACCATCAGGTACTTACACTATATGCTTTGAATGCTAATTCTATATAAGTAAGAAAAATGTAATGTTGAAAAGTTCATATTTTATTTCTAAATCAAAATTGTATGAGATTTGATTATTTCATAAACAATTGTCATAAACGTATATGAATTTCTCAGAGATAATTCCATGTCAATTATCAAGTAATGCTGACTTTCGCAACAATCTTCTATTAGTGTCCACTATATATTTCCTGCTGACAGGCGTCAGTCTGTCAGTCTAACAGGAACAATCTCAACAGCCACCTGCCGTTTAACCACTGATCTATTCATAAGATCTTTTCAACATTGACTATGAACTAGTTTTAAGCATAATTAAATAAGCTTTACCAACTATAGGAAATCTAGATTATAATTGCAATGCTTGTTGGCTGTTTGTAACCAATATCGATAAAAGTCTAAACATCTTTATTGCTAAGAGAAATCAAAATCAGACAGTTTCATAGCAACATTGAGAAACTTAACTCCCTTAGTTAATTTAACTTTTTTATCACTTGTAGTTTTAAAGGAAAACAGTGTTATAAAAACGGCTGAATATTTTCATTTATGGTTAAAAAAATAGATTCTATTAATCCCAAACTTCGGATATACCTAAAATGTTAGTGTTGCACACTTATTTCTGTTATGGCAGAACACAGCAACTTTTAATAGCAGTGTTAAAAGTTGCTGTTAAAAGTTAACAGCAGTGTTAAAAGTTTCTGTTTGGATTCGTATAGTGTAGGTATTAAATATACCAACATAGTTTTAGAATAGTCCTTGAAGGTGGTAGAACCCTTTGTGGGTCGACTCCGGCGGCACTGCCGCCACACCTATTTCTGCCTGTTAGCAGTGTGTTCTCGTTTGAATAGTGTGGTAAGAGAGACATACTTTTCCGAGGAATTCTAGCTTAGTCTCAGAGGTAGCGGCGCGTTCATGTAGGAAAATCTAATCCTATCTGGGGTTGCTTACAGATATCTATTAGTGGCAGTAGCTACTTAGCATCAGGTGAACTGCATGCTCCTCTGCACAATCTGACTAATTTTGGTAGAGCTCTGACGTTCTCCTGAAAAGGATGTCCCTGTTTTCTATTTCTATCTCTACCAATTCCTAGCTGCTTTGAATAACAGATATTTTTTTAAGCATTTTCTCTCAGTCTTAAATATTAGCAACACTTGTGTTCTACTTCAAGCCCTGATTTATTTGAGGTAACACGTACGTTATCGTTATCTCGTTAGGAATGAGAGACAAGCTCTTATTTAAAATTGTACAGTTTTTGTAAATAATAATCAAGTTGTGGAAAATACAGCACTCATATTTGTAAATGCCATCCATTCCGATTCCATCCTTTCCCACACTGACATGACCGTTATGATCGGGCTTCACTTGGCTTGCTAAAGATATCTACTAACATAGATCCATATAAAGATATTCGTATTTATTGAACTTTCTTTGTACATAAACAAAGCTTACCCATGAGGTGGACACTATTTAAGGGTGCTTTTTCTTAAGAGATGTGCGAAGATGCGCTGCATGCCCTAAGCTGCATATCTATAACTGTCCGTGACAAGTCACTGGTCACCGTTCCTTAGCTTGCATGCATAAATCCAATCCATATCTCACGTCCCTTCATAAAAAGTATAGCTTACTTGAGCGTATTTCCACTATTGCTAAACACATTAAAAAATAAAGTAATCCTATTGATGAATTTCATAAACATATCTTAGATATCTCGCATATCGCTAGTGAATAGACACTAACATTATGCTAAATATTTAGGGAATATATGGTATTGCTACACCTATTCGTTATGACAAGTGAAGCCCCAACTTTACAGTAATTGAACAAATATTTTGATCGCACCATACCTGAATAAGTAAAAAGCGTCGTTTATCAACATTCACACTAATCAAAATGTTTCAAATCACGTTAGTTTAGATAAAAATCTACCAGATTGGATTGATAGATAAAAAACGCTAATACATTTTACTGAAATAAAATACTTTTTGCTTATTCGTTAGCAATAAACCGATGTAGGCGATGTCGTTGCGGCAAAGGTCTCAGGTTTGATTTTTAGGGGAACAATGATTCGTTCTGTTGATCATAAAACATAATGTAGGTACATAATTGCATAATTTGTCCTTCTTCGTGTTCAACGTAGATAACTTTTCAATAATTTAATAGTATATACTAAACAGTAGTACCTTAATTTCACATACAAATTAATAATCTTAAAATATGGTGCCACTACATCCCAAATCAGAATAAACATTAATTATACAGGTAATAAGGACAAAGGTGAGAAGATCCATAATAATCTATTAAACCCAGCGGGAAGCTATTCGATTAGAAATCAATCAATAAATAGCAAACCAAAAGCAGGCTTAGCCCAAAAACACATATCATTTGCCTAATTAGATTGGGCGTTAAATCGCCAAACGACCATTTATAATCTGTTCATTTAAAAATAATGCCGCATAAAAAACTCGTCAAAGATATTGTCAGGAGATACGCCGCAGTGTGTTCGCAGGCTTCGTTCGAAAAAACTCAAAAAAACTCTCTCGAGGCGATCCGTGACTCCTATTTTTTTGTTTTATTATTTTTAATTCATATTATCGTATGGCTATCCCCTTTAATTTTGTTTTTAAGTATGGCCCACGGTATTCTATACGTTTATGGATGTTCAGAATTCCGTGGCGTATCGTCCACGGGCGATTTCGTTTTATGTAAATGCGGGATTGTGCAGGTGTGTTTTAATAATTGTGACAGATGTAGCTTCAACAGATTCTCGGTAACTCCGGAATGGAGTCCTAAATGCGGTTATGAACCATTGCGGAGTCACAGGCTTTAATTTACGCCGCTTGTTTATAACATTTTAGCTCAAATGCTAATAAAACGTCATATTTATTGTAAGCGTCTGTCACTAAGCGTAGAGCAGTGGTAGTCAACCTTTTTTGTTCAGAAATTGACAAATCGGTAATTTTAGTGAATAAGTATAATAAGAGAAATAAGTATAAAATAATAAGTATAATAAGATCAAATGAATTTAAATACACTTTTTGTGGCTACTGACTATAATATTTTAGGCATCACCGTTCTTAAACCTATGAATAAAAGATTTAATTTTTCCCAACAGTTGCATATTGATACGATCATAAACGGTATTTGGTTTTGGAGTTTGCGTGTTAAATTGTGTATTCATATACAAATGACAAGTATGAGGCGTGCATAAAATAAAGATTGTAACAGCTCAGCTACTGCGTGAACAGTGACTCTACTTAAAACATTAAGTTGATATTATTTAATTTCATGTTAAGTTTACTTTTAATAAGTTTTTAATACCTATGAAAATATGTAACATCTGAAAAAAACTACCAAGGATCAGATATTCAGTTTTTTTAGTACACGAAGTAAATTAATTTAATATTCAATAGCCACAGTCACTACTACCCATAATCCAGTCTTAAAAATGAATCTAAGATGCGTTGCCATATTTAAAGAATAAATGGTAACGATTATTGAAATATACTAACCACTCATTAAATTAGAACATACTACATAGGTACATAGTCCGGCTTCTTTCGAATTGCAAAGTTATTCTACTATTCCCTTCATAGGGCAATATATCCTTTTAAAACGTAATAGACTCGTCATACACATACATTTTCCCACAAATACATGACAAAATAAATTTAATAACTCAGCAAATTAATTGGATAATGCAAAACAAAATGAATTTTCAATTATATTTCTCAAATTTACACCTCTTCAAGGTATAAGGTTTCAAACAGCACATGAGCAACAAAGTTGTACCGCCCTGCAATCCCTGGGCGGGGCTGATCTCGCCCGTGATTCTGAAACTATTTTTATATATTTAAGCAATATATTTAACTCCAATTAATATATTAAAATTTAGTAAATGTATTTTCTTTCTTTGTTTCACTCGTAACTTTTTACTTAATTAATATCCATGAGAGACATTGCAAATGTATGATTTTGAAATAATATTTTTTCCTAAGTGCAAATTATGTAAACTTATTTTTTGGGCTGGTTATGTTTTTGCCTTTACTTAAGAATGCCTGGAGGAGGTTATTTAAGAAAAAAATGATGGATTAGTTTAATAACGAGTCAGCAGGTATGTTCTCAGGTGCGACAAAAAGAGTAAATTAGTTAAAAACAATGTAAAGAGAATATATGTATACAGCTATAGCGCTGCCAATTCGGAAGAAATATATTTCCAAAAATCAAACTTAGCCGTTTAGATAGCAATTCCGCAAAGCAAAACCTTTCACCGGACAAATCACAGACCAAGATACGGAGAGCCTTTATAAAATATTGGTAATGCAATGTTAACGAGATCTCGGTTATGTAAAGATGCAATATTTTGCATTTAATAAGGGCCGTACATAGCGAGACGCGTGGCCGAGGGCGAGAGATGGATCCCGAGATACCAACTCCTCGATCGGAGCTCGTTGGGTATGAAATTATTGGGAAACTCGCTTCGTGCACGATGCATCTGCTCAACTCGAGCTAATGTTGCTTGCAAACGATCCGAGAAAGCCGAGTAGGTTTTAAGAGATAAATCTGAGAGATAGCGAACACTAACTTAGCTCGCCTCGTCGCATATAGTTACAATTTGTGAGAAACTTTTGCCATCCCGACGACGTTGCCGTTTAATTATTGGATTAAGCCGAGTTTCGCACAGTTTTATAACTTCGACCCAAATTTTGCTACATTTAGATCAGTTAAGCGCCTTTTGATTTGTAACTTGCTAATGACTAAACTTATAGGTTTTTATTTTGTGAAAATAGCTGGATAGGCAGCGTATGTAGTGATTTCGGCAGTCAACAAAAAACATTATAAAAAGACGTATTTGATATGAGTCACAAAAATTCTTCTCCTCTTATTTCAAAATAACAAACTGCATTTATTTCCATATTTTAAAGTGATAAAAAAATACTTCTTACTAAGGTTTCATATAACTGTTTTCACAAAACTTACAGTGGAACATCAACATCAATCAAATGCAGTATTACGAGTACAGTTAACTCTCGTATTTTCAGATAGACCGTTACAGAAATAGAATTTAGCAGAGTTGCTATTACCACCACAGATCTCTCATTTCTATAGCGTCGGTCGTTAACCCAAACGATGCTCGAGCAATAAAATATTGTCGATAAATTAATGGTGTAGTATTGAGCGTTGCAAGTGTGGAGGCCCGCGGCCTGGGCGTGTCTCGGCACCTGTACCTTTCATTTGAATATCCTCCCAAATCGATATTTTATGTGACCGCATCTGTAATTAAGTTTGAACGAAACATCGATTTTTTCGAACATCGAATCGATGTTCACGCCTAGGCGTCATGATCGACACTTCGTGATGTATGGGTTTATTTGGTTCTTTTGGGATGTTTGTATTTTAATCTTGATATACTCGTATGATGACAAGATGCATTGTGCAAATGTTTACACGTAGAATGTGAATCTTTAAAATGTTAGTAAATATTTCTAACTTTTAATTTATGATTTCATGGTAAATTAAGCATTACATCTTTGATAAAACACATCATCATCATCAACCCATTACAGTCCCACTACTGGGTCACGGGTCTCCTCTCAGAATGAGAAGCATTAGGCCATAGTCCACCGCGCTGGCCAAGTGCGTATTGGTAGACTTCATATACCTTTGAGTATTTTTCTTTTTTATAGATCTCTCAAGTATGCAGGTTTCCTTACGATGTTTTCCTTCACCGTTTACGCAAGTAATAATTAATTTCTAGTACGCACATACATTTGAAAATCAGAGGTGCGTGCCTGAGATATGAACCTCGGACTCCTCGTTCGAGAGGCCGCGATTCTTAACCACTAGGCTATCACTGCTTAAAATAAAACACATAAACAATCCTTTTTTATTTAAATTAATTATTATTTTTAACTTAAATTAATAAAATTAGAAGTAAAGAAATCCAGGAATATACGTACTTCAGCACGCTGCTCCAATATTGTTTTTATACAAAACTATTTATGCTTATTAAACCAAATTCAACATACACATAAGATGTAAAATGACCAGTAAATTACCAGTCACAATGTCCCAATTCATTTTGTCATTTCAAATTCATTCTTATATCTAGTAATGCACTAATTGCATTTAGCCCCCATTAACTTCATCTAGGTGACGTTTTGATATGAAACTGTCACGCATATTTTTAAAGCAATAGTATTTTTATAGTACCCTCGTAACCATGCAACTGCAATATGTTTGCGATATTGTGCGTGCGTGCATTGACGTTTCGCACCACAATTAGCATAAATTAACAGTTTCGCTTCGATATCGTGGCATCAATGAGTTCGCGTTAATTAAGTAGTCTATTGTTCTTACTATACCTACATACCTTTGTAGTTTCGTAACAAATATGCTGTCTTTGTACTTATAAACTTTCGAATTAGGAAATGTAAGTAGCTATTCCTTGTCTATAACTGACGGTATTGGAGTTATTTTGTTTTGTTACGAGGATTAGTATGGGCAACAGAGTAATAATAATCACTTAAGTATAGAGTCGTGTAAATGGCTTGAATTTAAGGAACATGAGAAGGTCTTTCTCACAATCTACATTTGCTATGCTAAAAGTAGAATAAAATATAATAATATGCATCTACATGTAATATATTAGGTATTATGATGACCGACGTACACAGCGATGACTATATATGCCCGTTATGTAAAGAATTCTAAGTTTAATTCCCGGCCTGATATCTAAATAATGCATTTAGATTTCTTTTCTGGATTTAGGTGTTTGTGTATTCATCTATATGTGTCCATGGCACCCTCGATACAGAAATTGCTCTAGTGTGAAGCTGTGTGTGTGTAGAAAGCGTCCGTTTTTAAATAATTTTCATCCCTTATTCTTCATTCGCCATCTGAATAAATGCAATAATTTATGTATTTTGAAAACTACTAACCAAATAAACTAAATATAAAATGGCCGTGCGTAAAAAACTACAATCCGCCATGAAGCTGCCACCAATCGGCCTATTGAATACTTTAGTTTGCAAAAGAAGTTCTTTCTCTATATTACAAAATACAAGCTCATAAATAAATAAATAAGGCCGAATTTAATAACAAGCTTGGACCTAAGTAATGGTCGCCAGGAGGCACCTACGTATATTACAGTCCGTCGATTTTATAACTTTTACGTATATTTTTTTAGCGTTATATTAAACTTTAAACACTATAATTTGGAGAGCGCGGATGTCTGTTTTTTTTTAATTTAAAAAGTATTGGAATGTGTCTTGTCTTTTAAGTTGGTTTTACTCGGAGTTTAGGTTGAATGGAACGTTCTTTTTAATAACTTTTTAATTTAAAGCATAGTGGAACATATTTTTTGATGCATGCAAAGGTCTTTTTGCCAGTTTGTTTATCTTATTGTTTGTTTGAGTGTGGTAAAAAATGAGAAACTGAGTTCAAAATTTATTTTTCGTCGTTGCTATTCAATCCTTTTGGAGTTGAACATTTTCTGGTATTCATTAAGCATTAATATATAGAAAATTGTATTAACACGTTATTGTAAGCTGAAACCCAGCAATAAGACATTAATTTAGTAAATAGTTAGTAAACGTTATAATTTTTTAACATAAAATCGATTAAGGATTACCAGTCCTTCCGTTGCACTTCCATTTACGTTCAAACCGTTCAACGAAACATTAAAAAAGAAAACAGAAACCAAAAATATAATTGCATTTCGATGCAAAGCGCAAAATCTGTAACTTGCAGAATTTTCCCGTGTGCGCCTTACGTGCGCTCGTTTGCGTGCCGAGGGCTTGAACGCGCAACATTCCCGCACTATCTGATGCGCGCGCACGTGACGCGTCCCTCTCGCCTTCCCGGAAACGGGACATCTCGTCACGTCACATCTAGCTGGCTAGATGCGTGCGTGAGCTGGGCCTTATCTAGCAGCTCTGACATCTACGATGACGGAAAGTACGGTAGAGGTCAATAGATCAAAATGCAATTTTGTGGCCGGTGGATTTTTGTGGAAGCTGTAGTGCTTGGAACTCGGCCTGTCAATCGGAGGGTCCGAGGTTCGAGCCACAGACATGTGCCTCTGATATTTATTTGCATATTAAAAAAAATATATCACTTACATATACGGTGAATCAAAAGCATCGATAGGAAATATTTATGTCTAAGAGGTATTAAAAAAGTACTCAAGGGCGTGTGAAATCCGTATTTGGCGAGCGTGGTGGACTATGGCCTACAGCCCCTCTCATTCTTAGAGGAAAGCCGTACCCAGAAGTGGGACAGTGGATTTAGACCACGAATTTAGAATTGTAACTTCTCATTGTCTCTACCTAAACCTAGAATGATAATGGGTTAATGACAAATCGAACAATGTTTTCATAATCGTCATTGTAATCGATGATGATTATCGATAAATTATAGTATATCGACATTTATAAGCCCTCACCATCATTGTACAAATGAATTTCACTTTATCAAGTTAAGTACAATAAACGCGAATCGAATAAAGCGGCGTCCACTTTGTAATGTGCGAATGGTCATAAGTTGTGGATCGGAATGTGACGGATTGCGGAGCGCAGGTCGCAGAGCTTGGAAGGTTCGCTCTTTGAATAATTCGCGGTGTTGTCCGGCGCCGTTGTTAGCAATTGTCGCGCGGACAACGCTTAACGATAGCATCGCCGCCGAGTCGCCGGCGCCGCCCGATCTAGATCGCGGCGAGCACACCAAAGACATGCCCTCGAAGGATAAAGTCTTCACCGCCGACATGCGCACCCGCGCCAACTATGCCTTTGAAAAATCCCACCGCGCCCGATGCCGACCGGCGCTCGTGATGGCATCCTAGAACCAATAAGAAGCGCATGTGCATGCGCATGTATCGATGCGTTTACGCTTTTTTCATACTCTTTAAAAAACGTCATTGCTATTCCGCTCATTCGGCGTCTTTTTCCACGCCTCAATCGATTTATTCCGTGCGCCCGCGAAATAAATTCTCGGATAGTTTAGTCATGTCCGCGCCGTGGGATTCCTGTACGATTCATTACGTTGGATTAAACTCGCGAAAAACCGTGATGTACGTTCTGAACACACGCTGTCAAAATCTGTCACAAAGGGCACGACAAGAAAATAAATAAGGCCTGTTTATTTCAGCGGTATGTCATTAAGGGCTTTTTATGCGTTGTGAGATCCGACACCGGTGGCGACGAATTCGTCACATGCAATCCAGGTCCATACGATATCGTGAGTTTCAAGTTTTTATTTAAAAATCAACACGGACAGCATCGACACGTTTCGTGACATGTGTGACAATAATTGCGGCTATGTGTTTCATTAGTTTGTAGTAGTAGATATAAATCGGGCGCTCGACCCACAGGGAATGCCCGTCTCTAATAAAGATGCTTGAATTTTCATTGTAATTTTATTCCTTATGATTATGTATAGTTCCTTGATATGGCTAATTAAATAATACCATTGTTAATGTAATCAATTGTCCATTAACTCGTACCAATGTGTCATTAAAACATGCAAGTCCATATAGAAATTGGACATTTAATAAATACTTTAACAAAACGTTTATCTTGTTTTATGAAATTAACTTTTACATTTAAAATAGTTTAAAAATTTAAACTAAACCTATAGTAGCTACCTAATATTACATTTTTGTGCTCCTGATGGTAAGTTTATAAAAAAGTTGAAATGTAGAGAAAATCTGTGGCGTTCAGTATTTTAGCATAATGATTTTGTATCGATTATAATTTAATAAAAATAAATACGTAGATAAGTAATAATTACTGTAACAAATTTATGCCTACATAAAAAAAGCTCGGATACAATACTATGTTAATACAGTGTAGGCGTAGGTACTACAATGTTCATCTAATAAACATCTGATACTATTAAAATCTTACAATGACGATCAAAAATTATAGTTAGATCACTGAAATTTACTGAACCAACCACGTTTACTTAAACATTAATATACATAATACATAAATTGAAAGAATTTAAGAGGTAAACTATAAATTAGCTCATATTTTCTAGATTAATTGACACTACTAGACTAATTAATATACTAAAAAATTTTTGTTAAAAATAGAATTATTGAATTTTTAACTCAAATGAAGTATATCTACCTATTTTAATTGTCGAATAATAAAATATTTTTTAAAATACAAATTTATAACCATCATTAAAATACACATACATTAGGTATCTTAATGTTTTATATACATTTACCAAGCACTCAAAGAATTCGTGTCGAAACCACAAAAAACAGTTCTAAATTCAAATCAATTTAACAGACCACCGCTGTCATCTAACCAGTATTGTTTCGCCTAATCGTCACAAAAAGTATGGCCGTTAATAAATCCGAGTCAAAATATCGTTATGAAAATGCGTTTGCCAAAAAGCGCGCGGGCGTAGCGCGGCGGAGACCGCCGGGCGCGCTGCGCGACATTCCCGCCTTTTTGCCTGTCACCGCGACGTATTTATTGCAACACTGATGCATTGATGCTACGCAGCGAAGATAGCAGATTTGACAACGATTCTCAGCACTCTGATACCGAACCTCCTATTGTATTAGCCGTCTGTTTTTTCTCCCCTGATATTCGATCCTGCCAGAATTTCATATCGGTAGTGTGGGTATACTTAACTATAAATTCGATTCGGAACGTTTTGTGTTGTTGCATTAATTTACAATGGGTTTGGTTAACTTATTATGACTTTGAAGTGCAGTTTTGTTTTACATCGTGATATTTTAAATAATTGATCTCAGCCATGTCACATTCGTTATTATTTCACAAAAATTAAATTTATATAATATGAATAATATTTACATAATAATTAAGGAGCTGTCTATAAGTACTTCTTTTTATCGAACGTAGACAATATTTCCAAATGTTCAACAAACTACAATTAATTTGAATAACAACTTAATTTAACTTAACAAATTATTTTTAACAAGATAACTGACCTATCTAATTACTTATTTATCTAACAAATTTTATTCAAATCTACCTACAATATATATTTTAAATTACGCGTATAATTTTAATCCGTCCTCGCTTACTGAACCGAGATTCCCGCCGCTGCTGACCCACCCCAAAGAGCCGCAAAACGACACAAATATGAATAAATTGCATAAATATTTATCGGCACGCATAATGCTACCAACATGTCTAGAGCCAAAACGAATAAAACATACAAGACTTTGGTCCGACATAATTGTTTTTGCAGATCCCAAGAATCTTATCAGAGAACCCGCACACCGCTAGTGCCAGTTTTGAGAGGAATTGATTTATGCAACCACATGTTTTATGTTCTACTTTTTACCCAAAATTATGTCGATGTAAACTGTTATTTATGTAAACAAAACAAAGTTGAGAAGGACGTGAAAGATCTCGTAATAGCTTATTGGTATTCTCTGGGTAACTGCTCGTTCATAACTGAAAACCGTTTGCTAGAGATGGGACAATGGGAGAAATGTGACGTAAATATACGAATAAAATACGTTATTACAGGAAAATGATTTAAAATATTGTTAAGCAATACAATTGCCTAAGTAATCTAAGATAAATAGGTACTTAATATGCAAAATTTATGAATTTCGTAAGTTTAATTATTTATATATAAATGATATGCAATTTTCTCTCTAATTATGCTACAAAAAAGTAAGTTTATGCATAATTGCATTTAATGTAAGAGTACCTTAACAGTTCATGATATTTAAAATGAAAATGTTACTTATTTAGAACACTTAAAATTTTAATGTTGCGTGTCAAATGCAGCTGTTCAAAGTCTGCAATCTTATAATTATTAAGCTGACTTGCGTTTTCACTAATTATAATTAAACAAAAAAACAATTAGATACTTGGTTTAAAGGTGGTAAAAGGCTTTGAAGTTTTGTTACGGCATTATTGCCACGTATATTTCTTATAGCAACAATGCTAAGCACTGCTGAGGTACAGTCAAGTCACATCAGTAAACTTTTACTATTTGTATTACAAAAGTCTATAGGCGGCAGTGGTAGTATCATTAAGTGGATTTTACGCTCCTTTACTACTTTAATTCCACGATAAAAACTACAAATCACTTTCTGGAAATGGCTAAGAAGTTAACTGCCTAAATTGGACAAGAATACGTGTTAGCAATTCATACGGTCAAACGAACCGAATCATTCGATGCATTTCACTAATCACTTTCCCATCTCTAGCGATAATAGCTGGGTTCTCAAAACTGTGGAAGGAACCGACTACACTGGTTTTTGCTACAGCCTTCTTTGAACGTCTTGCGCAAATTAATAGCCTATAATTATTCGGTTCATTTGCTTCGTCACGGACAAACATTATAGTTATGAAATCAATGACAATTCCATATACGACGATTATATTATTATTGTTGCTCATTGAAATAATGACTAAAGAAAGTGTTTTCAAATTGATTATTTAACTTACGACGTGGGATCAAATTGAAATGTTTATGACTTGCTTAATATGACTGGCTTTTTACGTTACGTTTTAAAATAATTTGCAGTAAATACAAATAAAATGTACATCAATACGCTTATCTGGTCTATTAAAGTGTAAATAAGTATTTTATACATCGGTTCTTAATTTTATACGGACAGAAATATATACTGACATAAATAGTTGGATTTTATTAAGAAAATGTAAGGTACTTATTATTTAAAGGACAATCATAATGTACATAAATGTACTGTGCCATCGTTGTTGATTAGAATTGCAGTAATTTATCAGTAGAGACTCAGGTTCAATTATATTAATTTACAGTTAATACAAATAAAATGTGCATCAATACGCTTATCTGATCTATTAAAAAAATAAAGTGTAAACAAGTATTTTATACATCGTTACTTAATTTTATACTGACATAAATAGTTCGAACTTTATTACAAAAATGTAAGGTACTTATTATTTAAAGGACACTCATAATGTACATAAATGTACTGTGCCATCGCTGTACCTCTGATTAGAATTGCAGTAATTTATCAATAGATATGTACCATTCAATTATTTTAAACATACCCTATTCCTTACTTCAACCACTGTGCATTATTGATTTCAAACCACAATGTCAGTGATACTGATACCTACTGTTCGGCGCATGTTGGCTTCTATTTCATAATTTATTTATTGCGCTATTCGTAAATATATTAGCGTTGCGAATGTACGGGCGTCCGTCTGCCCCGTTTTGTATAAATCACGATATTTTGTTGAAATAACGCGAGGATCCGATCCGCATCTCGGAAATGTTCGGAGGCGATCGTAAATTTGTGCGGTAAAACAGCAGGAGACCAGTATTGCGAACGGGACGACGGATAGAGCTACAATGATTTATGACAACGCAGCAATGACAATGCTTCATGTTTACATTAAAACAATGCGCGGATCTGCCTCGTATTGGCAGAATATCAGCGACTTTATTGCTATGAGGTTTTAGAGAAATTCAAATTTATTTATATGTATATCTATGGTATATAAATAAATTTGAGTTTCTTCTGTAATATTAAAAGGTTTTCAACTCTTATGGTTATTATTCCATTTATCCAAGCTAGATTTTCACCTGACTGTTTGTAGGAGTTAAAGTTACTTGAACACATTTGTTTTAGATAAGCCTTGAATTTTCTTTGATTCCCAATTTAATATTAGTTTACTAAAAGTTTATAAAATGCTGTATGTAAAGAAAAATATAATTAATCTACGGTATACTGAATTACGGTATATTGTATTATATTCATTGTATTTGAATTTTGTTATCCCAAATGACTTTAAAATTTGCTAATAAATGAATATCTTCTACTATTCTATGTACCTGGACTGACGACCTTAAGAAGGCTGGTAGTAGCGGCAGGATGAGAGCAGCGGAGGACCGAGTATTGTGGCACACCCTAAGGGAACCCACTGCCCAGCAGTGGAACGATAAAGACTGAAGTGATGATGATGACATACCTATCTCGTAAAACTTATACAGTTAATTGTAGATACAGTTTACGATAATACTGACAAAAGTATACCCACTAGATAGCTGTAAGCTTTCCATCAATATAATCAAGTCAGTTATTATCGATCTATACCGAAAATATAAATAAGATTTTCATCTATGCCAAAGTATTGTTCGGTACATGACCGATTTTCCTGTCAACGGCGATCGATAGCCAAGCGACATTTCTTGGGAACATTTTAATGATCGTTTCTGTGGTACAGTATTTTATTGATAGATAAAATGATTGAAATGGTCACACTATTTCACACGGGTATGAGCTATCACAAAGCAGTGATAGCTTAATGGTTAAGAAACTCGGCCTCTCGATCGAGGGGTCCGAGGTTCAAATCCCAGGCTCACCTCTGATTTTTCAAAGTTATGTGCGTATTAGAAATTAATTATCACTTGCTAAACGGTGAAGGAAAACATCGTGAGGAAACCTGAGACCTGAGAACCTGAGAGATTAAAAAAAAATCTCAAATGTGAAGTCTACCAATACTTACTTGGCCAGCGCGGTGGACTATGGCCTAATCCTTCTCATTCTGAAAGGAAACCCGTGCCCAGCAGTGGGGCAGTAATGGGTTGATGATAATGAGCTATCACTGCTGTATGTAAAATAGAAGGAGCTTTAATCATCATTCTTGGTTGATAATTGCGGAAAGTAGTACCTATAAACAGGATTATTCGATTTTTATACTATAGGTACAGGTAGCCAAAAGTACGAAGTTACCTTTTTTATAATATAAGAGTAGCAGACGAGTCGCAGTCCACCTGATGGTAAGTAGCTACTGCCGCCCATGTACATCTGTAATCAACCCCAGGTAGGATTAGATATTACTACCTGAGGTCGGAACAAGTTGTAACGCCTTGTATAAATATCAATGTTATTAGGCGGAAATTGAATATGGCCTTAGTACCTTCTGAGCCGAATCACAAGGGCTTCTACCTCATTCAGAGGAGCTGGATGTTTCAAAGACCGTAGAGCCATTCGTGGTTTAACTGAAGCAACACTACAACTATGCCTAGGTATATCTACCTTGTAAGAGAATTATTAAGTGCTGTGTTCTGATTTGAAGGATGTGGTGAAGAAATAACTTAGACGTTAATTACCTTCTAAAAGTCGACTATTATAATAATCTAAAGTCAATTATTTTATATATTAGTAGGTGACCCGGCAAACGTTGTGTTGCTATATAAAAAGAATAAAAATCTAGCATCGAGCTCAAGATTGTAATTAGTATTATAACTGTCTGTATATTCGACTTTTATAAGAAACGTAAGGTTAGACTTGCATTCCATCGTAATCCGTCGGGAATATGTGAGAATGTTAACAATACGTCGGATCCGCAATCCTCGGTTTCACGAGAGCAACACGATAAATATTCCTTTTATTCCAATTTGTCAGCTAAGCCACTCTCAGCGGCGACTTATCTCCGTATCCAACGGTAAGCTCCCGCCAAAACAATACAGCAGTATTGTTAAAAAACGTGCTCGAAAACGGCATTTATCATCGTTGATTAATACCATTGTTTTGTATGAGACGGGGACTCCGCGCTTCTCCTTTTGCGTCCAGCATCGTCTGGTTATGGCTGCATGGAGACAATAAGTCTGTTAAATTGGCCAGCCGGCCCTTCGCTTACGGATTTTTCAAGGATTTCGAGAAAAGGTCAAGCTATTTTTAAGGATTGGACCCGATGTATTAAGTGGTTAAATCTGGAACTGGATCAGCCGTTCTAAGCCTAATGCTATTTAATTATATTTATCATCATAAAGGTTGCAAATTGTAGAGCCTATCTTGGTCTTGTGTAGCTTTAAGCGCTTTTTTTGTCTTCACTGTTTTTTTTTCAGAGGTAGGAATACATCTATTGCTGATCTTAAATGTGTTCATAAAAGTTTATTTTGCAGTATAATATGACATTAAGTGTCTAAGAGCGATAATATCCACTTACCATTAAAAGAACACTACCTATATTTAATATTTAAATTTTATAAAATAATGTTTTTTACAGTTAATACAATTTGTAGGCAGCCCATAATAAGCCGTTGGGCATTCAAGGTTGTGCCTCAAGGTCTCGTGCGATGTTGCCGCCTAGCCGACCTGCGCGCGCATCCCAACGGCCGATGCAACAGCCGTTCGCGCGCCGCCGCCCGCGCTTTTGTATTAGTCTGGTTGAGTCCTTGACACCGAGCGTTAGGTATTGTGTATTAAATTGTGAAATAAATAACTTACATATTGTTACAGTGGCGCACCAACTATGGGCCCGACTCATAAATAAATTACGAGTTTTCGGGTTATTATTATTAATAAGTATCAGTTCGCGTCTTAGTATCGGGTGTGCGTCGCATTTATGTGAAAAAGGTGTTAACTGCGGTACTTTCATCGTATCAAACGATAGTACGCCGGTTCCGCCGATATGCCGCGTAAATTACGTACCGGTACGACTACGAACTTAAATACGAGTGGTGCTAGTAGTTCGGAAGAAGAAGTTACGAGACAATCGCCAGTGCAAATGTCCGGGGAACAGTTATCATCGTTTCTTGCCGCGTTTGCGAAGTCGCAAGCAGACTCGAACCGGCAGCTGATCGAGTCCCTTTTGACATCGCACCTGGGAGGCGTGTCGTCGCAACCCGCACACGCACCGTCACCAACACAATCGACAATGGGCAATATGTCCAAGTGTAGTGCACGTTTTGATGGGCAAGGTCAGGACCCAGAGATAGTGGAAGCTTTTATAGACTCCGTCGAAATCTATAAAGAATGTGCCATGGTGTCTGATGAGCATGCACTCCGGGGGCTCCCAATGTTACTTCAGGGCGACGCTGCTGTTTGGTGGAGAGGGGTCCGGACAGAAGTGTCCTCGTGGCCCGAAGCTATGAAGCGTCTTCGTTCCATGTATGGTACGCCCCGCCCTGCATACAAGTTATTCCGGGAAATTTTCGCCGTGGAACAAAACGAAGAGCCCGCAGACGTTTTTATCTTAAGATTACGAGCACTCATTACGAAGTTATCTTATGTGTTGCCCGAAGAGGCGAAGCTCGACATTATATACGGTTTATTAAATAAACGGATTCGTAAACGGTTACCGAGAGATTCGTTTACTTCAGTGGAGATACTCATCGAGAAGTCGCGAAGTATAGAGGAATCGCGACTGGAATGCTCGACGTCCAACATGAAGGGGTCTAGCACGTCAGCGCGTCCGCAACACGGGTCCGCTGCGCCGCTTTCGCGCGCAACGCTTGAGACTCGCGTGTCGTCGGAGAACATCGAGCCGCCGACGCCGCCGACGCAAACATCGGGTTCCTGTGGCACCGGCGTGGCTACAAGGCCGCCGCTGCACCGTTCCGCGTCTTCTACGTCGTATCGTAATACCGTTCCGTCGTCGTCGTTACATCGAGCGTCTTCTAATACGTGTGATAGTGACAACGTATCGTGTCAAAAAGTGATAAATGAAAAGAAACTATTTTGCGTATATTGTAAGTCACGTGGACATCTTAAAGACTCGTGTAATAAGTTATTAATGTTAGAGAAAAAGGTCGATAAGGTAAAATCTATATATTGTTATGGTTGTGGTGCCAATGGCATCACACGCGCTAACTGCAAGAACTGTGCAGGTAAGCACTCATTTTGTTCTTACAATGTGACTACACGTTCGGAGAATAATAATTGTAATTCATTTGGAAATAATTATAATTCATTGAGAAATAATTGTAATTTAATGGGAAATAATTGTAAAAATGCAAAAAATATTTATCGTAAAAATAAAAATGTACGTTTTACAAATAGTTTACAAAATAATGTAAAGTCGAGAAATTGTAATAATCGTAAGTTATTACCATGTGACAATGTGGGTGAATCGATGCCGCAGGAAAGCGCCCCGATTGCGTTACCTTTCGTTTCTCGTTTTAAAGGTCGACCGATACTCGAAATCGAGATATTCGGGTATCATGGTACGGGTTTGTTAGATACGGCAGCTAAGCAAAGTGTTGCGGGCTCAACTTTACGCGATCTTTTGTATAAATTAAAGTGTCCGATGCGTTCAAGTTTCATGTCCATTAAGCTCGCCGACGGCCTCGTACGGGATCTTGAGGTCCAACTTGTGGATGTTCAAGTTAAACTTAAAGGTACGTTTGTACCCCTTACATTCGTCATTCTACCGGACTCTACCGGTAATGAAACATTACTAGGTATAGATTTTATTAGGAAAGCTCGTTTAATTACCGATTTTTCGAAAGATTTATGGTACACAACTGATCGACCTCAGGTCATTCACCCGTTAAAGAGTGAGACCTCTCGGAACTTTTTAGGATGTGCTGCAACTGACATCTTACGTTCAGACGAAGGTTCGATGCTGTCACCTACTGAGAAGGAAGAGCTCGCTTCGATTCTCAATGAGTATGAAGACATCTTCAGACCAGGGGGAGCGCCTACGCCGTTCGCGGAACACCGTATTGACACTGGTGACGCCCCACCCATTGCGATGCCGCCATACCGCCTCACGCCTGCTAAGAAGAGCATCATGGAGATGGAATTGAATAAAATGCTGCGTGAGGACATCATTGAAGAGTGCGAGTCTCCATGGGCCGCACCAGCTCTTTTAGTGCCAAAGAAGGATGGCACATTCCGGTTTTGCGTGGATTATCGTAAATTAAACGCGGTTACGAAGGCGGACTCATATCCACTGCCCGTCATTGATGACTTGTTGCAGTATACAGGCAAGAGCTGTTTTATGAGCACCATTGACCTTCAAGCCGGATATTGGCAGGTGTCTGTTAGAGCTGAGGATAGAGACAAAACTGCGTTCGTCTCACCTTTCGGAGTTCACAGATTTAAGCGCATGCCATTCGGTCTGTGTAACGCGCCAGCCACCTTTCAGCGTCTCATCGATCGGTTTCGTTCGGGATCTTCTCTTCGGGATGTCACAGTTTTGGGTTACATAGACGATTTAATAATAATTTCAGAGACCTTCGCGCAACATCTAAAGGATCTGCGCGCGGTCTTCGACAGACTTCGCGTCTTCACCCTCCGCGCTAATCGTACTAAATGCGTCTTTGCAAGAGAGAGCGTGAAATACTTAGGTCATGTCATTACCCCGAAAGGAGTAGCACCGGACCCGGACAAGATTGACGCTATTGTTAATATGAAAGAGCCGACCACGCTAAAACATCTTAAGTCATTTTTGCAAACTTGCTCATGGTTTCGCAAGTTCGTGCCTAACTTCTCTCAAGTTGCCCAGCCCTTGACTATGCTTACGCGGAAAGATCAGTCTTGGCTGTGGGGAGAAGCTCAAATTAATGCTTTCAACGAGTTAAAAAGGGTACTTACCTCGGCCCCAATTCTTATTCAACCTGATTATGGTAAACCATTTATTCTCAGAACTGATGCAAGTAACTACGCATTAGGAGCTGTTCTAATGCAAGGGGACTCACCGCGCAACGAACAGCCAATCGCATACGCCAGTCGACTATTAACGGCAGCTGAGCGGAACTATTCCACCACTGAGCGCGAGGCGCTTGCAGTCGTGTGGGCCGTCGAAAAGTTTCGTGGTTATATCGACGGGCATCCTGTGCATGTTGCTAGTGATCACCAGCCCCTGAAATGGCTACTTACCTTAAAATCGCCCGCCGGAAGGCTCGTGCGATGGGCTATGAAACTACAGGCATTTGATCTACAGGTGGATTATACTCCTGGAAAAGCTAATGTGGTGGCTGATTCGCTCAGTCGTCCTACGTGTGAAGAGGAGACTCGCGATACTTGCGGTGTATGTACCGTAGTAGTCGAAGCACCACATTGGGCAGCTACGTCTCTACGTGAGGATCAGCTGGCGGACCCTGAAGTATCCAAGATCATTCATGGCCTGGAAGGGAAGGATGAGTTAGAAATTAATAGATGGGCGAGTAGAGGTTATCATACGTGTCAGGGGGTACTATACCGTTATACCGAAGTTGAGACCGAAGAACCGCAGCTCGTGGTGCCTGAAAGTAGAAGAAAACAGGTGATGGCGGAATGCCACGACGCAACTACAGCTGGTCACGGAGGGTTAGAGCGGACTCTTCATCGGATATCTCAACGGTTCTACTTCCCTGGAATGCGCCGTTATGTGGCTGATTATATTAAAACCTGTCTTGAGTGTCAACGTTATAAGCCATCCAACGAGAAACCTGCAGGGTTATTACAGACGCCTGTTCCAGCACAGCGCTTCGAAGTCGTCGCTGTAGATTTGTTCGGTCCACTACCCAAAGGCCGTAATGGTGAGAGATGGGTGTTAATTGTAGAAGACACTGCTAGTAAATGGATCGAACTGTTTGCCCTCGTCGATGCTACAGCAGAGGCTTGCGCTAAGGTGCTCATCGAGGAAGTGTTTCTTCGTTTTGGTGTTCCAAGACGTATGGTCTCCGATAATGGCGTGCAGTTTATTGCTGACGTCATGCAAAAGGCTATGTTCATACTGGGAGTAAAGCAAAATTTGGTTCCGCTGTACCATCCAGAGGCGAATCCCGTCGAGCGAAAGAATCGCGATCTAAAGGTGCAATTGGCAATCATGGTAGAAGGTCATCACCATCAGTGGCCTGAAGCACTATCGTTCATTCGTTTTGCTTTTAACACGTCTCTGACAAAGGCTACGCAGCAGACTCCCGCGTATCTAACATTCGCCCGTGAACTTCGTTCGCCACTAGCAGTACAGAGCGATCTTCGTGCTGTCATAGAGGCTGAAAATTATGTGCCACAGATCACACCTTATCTGCTGAAGCTCGTCGATACTCTCAGTTCTAGTAAGGAATGTATTGAGCGACAGCAAGATCTTCGTAAGGCTGAGAAGGACAAATCTCGCAAAACAGCTGAACTTGAAGTCGGTGATCTGGTCTTGATGAAGACGCACATCCTTAGTAGTTCTTCAAAAGGGGTTAGTTCCAAATTTGTACCTAAACGGGATGGCCCCTATATTGTTTCTAAGAAGGTTAGTCCTACGACCTATTTATTATCCTTTCCCGATAAACCTGAAGAAGTCGTTGGGAAGTATCATATCTCAGACTTGAGATTTTATCATTCACGAGAGGGAACAGAAGGTCCTCAGGTTCCGTCACCTGTCGTTCCCAAACGTAACAGAGGTAGGCCTCGGAAACTTTAACTTGATCCACCGTGAGGACACTTGGTTGGATCAAAAGGGGGAGGATGTAGGCAGCCCATAATAAGCCGTTGGGCATTCAAGGTTGTGCCTCAAGGTCTCGTGCGATGTTGCCGCCTAGCCGACCTGCGCGCGCATCCCAACGGCCGATGCAACAGCCGTTCGCGCGCCGCCGCCCGCGCTTTTGTATTAGTCTGGTTGAGTCCTTGATGCCGAGCGTTACTTATTGTGTATTAAATTGTGAAATAAATAACTTACATATTGTTACAAATTTACATTATGTAGGTAAATTCAAAATCTTAGTAATAAAGAACCTTATAAAATATCTAAAGGCTTCGGTTTCTTTTTCTTACATATTATAATATATGTACCTACATATGTATAGGGATGCTTTTCTTTCCAAAATCCAATATTAAATTAATTATCCAATAGTGCGTATAATTCAAGCTCAGAATTATTCAATGAAAATCCGTTTTCCATACATTTTAATAGCTCCTATCAGCCGTAAATATAGACAGGTGTTATATTGCGAGGTAATAGCGGAAATAATAATTCGTAGAGGTCCATATCTGATGGAGGCGTCGTATGGATATATTTTTGTAAGATCAATGTTTACACAAAAGTGTTTAGTCAGTTGTTTTATTTTGTGTATTTGTGAAACACATACAATTTAGACTATTTAGGTACTTATAATGTTCTTAACAAGGAAGATACTTTATAAAAAGACTTAGTATACACAGCAACATGCCTTTGGCCGACCTCAAGTATGACTTGAAAACTATCTAAGGTTAGTTAGTAGTGATAGCCTAGTAGCAGTGACAGCCTAGTGGTTAAGAAACTCGCCTCCCCGATTGAGGGGTCCGAGGTTCAAATCCCATGCACGGACGTCTGATTTTTCAAAGTTATGTGCGTATTAGAAATTAATTATCACTTGCTGAACGGTGAAGGAAAATATCGTGAGGAAACCTGCATACCTGAGGGATTTATAAAAATAATAATAAATCTCAAAGGTATGTGAAGTCTAACAATACGCACTTGGCCAGCGCGGTCGACTATGGCATAATCCTTCTCATTATGAGAGGAGACCCGTGCCCAGCAATGGGACTGTAATGGGTTGTTGATGATGATGATGATGAAGGTTAGTTATAGAAGGTTAGTTGATAGTTACTTATTATAGATTAGCATTAGGTGAACAGCACATTCATTTCCTACTTAAATGCGATAAGACACTTTCTACTCGAATAGCCCTATACTGATTTCCTAAATCGTAGGTGTCATGTACAGAAATCCAAATTCCCAGATATCTGTCTGTCACTCGAACCAGGAAACCTCTGCGTCAGGCCGATATGGTGACCGCTTCGCAACACGAGTCGCCAACAGAAAAGAAATATAATATTAGAGAAGTTATGACATCATCCTTTCTTCCTTACATAATAATATCTTACAAACCTACGCCAAACAAAGGGACGTTATACTTATTTGCCGAAAGTGCTATTGAAGTTTCGCCGACTCGAGTACACGAGCACGTACGGCGGCCGTAGGGGTTTTTCTCAAAAAATACACTTAGTTTCGAGAATTGTGCCCATTCATTCGAATCTAGATGCAGACTACGTGTCGGTATGGCACGTGCTTCAAACATTACAAGGAGGCAGTTAAAGATAACGTAGGTTGGAAAATTAAGCTCGAAATAATGTAGGTAGGTATGTTGTAAATCATAACGTGAAATTCCTGTTTTTAAATAATGTAAGTACATAATAAACAGATGGTTAAGACTGCAAAGATTCATCCGAAAGATATACTAAAAGAGATAGTAATATGAAAAAAATTAAAAACCTGCTTATTTACTCGTGCATTAAAAGCAATTTTTTTAGAGATGAATTCAACAAACCTAAACGTATAGGATCTTCTTCGGTTAAGGTATTTTTGCTGTTGTCATCAGCCGTTCATCAGATCAAACTCGTAAATGTTGAAATATAAATGAGTTTAGCAATATTTCCATGGGATAGAGAATTTTATAGCCTTTTATTTACCTAAAAGATAGTAAGCAAATGAAAAGTGGTCACTGCCGTCATGGAAACCTGTAATCAAATCATATAGAAAAGGGGTCCAGTCAGAAACCGATCATAGATGCATAAGGTGTTCCGATGACTAAAGTGCATAGTCTCCTCATATGTAAGTCGGCATCCACGCCCTTTCATCGAAAAAGAAGAACTGCTTCACTCTAGAAATCCTTTAGTTTAAACATTTTAAAGATCTCTTTTATAAAATTCCTCCATTCACATATACTATTCTATACTTAGGAGAAGCGACACATCTGGATTCAATTTTAATAAAAATATCTGCCTGATCTAAATAAGTGGCAATTTTTTTTTTTTTATAATATAGGAGTAGCAGACGAGCATGCAGTCCACCTGATGGTAAGTGGTTACTGCCGCCCATGGAAATCTGTCATCAACCCCAAATAGGATTAGATATTCCTACCTGAGGTCGCCCACAGATGCGCCGCTACGCCTGAGGACTAAGCTGGAACGCCTCGGAAAAGTCTGTCTCCCTTACCACACCCTTCAAAACGGAACACAGCAGCGTCTAACACTGCTGTTAATAGGCGAAAATAGGTGTGGCGGTGGTGTTGCCGGAGTCGAACCACAAAGGGTTCTACCACCTTTAACTAGGTGACTAAAATACTACTTTGTTACTTTTATAAATAAGAACAAACTCCCAGACAAAAAATAATTCGTAAATATGACAAAATCTTGCGTTAATTGCAATGAATTCCGGCCTTTAAATTTTTCAGTTAACTAACAAAACCTCTCATTTCTTACAGCAATTAAAACATATTTGATTTGTTTGAATGCGTCCTTAAAATCGTGAGACCAAACCCACTTACTTATTATTGACATAATTATCAAGAGGTACAGCGAATGAAATTTCCAAGTTTTTGTGATTAATAAATAATTCAAAGACATATCGTGATTTGGAAATGAAAAACATTAATGCTCATTCATGTATCCTAACAACGAGGCTCGGACGCATTGCAAAACATCACATGAAACGCTTTACATTAATAAATCATATGGCAAATGAGTATGACATAAATTACAATGTAATCCATAATTAAATAAAGCATGAATGGACGTCACGAGCAATCCCAATTAGGAGTTCCATCGGGTCATATTGATATACATAATATTTTTAATAAATTAATTACAAAATATGAACAAACGGCGCGGCCGGGCGTACCATTCTGCGCGCGCGCCGCAAAAAGGAGAATGCTGTGGTTAAAAATGTAGTTCAGACAAATACGACCGTGGCGGGAGAAAAACCGGAGTCGTTGAAGCGTCGTATTAACATGGTTAATTAATTTATTAATTAGCATCAATTAATCGTAATACTGCCGCGGAGCGGGCCCTCGCTACGCCCGGATAGTTTTTCCGGCTAAGGTTGGTTTTTAGACGACAATTATCATAATGCATCCATAAATAAAACGCGGATTCTTTCAGTTGCCGACGCAATTTTTTGTTAAACTGATTAAATTTGCGACAAAAACTTTATGTGACCGATACGGTAAATGGGAGCGGGTGTGTTTGATTTCTTTCTGCGAACGCCGTACAATGGGGTGGAATGCTGGATGTTGGTTGGAGCGTTGTGAAAGCGTGCACTTTCTAATCTAAATCCGAATATTTGCGCATGATGGGTCGTCTCGCCTCGGCTCCCGGTCAAGTAGACGTTGATAAATAAACAGCTGTCAATGGATGTCCGAGCGGCGGCGATTTTCGAAAATGGTTCGTGTTCATTAATAACCGGAATGGATTGTGCGTCGCGAGATGTAGCGATACGCTACCTGTGTTCGTGATTAGCCTTAGTGTCCACGGGGAACCGGTATACGATGACAAAAACAAAAAACACTATGTACGAGCACATTCTAGTTTACAATTAGGCAAGTCCTACAAACGTGTACTAAAAACGTTTACAAAATGCGACTTTGTAGATTTCTTCATACTGATTTTAATTTCTTTGTATCCTTTGTTTACCAAGTAACGTTATTTAGCTAAAGATACTTTTTTATACTTAGGATAAAATCCTGACAGCTATCTAGTATAACGGTAATTGTAAAGATTTTAACTACACTACCGTAGTAGTGAAATGCGTTTATTACATAGATACTCAGTTTAGCTGACTTTTTCTTGTTAAAATCATTGTTGTAAAAGTACCTAATTTGACTTGACATAGTACAATATCACAATTGAGATTTTCTAGAAGTTTTCCTTGTTCGAAATGATACTATTTAGCATGCAATTCACTTGACGGTAAGTCACAGGCGTCCATGGACAATGGGCATCTGTAACCAACTCTAATTATGATTAAATTCTTAAGGCTAGCCCCAGATGAGTTCCTCACCTTTGTGGTCAAGTCGGAGCTCCTTTTGTGAGTCTGTCTTATCACACTCTGTAAAGCAAAAATAGCAGCGTATACTATTGTCATAAAACGGGCTATGGAACTGCCAGTTTCGGCCACGGTTGACTCGACAATTTTGAAATTAATTTAGCGTAAAATAACAGCAACAACTTTTAAAACATCAAACGTTTCAAAATCTTAACTATTAACCAAAAAATTTTGTCTATGCAAAGATTATTTAGCATAATATCTAGGTGGTCAATCCGGTTTAATAAAAGGTGAATAATATCTCAATATATTTTTCTATAGATTACCTACGAATAATTGATGTGGAGAGACTAAAAATAAAAAAAAATAGCATAAATACATTCAAACCTTATTTTTCTATCACATATTTTGTTTGTTTGCTGATAGAATCCTTTGTGATTTCGGAGGCACCACCATTACACCTATTTCTGCATAATAACAGCACTGTTAAGCGCTTTATTATGGGCTGAAGGGTGGTATGGGACATATAGCTACTAATTCGAGGATATAGGTACCTACTTACCGGAGACTTTCTAAGTTAATCCTCAAGTAACAACCCGGTTGAGGTCATTAATCTTAATTGTAGTTGTATAGATGGCACTCGACACTTACCAGGTGGATTGCATTCTGCTTTGCTCTTTCTATTTAATAAATAAGTAGAGTGTTTATGCGATTTATATACGGCATTATATATTTAAATATCATTGTTTCCACACAAGCAATAGGCAGAGCGGAATTCATTGTAACGGAATGACAGGATTCCAACAAGGTCGCTGTTTTATTATATTTTTATCGGCGATTAGCATAAACTTGCAGGGCGTACCATTAAGTTTTATTGTGGTATTTTATGTTGAACGTTATAAAAATTGGCGGTTTCTTCCTCTCAATATCTGTACGGCGATTAGGGCTTCAGCGGTGGACTCATTTATGGGTCGTATACTTGGTTTACCGACGTCATTTTAGATAACGGTATTGACGGCTTTTAGATTAGGCTCGCGACCCTCGTAACACGTTCACTGTTACATAAAATTAGCGCCGACATGCTCATCCTCATTAACTTTAACGCAATTAACGATTGGCGGTTGTTAGCTTTTAACTTTCGATTTACTTAACACTCGCAAGTGTTGCTTCTCAGAATTTTAACTTTATTGTTTTAATCAACTCCTGATGAGTTTTAATTGAAATTAAATTATCTTTTTTACTTATAATTTTTTGTGTTATTTTTAATCTAATCACATTGACTGCGTTCTTTTTTTATATTTTACAATATTGAAGTGGCAAACTGGATGCTCCAGGCCACCTGATGGTAAATGGCTACTGCCCATTGGTATCTGTAATAAACCCTAAATAAGTTTAGATCCCTACCTGAGGTCAGCCTCAGATGTGTAGCTACCACTAATAACTAAGTTAAAACGCCTGTCTCCATTACCATCTCCTTCGCGCCCGCTTAGCGCTGTTCTTATTCGACAGAAATAGGTGGTTACGGCGGTACCAAGATCGAATCACAAATAATTCTACCATCCTTAAAACTGTGTAACTTAAGTATCTATATCATAAAGTAACGAGTCATGTTCTTTATTCGAATTTATAAGTCAGAACGAGACAATGGCAAGATATCGCTACGCGAATATAATAGAATCAGAAACACGATGGGTACCATACGTTTTTAATGGGCATATTAATAAAGAGAAAAAAGTTTTGACACGGGACATTCCTCAAATGTCAACCGGGCGGTTATTAGAATGGAATTTAATATGCTGAGTACCGAATGTGAGCTACCGGCGCGTATCAGATTCGGTAGCAATGTTTCCTATCGCGGCCATTACTTTATCATCTCTTATCGATATATTCAAATGTCTCTGATATATCTGTCGATGCTTAAAAATGGTAGGTAGATGTTTTTATAGCTCGCAGCCATCGTATCTTCCTGATCTGTTTGACTAGTTCGGGGATGTCCAAGAAAATACGTTACATGCATCGGATGTTTGGGTGAGATATGGATAGAGCGGGAGAAATTTCTGTTTCATTTACATAATTATTATCAGACGATTAAAATATATTTAGGTTTCCATTTAAACAGATATTTAAATAAATGGATTTATTATAAACTCGTTCATCAGGTGGTTAAAATAGATACGAACAAAATCACGGATTTTCGAAATACTCGTATAAATTATAACCGAAGCTCGTCAACAGATACAAAAAAAAGGAAATTAAAATAGCTTCACAAATACAAAAGAAAATGGTACTAAATTCTTTTTACTTATTTATGTATATTTAGATATGTTTTTGTAACATTATATATTTATATAATAGAGCTACATTGAAAGTTTTTTTTGCTACGATTTATATTGTTGAATAGACAATCATTTATAATAAAAAATGTAGCGTTGCTTTGATTCTCCTAATGTTAATTGATAAATGAAATGGTAGTTTTATGGGTGAGAAGAGGCAGCGGGGTTCCCGTCGACGCTACTGGACGCCTTGTCCCGAAGGATTGATAAACTATTTACTGGAAAAAGATTTGGTAAAATAATCGGTTAAGTGTGAGTCGAACTCGCATGCCGTTCCGTACAAACAATTTTCATTTATTTTTTATTTTTACTAGTTGTTATATCGGTAAAAGAAGTAAATACAATGTGAAAAGAAGTGTCTACCTATTATGGTTAAAAAAAGCCGAAAAATAGCAGTTTCTTGTATGGTCCCCATTTATTTACATTTTTTTTATTATATTTGATTTATTGTTATTTCGGCCACCGTTATGCATACTCTGTAAAAACGTTAATGACTGTTTATTACGGTTCACGAGGTAAGGCCCTGTGACAGAGGGACCGATAGACAGCGGGTACTTAGTAATAGGGTTCCGTTTCTACCCTTTGGGTAGGTACGGAACCCTAAAAAACTTTACGGCGGATGTACCCTAAATTGAAACCTCGATAACTTTTTTCGTTTCAATTCTTAGGATCACTGTACTTTTTACAATAATTTACTTTTACGAAATAAGAATCATAATCCATTTTTAATTGGTTAGTGACATTTTAATGCGCTGTTGTTTATGAAGCAGATAAAATAAATGGACCTAGGTTAACAATGATCGTCCATTACGACAGCTTTCTTTTAACTGTTTAAAATAAGGATTAATATCTGCCACTTTCTAAAGAACATATTGCAATATAGATTACATCTTTGTAGTATTAATTGTTGTTTACTGTTGTATTTAATCGTTTTATATGCGACGTCACCAAAAATGGAAGCATACCGTATGTATGTCGTATCTCTGAGACAATTATTAATATCACGTTATTAAAGGTATAGTTGGAGCCACCTACGTAAAGAGTTCTAAGAATCGGTGAGCGTGCCGTTACGAGCTGGGTCGGCCACCATCACTCATGGCATTTCACTTATAATGATGTTAAAAATGTTACCTAACAGCCGTTCTTGTCCTCCCATTGTACCACTGCTCAATACCCAAACAACAAAAAAAGAGTCGCTCTTAAAAAATGACTCCCAATTTATTTGAAGTATAAATAGGAATGTTGAAAAAATATCGATATATCGATTTTTTTGGTCGACTTTTGATCCGATATATCGATACAAAATATCCAATATCGGAAATTGTAAAAAAATTTTTTTTTTGTTGCAGCAATAAATACTGCTGTGCGATATTTTCTAAATTTTGTAATTTGGCCTATTAAAAAGGAATACTTTGTAAATTTAAATAATGCATATATTGTATAAAAAACCTATTGATATTATTGAATTATGTTAAAACCGCCAAATATTTTGAAAATTTTATGTATTATAAATATACCTATCGATATTTTTTCCTCGATATATTGACACCGATATGGATATTCTAATTTATATCGATACATAGATATATCGATATTATTAATCACTTCCGACATCCCTTGTATAAAAAGTCCCATTTCCCATGACACCAGCCTGGGCGTTCTACGGCGAGCAGAGCGCCATCCTTCTTTATATTTCTCGTCGTTTTTTATTTGAACATTTGACATTTGGGAGTCGGGTCACTTATTAAATTAGCCTTTGTATTTAAATGAACAATTGTAATTATGTATATTGGACTACTGGGTGCCACTGAGGCATGGTACAGGTGTCATCTTTGCGCGTTCGTTTTGTTTTGGGTGGAGATTGGTGATTTGTGACGTCATATAACACACTGCTAAGGATAAGGACAATGAACTGTTTATTTTAATAAAAAGAAATTTAGTATAATATAGTGGAAATGACACACATATACACACAAAATACCATTGAATTATCGTGCATTGAGAGTAAGATTTAAATCTATTTTGAAAGATATGTTTTTCGTTAATATTTTTACAGCGTTTTTAATAACCTTGAGTACATATTTTCGGCCACTATTTCGCATTTTTAATAGGTAATTCATGTTTTATTCATCCGTGATTATTATATAGTGTCAAATAATAATTTAATTGAGTTCTAATGGCTACACGGATGTAATGACCACGTACGTGTCAAGATGGGAATGTGATTCCTCTGATAGTTTTCATGCTGTCACTCTTTCTTTTGCTGTCGTTTTTTGTAGTTAAACTTAATGTTGATTCAATTCCAAGTACCTGGAGTCAATCATGCAACGTTGGCATTCGGTCTGGCTTGACACAACTTCCAACCAGAACACAGCGCCAGTACAAGTATATTTAAGATAGATATATGTTTAGTTAAATATATCAACAGCTATATATAGTGTAAGCTATATAGCAGATATAGCGTGACAAAAAAATTATAAGCATTGTGGTGGTGCCGTCTGTCAAACCACAAAAAGCAAAATAATAATAACTTCACGTTAATCTAACACAGATGCGCCGCTACCCCTGAGAACTAAGTTGGAATCTCTTTAAAAAATATGTCTACCTTACCACACTCTTCAAACCAGAACACAACAGCGCTAAACACTGCTGTTAATAGGCAGAAATAGGTGTGGCGGTGGTGCCGCCAGAGAGAGTTCTACCACCTTTGTTATACTCCAGTTCCCTTAGAAGGCCTATGCATCAGTATTTAAAGGTTTTATAATAAATACATATCAACGATTAATATGAAGTTGACACATGACCAAGAGGCAAAGCTTCCATTGTCTAACCAGTGCCCACTTAAGATCAGATAGACGTACACCCATTTGCTGCTGCTATTGTAGACTAACAAAAAATGTATTGTTCCAAACAACAAACAATCATCTATAGAAATAAATAAAAAATGTCTGTACATTAATTTTAAATATTTGTCATTTATTTTTTTTATTTTGTAGTGATATAGAAGTCGGTTGTATTTTTTGTTATTTTTTTCTTCTATTAAAAGAAAAGGCAATGATAATGTTGAAAAGTCCTACTTGAAGTTGTTGTTCATATATTTTATAGCTTTTAGAATTAAGTTGAAGCTCCTGGTGTATCTGTGATTTACAAACTATTCCTTCAAATACAAATACAATAAATCCTGAGGACTAAGATGCAACGCCTTGCTTACTTGAGCCCCCAGTAGCTTGTAGCTTTTTTATAATATAATAGTAACAGACCATATGGTAAGTGGCTACTGCCACCCATTGACATCAGTAATCAACCCCAGATAGATTAGATTTCTACCTATGGTCGGCTGCAGATGCGCCACTACCTCTGAGGACTAAGCTGTAAGCATTGAAAAAATATGTCTCCCTCACCAAATTCTTCAAACCAGAACACAGCAGCGCTAAACATTGCTGTTATTAGGTAGAAACAGGTGAAGCAGTGGTCCCGCCAGACACGAACCACAAAGGGTTCTACCACCTCCAATCTTGTGGTAATGTGCCTAACACTTAAAACCAGAACCCAGCAGATTTAACTGTTATAAAGAAATGTTAACGGCAGTGGTCTCGTAGAGTCAATCAACTATAAGTTCAACCTTCAAAAACACCATCAAATAGTCTTATAAATAAAACAAAAGGTTGGCCACTGTAGTCGTCCATCACACCACTCATTACGGAACATTATCGGAATGCAGCTATCCGTTTCGGGATTCCACGGGATCGATTGATGCGTATCGCGAGTTGATATATGGATTACTTGCTACCGGGGACTGTAGAACCATGCGTGCTTTGCTAGGCTGAGAAAAAAATAACAGACTCGGCCTGTGGGACTGTGTCCAAAGGAGGTCCTGAATTATAAATACCCCAAGTGTTTTTTGTATTATGTACCTAAATAAATACATCACTTGAGTTCATAGGTACTTTTCGCTACTTACAACTTACAATATCTATCATTTGGTTTAAGAATGTTCTAAATCGCACAATTTGTCCAAACACAATTAGTCTGATAATAACACTTAGATAAGATATTCATATTATGCTTACCTACCTAATTCAAATTCGCAATGTTTACGACATTTACTCTTACATAAGTGCAATATGCGTTTAATGTAATGGTCCAATGAGGCGTAGTCTTACTATTTTTTGGTCCGTGTCGCACATATCGACTGAGAAACAAAATATATTGTGTCTTTTTTCAATGGAAGGCAATTGGGTATACTAATGTTATAAAAATAAGAAAGTTTGGAAATACATAATACCTAATCAAAAGCACTACTAGAGAGCACTACTAGTAGGGACTAATTTAACTAAATTGCCATACTATGTTGACATACAATAGCAGCATGCCCACTTCTCATGTGTGTAATGGGAGCCGACTCCAACTTCTACGGCTACGTCTCCTGCAAAATCTACTGCAGATACCAACACGCACATCCAAGTCTGTTAATTACGTCCTTTCTAGGAAAGACGTCTTAAGCGATGACGATATAAGAGCTGATGATATATTAGTGTTATAAAGAACAAGAAAGTTTGAATGTGCGTCCTATCTAATGAAAAACAGTACTGAATATAGATATAGCCTAACCTAATAAAAACCCTCCCATAAAGAAAACCCTCCCTTACTTCTCGTGGATGTCATAGGAGCTGACTAAGGAATCTCCTAAGTCTACGTCTTCTACGAGGTCTCTGCAAATACCAACACGCACTTCCAAGTGCGTTAACTACATCCTTTCTAGGAAGGATGTCTTAAGCGATGACGATATAAGGGCTTATGAATGTCTGTAGTATACTTATCTTACCACACGCTTCTTTAAACAGGAGAATAAAGAATCAGTTCAAGCCTATTTAAAAATATTTATTTATTTATTTATTTAATTAGAACGGCATATTATTTACCATTTACATTTAATAAGCCTATATAAATATAATTAATGATAAGGATTAAACTAACCATAAATAAATCATATGCATCACGCAATAATTTCACAATATAGCAGACAAATTGTTCAAAGCAAAGTTATACGCGAAATTGTTCTCAGCAAGTTCAATTTTCTTGCAATATTAAACTGGCTATGAAATGTAATTTTGTTTTTTTTTTATACAAAATAAGAATAATATTTGCACAGTAGGTACATAGCTACTAGGTTTGTTCAATAAGTAATGCTTTTCATCTATCATTAAATAAGATCATTACCTATACCTAAGAAATGTATGAAAAATATATTAAAAACATATGTAAAGAAATAATCAGAAATCTTTCACATCCAATTACGATTCCCACTACTTAACCCACGACACTGCCTTCGTCTACGTACTCTGTGACATTCAACCATGACAGTTCATCACTATCTAACAATGTAAAGAGACAAACGTATAACTGATGTCCGACATTAATCCTAATGTACCGATCTACTGGCTAAACGTCGTTTAATCTAAACAAAAATATTTCAATGCACCCAATAAAACTATGGAGGAGAAAAAACCTCGGCTGGAACACTGCTCGTAAGGTATTCGATGAGTATGACTTCTGAGAAGCAATGCCACTGTCATATCACGACGGGTAGGGCTGACAGTGTGGGAAATATACTTGTCGATGTTTGTGGTTTTATTTGTTTAATTAAAATGTACAATGCTTTATTTGTGGATAAATGATTTAGTAGATGTACTATGATAAATGTATTAGCTATAATGAAGCAAGCAAGCAAGCAAGATAGCTTGTTTTTCTCTATAGGTATGTGTATAGAACTCTTAATCTCGAGATGTGTACCTATAACTTATTACAAAGGACATCCCTTTGTAATCAAAAAATATTAAAATTGTTTGATTATTAATTAAAACAGCGCGTAATGTCATCTAGGTACATAAAAGTAAAAAACAATATTTAATAACATTGACGCAGTTAACAACATTATGCAAAGTACATCGTATTAAAATAGTTAAAGTTACATAATTAATATGAATATCCTTCACGACATTTCACGTTTATTATCTTGTATGGACCATTTCAAACTTAAGTGAATATTTATTGCAGAGATACGTCCCGCAAAACTGAGGCAAGTGTCTGCTTATGACATGTAGCGAAACGACAAGCGCTGACAGGCGATCCTTACTTCTGGCGAAATAAAACACGATCGAATATCGATACATCGATACTTTCGCCGCACGTCCGTCACTGCGGCGCAAGCGCAGGCGCACGACAGATGATCAGTCATGGGGCCAGATGCTGCGATAAGCCCGCGGTAGCCACTCATTAATCTACCCACTCCCCACCACCACCACTTTAATAATTAACCGGACAGTTACACATAGGCAGAGATTCGTAGAATCTCGACCGATACTGTTACCATCCGAATTTCATAGCCGCTATAATAGAAACTAGATGTCATACGACTCTTATTTATGTACGGAGACCGGTAAGTCCGAGCTTGTCAGGTGCTTTATCAATTGGATTTTTACATAAACTAATGTCACGTTCTAAATTGTATGTATTTGTAAATCTTTTGAGATCAGATCTCTTTGTATTCGTTTTGTATTGATATCCAAACGGCTTCCGTTCGAGCTAGTCGTCCATTTCACTTTGAGTACGTTTTAATGATTGTCATTATAATAATGAGCGGTAATAAATAGAGCCTATTACTTTTTACATGAAAAACAAACAAGTGGGTTTATGACTATAATTCGCGAGCATCTGTCGCCAATAAAACCTGTTAACAGTAATTTAGTACAACTTTGCACATATCATTTGTGGTGAAGAAAAATGTGCGCGGCGTTCACCGGATCATAATGTACATACATTCAAGGGACATTACGCGACTGGTTTAGACGCTCGTCCGGGCATAAGACGGGGAAGTTAGTGATATTGCGGAGTTTAAGTGGCCTTCTTCATGAGGTGTGCAGTAAACGCCAAAAAGCTGCGATTTTAAGACCGTTCAGTAGCAGTATAACGCGAGCGTCGCACCGGCGTAACTGACGACTTATCAATCAAGTGCTGAGTTTACGAGTACTGCGAGCTTAATGCCTCAGCCGTAAAACTGTGTGTTCCTTCAAGAATACGTTTGTTTAGTACTGTAATTATTGTAAGGGCTGTCGACATGGTTTTGAAACGATTGTTTCTATTGATATATCGTTTTTATGGTATGTAGAATGACTAATACAAAATGAAGAGTATTTTGGTGACTTGTTCATTTTGTTATAATTATGAAATGGATAAAAGTATAATTTGATAAAACGAGCCGTATAGGGCATCGTGGTCTTATGCGTTATAAATATAACGAATTTTCTCAATGCGACTTAAACTCCATACAAATAACAATATGATTAATATTGTATGGCATCAATACCAATTAAATAAAACTTAACCTTTACGTATACGATAATTAATTCATATTTATGAACCGACTGCCTGATATAGTTTCTAATAGACTTTATTAAGTACAGTAGATTTGAATCTTCTTCTTCTTCAGTCCGTTAATATCTACGGCTGGATGTAAGTCTCCTCACCAATCTTCCACAAGTCCCGATCTAAAGTTGTTCTCACCTAGCCTCACAAGTAACGGAAGTTACTCGTACAATGTCATCCGCCCATATGAATCGCTGCCTATATTTCGGTGGCTCGTTAGTGGTCTCGATGCATCTCCGAGCTGGACTTGGAGTATGTATGTCTCAGACTTCCCTAAGTTACGGAAAGAAACCTGGCGAGAAAAAAGAGTTACGAGTTCGCCGACCGGCATAACTTCTCGATGGATTTCATTTCAATATTTTCGGAAATATGGCCACAATGTAGATTCTTACTGTGAGGATATGAGTATAGAAAACATATTTTTATAGTTAATGTAGATTAAAATCGCTCAGTGTGTAAACCGCTTGTATCTTAAGGGAGTTAGCGCTCTGCGGGCGGCCTTATAACCCTTCAGTGTCTATATTCGTTGATTGCTAAATGCTAATCTGTTTAGTACCACTCATAATCAGTACACTTAACTATGTTCATACAATTTTTATAGCGGGTACTAAAATAGAAAATAAACATGGTATTTAACATATGTTAATGTTATGGTCAATGTTAAAGCAAAACTTAAACAAAAATAATTTTCTATTGATTACTAAAGAGATATAAAAATTTATATGTACATCATCATTTAAGCAAAGGAAAGGAGTTACAATTTAATATCAGATATACTGCAAGCCCGTTTAGTACTTCCGTCACATAAAATTAGTTGTTTTGTATGGCTAATCTCGAAAAGTATATCAATTTATAATATGGAATTTAAATAATTCCAGAAATATTAATTTCGTACTTAGGCACTTATTTGTAAGCCTTTAACATCTATTCATTTTAATTGCAGATAATTTAGTTCTTAGATATTTGTAAGATTGTACACTTAGAAAGAAACACAATCCTAAAAAGGTAGCGTTTTAAGATTGTAATTGGCAAAATATTTTCTACAATTAGTGTAAGAATATTATAACATTAAAACTTCTTGCAAAGTCAGCTTTTCTGCCAGAGAAAAAAAGACAGCATCCAAACATACATCCGAGAACAGAAATTTACCTACATTCAACATTTAAATGTCCGAGATTGAACCCGGAACCATCTACCCCCGGTGACCACATCACGCAGGTCATAAAAGCTCCGACAAAACTAATAAAAACGAGCGTATCACGTTTCACGACCTAGTCAAGAATTTGACATAATTCTGAAGTCACCTCACGATTGGTCGCATGCGGTTAATTTATACAAATAAATAAAATTAAAGTGTCTGTCCGTGTTTTCAAAATAACTACCATTTAAAAGCTTATGCTTTAACGATGCCAAGACATAAAAAGCGGTGTTCTAACTTTTTGCTTCTATGTTTATCTATCTGATTATTTACTAATAAATGTTAGAAAATAATAAATAGATTAGATTTAAACGGGATTTCGCCGGATGGATAATACCTATAGACAGATTGGCAACACTACGGCTACAACCACTGCTGGGAGTGCTGAGCCTGAGTCTTAATACACAGCTTCTGGAAAGTATGGTTCCATGGCTATATTTATTTCTAGCGTGAAGCAGTTCTGGCGCTTCGATGGAAAGGTGTGGATGCCCGCTGATTTATACATCAAGCAATCTTTAGACCCCACACAACGTATAGTCTTCAGATAGAATCTGTCTAATATGGAATTAGTTACAGATTCTGATGTCCATGAGCGGCTCCCTTTACCGCCAGGTGCAGTGCAAGCTCGTTTCCTTCTTCAATCTTAAAAATGTACAATTAGCTGTTGCCCTTACATCTTCCGCCCACATTTAACATTACCAAACTTTGTAAATCATTTAATTATTTATTTATTTTTGTACACCTTAAACTAAGGATTAGGACATAAACAAGAAATACAACATTTACGTTTAATTTTAACCCCTAAAACCTAACTTAGGGTCGTAGTACCAAAAAACATCACGGCATACGGGTTAAGGCTTCAAGGGGAAGCGGCCGTATATAACTCTGTAACATAGTGGAATTTTACCGTATACAGTAGATCCCATCGTTACCACTTCTCGGAAGTCGTAAACGGCGGACGGACGCACTGTTTGTTTGTACATCATCCCACTTTCTAAGTTAAGACGCCTGCCCACTAAGCACAGTGTACCTTACCTTTGTTTTGAAATATATTTAATTTACCGGTCTACTCTATATCCCCGTACATGGTTTATTATTATTTAAAGTTTACTTATTTATTCGGAGCGTTTTGAAAAAAATTAAGGAGTGTGTTTTTCCAAACAATTAATTCAAAAATTGACACCAAACGTACAAGGCTCAGTTACCAGGACAGTGCCTCTATCTATGGACTTATATCTATGCAGAAGCATTTTGTAAAATATTAGCAGTACCTATATTAAACCGTTCCGGTTAAATCTAAAAATGTATAGTACTTATTCGCCTATAACAATTATAAATAAGAATCCAAGTGCGACTACGGCGAACTACGATAAACCTTCCGGTAACTGCGGTAATCTTTCATTGTTTTTCGCGGAAACTCTACTGATGCTATATTTGATTCTTGTCTATATGATTAGTCTGCGGCGACTCTATCACACTGATTTAATATAAAAGGGGTAGCCCCTGTGTTTTCGGTTAAAAGAACAAGAACTTAGTTTTCACTTTAGTAATAGGTACTCGTACATATGTTGCCAACATAGGTGGGACCGAAACCAGATAGAACTTAAGTCACTATTAAGACGTTTGCTCTTTTTTGTAGGCTTTCGAAACACGCAGTGCATATCCAACCTTACTGGTACAGTCGGCAACGAAAACCAGCGTCATGTTTTATTCATGAGCACAGTAATGTACATCAACGTAACTCTGACTGTTTTTGCAATGTCGCACGCCTGCAGTATATCATGTGACGAAATTATAGCTTTGTTCCCTTCCTTCCAGTGGACTTATCGCCGCCATTCGCAATCCGAATGATAAATTCGCGAGTAATTGGACAATACGGACGTATTTTCCTTGTTGACTGTCCAATTGGCCGTTTGGAGGTGTTGACTTTTTGTGAAATATTAAGTTGATGTACGAGTATTTTGATTTAATAAGATGTGTATCATTAATTGTTGATTAAAAAACGTGTGTATAAATATGAGTTAATTCTGTGTGCCAGTTTAGGCTTAAAAACTCTATAGTTACCTACTCTAAAATGTTCAATCCTTAAGAATATGTTTTGACTATGAAAAAATCAAGTAGAACCATAAAAGGGTCGTCATTATTATCTAAAACTTCAATAACCAATATAATGAAATAAATATGGTTAAGTTTCTTTCATTGAGGATCGAACCCGGGACACTCTACTTGACCTACAATGAACACTGCCACACATCAATACAAAGCATATTTAAATAATCAACAAAGCCTAAATATTATCGGAACATAATAAGCCATTTAGTGCACATGACATAAATCATGGTATACGCTCCACGGCAAGACTATTTCCATGTCATTAACTGTTGGAGCACCGCTGAATGCCTTATTAATATCGTACTGCGGTCAAAAGTTAATCGGGTTTAAGTCGCTCGCATCGCCCAAGAAGATTCATCACAATCGTCATTATTCACACACAATTATGTAATTTCAATAAATGGAACTTATTGAATAGTGATGAGCGTCGGTAGGCCCGTATGGATCCCCCGCCGGGAACCTTACATCGGCCCATCACTTAGACAATTCATTCCAACCGGAAGTTTCTCTTAACATTCGTAAAACAACAGCCATTGCTGCTTTACTCAACAGTTACTCTTCACATTGTGATACAGAATCAGTAATGTAAAGCGAATGCTAATAAAGTTCATGGTAAGTAGTGTTGTCGAGTAGTAAATCTTCCAATAAGCACTTAGATCCTCATTGTTTAAAATAAATGCATTTTGTTTGAATAAATCGAACTGCTGAGCGGAGGTCGGCGGGCGTTAATGAACTCCAACGTAATAGGTAGTGCTTAACATAGAGCCCTATGGGGTTCCATAAAAATACATTTGCAAATCATTCTCTCTATAATTAAGTAGGTATGAGATAGAAAGTTTGTTGTTGGTGTAGGACTTTCACATTTCTAAAGTAGCTATGGTGAAGACGATGTGTTAACAGTTAAGTTGTAGGTTTATCTACCTATTTAACATTCTAATAAATTAGTAAATAAAAATATTAATATTGCCTAAATCTCAATTATTTTATTAATATAGTATCTAGTATAAATTTCCTTTTCTTTTTGCCTTAAGGTTAACTAGCAGAGAATGGGTACTTAATTCAATTTTTGTCTTTGTACTTTTATGATATGTTTTAAGATGTTTGAAGAATAAATAAAAGTTGTAATAAAGGCCGTTAACATCTACAACCGATCCCAATTAGAATTGCAGTCCTATGTCTGTTAACCGCCACAATTACACTGCCTGCTACATGCACCTAAGCAACTCCTCATATTGGTAGAGCGTATCTGTCCCAATCAGCGCCCCTTGCGGATTGTGTCAGAACTTGGAAAGAGTATGGGCTAATACGTAAACAAATACCAAAACAGTCATATTTGTCGAAACGTAAAAACTCATGGTAAGGGTACTGAGTCCTTAGGAGTAGCAAATAATGCATTTGTGATCGGCTTCAGTTATAACTCCTATTCTATGTGGAATCGGTTACAAGTTAGTCTAACTAGACTATTAAAGCTTACATGTCCATAACCATATACCTAATAGATAAAATTTAATAGGTACCTATAACATTTTTTCCATTGGACACCGGTAGTTGATAAAATGTATATAGATACCTACAAAAGTTGTATAGAGAAATAAAAGTATCTAAAGGTCCTTAAACTAAACGCCTAAGAACTGAAGTAGGTGCTCAAAAGTCATTTATCACTTCGCTAAAGAAAGGTACAATAATAGAGCGCTAAGTGAACTGGCCACACGTTCGTAATTGATTTATAGGCAAATATTAAATCTGTTCTCACCAGGCTCCGCGTGAGTAATGACCGCGTCCAATGCTGTTTGAGGTTTTCTTACATACGACCACTGCTTGATTGACACTCCATTCTCATCTACAATTAATATTAACGCTCCACGATTGAACTTTTGAAACGTTCGATACCTCGAGATAGCTCCAAAGGAATTCCCTCGTTTAACCCCGTATCGATCATCTGTGTACGGCGAGTGTAAAATGTCAACAAAACGTCCAACCTCAACAGCATCACACTTATCAAAACAATACAAAACGGGGGATGTTATCGATAATGATCACGGGCACGACAAGCCTCTAAGTCCATTTTTTGTGGGTTGACATCGCGCTAATAATACTCATGAGAAAAATGCGCTGGACCCCCGTCATCCTCCTTTTGTTTTTAATTTCTACCTCAGTGGCATCGATTTAATTGGGCTCAACTCGAGCGAGCGCACCTTCGTATTTCACCTCGGCTCGCTTCATTTGAATATTTAAAGCATTTCGGGTCCCCGCCGCATTATTTTCTTTATTTACACAAATACAATATTTATATATTTATTTCAGGGCTGGCGTCATTTATTTGGTGACGTGACTTACCGATGTCGCGTCCTTCCCAGTATCGACATAGTTAACGCGGTGAATTCTCTCGCGTTCCATTTAAAACTTTGAGGTTGTTTGTTTGTTTCGTCTTTTTGTGAGGCCGCGTCGCTGCCGCGTGTGGCGAGCTCCGCTCTTCGTTGTTTTCTCGCCAGCCCTTATCTCGGACAAGATTGCTCGTTTTTAAATGAAGTTATATCGTCCCGATTGAACACCGGGCCACGGAGGCGAGGCGAATTTTTAATTAGTTTCCGAAGATAGAGAATTTTAAGGAGGAATGCGGGAGTCGTGTTTCGAGTGTGCGCAGATTTCTTAATTGAGACGTGGATGCATCGGCCGGGCGACGAGAGGCGATTTGTTGAATGTGACGAGATTAATTATGAATTTAGGGCTTAAATCAACGTTCCAGCTCCATTGCACGTTTGCTGCATTAACGACTGTACTGCAAAGGTCGCAATAATGAGCACAGTTCTTGTTTCCGCCGTATTAAAGGATCGCGTGACGCTGCTACGAAACCTTATCACGTCACTCACATGATTATTTCATTACATGACGCTTCTCAAGCTTTTTGCCACATCTTATTTGGCTTTGGTCATTTAACAACATTAATAACAAATTCTATTTATAGTTTAATTGCAGAAATTTAATAGTTACAGTAATATAAATAAGTATAAATACAAATTTAATTGCAACACAAATGACTTTATTATGCGTTTAAATTAATCGACCAGGTAATAATATAGGTAATTATTATAAGTATTTAATCAGTGGACACAAGTGCAATAACGTTGAATCCAATATTTTCAGGTTCTCGTTGCATAAAATCACGACACACCTTCGCAGCATCTCTTAGAAAGTCATCCTGGGTTGTTGGTCCGTGGTTGATGGGGATCGACTTACGTCCGTCGAGTTCAAACAGATTTCCGTCCTTATGAATGAGGGTCACAAAGTGGTTGCTGATCGGTTCATCGCTGTCGACATTTCCAGTAGTCTGTATAAGTTCCCTGTAAGCTTCAAAGATTGCAGTTGAATTCTCGAGCAAGGCTCCTTTGGCGGCAGCGTCGAGACCAGTAGCATCGTTCAAGTAGTTCTTCAGGAGACCGTCATTTAAGTCAATATGATGTGTATTGTTGGCAACACTGTGTACCAGAGCTATGGTACCGCAAACATTGCTAAGAACTTGTCTCAAGTGAAACACATCTTCAGGAGCACTCTGGCCTTTGGTAAGAATCTCGTTTTCTTGCTCATGCCTATATTGTTCGTAGGTTTCCGAAAGAGGAAAAAGGAGAATGAGTGCTAAAACCGGCTGAGGGACCAGGTCCAACGCATCGTCTTCCAAACTCAAAACGTCAACCATACGCCACTTATCCGGAACTCCCAGTTTCTGCAAGAACCTATTCATGATTTCAGGATCAGAATCCATTGCCAGAGTTTCCGCCATTTCGATGAATATGTTCGCTATTTGTTAACTTAACTATTTCACTTTTTCTCAATTATTTTGCTTTCAACAAAAATTTCTTTAACTGTCAATTTTATTATTTTTTGTGCTACAAGAATCAACGAAAGAAGTTTATTTATGGATTGTAAAGAGGTTATAAATAATAATAAAATATTAGGTATAGTGCAATTTAATGGTTTCGTAAGTATGTAGGTACCTACTCCCAACTTATTTCTTAGTGCACTTAAGCTACAATAAAGAAAGAGGGAAGAAGAAAGGCGCTATTACCACACGGCATTCTAGCATGGCAACAGAGATGGACTAGTTGAGCTAATAATGCAATTCTGCTATTTGATGCGGAATATTCGTAGAATGATTATACTTATGTATGGTTGACCCTTCTCAGTTCAGAATCTGCTAGTTTTTATTATTGACTTATCAAGTAGTCCACCTATATTAATATTACGACTGTGTCGCAACAATAGTTGTCAAGTTACTTAACGGCGGTTCTCTCAAGTTAATGAGAGATAATTAAGCCAATTGAAATATAATGATGGCAGACATGCCACGGAGCATTACGAGTGATTAAAAAGATGTTTGTTAATTTAATACTTAACATAGACGTAAAGTGGCAATCGTATGTAACGGCCCCAGTTACATACAAAGGCAAAAAGCGATTAAGTCAACAAAGTCAATATCGACATGCATGTAAGTGCAATTGTAATTAATTGCATCAGCGTCGCAGGTGCGTCGCGTAGGGCTGTCCGGTATAAGTGATGATGCAATGACGGCCAGGTGCAGATTTCTCACTCACCCGAGTGATTTCCAAGTAACTATAAATACAAAATTGATAACTCTGGTTTATCGGTTTGGTAGTTTCATGGGATTTAATACAAACCGTAACAGTGAATTCAATAGTGCCTTCTTAATTACTTAGAAAATCATGCTTAGATACAAAAAATCATGATGCTTGAATTCAATAGGTACCATGAAAAAGTAAAGTAACAAATAATTGTAGTTGACAATGACAACCCTATTGCGAGCTATACTTGGTTTTCATCAAAGATTGCAACTATGTTCGTTACGCATTCACAGAAATGGAAGCAAATACAAAAATAGTGATCACAATAAATCAAAGGAATCTGCGATCAATGTTGAAAAGCAAGTTTGCTAAAGACGCATTATTCGCAAGTCGTTTAATATCATAGCAATAGTTAGTAGTCTTATCTTAAATAGGGTTGTTAAAAAGGGCTTAAATAGTTGCAATAGCATTTAATTTCGCTGTAGAGGTTAATCAAAGGTAAGTAATAAGTTTCATTGTATTTTTATAATAGTTAAGCATACAAACATGCAGGTCATCAAACTTAGATAAAATAAGAGTCTTACCTGAGATCGGTCATAGGCGCCTTGCTACTCATGAGGACACAAGATGGCGTTTCATATACCTATGTTTAATCACGCAATTAGTTTTCTCTATAGGTAGGTACCTATTTTGTTTGCAGGCATACATGCTTTGAAGTTTGAGCGAAGAATAAGATCACCTAGCTGGCAAAGTTCTTTTGAAAGGTAGGTACTGAATACTCTGGTTTGCAACATATATAAGTATTTACCTACTGGATACCTACTGCAATTAATCCACACTGTGATAACAGTAAAACAATGCCTATGAATCGACCAGCATTGGGTAACTTAGAAAGGCGTTACAGTATCAGTAAATGGCGTAAAGGGTCATTGGATAGATACCACAAACTGGACTAATTTCAATGTAAAGTGTACCAGCAAATCGATCTAACCTTTTCTTTCGCAATTCGGTAAGTTGCAATTAATATCTTATTGTTTTGTAGTAAGTAGGTACATTATTTTAGAATTGACGAGGCAGATTATATTGGGGCAAATTGCTTAATTTTCGGTTATCGTGTTGTAGATAACAATAGTTTCAGGTACAGTCACTCGAATTCGTTGTAATAATTGTTACATTTTACAATAGGTATATAAATAATAACAAAATAAATAAAATATAATAAAAATAGTTTTTTTCTGTAAAAAGTAATAAAATCAGCTAAAGTGGAAAAATAGAAAGTTGTTTTAATCATAGAAATTACAAGCTAAGATTTTTTAACTATTGAAAAACAAACTATATTAATAATAATTAAAGTTTTAAAAAACATTTCGTATCAAGCTTTATTATACCAAGACTCAAATTATATGCCATAATAAACAGCAAAATATTTTAAGGTCACACGGTCTGTAAACCGAGTCAACTGGCAAATAAGCCTTTTTTTTTTGTTTACGAGGGGGAATCCTTCAAAAGGTACCCGACGACGTGGGAGCGACGCCGGGTTATGTGGGATTTTTACCGCACTAAAACCCCCCGGTGGTCGTCCTCAACGCTTGTTGGAGAACTCCGGGATCTCCGAGGGAACACAACCGGAGTCCTCCAAGCGCAATGCCCCGATCGGGCTCTACCCTGGGGGAGCACTTTTGGCTCCTCCCACACCATCTGGTGTTTACGACGGTCGTCATACCGTCGTCACCACACATACCGTCGTCCTTCCCGGGGTTGCTTGCTGGACGGTTCGAGCAACCGCAACCCCGGAAGCCCCCTTTTAGTCGCCTCTTACGACAGGCAGGGGATACCGTAGCCCTATTCTATTCCCGAGACTACAGGGACATGGCAAATAAACCTGCTACACGTAACATGTCACATGTAATACGTGGACAAATTACATGTTGTTATACGAACTCTTGCACATCCAAACATGTTGTGATATTATAGCTGTAGGTCACCAGGTTGATAATGTTTAAATGAGAAAATCTTTATAAAAAAAAATATGCCTTACCTATTGAATGCGACGGTTTTTTTTCAAATCTTTTTAGAAATTTCAGTAAAGCCATGTCACTGCTTTTTGCAGGGAGTGTAATTTAACTCTTATATCTACTCGTATTCAGTATCTCTGTATACGTGTAAGAAATTGAAATTTAGTATCTTTTTTTCTATCTAACTCTTGTGTACACAAGCGCCGCTCCAGGCCACCCGCGAGAAGACACCCGTTGTCCACAATGAGACCAAAAATATATCTAAACAGTAATTGAATTAATTACATAAAATTGAAACTGATTCTTCTAATACTTCCAAAATAATGTTTTAAAACACACGAGTAAATTGTAGGTAGCAACAAAATATTGCAAGAATAAAATGGCATCCAAATAAAACAAAACAAAATAATTTCATCTAAATATTTATTTCGCTCATTTGCGTACAATTAGAAATGGTTACACACCACTATTAGCAACGCTCTCCTATCCGCTAACTTTGTACTGAACAATTCATTTGGCGACCAATAACACATCTACAAATCATCAGTGAATACATCAAACATTTTTATAACTATTATCGTTGTAATATTCATTAAAACATAATAACGGACATAAAAAATGGACGAAGCCATTAAATAAAACACTACATCATCATATAAAAATATTTATTTAACGTTCGTGCTCTATTATATTCCATATAATTTAATTTTTAAAGGTTTTTTTTCTGATATATTCACTGACAAACAAAGATTTCAAAATCCTACCAATTTCCAGCAGAATCTTCTAGCAGAGCGACATTTTTCATAATAATGTAAATGACGAAATAAATAAACGATATTTTGCTACATTTTGAGATAATCATACATTATAAAAATAGCTGAAGAAATTTTTGGTAAAATTACAATATAATGTTGTTACGTTCAAATTGTATTAAATATAGTTATAGATTACGCTACTGAGAAACATACTGACGTAAAGGCTAAAACACACACACGATACGTGTCTCATTGTGGCACGTTGTAACGTCGTGTAACTTTGCGATGTCGTATCGTGGAATCCTACGACGTACATCGTACTAAATCACGTCGTAAAATTCTGTGAAAAATTGGTCCATGATGATAAAAAGGATGGACTTTATACTTTCATGAACGTTGAATTATACTTTGTAAAAAAATGCTAGTTTGCACCACCAATTTTACCACCACATACTGATTTTTATAATATCGTAATCGTTATCTGCCACGACGCGATATCGTGACCTTACTCGTACACGACGTTGCAAAGCTCCAAGATGCGATACCGTATCGTTTGTACGCGTTTTAACCGTAACAAATACAATAATTGATCACACTTACAAGCAATAACTTGAAATACCTAACACACTACTGGATAATATCAGTCAAAACCATTTAAACTTAGGTAACTCAATATGGTTGTACAGCGAGACACTATTTTTATCGTATAGTCCGCGCCATACTGCTAGTCTGCTCTGAAGTTGTTGCGAGCAGGTGTAGTCATACAATTTTCTATGGCGACGCGATTCATTTCTATATTCAGAGCGGACTAGCAGTTTTACGCGGACTATACATGCGTATAAATCACAAAGATTACATTACCAATGGAAGACTCCGTGCTATTTATTCTATTTTTATGCTATGTTCATCTTATTAATTTTACTTTGGTATTATTGCATAAAACTGTCAAAATAATTTCAAATATATCAGTTGCGTACAATTTTTGGTAATCAAATTCATAAAATATTGTTCATAAAGTCTGTACAAAATATTCGCAATCGTCAACCACTGAAGTTATCTTAAATCTTGACTATATTACGGTCACTTGTAAATCAAATTAATAGACGAGGAAAAAAAATAAAGTATAAATATTTAATTTAAAAAAAACTGCCAAATTCGCTAATTTTTATTCTAAGCTTTAAGCAAGATACTACAGTACATAAATATACAAATTTTTGGCCAAAAATAAATATATTTTTATTAGATCCTTAAATAAAAATGGCTAATGGAGGTGACTGTTGGATTGAATGTTTTGATTTATTTGTGGAAGTACGTACTTATGGCGCCATCTATGTACTAAAAGACTACAGAGTATAAAATAGTGTCTTAGCTTACAACTACCGTCAACACGAACATAAATGTAGGGCCCATTGGTAGAAGTTGAACATTGGATAATTAAGTTTTAAGCACACAAATAATGAATTTTTAAGCTATTGCATAGCTTCTATCGCGGGCCTTGAGTGTAGAGACCGAATCCAGAAATTCCGTAACGAAAAAACCTAACACCCCCCACTCCGACCGGCACAGCGGTGATACTTTTTAGTAGCGATTAGTGCGTCCCGGGGCGCACACGCCAGTTGACGGGTTAATGACTTTTGAATACTGCATAAATAAAATAAATATATAATTGTAATTGCATAAGTTGATAAAAAATGCTATGCAATAGCTTTACCGCGGCAGTCTCCGAGTGCCACACGTATTAGTTTTTTTTTCATTATACGTGTTTATACTTAAAAACTGACCGTATCTAGAGCCAATCAGCGTACAAAATAAACATTTTCCATAAGTCAACCAAAAATTTCACACTGAGTTTCAATTATAAATTTGGATTATTTTTCACTTTAAAATTATTTATCTGCCTCATGTGCATATCGACTCTAGTATGCTTACAATTAGAATTCCAAACTAATATAAGAAATATAGTAATGAATAGTCACGTCTGATGTGAAAACAATACATCAAGAGATTGGAATCATTAAGCATACCATGATATACCATGATTGCTATTTATTATTCAATGGAAGTCCTGGTGAGTTTCTAAAATGAAATGAATTCTTAAAGTACATAATGCAGTTTTTAACAGAACAAACCCACAAAACAGATCAATAATCGAGCTAGCAGTGATACCAACTGGCCAAGCCCTACAAATGGGCCTATATGGGACACTTAATAATAAATCGAATACAAATATTAACCAAGCCTTAAGAATAGTTTACGAGTAGATATACGAATAAACAGATTATAATACTTATACAATAATAATTAGCGGTAAAGTGTATCAGAAATTGTTCGTTGGAAATGGTAAACTTATTGCCTAACACTTAAGGTAAATTTTAAAAAAGCTACTGTAATGTAAAAATTTGAAAATATCACTCAGTTATTGGAAAGACTTGTATGAATGACTATTGCCGGAAGAATCGTCGTTAAATCTCTTAAATTCAGTATTTATTGCATTTTATAATTAAATTTTAATATATTTTTTAAAATATATTTACGTTACGTTTACAGACCGGAGACGTAGAAAAAATCAAGAGATCTTAATATTAAAGCCAAAAAACTTCAATGGAATCTACTTTTTATAATATGCAACTAATCGCTTAACTATAATTAATACTTAATAATATTTTTGGACATGATTAACATGTAAGTAAATTATATTAAACAACTAAAACACTAATATGTAAGAAATTGCACTGTTTTAATAGGGTCTAACTTGAGATATGAAATAGAAAAAACATATAAATGTGTGTCATAGTCCACAAAATTTTACCTGTGTTGGTCTTTTGTCCCAAAGTTTGTTTTAAATAAAAATAAAACATCAGATATATACTTAAGAGAATATATCTGATGAGTATATATATGAGCGCGTTCAAGTAGTCAAATTTCTTATACATCTTAAACCAAATAAAATAATTTAACGCCCAAATTTTACCAACTGAAAAACCCTTTATTAATTTCATAAAATCTATACTTGTTTTGCTTTCATAAACACAATGGACCAACCTAGGATACTAAATTACATAGGAAAATAAAAAGTATACCTAAGTACTTTAGTTACTCCAAATTTAAAATACTTAATATCGCCTGCCAAAAAATATATAATATTCAATAATCGTCACTTCATTAAAAAATATAATAAAAAAAGGCAGAAATCTGAATAAATAGAAATGTTGTTTTAAAATAAAATGTCATGCACATGCACCGTGAAGTTAATCATCAAAGCAATATGCGACATGTGTAATCAGTAAATGCATACACAAAAAATTATCATTTTAAATTGTAACAAACCATTTTTATAATTCAAAATGATAATTTTCTGTCTATTGTGACATTGATATAATTTTTAAATTTTTTCTCGAGTATTAAATTTTATTGTAGTTATTGGTACAGTCCGTGCCAAACTACTAAACCGCTCTGAAGTTGTTGCGAGCAGGTGTAGTCATACAATTTGCTATGGCAACGCGATTCATTTCTATATTCAGAGCGGACTAGCAGTTTTACGCGGACTATAGTACGAGTATGTATAGTATTAAAATACTTCAGAGTAGAAAATACAATACGTTTAGACTGAGCAGTTCTTTTTTCGAAACATCCTCAAAGTTCTAAATGTCAGACTAATATAACTATTATATTATTACACATTTGGTATTCTTAAAAGGTACTAAAATAAAAAAAATAATAATTTTATCTAAATTTAATCTCAATACAACTCCTCAGAAGAAAAAGTAAATAATATATGTATAAAAAAATCGAATATAAAAATATTTCATTTAAATATGACGTTTATAGTCAATTAATACCATGAATAACTAATTAAATATTTTAATGTCCAAAAAACCCAATCGGTTAGTCATAGATATATTAAAAAAAGATACGTCACGGAAGTATTCCGATTATTGATTCATGTAACATCTGTTTAATAAATTTGCATTGTTATTAGCAGTTTAATTTTCCTAACAAACACTTCATTTACGCTCTCTGAGTAAAAGCAACAAACTGTATAAGCTTTAAATTTACTGCAAATATATTCGAGCCCTTCGTTCAAGACATATTAAAGACAAGATATATACTAGATATCTTAGAACATGCTGCACAACTAAGCATAGATCCACATTATTCTTTGGATACTCTCTACACGTAAAAAATAAACATTTACTACAGATTACACGCTAAAACTAAAAACTAAAATGCATTGTAGACCTCACTGTCTCTCGTCATATAAAAATAAATTTTAATCTCCTAATATTCTGTATTTCACTGTTATTATTAAATAACTGTTACATTATCACCTGTTATATGGCCCCGACAAAAAAAAACTAAATGCATAAAATCGACGCAAATAAGTAAATATATAAATAAGCTTACTACTACTACTTTTCCTTTTACGGAATGATATGCATTTACGCGAAAATAAATCACTATAATATAATTATATCGTTATAACGGTTATATAACTCGTTATATCGAAAGATGAAATACCAAATTATCAGAATTCAGCTATCACTAAATTTTTAAATAATTCTTTTGCATAGAAGCATTATTTCAATACAATAAGAACATGGACTCAATACGAAAGCAATACACCATATAATGTTTTTGCTGCTTACATTTTTAAGGCGCAAGATCGCTCTAGCAAAGACGGTTCACATTCTATAACGATATACAATCATTAAAATTACATATCATATTCATTCTAAACGCTATATGTAAAACTTAATATGCACTTGTCTGTCCACTTTTAAAGAAGATACTACTTCGTACTTAAACGTGTACTCGATTCAAGTCCGCAACATTTTACGCGTATCAAAATATCTTTCTTTAACATTTTGGTAATATTATTAATTTAATAATCTCTTTCAAAATACCTTCTATAGTTAGCTCTTTGCCGTATCGAAAAGTTTATCACCATTCTATTAGCTGCAAGATTAGGTACATGTAATTTTAATTAAATCTTTTAATGCATGCATCAATAACATGCATCAATAACATTTGGCTGTTTAGAGAATTATCGCTTCTAGTTTTAAAGAGACCCGTTATACATCTGGCAACACCGAATACGTCACCTTTTGCAGAAGTTTAATGATTCTCTTAATTTTGGTAAACTTTCTCTTCCTGATATTTAACTGGCATGTTTGCAACTACACACCGTATGTCTCTTACCCATCACTTCATTATTATTATTATGTTACTATCAATACGTTTAAATAGTCATAACGAACTGAATATCAACTACTTGTTACTATTTTTTGTATGACAACTCAAACCACTGACATAATATGGCGTAATACATCTCTTAATGACAAAAATGATCTCGATTAGTTGCCATACACTTGGTATAATAAAAAACAATTACTTCTTACAAAAAAGAATAACAATCCTTTTTGTTATGACAATTTTTAAGGAGCCCACGTGTTTTTACCATAATTTTTAACGCAGTTAGCAGTGTGATTCGCCATTCTCGTGATGCCCGGAATCAAAGCTGCTGAGATGTCCCAAACCTTTGGGCGGTATGGGGGGCGGAGTCTCGTCTTCGTCAACTCTCAGCGGCTCCGACATCATTGAGATTATTTCCTCGTAGCGTAACGATTCCACTAGATCCATATCTGGAATATACATTGCCGTAAGTTATTTTCTTATAATTTAAAACGTAGTATTATACTCGTTCAGTATAGTTATCGTCGGAGGGGGCGAGGGTTACATCTTGGGTTGATTACAGATAATTGGATGGGAGTGGCCACTCACCATCAGATAAACTGCTATAACTGTAGTAATATTAAAAAAAAACTAAAATCCACGCTATTATAGTTAATCAAATAAAAGTGATAATTGTTGCAATTTAGTAACTGTGCCATGAACTTTCTCTCAGGCGCTGGAACAAAGTCTCGAATATCGCTAATAAGGTAGAGATAATGGGATAAAATTATTTCAATTGTTTACTTTCATCGGTTGATAACTGTTTAAAATTTTAAGACTAAACTGATAAAGTGGGTAAAAAAATCCAGCTCAAAGATTTCGTTACATACGTTATATAAAGCGTGATAAACAAGAAACACCCATTCGAGTGTAGACCTGTACCGTTGTGTTTGTGCTTGTGGTCGTCGGCGTTGGTGTAGTGGTGGTCGAGCCCCAGCCCCGAGTCGCGCTCGTCGCCCGCGCCGCGCCGCGGCACCGCCGGCGCCTCGCCCCACGACCGCTTCTCGCCTGACAACACATCGATATTATACACCACTTTTTATAGTAATATTAGTGGTGCCCGCGGCTCCGCCCACATTTTAAAGAAATAATATGACATGCATATAACGGAAAATTTGTACCTACGTTGGAATGACAGTGGTGCCATCTGTCGAAAGTTGGACTTACCAACTCCCAAACCCTCGTGGGCTCTTGGACGACAACTTTGCTAAAGATCATCACTTGATCAAATGCATAGTTTCCGATTCTATAACTACTTACGAATTAAAAATTAATTAAAAAAATCTTTTCCCACGGACTAAATTGTGAATCTAAACCATTCTCAAGTCCCCTTGAACACACACAACAAATTTCATCAAAATCAGTCCAGTCGTTTAGGAGGAGTTCAGTGACATACACACGCACATAAGAAATATATATATATATAAAGATTGTCACAGTAGAGCCTAGTCTTAATTAGATTATATGATTATGATTTTCCGCTTATATCTCATTAAGCCGTCGTAGCATAGTACTTGAAAATCGATTTTTCAATCAAGGGATTCGATATTCAAATAACGGGCACGTACCTCAGATATTTGAAAACTTATGTGCATATTAGAAATAATCACTTGCTTAAATGGCACTTACTTAAATTCGCACTTGGTCACCGTTTTAGATTATGGGTTTTAATCTCATTTTCTCTAAAAGGAAACGCATGCCCCATAGTGGTGGAGTGACGCCTGATATTTCTAAGTAATGATTGAGTATAACGAATTACCTGAAATCCGCGGAGGTAATGGTGGTGCGTCGCCTGGTTCACTCCAAGACGTCCGACTGTGTCGACGTGCCTCGATTTCTTCATCCATGGAATCTCTATTAACAAACATAATTAAACATTACAGCTAAATAAAAAAAAAGTTGACGTATACTATAAAGAACATGACATTTAAAATGTTTTATGTCAGACAAGTTGAATCTTTTATTTTTCAAAACCTTTAACTTACAACCTTTAACGTTCAGTCTAATGGGGCAAAATCAGTTCCACAACAGTTTTTTTTCCAATTTTTGTACCGTTATAAGTGTTCTTTCATACATTTTAATATTAACATATCTCATAATTTTGATAAATAAAATATTTTATTTTCTTTGATATTATTTTCTTTTCTTAATACAGATATTTTACTTTCTTAATACACAAAACAACAGAACATAATCCGGCACAAAGCACGTGTCCTATTTGGCCGGGCCGTAAATGTGTATATTCTTACCGATACTTCTCCAAGGGTGGTCGCGTGGGACTCCTCGGGTCCCCGGACTTCGGTCGGGAGGGTAAGGGCGGAGCGGACTTCACCATGCTGTCGTCCGGACAGTCCCTATTGTCCGCCACAGGCAAACTGCTCGACATTATACTCTCACCCCCACTGCCGTCCTCGATGGAGTACTGAAATTTGTTAACATTGCATTATATAATGGGCATGATGACAGTATTAAAAAATCGAAGAATAAATGATTTACTTAAAAACAATATGTTGAAAGCATTCTCAAAAATAGCCCAGGTGTAATAAAAACTTTAGGATTAATTATATTTTCAATAAAATAAAAGTATAAAATAATGCATTCGGTCATCTTGTCTAAAACGCTAATCGGGGCGAAATGACGTCATTTTTTTGGCCTGTCACCGTATTGCTTGAACTTTTCTATGGGATATTGAAGCGTGACGTCACTCGCGGACGCCACGACACCCGTGAGCGTTTTCGCGCTGAATTAAAAATTTGTTTTAAAAATGCAAATATTTCCGTTAATACTGAATTTATTGCCGAAATAATACGATTTTTGTAATCAGTAGACATGTATCTACATTATAGAAGGGGACTTAAAAATTTGTCATCATGCCCATTGGCCAAAACAAAATAGTAAAGAATATTTCTAGAATTCCGTATCCAAACAGGTACAAAAGGAACCATATAACTATGACTCCGTTTTGCATCCTTCTGTCTGCCTGACACAGGACTTTATCTCTTGAATCGTTAAATAGAATCATAGATTTTTGTACAGTATTTATACAAGCGATAGCTGCTATAAAAACAAATTCTAAAAATAAATATGCTTGAAAGTGAAGGACACCCTTCACTTTAAAGGATATTTATTTCTGACTATTAATATATCTTCTTCTCTTTCGATAACGAATACTATAACCAAATATGATAGCATAAATGTAATGCCAATAATATCTTTTCTGTGACGGCCCATGCCTCGTACATGTCCATGTGTGTAAGCTTTATTTCTATTATCAATGTTATACGTACAATTGGCTTGTTGTACAGATGCCCATCTTCATAGTAGCCGTCATTTTGTTGTATGCTGTGCGATCGCTTATCTAACATTGGCACTGGTGGCAACGGAGTACTGAAACAAATAATATATGTATCGAATATTGTACCTTCCTAATAAACCGATATTGTCAGTCTAAATTAATTTTACAATGATGTAATAATATAGAATATATGTACTTACTTAACAATACTTTCCGATAGTTGTCGCCTAGCACGAGCCAGCCCCGGTCCTAAGTTCTGTCTCAGCTGGTTAAAACGTTCTACTAACCGCCTGAAAAGCAATATTTATCTTGTCTTTAATGAATTCAATAATTATAGAAAATGGCTGGAAGATTAATAAATTTAAATAGTGTTAAAGGTTAATAGCCACAGAATTTCCAAGAGTCGTAGTTAATCGCTCAAAACTGCGATCTCATAAGTCTTGAAATAAAACATTTAATCCGCATCTGCAGTGGTGGCGGAGGAAAAAGCCTCTATGAGTTCTCATGCTATAATAATAAAATATTAAGTAAAATTTGAAGAAACCAAACAATCAAAAATTTTACTTGTTTATTTAATGACAACTGATCATTAAATTTATTCGTATAAAAATGTCTAACTATATGACAATCTGCATTATCCAAAAAAAATAACTGAATAACTACAAAAAAATCTGTGCTTCATAAAGTAAAGTCATTTGAAAATCCTAAATACTCACCTATGCAGCGGCTTCACTTCCTCGGGCGCTAACCGACCATGTAGCAAGAGGCCCGCGTCCACTACCGCGAGCTGCGAGGACACCAGCCTCCTCAATTTAGCCGCGGCGGCCGCCTCCCTCGGCGTGGCGTTCCTCGCGAACTCCGCCGTGAGGAACGCCTGCTCGTACTTCGTGATGCCGCCCTGCACGCAGTATTTTTTTTTTATAATATAGAAGTAGCAGACGAGCATGCAGTCCACCTGATGGTAAGTGTGTAGCTTGAGCATAATAATAAAAAAGCTTGCCAAAAGTGGCAGATTCGACGCTCGGCTGGAGGACTTGAGCGTGACCGTCAGGGCAAAGGAGCATCCAGGCAATTGTAAAATGCGTTTATTTTTAATTTATATTAAAAAAATATGCAATGTACGATAGAATTTTAATCCCTAACTGTATTTCAAATTAATCTAAAAACAAATTTTGTTAAAGAACCCAAAGAATAACAAGTAGCCTTTCGATTTGCATTAGTTATCACAGTAACCAAAATACTTGCTCACTGATTTTTATTAAATGTACATACAATATAAAAATTATATCGCTTCGAAGTTTGTACGTGGAACTTGAGCACTACAGTCCGAGTCTTCAACGCTCACGAGTCTTAGACTCTCGAGCGTTGAAGACTCTACTTCAACGTTTCGTTTATTTTTATAACACTACCTGCACATTCGCGTCGATGGTACCCTGTAGCCTCATCGAGAACGGATTGATGTTGAGCGTCGGATCGGCGGTGTACTGCGAGATCAGGCTGCGTAACTCCCGCTCGGTCGCTTCCATTGTTTCGCATGCGAACTGTAAAAAGTTTACGAATACATGGTTTAAAGCACATAATATTTTACTTTAAACCTATTAAACAACAAAAATGTGAATTATACGAATGACACGAATATGGTTAATAGTTTGTTCTTTAAACAATATTAAATATTCCACCTCTATATAATGTTGTCACTTACTTCAACAGGCGGGATTTCCTCAACAGATCTTGATATGACTTCAGACCAACGTAAGATTCCAGGTAACGTGTTTTCCGTAACAAGAGTTGTTCTTTCGATCCATAAGCTCTGTAACAAAAATCACGTATGATTAAATAAGGGCATTAATTCAATTATTACAAGAAAAAATCATTGTTATTCGTCGCTTATTCATCAATATCTAAGTATTACATTACTTATTAAATCTAATTCATCTAAGGCTGGTTTCTCACGGTCCTGTATATTACATATGGTCTCGGACCAGCCCGCACCCATTCACCTGGGTATTATCTGTGATAGCTCGAACAAGTGGTGGGTCGGAACCGTCACGAGTTGGTAAATGCAACTATGTGTTGCGACCCCTCACTTGTTATTTAAAAAAATGGCTTCCAATCTCAACACCAAAAGACCGATACGCAATATTGGAAAAGTTTTGATACTGTCAGTGGTTTTTCGCCCTCCATCCCGTAAATCACAGCCCGTAGGTTGCCGCCAAAATACTCAATACTCAGTCAAGTGACTGACGCCCTTCCTTCCCCGCTCACCTTAAACTCGTTATCCTTGTCAATGGGCGGTTTGTGGAGCGGTCGGTCGCAGAGGAAGGTGCCGACGTCGTGCGCGGCGTGGAACCGCTTCAGAGGTTCCGGCGCGCCCGCCGGCCACGAGCGCGGCCGAGCTACTGGCTTCACGTTACAAATCTGGATATCTGCACATACATTCAAATAATACTTTCATTAGTAAAACTTAGTTTCATTAGTAGCAGTAACATGCCATACTATTTCGATTAATGTTGCCGTTATGATAGAGATAGGTATGACTGTTATGCGTTCATAGTTGAACTGCGAATGGCTCTACTACTACTACTTTAATAACCTGCATAATTAATCTTCATCAATACTTCATCATAATATGATAAAGTTATTTCCTGGGAAATTAAGTAACTTAAATAATATTACTTTAAGAAATGTTAATTAAAATTACATAGTTTTGGAAATACAAAACATAAAAATTATAAATATAATATAAAAAATATAAAACTACGCATGCATACGCATACGCATAGTTTGTAAACCTTAAAATCTACATAATAACCCGCACTACACTAATATTTTCTACAATCAAACAAAAAATAGCTGGTCCAATAACTTTCACATAACAATATTAGCTAGATAAGAAGAACACAGTACTGAATATTGTAGCACAACATTTCAAATAGATTTATGGAACATAAAAAATACTTGTATAATCGGAAATAATAAGAACTCACACTGGCCATCAGCCGCGATAATGGAGTCATCTGGCGGTGTGTTCCGCATCAGTATATGCGCGGACACATACTCCGCTTGCAACCGCTGCGTGAACGCACCGATACGCTCGTACTCCTGCCCGCGGTACACGAACTGCTTGTTCTGCGAATAGATACGTTATACGTTCTTACACTCCATTTAAGATTTTTATGGAAGATTATTTTTTTTGAGAATTTTATTTCATGCTTTCTTAAATAGTTAGAAAGTTCTCCGGTTTTAATGATTTAAAAAAATGCGTATAAGGGAAATTTTATGTATGTAAACTCTGTTAGTTGAATTTAAATTAAATTGAATTTGAGACAGTGGTGCGAAATTCTGCCTCCCACGATCAATTCCATAGGCTGAAGGTTAGTTGATAACATACTTTTACAGTCATGGAGAATCTCAAAGACTGGTGTGTGCTTGTACACTTAATTGTACTCCGTTTTCGGAGTTATTTAAAATGTAAAAAATGCACTTAAAACAAATCAGACTTTGAAATAAAATCAAGCAATACTTACTCTAACGAACAACGGACATCCTTTCCCATAGAAGCCGACTCTAAAGTATTCGGGTTCTGGTCTCAGCTGCCCCAGTATGGAATCCAAGAACGTAGCGTGCGTGCGTAGTGTGTGAGCGAGACGGGCATAGTCGCACAGCTTCACTTCGTACAGAGTTGCCAGTTCGCGAAGCAGCGGCAAGCCTTTTTCCCAGCACTGAAATTATATTAAATCTTACAATATTCGATCAAATATATAGATGTTGAGATCTACTGCAGGTTAATAACAGATGGCGCCACTTGATCCTGAATCACGCTATCCAAGTTTTCTAATCATTTTGTATATATAAAATAGCTTATAGTGGTAAAATTAGTGGTGCGCGCCCACTGTCTAAGGCATATGAACACTTCGCTTAAAGGGATATCCTCATTTGCCAAATAAATATGCAGATAATATTCTTTTAAAAAAGTATATCGTGCGATAAAGAAATTAAATATATTGTGTCAAATAATTTATGAATTCAAACATAAATAAGCCTTTGTATTTAAAACTTCCCTGAAACCTAACGTTACAATGACTTTTTAGCTCTAATGTCTTGCATACAAACATCCATTATTTATGAATACTACAAACTACTATGGACAGTTTTTCGTAAAAATAATCAATTCAACATACCTTTCCACGATCGAAGTACTGAAGGACTTGATTGTACAACGTTTCTTTGCGTTTCCACTCCATTACTTCAGGATGCTCGGGGTCGACGCCGATTTGATCGCTGTCCCAACTCAAGGTCTCGGCGTACAACTGTTCATAATAACGACATAATGTAATTTGACGAGAAAGTCATGTGCATCTTTATCTAACGATGAAAGTAAGCATCATGAAGAAACAACATTTTCAAAAGGTTTCCATATTATTTAAGATTGACAATTTGAAAAATTGTATTCTATATATTTATTTCCTTTCTGAAAAAATCATAAATTGATTAATCTTATAGGTAGGCAGGTTTACTTATATGGAACCCAAGGGAAGGTATAATAAATAAAAATATTGTCTATTATTAACAGACTTCAAAAATATTGGAATATTGACTGAAATATTGGAAGAAATAGTTTAACTTTATTCAACAAACATGCAGAATAAAGACTTGTGACATACCAATAGGGTACAACCGGCTTCCACGAAGTTATCAGATGCGATGTGGAGATCGTGCAGTTTATACACGTAGCGGAGGTACATTTCTTTGCGATCTATTTCGTTTTTGTAGAAGTTCTGTGAAAACACGAAATATTTAACTGAAATAGTATATTGGTATTTATTGAAGTGCAATAGTCTTATTGTAGTCTTACACTATTTCTGATAATTTTAAAATATTTTTCACAAATGTAGACCCTTATAACTTTTTGCATATTGACACTTTCTTTGTGAAACAATTGTACCTTAGGACTGAAAGCTGAAAATTTTAAAAAGGTTTTTGTAAATGCCTGTTGAGTTTCATACGGATACGTATATAGAAACGCATCTGTGAACGCAGCTTTAGGTAGAGTCTGTTCAATATGGTCTCGTTTAGAGTTCTCGGGCAGCAGTATTCACTTACCATCAGGTGAACTTCAAACTAGTTCGCACTTCAACCTTACACCAAAAACCCACAAGTACATCACAACGGTCACTCACGAGCAAGTTGACCGTGGCCGACATGCGCTTGTCGCGGTGCTCGGCGCCCTGCATGACCGCGCGGTAGTCCAACAACCGCTCCAGTAGCCTTGTCACACACCCGACAAACGCCGCGCCCGCTTCGCGCCAACCTTCCGTTGATACACGCTCCATTAGGCTGCAAATATGAATTGTTATATATTATTCTAAATATTATCTATAATAGTTTATGGATATAGAGACGATGAGATAGATATACTAAGCTAGGAATGCCTTTTAATAAAAGGTCGTCCTTTAATATTTCCCACTTACACATATCAGGGATAACCCTCCCCCAGTCATATATAAGGAGTAAAACGAGCTGTTTGTCTTTTTTTTGTACACATTTTTTTTTGTACAAGTGATACAAAAGTGACGCTAAACACATTTCGATATATTATATAAAAATACATAAATATTGAAAATAAACACTGCACACGTTATAATACTTAGATTGAACATATTCACTCAGATAGTACAAAAAATATAAGCACGTTTTTAAATACTGCAATTTTATCTAATTAAAATTGAAAACAATAGAACCATAATAAAATTATAACAATACACATAATAAAATACAATACTTACACTGAACTCAAATGTTCCCTGAAGTAACGAGGCATGAACATTCAAAACCATTATTATTACATTGAAAAAACATACTTATTACTATCATTATATTATCAACTGCTGTCATCAACAACTTACCATCCCATTGTTCGATACACATATAGAAATACCACACAAAAATTATATATGTACATAACTTCACAACAAACAATGTTTTCTGATACCTGTCCTACAATAAATATAGTTGGTACTACATATCAAAGCAAAGTAATAACAATATTCATTAAGTTTTTCAAATCGCGTCTTAATGAGGAAAACACTTAAGGCTTGACTGTTAACATTAAATTGTCTTGTGAATAAAGCGAAATAATATAACTTTATACCTTCATAAACGATAAAATTAAAAAATATATACTGAATTTCAAACCAAGCTAAATAAGGTTGATAAATGTTCAAAACATTTCATAATTTCTTGCCTAACAACAAATTATTTCATTTACGAGTTATTTAATTTAGTTCTGCTCAACAATAATGCCGAATAAGTGATGCGATAGAGGTGGCCTTCAGAAATTAATTACCCATCTAACACACTTGCTCGGTAACTTATTAACTTTTTTTCGATAGCAAACAAAAAAGCCATTTATAAACACTACACTATGGTGTTCTTTTTTGCAATTTGGTATAATGTTATGATTATTCATCTTCAAAAATTTGTGAACAAATCTTCTATTTTTATCGTAAAGGATAGTTTGAGTTTTGCAAGCAAAATGCCGCAAAGAAATTAATATTGGAACTATCTACATAAACCGTATCTCTTAACCATTGTGCTACATTCATGTTATCTCTTACCCACCTACTATTACACGGATTTAATATTACAATGAAAATATAACGTTTTCGCTTCTCATAGCTTCACATTACATAGAGCCAACAAGATTCAAATAAAAGTTATACTAATGCTGGTTAATAATAATAAACTTTAACCGAGTTTTACGGACCATTGTCGGATATATGACAGGTTTTTTACGTAAGGTGACATACCGAACTTTGGTACAAAAAGATTATCAATTAAGATTATTACATACATTCGTGAGTGAATAAAGCATACTCACACAGTGTCAAACAGCCGCCTGTAGTGGTCATCCGCCTTGTTATCAGCTACCAATGAATCCAGTTTGTCCACGAGCGCGGCTTCCGTTCTTCTTGCGGAGCCAGTAGCAGCCCTTTCAGCGGCCATTAAGGCCACCAGGGCCCCTAGTGCCGCCCGACGTAGCTCCGGTACTAGCGTTATTTCTAGCAACGCTCCCACTGCCCCTCCGATCAACTGCAGTTGCGCTGGGCCTGAACATATAAAAGTGTAGATATTTTTAATAACGTTGGAGATATTGACTCTGAAGCTCATATGTAAGTAAACCGGCATCCAGACTTTTTCACGGAAACGTAAAACTGCTTTCAGCTTAGGTACCTCGCCAGTCGGATTATACTATTTCTACTACCTTTCAAACATCCACAGCATAACATTATTTTTTCTCACGTTACGTACGGACAGTATAAAATGTACTTTTCAATTTTTCTACAACAATAAATAAGCAGAATAAATTGGAATTAAATAAATTAACCGCATTATCTTGAGTCTCTAAAAGAAGTAACGAATAAGGGTATAACTATAGATGACATCGCATGAATGTTTATAATAATATCGACGTAACTTACCGAGCCGGCTCCACACAGCCAACACTTGCAGGCCAGCCGCCGCCCGCATCCGGGGCCGGTCGGGGCCGCGGCCCGCCCAGCGCTCCGGCTGTAAGGCGCTCGACGTCACCAGGGCAACACCCAACTCCATGTAGCCGGACCATAACTGACAACAAACAATTACTTTGAGAGAATTTTCTTAAGTTTGAGAATGACTAATATCGCATCTTTTGTGCGATAAAGATAACAATAGGATAACATTAAAATGCATATCATGCTATTTAACTGACTTTGAAAAGGAGGAAGTTTTGTGTCCGGCTGTATGTATTTATTTTAATCACTGTCGTATAAGGACATTTGCTATTGACCGCAAGTAAATAAAACGCATTCCCAATTCATGACATAAATCAGATATGCAGTGTTGACTCGGAGGATTCAATTGAAATCCACTATTTAACTTTGAATGTTATTCACAATATTCAATTCATTACGTAATTTGGAATTTGAAGTAACTTTATAACACTTTTAGGAATTAACGCAGCGCGAACACCGCTTCCAGCATTATTATAATTAAGCCGCTAAACGAAAACAAGATATTATAATAATAATTATGCTCCTCATATTGAGCCTTTTTGAACAAGTATTATTTTGTGTATATTAATATCTTACCTGTGAATCGAATTGCGGTGATTCGTCGCCTAAAAATCTTTCTAACAACGGCTTTGCTAAGTCCTGTAACGCTGATAGGAGCACTTTGCAACTTTGGACACGCAACACCATCCAGTCTGATGGGAACACCTGAAACATTAAGAAAACACATTAAATTGTTTTTTAAGTAATGAATTGATTATTTATTCTTCTAACTTAAATTATAGTTAAAAATGCCTCCTGGAAAGAAGTGTTAAATAATTTTGTAGGTTACTAAAACACAAATATAATATAAACTTCTCCATGATAAAAATAGCCTTATAATTTATCAAAACTAATAAGATACTACTCACATCTTGTTCAATGAGATGCCTGAACACCAAGAAAGCGCGCATGAGGAAATCTTTAAGCGGCTTCCGGTCATGCGGGTGCGGCGCGAGGTGGCTCCACAGGCGCTGGTAATGTGCCGGTTTGAGCAACTCCATACAAGCGAGCAGACCAGCTACCATTGAACTCTGAAACATAGACAAATTTAACGAAACAATCGAGTGTGTTATGTGTTATGTCATAAAACATAAGCAATTTGAAATAATATTTTTGTACTTTATGTTATCTAGATATACTGCTATTTTTGAGGACTAAAGCTGACAATTGTTATTTTTTACGTACTAGACTATATCAACCGATCAATCGATTGTAGACAACAATTGGATAGATCGATTACAAGCATAAATTGGAATATTGGAATCATTTAACGGTTATCATTTAAAGGTTTTTCTTACTTTGGTATGCTTACAGTTATCTTTTCGGAACTTAATTTGAGAATTTAATGGCTAAGCCAATCTGAGAAAGTGAATTGGAGGAAAAAAATCACGGCAGCTAAATAACTAGGTCGTCGTCGTCCGGTGGCCGGTCCGGGTCTGTTCGGCGAGCGTATCTACACACTGCGCGAGCTACATCGCGACTGTACAACACTCACGAGCACGGGCGAGTTGCCGCCGATGAGGTGCAGCACGGTCTCGACGAGCACGTCCAGCGTGTTCAGACACAGCACGTCCACGTCCGGGTCGAGGTCGTCGTCGTCCGGCGGCCGGTCCGGGTCTGTTCGCCGCCACAGTAGCGCGACTAATTCGGCGAGCATGTCCGCACATTGAGTGAGTTCGTCGCGTCGTGCGAGGTGAACGCGGAGGTGATGGCACGCGGTTGTGAGGACGATGTTGCGGGCCTCTGTAACAGATTGAGAATTTATTAGAAAGGAATGAAAGCGCCCTCTTAATAAGTGTCAGATATAAGATGACATCCCACATGACAATTATTAGTGACATTGAAGTCATCACAAACACACAGAAATACAATTAAATTAAATTAATTTAAACATAAAATAGCGGCAAAAAAAATTAAAACATGAATCGTGAGTACTCGTTGCATATTTAAAAAAATACGTAACGTATGGATTTCAATAAAGGAAAGAATCAAATATTGTAAATTGTATATTAGAATGACATGCTGACCCTATGAAAAACTAAGATTGGTTTTTGCACAACCGACGAAATTTTAAACAAAGCAAAATGGTAATGGCATAGCCAAGCTAAGGTTTTGTTATTATTATTCCAGTTTTATGTAGGTAACATTTTAATGTAGTAGTAAACTAACTCCCAATAAATCATTCACTCACCAGGATCTTGCCCCAAGGGCCCCTTCAGTATCTCCTGAGCAGCGGCGAGCCTCGCCTTGGCCAACGCGGGCGGAGCGTTCGCAGCGGGCGCGTCCAACATCGAGGCGGTCACTCGAGCGGCTTCCACTGGACCTAAAGCCGATGCAACTTCCTTGGCTACACTCGCCCATGATGTCATCAGTGCTACCTGAAGTATAAAAGTATTCAAAGGTTTTAATTTTCACTCTGTAACTTACGTGATTTTTACATTTAGAATTGTATTTTAAAAAAATAAAAAATGTTACCTACTTTAGCGCCAAATAATCTTTATGGGGGTTTTGCGAAAAAGCCTTGAACACATGTAGCGCTACGCGCGCATTTTCAGTTTAAACAAGTGTTCATACTTGATTTTTACTAGCATACTTTATTTGTACTATTTATTTTTATATGAAATATACAAATATATTTTATAAATAACGCCGAAAAAGAATAATTTATTTCGTGTAAACTTAAGTACACATTCTTTTTTATATAGTGTTGAGGCCTTGTTCGCGTGCAACGCCGCATGCATTATCGTTTCTTTTTTAATATTTCTAATCCTTACCTGCGCCGGTGCCAAATGATCCCTATGCGGGTGTTGCGCGAGTGCCTTCAACGCGTGCAACGCGGCTCGCACGTCGCGCCTGAAGGAGTCCTCGTACTGTCCGCCGGTGGCGCGCGCGAACAGCCCGCGCGAGCGCACCGCCAGCCGGAACACGGCGCCCAGCGAGCGGAGACACTTGCGGATCGGCTCCTGGCCCTCCGCGCCCGCCGCCCACTCGGCACAGTGCTGCACTGACGATAGCAGCCCCCTAAGGATAGTTCGTGTATTGATTTTGCTTTAGACTATATTGTGTAGTATAAATGAGGTACTGGCAGCACTCTCTGGGTAGTGTGAGATGTGATTGTGATTTGAATATATTAAATGGCGTGAAAAATACAAAACGCGTTTTTCTCAATATAGATATTGTATTAATTAACAGGTCTAAAATATCACATTGGCGTAGAGGATAAGAATGATGAGAAAAACGCCACATACCTCATTTATATAACATATGCCATCTTGATAAAACAAACCGTCCGTCCTTGTACGCCTTATATAATGCTAATACCATCATGTAATGCTTGCTATACTTGTATGCCACACTACAAATTCCCTAGGTCGCGCCATGAGACAAAAACCAACATTCAGATCAATAACAAATATGAAAATTCATCATTTAGATATTTTTATGCTAGGAATAGCATTCTATTATAATGTGGTAATTAACATTGCAATAATATGTTGGAAAACTTACTTATAAACAAGTGCAGCAGAGAAATGTTCCTCAATATAGACATCCAGTACAGGTCTAAAATGTTGGAAGCGACTTTCATCCAGTAGACTGCATATCGAGACTAGAACTAAGAAGACTGTTCCGGAGTGTGGAGTGCTAGAAAAAAGTTTAAATGGCATAATAGCTATTATACATTTCTGGTGTCTATAAAAAAGGATTTTAAAAGGTTATTGGATGCTAAATAAAATTGCAATCTTATAAAATATCACAGAACCTTTAGTACCATTTAGATATTAGTCTTGTGCCCAAATTAATCCAAATGTAAGCATAATATAAATAAAAAGAAGTTATATATTTACTAACCTATTCCCATCTTCAGTGGAGAACAAAGCGAACAGAGCATCCAGAACGTCCCTAAGGAACTTGATCAATTCCTCGCAGCTAAGCCCATCACCGAGTCGCAGGACTCTTAAAAGGGTTTCCTGTACTTTTTCTGGTTGAGCCCGCCATTGTAGAAGAGCTAGGAGATCCTCTGCGAAAAGCGTCATAAAAATATTGAGGTGCTAGAAAAATATACAAGATTTGAAGATAGACATAAAATTATAAAAGGGCTTGTTAGTACCGTACGTAACTGGACTCCGAAGTCCGTTAGTAATAGGTATCAACGTCATAGTAATTAACGCATTTACACAAGTGCGCCAAACGCTGTTGTGTTCTGGTTTAATGGGTCCGGTAAAGCAGAGATGCTTACGAGGCGATTCAACTTATTCGGTACAGGCAGCAATGTTTTTATGGTCCACGAAGTTGCGGTACGACTTCTGTTTATGGTTAATTATAAATTTTCAAATAAGCTCCATGCTACTTCAATTTAATAAAACAAATGTCAAAAGTACACACTGCATGGTATGCTTAAGAATTATAGATACAAATATTAATGCAACTGAGTCTGTTCTAGAAATTTACACAACCATACCTTTACAGTAACACAGAAAAATAATTATATATTTATACGAATTGTACATTAAAACATCAGAATTAATTTCAAAACTTTAAACATACCGTTTTGAGTGAGTTTAGTAGAGCACAGCAAGGTACTGATGGTGCAATTCTCTTTGGAGCTCCTCTGGAAGGACGGTATTACGCCGTTGACGGGCGCCGAACGGACGGTATCGTTCGCGCACGACGGCAGTGATAGATAGCTTGCGGACAATAGTCTGTAAAAAAATTATACTTTAAAAGTCTTATTAAAAGACTTATTAAAGAAGAAATTGAGTATTTTATAGAAGAAAACCTTGTTCGTCAAATTTCCGATAATATTTATTCTTGTCGACATGTTTTACTTCACATATATTAATTATTTATAAAAGAGCGGCAAATTTTATTTCCGCCACAAACTTTGGAACCATGACAAAATGACATGACAATTAAGTATGCCCATGAAATTCAGTAAAAAATCAAGTGTTAATAAGTCTACGTAATTTATAAACTAGATGAAACGGTGTGTAACGAATAGTAAGTTAACTTTATCAAACTTACTTGGAAGGATCGTCACATTTGTACACGTATAGTTCATGAGCTCCATCTCTTAGCGTCGCTCCACTCGCCTCCATGAGACGGGCAAACGCAAATCCGAACAGTTTCCTCTCGTTTTTATCTCTCGCTGAAATAAAAAGTAAACACAAAATAATACCACTTTCCGTTATGGTACTTTATGAGTGCCGCAGATGCATATTTTATATATGACGGCACGTCATACAAGTCATAGTTATATCGCTAGTGTAATAAAGAAGAATATAGACATGTGAAAAGATTTTTCATATATCACTAAGATAATATGTGCTGTTCATGAATATATGACAGAAGAGACAAATTGTTATTCCGAAAATAAACACTGAATTAATTTTTATTTTTTGTTTGTAAGTAACAAGATGAAAAAAATTTAGACAGGTATGTAAAAATCAGCAAGTAGATAATTAAGGTAAGAGAAGACAATTAAATGCGCTTGTAAAGAACAACTTAGTAAAGAAATAGTCAAATAATAATTTAAGCAAATAAATAGACAAGTAGAGTTCGCGTCAAACTGCTAGTCCGCTCCGAATATAGAAACGAGTCACGTCGCAATAACAAATTGTAGATATTAGCGGGACGAAGACAGTCGCGTGTAACACATAGCAAAGCGAACTAACTGGAGCAGTGTCGGAACTCGATGCGCACGTGCGCGTGCGTGAAGGTGTCCAGCGGCACGGTGAGGCGCAGCTGCTCGCCCCACGCGGGCCCGTTGTTGTGGTACAGCACCAGCGACTCGTACGACGTCGCACCGTGACCGCTCGCGCCCCACACGCAGTCCTACGTACGAATCACAGTGTATGGAACTATTAGCGGTTTTATTTCGTCAATATTCATTTGAGGCTAACTATTTATTTGAATATAAAGGCGCGGTCAAACAGAACGCGTATTTTAGCGCTGCGCTAGGCGTTAGCGCTAGAAGATAATGCTGACGCCGCGCTCTAGCGCCGAGTTGTGATGTACACAGAGCGCGTACGCTTTTCGCGGCGCTCGGCGTTCTTGTCGCCGGGCGTTGTATTTTTTACAGATTTGCATACAACCGTGATTGTATGGGAAAAATTACGCGCGTGCGTACGAGTACACGCGTACGCGTACGCACTCTGTGTGACCTTACTAGTAACTCAGTACCATACAACTCTGCGGCGTCAGGATTTACTACTAGCACTAACGCCCTAGCGCGGAGCTATAATACGCTTCCTGTGTGGCCAGGCCTTAAGACCTCATAAGTGTTTATTCACATGTTTATTGCCTATCACTAAATATCATAGAAATTATTTTCCAGCGTTAAGTATAAAATTCAAAAATACCGAGCAGTATCTACAAATATGACGTGTCTGTTACGCTCTTGTCACACCCTCACAAAATCGGCACTTTCCAGAGTCAAATACAGTTAATTGCGGATGTCTTCGGGCATGATGACGTCAGGAAATCTTTGGAAAGTTAAAAGACGACGATACCAGTACTACTTACTACTGTAACCTGCCTGTTATTATCATGCACACTGACGGTCGCCAGCGTGCTATAATCCCTCTTTCAAACTCTAGCTCTCTCCAGCGTCAAAAACAAGTCTTTGTGGACTTCTTCGGGCACGGTAACGTCAGAAAAGCCCCACTTGGTAGAAATAAATAAGGAAAATACTATTACTTACCACTATAACCTGTCCCGTATTATCATGCACATTAACAGTCGCTAGAACATTCTTGGCCGTGCTCTTGCCTCCTCTCTCAAACTCCGCCCTTTCCAGCGTCAAATAGAGATCGTTACGGACGTCACCAGGCATGATGACGTCAGGGAAGCCCCTCTTTGCCGTCACAGTGGCTCCGGAGGCCACCGCTTCCGTGATACTCCCAGCGTTGGTTAAAAGACGTAGAGCGACTACTATTCCTGAAAAAAAATTATTATTACGTTAATTATAATTATATATACGTTTTAAAGGATATAGAAACACAGGTGGGCTTCGTGTCTCTCATGACACTAATGATGAAACAATAATACTCAAATTATTCAAAGCAAATATGAGAAAAAATAAGAGAGATATGTTTTAAAGCTTTGAAGATTATGTTATATATTATAAATAAACGATTTTATATGATTGACCTTTTAGATAATTGAACTTACCATAGTTTGGTTGTCCAGGTAAAATGTTGCATTTATTGGTCTGTTTACGAATCAACATGTCATGTAATTGATGGAAATCTTTCTCTTCGCATTGGTAGACCTGAAATAAAGTACATAAACATTTTTTATAAACTAAGATTTTAATAAATAATTAAAATTAGTTCAGTTATATGAACTGACAGGTACCATTTCAAATCAAATTAAAAATATTTTTAAGACCATTAACATTAAGAGATTTTCAAAGGTGTTCCAAAATCAGTGTAATGAGTATTCCACACAATAATTATATAATATGTCGGATATCATAATATTGATAACACTATTTCTTTGATAACACTATTTCGTTACCATAAACACACACAATAGAGAGTACACAAACCACCCAAACCCCGAACGGAAATCCAAATACACTTTCCCGTTTTCTGACCGGGGATCGAACCCGGAACTCTCCACTGAGAAAATCGTTATTTATAATTAAAGACAATTCATCAAGTTTATAAATTACTCATACGATATTTACGAATATGATTCATATGTGTAATATGGACCATTTTGCGGACAATAGAAATTTCCTAAACAATATATTACAGTTTACAACTATCGTAAACAGATTACACATGTAGTAATCAAGTCAACGGTTTATAACATAAATATTTTGAGATTACTTCATGTTTCCCTAACACTTTACGTGCATATTATAACGAAGTGAAAACAATAGACATGCGTAAGTAAACTAAGCACTTTATATTACTAAAAATGATTTTGATAAGTAAGCAAAATGCAACATGCAGTTTATTATACAAAAAATGATGTTCCATTTACAAATATTTCGTCTCATTAAATTTTCAACATCATTTGCTTTTGTTATCGTTTCACAGTAATTCGGTTGCTTTTGTTATCATTTGACAGTTATTATTAAATCTTACCTGTGTTTCTTTAAAATCTTTATCTGGATTAGTTATCGACATTTCGGAATTAAGTAACTTTTAACGCTGACACACTCTTAGAAATTAGGACGATTTTTAGGACGTTGCGATAATAAAAAATATATTAAAGAAATAAACATTTTAAGTGTCTTTTCTGTTGTTAGTTGTGTGCGCTGCTGTAAATTATTATGCAAATAAAAAAAAATACATATCTCCTGCATTGATGCTCTTAAATTTTACTTTGATTTTAATGAAACAATTTTGCAATGAATAACTTCATTATTAAAAAAACCTAGTGAATTTTGAATCTATACTCCTGTTAAGCAGGCCGCCTAATGTGCCCCAAGATGTCTGCTTCGGCAGCACTCCGAGCCCTTAGTGCTTCCTCCGGCCCTCGTCTCTCCCCTGTACTGCTGTTACTGCCCGCCGTTATTCTTAACAGCTAATTAGTCAACTCACTTTGAACGTATACTCCTTCTCAGTCGGTTGTCCCGTTTGTCTCAGAAAGTCAGTTAACGGCAGGACTCCAGCTCCTAAAGGTCTCCTTGCGACCGGGCCCCTGCCCCTCCCCGGTGCCGCTGTTACTGCCCGCGTTTATTTTAAACAGCTAACAAGTCAACTCACTTTGAACGTATACTCTTTCTCAGCAGGCTATCCCATCTGCCTCAGAAAGTCAGCTAACGGCAGCACCCCGGCCCCTAAGGGTCTCCTCGCGACCAGCCCCATCGCTCCCCTGTTGCTTCCTACCCTTATTTTAAACAGCTAACAAGTCAACTCACTTTGAACGTATACTCTTTCTCAGCAGGCTGTCCCGTCTGCCTCAGAAAGTCAGCTAACGGCAGCACCCCGGCCCCTAAGGGTCTCCTCGCGACCGGCCCCCGTCGCTCCCCGGTGCCGCTGTTGCTGCCCGCCCCCGACCAGCGGCCGACGCGGATCACCCACGCCACCAGCCATAACTCCCGGGATAGGTCTGTTGTTGATAGGTCCTGGAAGACAAATTTTATTATGAGGGATTAGTTATCAGTTATCACACGGGTTACGCATTTACTTAAATTTTGTTAAGGCTCAGTCTTTTGAAGGTGGTAGAATCCTTTGTGGTTCGACTCCGGCAGCACCACCGCCACGCCTATTTCTGCCTTATAACAGCAGTGTTAAGCACTGCTGTGTTCTGCTTTGAACGGTGTGGTAAGGAAGACATAATTTTTTCGAGGCATTCCAGCTTAGTCTTCAGGGGTAGCGGCGCATCTGTGGCCAACCTCCGGTACGAATATCGAATCCTATCTGAAGTCGATTACAGATGTCCATGGGCGGCAGTAGCCACTTCCAGCCAGCTCGTCTGCTGCTTCCTATTATAAAAACAAATTGGTTTGTTTTGCGTTGTCAACCTACGAAATTTGACTGAATTTGGGACACTATTTATAATTTGAACGAAGAATAATACAAGATACAATTTCAGGATTTATGTTGACTTTGTTTGGCCCCGTTTTATGTTTTTACTGAATTATGATATTGTTAATTTCAATTACTGTTTTATCATGGCAACGTTAACCGGATTAAATAGAAACGTAAAAGGAAACGCTTTAAACACAGTATCAGTCTGTTAATACCCACAAAAAACGGAAGTGCCAAACACGTAGTTATGAGATAACATATTGTTATTTGTTATCATAAGTAAAATTTTATATAGCTATATATGAACGACGTGGTTTGAGTTGTAGCGATCTACGAACCTCTCAACGTGCTACTTATTTTTTTTTCTAACAATTAAAAATTATGCAGCGATATGCTTACACACCTATTGCAACCGGTAAAATAAGTATTTCGAGATACCTCTTACCGTCCATGGAACCCTTTTTTGTTAACAAGGGCGTAACCTTCAAAAAGTACCCGGTGCGAAACAGGGGTATGTGGGAATCTTACCGCATTACAAACCAACCAAGTGGCTGTCCTCGGCGCTGCGTAAAGGACTTCGAGATCTCTAAAGAAATGCAACCGGAGTCCTCTTAGCGCGTTGACCCGTTGGGCTTCACTCAGGTGATCATACTCACTCACGTATGAACTTCACCACACCGTCTGGTGTCACCACGCTATGTGACACCCTCAATAGAAACTTTGCTCATTAACTAGCGCTTACACCGAGCTATACTCACCGCGAATAGCTTGATTTAGCTGTCCCTGACCATCAAATAATCTCGATGTGCTAAACAACTAACGCTTCCTTTCTGCGAACGGTGTGCGATTAGTATGCAAGCGGTGAGCTATATGATTTTGAACTGTCCCTAGCGTTCCAGAAACCTTTCGTTATTAACCAATTCTTATATTGAGCTATACTCACCGCAAACAACGTGCTATTAGCGTGCAACCGGTCCACATAGTTCGAGAAGCCGTCCCTGGCGATCCGCACGCGGAACCTCTCTGACAATGGCTGAGCGCGCCTGGCATCGTGCAACCAGAGCAGCAACTCCGCTTCATCTCCACCAGCGGTGTGGCCGAAGTCCCGCATGCTGCACATGAGGTGGTAGGACTGCGCTGTGGTGGTCGGTGTGGACGTATTGTTCGTCAACGTGCCAGAGTTGAAGCTGCTGCCAGAGCCGCCCGCGCGACGCAATGTGCCTCGACACTGCGGGTAGAAAAATGAGGTTTAACAGACTTTTGTAATAAGTATTTCAAATGAATCTTAAAGTTATAATGAACTCCTAGCATTTTTATTTTATTCGAAATATTTTAGGATGCAGAAAGGTAAAACATTTTAGGAATGAAGGCGTTCAAATCAAATCATATCATTTATTTTTCTTAATATAGGTAAATACTGTTGTTATATCCTCAAAATTGTCCTCTACATTCCACCTCTTAGAGGTATGCAAAAGTATTATTACTTAATTGTCTTTTTAATATTATGAGGGTCAAGTCTTATTCAAATTAAATTTTATCAGTCGATTTATAATTTCAAAATACTAACATAACAATATTATTAAATATATGTCATTATTATTATTACACTCTTGCGTTACGTTACGTTACAGTCTTGTATAAAAATACATAATTTATTTTATTTTTGGTTGATCTGCTATTTCTCTTTCCTCCTATTTTACAACCCCAAAAAAACCATTTATCATACTTATTTTCAGCGCCATTTGAGTACATACGCGTCGCATGATAAAGCTGATAAATGCATGATTCAACGGCCTTGCCCCGAGTATGGAAACGCCTTTACTAGATACCCAACATCCAGTGTGACGCTGCACGATACATCCGTAAACGGTCAAGTTGGCCGAGATTTGAGTTAATGTTAACAGTTTCATATTAATTGAGGTCGGTTTTATCATATTTGAAATTTGAAATTGATGAATAATAAATTATATAACTATAAACTGAAAAGGTTAGTATTATAGCTTATGTAACTCCCATGATTTAGAATAATCCAACGACATATCATAGGTAAAAATCAATGTAGGGCATGTCAAAGAATGAAACAAGCTCGAAAAACATTATCAGTTGGGTAAAACAATCATGTATTTAACTCTGTGTAACCTATTAAATAATGACAGGTGAACTAAACAGGACGTTTAGTCTTGATGGAATCAACTGGAGATACAATGATATGTTTAGTTTGAATCGTTTCTATGACTAATATCCAGGTACATCAACAGATTCGCTAATATTTTAATTACCTTGTCATCAAATCTCCAAGATTTTACCTATACATACTAATATCCTAAGTTAATAAAAAATCGTGAAGGGAAGTTAAGTTATACATAGAATGTATTATGTAGGTACATTTAAAGTAAATAGTATTAAATGGATAGACAAAAAATTCTGACCGTTGAAAACTATTACCTGTTGTTACTCGTACAAGTATACAAAAATGCAAAAGAGGCTTTGATACTCAAATTGCACGCCACACGCATGTAAATGTGCTCATACAATTGGGCATAAAGAATTTCCTTATTACCATCGCCGTAAAGAATAAATTGTTGCTTGACGTTTTGATATAGTACTTACTCTTATGAGAACCAGAAGGGCGTAGTAGAGTAGGGCCAGGGTATCGTAACATGAAGAAGTATGGATTTGAAGAGGTTTGCAACAATTGCAGCTATTTTTATTGATAGGATAATCAAACCAAGACTGTTGGAGCATACGATAACCTTATTATCATTGCATCCAATAAAAATAAATTGTCGCGTGATGTTTTTTTAGCCTCTTAGTACAAGTGTAGGGAAAGAGTACCGCAATAATGTTAGTATAATACATGTGAATAAGCTTTTGAAACTTTTTTAAATATAAGGAAAATCAAAGTTAGCTACAATTGTGTATGAGTAACTTAAAACCTATTGTTATTTGATTTGCAATACCTAAGTATAAATTCACCACGAGCATTTTATGTCTTAATCGCACAGAAAATTTTGACACTAACACCGTCCGTAAGTAAATTTTAACTTCATTTTACATTTATTAAATAGGCAGGTTGTAATAACATCTAGAGGCAGAATTTTCTTTATATACCTATATCTAAGTATAGGTACCTTTTTTTTCACGAGGGGGAAACCTTCAAAAGGTACCCGGTGTCGTGGGAGCGACACGGGGTTGTGGGACTTTTACCGCACTAAAATCCCCCGGTGGAGGTGGAGTCCTCAACGCAGCGCCGTTTTCGGCGCTGCGTTGAGGACTCCGGGTTATCCAAAGGAACGCAACCGGAGTCCTCTCAGCGCACTGCCCCGTCGGGCTCCGTCCAGGTGAGTTTGTATCACCACACTGTCTGGTGTATACAACGGAATGCGACCACACATACCGCCCTTCTTCCCGGGGTCGCTAGCCGGGCGGTTTGAGCTTCCACTCTTGCCACTCGCAACCCCGGAAGCCCCTTTAGTCGCCTCTTACGACAGACAGGGGATACCGTAGCCCTATTCTAGTCCCGAAAGTACAGGGACAAAGTATAGGTACCTACCTATACTTATAGGGATTCTTTATTACTTACACAGTGTGTCTATGTATACCCACTGTGTCTATATTAACAAGTCTTGGGGACCTTTACCTATTATTATATATAAGTGTATCTTTAAACAAAAAAATACTTATAAGTATAAAGCCACAGGTTACTGGTCCCTCATATAACGTCGTACCGGTATCTGCTCATATCGGCTTATTAGGTGCTTACGTTGCACCCAGTTCCTTCTTGATAGTTGCTAGGTTATGATTTGACCAGTTTTCTCAGTAACTTTCCAGTACCTACATAATTTGTAGGCTTGTCGTAGTTATTCATTATAACTCTTTACGAAGTGATTTTTTACCATTTCTAAGCTCATATGCTAGGTAGGTACCTATATTCAGTAATACTTACATACATATAAAATTTTATCGCGGTATTGTGAATTGAAAATGTATGCATAGTTATTTTATTTTAATTTATTTTTTTATGTTACCACTGAAATCATTGACATTCAAAAAAACTCTGATATGATTATGTAATGCGAAGAAATAATATAGGTACTATTACTGCATTAAATTCCACTACATTTCAACCTAATATATCGTACTGATAACCAGCTTCTATATACAAACTATCTACCTATATCCTGCGTTCCAAAAATAGTACGCATATTAATGTGTTTATTCAAATTCAACATTGACTGAACCACGTGAACTGTCGGATGCGTATAGATCGCAGAAATAGATATAAAACTGCACAACATACTAACTTAGTCAAGCGGCTACGAATTGAATAAACTATATACGTATGACATAAATACAATTAAATCCGTAAATGGCTTAACCTAACTGTACTTATGACGTTATTTAAAGTTTATTTATACTTAAATAATTGTAATATACTCGTATGTAGTAATTTAAATAATGGACTGCAATTTGTAATATTAATCGCATCTGTTCATTCTAGCTTAATAAACGATCATGATGATTATGACTAATATGAGGTTTTTCAACTTAATCCTTAGAAACGCAGTTATGGTTAAACTCAGTCAGATATGCAACCCTTTTTGGTGTCTGTTGTACCCGCTTATGACAGTGCAGGTAAATGCGAGGGTTAACTTTGTACACTAATAATAATAATAATATATCCGGTGTTTTTATTTATTCCTAAACAGTATTCAGAAAACTATAATCAAAAACCTTAATCTAGTTCTCCTATTAACCTATGGTTATGGCTGGTTACATGCCAGTATTTATACTTACTGCTGCAGCCCTCTCAGCGCTCTCCACGTGAACCCTGTACAACTCCACCAGGCTTATGTCCTCCGGGTCCACGGCTTCAGCACCACGACGAGGCACCAGTTCCAACCCCAGCTTTCTGAAATGGATAAACTTATTTCAACATATCTTATAAATAAGCAACAATTACCTATATTGGTAAATACATTCCGAGATAGCGCGATTTCTTCAAGTCAAATTTAAAGACGAACAACACTTATATTGCTAAAAGAGGTAAAATTCGAGGTAGCGCGATTTCCTCAACTCAAATCGTGTGATATGTCAAAAACTATTTGAACTACCTAGGAAAATACTGGTGAACTATGGGCCGCTTAAACTTTTCTGTAATCTCAGTTGGATAAAATGATACTATCCCTTTAAAGACTACTGTACAAAATAAAGGATAATTAATTAGTGTTTAAAACACACATACAGAGATAATACAAAGTTTCAAGGTCATAACTCTGCCTTGTTTGACTTACAACATCATCGACATCACATTATTTAACTATTGCGACCGTTATTTCTCATACCCTCATAACAGCTTCAAATTGAAGTACATCATTTTTTTTATTGAAGATACCTAAAAATAAGGAATTCACTAAAGACAGCTTAGGCAAATAACATACGAGGAAAACCACTTCGTAAAATGAATAAAATATTTGTAATAATTCTTCATGACACGAACAAAATCTAGTCATTCATATTTCATCACCTATCCCATTCATTGAATAATTTAAGGAAATCCCTGTAAACAAGACGGGGACGTGGTTAAGTTGGCGTCGCCCAAAGCCAATACTTAAAAGTTAAGGAAAGGCTCTGCCGCCACAAAATTCCTTGTAAAAACGGTACACAGCGACGAATGAACATACCGTGCGAATATTATGAATCACTTAACAATGTATTCCAAGAAATGATGGACACAATGGGCACCTATCGGATATCATTTGAATATTGGATCACAAAAAACAGTGCCCAAAATCGCAATTAAAATAGAAAGGATAACGCCCGTTATCTATAATCAATCAATCCAATGTCTTGCCTACAAAAGAGCAAGATTTAAGACTTTTTTCATAGTAGACTTTGTCAATGGCAATTTTTACTTACAAAAGATACCTGCAAAGTTTTTGGTAAGTGAAAATTGGTTATTTATAATGGGCCATAAGACATATTCAAATTTTGATCTTTGTTAGATACCTTAGATGCAACTAATCCACGATCGACCACAAACGATGCCAATCTTCTTGTCAATAGTGGAATATCCCGGCGCTAAGGATAACAGAACAAATAATAATGGTCCGAGAAAAACGATTCTAAAAGCTAAATTAGATAAACGCATAATCGGTCACGTAGTTGCCATTGTATAAGAGGCTTTCAATCAACTCACGTAGCTTGTATGTTTGCATGCTGAGAATATCATAATGATGTATTTGAAAATCGACCTTAACTTGAAGACTATAATGCTGGTGCCTTCTCACGTTCACTAAAATGTAGCTTTTAAAGCTGTGATCATGCTTGATAAGATACCTAAATTTTTTTGTATTATAAAAAGTTATAAGGTAAGTCACCTGTGACCGCTCGCGCACAACTAAGAGTATGAATTTAGACATATGAACCCTACATATTTTCTGGATATAAAGTTGTGTACGTTATTCCTAAGCAAAATATCTACTGGCAACCCTTTGCGTCAATACTTGCCACAAGTCTTCCGTATAAATGTAGAAGACCAGGAAGAGATAAGCTTCAGGCCATTCAAAGACGATTGGTGGAAAAAGTTTCAATTATTTTTTCAAATTCTAACTGAAATTGGCTCTGTACTGTCTAAGTTCAGACGAACATAAAAAAATAAATAGGTGTATTTTAAGTTTCTGATGACAAACAACACGTTTTAACTTATTTTTAAATGACAGACAGACATTCATTTTATTTATATAGATAGATATATCAGACTAAAGCAGATATGTCTCGCATTCCTTGCGAATGTTTCGCCATGTAAAAGTTTTCTCAAGGCTTGCGAAGTTGTAAAGTCGGAGAAATAAAAATGTCGTAAGGTTTCAACCTTACTTTGAAACTAAGAACGGCTTCTGATTTGTGACCTACATAGTGTTTCTAGTAACCAGTGCAATATTTCGATTAGTTCTAACAGTGGCATTTCTCATAAAAGTTTAATAAAACAGAAATAGTATAAGAACATGCTGTCCGCCTGATTGTAAGTGATCTCTTTTGTCCTCGGACATCTGTTTTTAATTTCTAATTAGTTTTGAAGATTAACTGAGTTATTCCAGAGGACTAAGTTGAAACAGTTCATATATCTGCCTTACGACCTCCTTCAAAACAGAACACAGAAGCAATAGGTGTGGAGATGATGTCGCTAACGTCAAACGACGAAGGGTTCTACCACCTTTTAACAAAACTATAAATCTTTATAAGAGGCTAGTCTGTTTTTCTACGAAGTTTCACTTGTAAATCGTTGACTAAGCATTAACCGTCGAGACAGGTCCACTGGCGTATTACTAATTTGACTAGTTTCTTATGCAAACCGTGTTCCTAGACCTTTACCATGGCAAATTAACATTCACTTGGGTACGTGAACTCATGTTCCTACACAGACATTGTAAGCCTCGTGGATTAAATTTATGCAATTTACTAAAAAGATTAACATTCCAAAGAAGTTTTGTTTAATTAAATTGAGCAACATTTTGTATGCATATAGATTAATTAAAAAATTTCCTTTGGAATCTCTATAATACGTACTTCATTTGATAAAAGTCACGATCAAATTTTGATCCCCAGGGAGCTTACGCGCATTATTATCAAACAAATTATTAAAATGAGACCAAAGGGTCTGACCATCAAACAAATTCTTATTATTTATTTTTAATTTTCTCTAATAAATGGATGCGATGAAGCCTTCCCATATATTGGTCGAAAGGTCGCCAAACCAGTTATTCAAGCGACAATGAATAACATCAGACATTGATTGTGGCACGTTGCCAACCTATATGCAGTGAAATTATCACCATTAAGTTTCAAGTGCTTACTAAAGAGCTTAAGAGTAAAATCAAAATATATTACTTGGAAATAAGGATTTCATTTTATTTTCTTTCAAACTTTGCGTGTTTTCCCTAATCAACTGCAAAAATGGAAAAGCATACTATGGAACTACATTCAATAAATATAGGTTTACCAATGTAGGAAGGGAAGATACAGGTACCTAGGTACTAGGGATACCTTATTCCTTGAACTCTGTTTAAGACTACAAAGGTATCATATTATCTTAGGTTAAATGTTCTAGAGATTCTACACGCGCTCTTCTTCATACTACGCTCACACAATATGTGAAATATATAAGATATAAAAGCCAAAGCACATACAAACCGCTGAAAGCATTCCTTCCATTGTGCTCGTAAAATTGAGCCAATGACATATAACCCGTTTTCGTAACAAAATGTGTTTCAAATGGAAAGCAATATTTCATAGAAATATGTATAGGTAACATGGCAGGCATGGTGTTTGATTTGGTGTGCATCGGATAGGTCGCTAAACCAGTTATTCGAGCGACAATGACGGCCGGCACTCTCGCGACTCGTTGCCACCCGGCACTCTCGCGACTCGTTGCCACCTAAAGAGCTATGCTTACTGACTTCCTACTTCATAGAATCAAGCTTAAGTTATATTATACATTTTATTGTCTTTATGGATTAATGATATTGGAATCTGAGATATTACAATATGAGTAAAACTAAGATTCACGTCACAGATATACAAGAGGACAAATATTTTAATGATAACTTTTTGCCACCGGACTATCCAGTTGATGATCCGGCAGTCATTACTACTTAATACGTATGAATACAAGAAAGATGAATAGGTACATACAGTAGAGAAAACATGTTATAATATAAAGATAAGTATTATATTATTATTCAACTTCTTTTTTCAATGTTTTTTCTTCTCATCAACTACACAAGCAAGTTGAATATGAAGATGTCCAAGAAACTTATTAACTAAGTTTGTTTACTTCGTACATTTTGGAAGAGTGATCAAAATTTAATCAATATACACATACTATGAATTACAATGGAAGATAAAAACAAAAGTACGATCATTACATTTACGTTCCTATGTCGCACTGAGCGCTTTGTATGAGCGATATAGGTATACGAGTATTTACTCCCTTAATTTATACCGTATAATGTTTTATTAAGCAAGAAATTATTTCCAAAAATAACTGCCCTTATTTATAATAAGAAGACTAAACAGATTCATTTATTACCTTTTACACAAGAAAAGCTAAGGTCAGTACTGTAGTCAGTAATTAAGATCCACCACCAGCATAAAGAGGTAAACATAAGCAAACTAAACTAATAAATTGTTGCCACTGTGCAATGAAACTAATTATTTCTATACATTCTCGTATATTCCAAGTTTGGCAAGAGAATGTGATAATATTATAAGTGTTTGAATTATTACCGAAATAATGTAGACGTCTAGATAGCGCCCCCAGCGACACAGACCGACTGGTAAATCAAGTTTTGCAGCGTTCGGCGCATCGAACTTCAGAGCGTTAACCATTTAACAAATATTAGTTAGCTACACGGCAATTTGTTAATTTTCTAATATCATAAAGACTGAACAACGTGGTTGATCACAGGGTGTGGTAGAATCTTCTGTGTTGAGTGCAACTATGTCGTGACTACGGCTAAACATTCATTAAAGAAATCGTGAAATATCTCACATTTCGAAAAAGTGATGACGCATATCATCATAAATATATGTATAAATAGTATTCCTAAAATTTAAAAATCTAAATTTAAAATATATTAATCTAAATTTAAAATATATTTTAAACATTTACTGAAAAACCTTTAGAAAGATTTTATGATCAACTTTAAGTTTTAACGAGATCGTCAAATAAGAACCCGTTTCAATTTGTACCGTAAAAAGTAAATTATTGACGCATAACTGAAAACTATGAGTCACCATCATTTGATTTGGTCCGTTCTTAGAATTTAGCAGAGATTTTTTAAGAAATTGGTTTTGCACCACGTTGATCCCAGACTTTCTGTAGTCGTGTTTTTATTTTTCATGCTCTAAAAATCGATTTAAGTTAATTCCATCCATCCATAGTTTTTGCAATTTTCTGCTCGAACTGAGTAAAGTCAATAAGAGCTTAAAGATCGTTTATACTGAATACACCTACATTTTTTTAATATCAAAAGTATTAACGTAGCATAAACAAAAACCGTGTGAGCCTACGCCGCTATTTACTAATTACGAAATGAAAGAATTTATACAGCCGAGACTACAACTTAATTAGTATTTCTCAGGCAATAATGGATTGTATACATGAATTATGGTCGTAATGACATTCTGGGCCAGTTTAATTGATAATAAAATTATTCTGGAACTATAAAAGAGGAAATAATCGGGCTCTTCACAGACGGAACTTTCATTTTTTAGTGTGTGAAGTTCTATCTTTGCCCCTATCGCCAACAATAGATTATCTATGAGACCAACCTCACCTAAGGGATGCAAGAACTGAAGCTATTGTTATAAAAGTAAATATTTGGTTCGGGATCTTGATCAATGGATGATAGGATAGTTACGTGATTTGTGTACTAATTTCTGTTCAATATTATTAGTTCTGATTCGACTGAAAACAGGAGTATGGTCTACGCTTGAATTTTCTTTTCCTACCTATCTGATAGCAAGACTTTACTTAATCTTAATATTAAAATTGAAACCATAATTGAGATGAGTAAGTACCCTTTTAAGATGAAACAATAATATATTAAGGTTCATAACAAAAATAATCATAGAAGCATCACAGATACTCGACAACAATTTATACGAAAAAATCGTAACGAAAGATTCCGTGTGTCGATTTGTAAATGAGAAACGATATTTAGGTCAAGCTCATAAAAAAGTGGATACTTAGCAAGAATTTAAGATACACTATCGTCTCACTCGGAATCATTAGGGCCGTTAGTGTTGTGCCATTTTCTTTTTATAAAGTCCGGGGACCGGGTAACAGGTAGAATGGTCTGCGTGCCTAGCCAATGACAGAGCCGATGTAGCCAGCCGAGTTGACCTCAGCTTGAAGCATTTAACCGTGTGTGTTACCGCGAGTGATTAGCTAGCAAGCGAGAATGCATTCCCTGAAAAAAATAACACGCGACTAAAAGTTTCTGAGCAAATGCTAAGTCGTGTTGATGACACTAAATAAAATAACTAAGTATTCTAAAAAATATATAAATCTGTGCGATTCTAAAAGTCATCTCTTTACCTACATATTAATCAGTTTTAGAAACGTGGTACTTTTTTTGTTGTGAGAACCATCGCGCCCAAATATGGCGGGGTTTAAATAAAATTATTATTGTTGAAGAGTTCATCTTTGGGTCTATCTTCCTACAATAAGTAACTAGTCTTATGGTAAAACCATAATTTTTGCCGAAGATACGTTATTTAAGAAAAACTACAAAGTTCAACAGGACGTGAAATCGGGTTTATGAAACCGTGGTAAAAAATAGTTATATCGGATTAATTCTTTAGTAAAAAAAGTCACTGGTTACAAACATTTATCAAAAATTAAATTCTAGTTCGTCAAAGTTGCCCAAGTATACGTGTGATAAATACCACATGCCTCAAATTTCGATACATTTTTTAAAAGCTAAACTAATAACTCGTTAGTCGTTTGTGATACGACAGACGTCCATATGAAACCTCCTTGTGGCCAGTAAGATATTATTAATTGTTAATATTACAGCGGCATCTTAATGCCTTCGATATAGAATAAAAGGTTATTGATATAGGTATTCGAACTATTCGCAAGCTTTATTGCGTATCAAAAATGAATGCAGCGTTGAAGTCTTATATTGTGAATGCTTTCTTATCGAGGCCCGTAATCATTAAGTTATTTGAGGCGGACAAGTTTCTTATGCAATAAGGCTTCATTGAACTAAGGGGGTAAAAAGGTTAAAAATATATGATCATCCATACATACATGTATCATACATACATGATCTCTACCATTTTGTTTTTTTTTTTGTTGGTTATTGCGGTTTGGGTTTTCCTATACCTAAACACTTCTTTCATCATTAAATGCAATTTAAGATGTCCTTTTGCTTTTAATTTTAAAATTACAATGTGAATAGAAAATTCAAACATACTTTATCTAATATTGCTAATGATAACTATACAAGTGGATTACATTTAAACCACTGTTTACGAAATTAAAACTATGTATGTCACAATAAAGGGTCAAACATTCAAGGTAAATTTATTTAGTTTATCACAAAAATTTGATTAAGTATAACTAACTTTTAGCACGATTTTATGAGGTAAGATAACGCAATAACCGTAAAATTTTTAAACAATTAATAAGCATATCCACAATATTTAAATATCGACATAATAACCGCAGTGTTAATTATACGCCGCAAGCAATTTTCACCCGTTAAAACCAGTAATCATAACAGCTTCTACAAAAAATTGGCGTACAAAACTTAAAAACGGCCACGGAGAAAACGCAAGTTAAGACGGACCGAACTTGTTCCCCGATGGATTCTGTCCGACTACTGTGCATTTACTCGGGTTTAGCGCGAGGGAGACAGACGATTTCAGATCACACGGCCGGCACGGGAGCGAGCGAGGCGGCTGTACGTGCGCACACGCCGCCAGAGTTCAGTAGTGATACACGCGCGAGTCGACGCGCAGGAGGCCGACCAAGTGCGCTTTCCAGTTCGTGTTCCCGACCCATGAGCAGCTGGTGTGCGGTGCGCCCGCCGCTTTTGCCACTCGTTTTACTCCAATAATTTGACTACACTTTCTGACGTATCCCGAATAATAATTATGACGTAAAACTGACGTGGAAACGCGGCACGATCGACGCGAGGCTGTGTTTGTTGTGTTGTGAATAAGAGACGAAACGTGTGGGTTTTTAATAAATCACTGGCGCTGTTGAAAAGTTACTGTTACTTTTGAAAAGGTAAGTTATGCCACAAAAGCTCAGGAGGTATTGGGACGCGCTAAGCGCCTATCGACGACGCGAGGAATGCAGTTTGACGGCATACATATGGGCATGTGCAGGAACAAAAGCCTTGTGCACAGTCATCGCGGGCTCGTATTTTTTGTTTTGCCCGCTTTCTCGCGAGGGCGGTTGGTTGTACAGGGTATATGAACGAAAATGACGTATAGTATGCAGGTTATGAATTAAACAAGTTATAAGGTGTCGGAAGGGTTTACACAGGTAGCGGCCGAGACCTCATTTACCTGAGCCTCGGGATGTACAGGGAAGGGACGTCGTTCCCTTTAACGGGAGTTTTATTTGAATAGAACGGACGGTCGGACTCAAAGATTATTATTTGCTTTACACTGATGGAATGCTTCTCAATTTAACGACTTGTTTTGAAATTATTTTTGGCACCGTAACGACATCGTAATGTGATTAGTCAATAAGTCATAATTTTCGAGAATAATCGATTAAATGGCAATAAAATCCATTTTACAAAAGGTACCGACGACTTTAATTACTATTAATTTACAAATGAATTCGGGGACATTCACGAAAGATTCTCGTGAATGACACGTTTGATAAATACTACCTGTTTAATTTACTTTGTACCCGGATACATTCTGAAGACAAATTAAATATAACGCCGTGTCTTGCTAACAAAGATATTTCCTTTAGTGGTTCATACTAATTCATGATTGTACCGAAAGATAAATTTGATACTACCCTTTACAACATATTCGCGGTACTCGATTACACAACATTTTTGAATGATTCAAATAACATAATAACATTCGAATGACTTAAGTAACATTGAATAGGGAAGAAACATTACCAGAAACCAATTTCGAGTGTATTTTCAACTATTTTGGTGTAAACGCTGTTCACGTACACATCAAACAGTTCAAAATACGAATTCCTAACAGGGCCGTATTTAAATAACAAATGGCATACATGAGACGCGACTAGGAAATAATGGAGTTCCCAGCGCGTACGGGTATTGGACGAAAGGGGCATATCTTTAACAGGTCGCATGCATGCATTGGATTCAGATTCTTGTCACGGCGCATGAACACCACCTGCATCGGCGACCATTCTAAGCGTTCCACGATAACCCCTATCCCTCATCACAAAAACGTTAAAGTATTGTTGTAAGAAGAGTTGGAAATGTACATTTGTATGAATTATTATTAGTCGGTTCATACTTATTTGCAATGTAGTGATACAACTAAATATGGAATGGAAATATTTCTTTGAATCAAATTTAGAAGATCGATAGATTGTTTAATATTCTTGTGAATGTTCGTAAATTAATAACAATAAATATTAAAAATATACCTGTAAAGATTGATCGTATTTTTTTTATTACGATTTTATCTGTACACATCTTAGATAGAAGTTGTTTTATGTCTAAAAAGTTGGTTTTACTGATGAGGTCTTGGTAACCAATAGGTAAGTTGGATCAGGATGACTTGTTAAAACTTATAAGGAAACATTCTAGGATTATTTACTAAAAAGTCGACACCCAAAACTTAAGTATGTATCTACCTATATTTTGATAAATTTCATGTTTTATAAATAAAACAAATAAAAAGTTAGAAAGTAATAGCTTGAAATCTAAGATATTATTTTATTGCTACATTATAAGAAATACCGACCTAAAATACAACATTTCTTCAATCACTATAGATTATATTATACATTATATAGACACAGCTGCAAAGTTATCTAATACTAATAAAATATAATGTACTTACTATGCTAGTAACGACATGTCGATTATTACTACTACTATGCTTTTTACTAATGATAATCAATAAGAAATAAAGCATCTTTATCCAAAATTTGATAAAGTACGTTCAAATCGATCAACTTTTGCCATAACTCCGTTACACACGTACGGAACTGGATCACACATAGATTTATTACACTTCGGCGGTAACAGTTTTGATGAAGACAATGGCAATGCAAATGAGGCCTTAGACTAGTTCGAAAGCTAATAAAAGCCTCCTCATATCGTATGCAGCGCGCGCGATATCAATTAACCCGTACGTGAATTACAATGCGCGACTTGTTTACGAATCTTTCGAGCGCATCTGTAACTTTGACCTTAACTTAATAACGGCATATTGACAACATATGTGGGCGATATTGCGTCACAATTTGGCCAAAGAGGAACCGACGAGGCTTACAAAGATCGTTGCCATTTTAATACCACGTGTGGGGTTTAATATCTTAATACCATCTGTTGTAATTGTAGGGTTGATTCATGCAAGTAACATTTAAATCATACTTTATTTTTCATTACGTGATAAACATTGTATTGATTGGGTTCGTATAGATATACAACACGATCCGGTATAATGTCTCAACGATTACCTCAAGAGTTTAATATAATATAGAACAAATATTGTTTACATGAGCGTCAACTTGTATGAAACCCAACCCCGCACGGCTAGCGCAACCGCAAGGCGAGTATATCCGTATCACTGGATGTTCTATCGATGACGAAAAACACACGATAACCATTGACGGACAGCGGATGCGATTACCAATGACAAATATGCCAACCGTACACACATAGTAATTTATATATAGCACGATGCGTACTACACGTGAATTCCCATAGATTCAACGAGGTAAACTGTGTGGGTGATACAGTCAATGGATGTTAATTACGTCCGACAGAAGACGTCACCGACCGTCGACCAACTGCAGGCCGCGAAGCCGCGGGCGTGATTCGTGTTGCACGTTATTACTAAAACGACAATCCACTATTCATCCGTGTTCAGATCTCTACGTTACCTAATGATTGCATCGATCGCTCACCAAGTTTCGACCGTTTCGATTCAAACGACACGTCGTGCTCGTCACGCTTTTACTCCTCACCTTAAAAAAGTTTATTATCGGAGTTCCGATAATGCGTTAGAGGTGTATAGATAATGCTTACAAGCGGTCGGGATTCCTTTCCCACGAACGGGTTGCGGGTATCATATTATAGTGATGCTCATACTGATGCTCTCGTGTGGTAATTAATGTCCATTCGGGACCAGTCGACGCGTGCCGACCGACATGAGAACAGCAGCTGTTAATCGTACACGCCTAAGCTGTTATCTGAACGCTACTCACTGTATTAGTTGTTTACTTAATTTAAATTGAATAAATAATCATTGATACGTTTATGACATTTGGCAATTAGGCATCATTGAGGAAATTTCCAATTTAAAGATAATTTAAAATAGCTGGTAGTTTAAAAGATGATGATTGACGGCATGCAGGAGTACAGTTAACGAAGGCACAAAGGATTCTCGGATGTTTCTTACAAGAGCCTATGTCAGGCAATGCTATAAAGAGTTTCTCTATAACATTTTTTTTGTATTTGTTAAATAATGAAGTGACTAAGGCAAACAAACCAATAATTCTATTACAAATTGAATATTGACATAACTCCTTAAATTAATTTCATTGCAAACTAGATGAGATTATATGCCACACAAGAAAAAAAACTAGTAGTAAGTCAAGTAACGATTAGTTACATAAAGCGTTTAAATCACGAGCGGTTCGCGAATTCTTAAACCGGTGGGACCGTAAATAATACTACCAGAACGGCAAGCGAAATATGGCGCGACGCGCGGTGCGAGCAAAAATTGTCGCTTAGCAAAGTTTACCGGTAAACTGGTTTCCACATAAAATTCGCGTTGCCACGCGATGCATCAGCCAGGTTTGAGGGAGGTAAGGCCAGAGGGGCCCGCGGGGGGCAGGGGAGGTTGAAAACGCAGGAGGCGGACGAGCTGCGGTCGGTCGACGACCCGCCGCATGCCCTGCGCCGGCGCACCATTCGCCTCCGCCGCGGTCGGAGCCGATCTTAACATGATTACGAGATCGTTAGCAAATTTTATGAAAATTTACATTTGTTATTACCTTGTTTGACCGCATAATTTAAAATGAATAGTAGCGCTAAATAACATGGATGTATATCCAAAACTTCATCTTAAGTATGTAAAGATATCAGTACAATTTACAAATTCTACAACTTTTGGTAAATTACTATTAAAAACATCTTTATAGATCTCGATGAGAAGACATTAACTGCAATATAAAATATGGCACAACTTATATTCATCAACTACAACCGCATTCTTAAGGTCATTTCCATATATTTTTCTATTAAATTCTAGTCCCCTACAAACGAGCTAAACATATTATCTTGAGGACAGACGACACCGCGTAGGAACGGGATCAAGAAGACGTCAAGGTTGTATCCATTTGTGACGATTACCTCCTAGTCTTGCATTCATTCAGACCCGCATAGAGACATTTTCTATTTGCGACTAACATCGAACGACACGATATAAAACTCCAAAGAAAACGACCATAATGAGACTTAATATAAATAGACGAAGTGATGATCCTATAACAACGAGCGAACTGGTCAAACCGTGAAGAAAAAATATTACTTTATAAAAAGCGACGGACCCGAGTGCCTAATGCGGGGCGTGGGCGAGAGGTAGCCGCGTCGTTAAATTTTATGTGTGAGGTCATTGATTGAGAAGACATAGCTTTGGTACTTCCTTCTATGTATCTATTATGAGCAGTCTCGTGTCACACGTAACGGTTTAAAATTCCTATAAATATTTCTAATGCCGTATTAGGAAACTGCCTTACTTGGGTGAGGCATTGTGTATCAATAAAATTCTAGCGTGAGTAAACATTGATAACAAAGCAAATATGGAATAGAGACAGCTGTAACACATTGATAGAATCAAAATTGAACGCATTAAAGTTACCGTTTATGTTCTAATTTGGTATGGGAAGCGCATGGCACTTGTCACGACGCTCCTTTGGACGGACGCGATTTATTTATAGTAGCCCCTAACTATTGTGTTTGTATCTACTGTTTAATTTATAGATGTTTTAAAATAAAACGGCGGGAATAAGGATTCTAAAGACGAAGCTCGACTAATTTAATTTTTTTTTGTGTTTCAGGCATAACATAAAGAAGTTAATTCAAGATGGCGGTATTCGGCTTGGCGTCTGCTGTAGCGGGCTTCGTGAAAGTCCGCTACCTAATCGACAAGGCTATCATCGACAACATGGTTTTCCGAATGCATTATCGAATCACATCTGCGATCATGTTCCTGTGTTGCATCCTTGTCACCGCCAATAATCTCATTGGTGAGTATCACATATTAAAATATTGCTCAATATCTTTATCTATTCAAATAATTAACTAATTTGTTCATACATCTTAGGTACAAGTACATTAGTAAACTATTAACATAAATAACGAAAACGTATTTATCAATTCTATTACGATCACTCTTAGAAAAAAATGTGAAAGTACATAAGTATAAGAATAGTTAAAATGCAAACAGTAAGTGTAGCGAAAGTCATTTTATTATGCGCTTACTAATTGAAGAGACCGGTATTGTTACTTACGGCTAAATCTATTCTATTGACCCATAAACCTGAGACCGAATGACCCAAACATACGTAGAAGTAACTGTCTGTCTAGTGATTTTGTGAACCACCGTAAAGTTAACGTGAGTCATTTCAGTTCATTGTTCAGCGGCGTCAGGACACCATCTGTATGTAACAGTTACCCAAATTGAGACGTCATGATCAAATTGGTTGTTCACACAAATACTGAGGCGTGGACGTACGTGATAAGGTTAAAATCATTGAAGCGAATCGGGCCAGTGAACCTATTGCACCTATTACGAAAGATTTTGACCTGTCTCGATTTACAATCGCTGAATTTAGAATTGTCGCGAAGGACGTTTAAAGGAAATTGAATACACATTGTCGATTGAGAAAATATGAAACGTCACTTTTGTGTTTATAAATAGATGATGCTTACACAGAGTTTCTGTTACGTAGCTTGTCTGTCAATTGTGAAATTGCAATTATATAAATTACATGATAATAAATTAGTAGATGTGAACTATGCACCATTTGATAAAACTTAGGTACAGGATGAATTAATAGGGACCATGTGGGTCAGGTAATGCTAATTGAATAATGTTTGTAATTAATATCTTGACTAGGTCTAGGCATCTAACCGTATCCCATATTGAAAGCTTCGAAAACAATATCCTATTTCAATAATACCGGTTTTTCTTCTTAAAATGTTCTTTAATGATATTTTTTTACACCATAAATACTAATATTATAAATGCGAAAGTTTACTTTAATATCTGTTTGTTTGTTACGCTTTCACGATTTTGAAGATTAAATCAAGAAGATGGATATAGAGTATAGGATGCACCTCTAAGGGTCTTATACAAACTTTCGTTTCGAACCGTAACTCCATTGAATAGTAGTAGAATATTAATTAATGTTTTAAAAAATTGTAAGGGTTACAATAAAAAATCTAATTACTTTAAATAATAACTTATATGGCAAAGTAAACCGACAATGAATTATAATTGTACAATACGGCAAAGTAATAAAAGAAACAATGTTGTATTGTTTTTCTTAAATTTATTAAACTTGTGTAATCAATTGTTCAATATTATGTCCGTTGTTCTAAATACGCAGCTGGACTAGCAGTCTTAAGAATTGAGCCACATTCACATGATTACTAATACCTATCTTTCCCATATAAATAAATCCTTCGATTCGAGATTCTCAATTAATCGCGAAAACACTTTTTTAATTTTAATTACAAATAGGTTGCCTATATATGTATTGCGACTGATTTTAATCATTGACCGCGTAAGCTGTAATTAATATCGTCGTCCTGCGTTTCATATCAACTTATGGCATGTAGGTACTTATATCATGCGCAGGTGTGCTGCACACATCTCGCGCTTTAAGGTTCTGCTCTTCATTGTATATAGTAC